>NC_092639.1:25437886-26655764 GCF_039555335.1 Amphiura filiformis | reverse complement strand
TTTGATCTTCAGCAACCACACTAAAAGATTATAATAACCTCATTCACGTCCTTGATCTTCAGCAACCACACTAAGAGATTATAATAACCTCATTCATGTCCTTGATCTTCAGCATCCACACTAAAAGATTATAATAACCTCATTCATGTCCTTGATCTTCAGCTAACACACTAAGAGATTATAATACCCTCATTTACGTCCTAGATCTTCAGCAACCACACTAAAAGATTATAATAACCTCATTCATGTCCTTGATCTTCAGCAACCACACTAAAAGATTACAATACCCTCATTCACGTCCTTGATCTTCAGCAACAACACTAAAAGATTATAATACCCTCATTCACATCCATGATTTTCAGCAACCACACCAAAAGATTATAATAACCTTATTCACGTCCTTCATCTTCAGCAATCATACTAAAAGATTATAATAACCTCATTCACGTACTTGATCTTCAGCAACCACACTAAGAGATTATAATAACCTCATTCATGTCCTTGATCTTCAGCTGTATACCACACTAAGAGATTCTACTACCTTAATTCACAACGTTGATCTTTAGCTACTATACTATAGCTATTGTAATACACTCTTTCACAACCTTGATCTTCAGCTACCACACTAAAAGATTATAATAACCTCATGCACGTCCTTGATCTTCAGCAACCACACTAAGAGATTATAATAACCTCATTCATGTCCTTGATCTTCAGCAACCACACTAAAAGAATATAATAACCTCATTCATGTCCTTGATCTTCAGCTAACACACTAGGAGATTATAATACCCTCATTCACGTTTTTGATCTTCAGCAACCACACTAAAAGATTATAATACCCTCTTTCACGTCCTTGATCTTCAGCTAACACACTGAGAGATTATAATACCCTCATTTACGTCCTTGATCTTCAGCTAACACACTAAGAGATTATAATACCCTCATTTACGTCCTTGATCTTCAGCAACCACACTAAAAGATTATAATACCCTCATTCACGTCCTTGATCTTCAGCTAACATACTAAAAGATTTTAATACCTTCATTCACGTCCTTGATCTTCAGCAACCACACTACATGATTATAATACCCTCATCACGTCCTTGATCTTCAGCAACCACACTACAGAGATTATATTACATTATTTACATCCTTGATCTTCAGCTACCACTCTAAGAGATTATACTACACTTATTCACATCCTTGATCTTCAGCTAACACACTAAAAGATTATAATAACCTCATTCACGTTCTTGATCTTCAGCTAACACACTAAAAGATTATAATACCCTCATTCACGTCCTTGATCTTCAGCTACCACACTAGAGATTCTACTACCATAATTCACAACGTTGTCAGCTACCACACTAAAAGATTATAATACCCTCATTTACGTCCTTGATCTTCAGCAACCACACTAAAAATTATAATACCCTCATTCACGTCCTTGATCTTCAGCTAACACACTAAAATATTATAATACTCTCATTCACGTCCTTGATCTTCAGCTAACACACTAAGAGATTATAATGCCCTCATTCACGTCCTTGATCTTAACCACACTAAAAGATTATAATACCCTCATTCACGTCCTTGATCTTCAGCTAACACACTAAAAGATTATAATACCCTCATTCACGTCCTTGATCTTCAGCTAACACACTAAGAGATTATAATACGCTCATTCACATCCTTGATCTTCAGCAACCACACTAAAAGATTATAATACCCTCATTCACGTCCTTGATCTTCAGCAACCACACTAAAGATTATAATACCCTAATTCACATCCTTGTTCTTCAGCAACCACACTAAAAAATTATAATAACCTCATTCACGTCCTTGATCTTCAGCAACCACACTAAGAGATTCTAACAACCTCATTCATGTCCTTGATCTTCAGCAACCACACTAAAAGATTATAATAACCTCATTCACATCTTTGATCTTCAGCAACCACACTAAAAGATTATAATAACCTCATTCACGTCCTTGATCTTCAGCAACCACACTAAAAGATTATAATAACCTCATTCACATCTTTGATCTTCAGCAACCACACTAAAAGATTATAATACCCTCATTCACATCTTTGATCTTCAGCAACCACACTAAAAGATTATAATAACCCCATTCACGTCCTTGATCTTCAGCAACCACACTAAGAGATTATAATAACCTCATTCATGTCCTTGATCTTCAGCATCCACACTAAAAGATTATAATAACCTCATTCATGTCCTTGATCTTCAGCTAACACACTAAGAGATTATAATACCCTCATTTACGTCCTTGATCTTCAGCAACCACACTAAAAGATTATAATAACCTCATTCATGTCCTTGATCTTCAGCAACCACACTAAAAGATTACAATACCCTCATTCACGTCCTTGATTTTCAGCAACCACACTAAAAGATTATAATACCCTCATTCACATCCTTGATCTTCAGCAACCACACCAAAAGATTATAATAACCTCATTCACGTCCTTGATCTTCAGCAACCACACTAAAAGATTATAATAACCTCATTCATGTCCTTGATCTTCAGCTGTATACCACACTAAGAGATTCTACTACCTTAATTCACAACGTTGATCTTTAGCTACTATACTATAGCTATTGTAATACACTCTTTCACAACCTTGATCTTCAGCTACCACACTAAAAGATTATAATAACCTCATTCACGTCCTTGATCTTCAGCAACCACACTAAGAGATTATAATAACCTCATTCATGTCCTAACATAACATAACATAACATAACAGAAAACTTTTGGTGCGCTGTTCCTTATGACAAGCTCGTAGCGCTTACAAAGTAAAAATAAAAACATCTTAAGGTACACAAGCAAAACCTTAAATAAATAACATTATAGAGTACAAACCTTAAATTTACATAATACAAGTCTTAAATATAAAGATTAACAAAGTAAAACACATCATGGAAAAAGATAGGTCTTAATTGACTTTTTTAAATTCGCGATGGAAGAGGATTCTCTTATTGTGATAGGAAGTTTATTCCATTCCCGTGAAGCACATAAAGTAAAAGTCCTGTCTCCTGCTCTAAGGTGAGCCTTGGGGTAATCCAAACGAAGGAAATCATTGACGGATCTGAGATTACGGGTTGGATGATAAATATGAAGACAAGTATCCAGATAATCTGGAGCTAACATACTAAAAGATTATAATACCTTCATTCACGTCCTTGATCTTCAGCAACCACACTACATGATTATAATACCCTCATCACGTCCTTGATCTTCAGCAACCACACTACAGAGATTATATTACATTATTTACATCCTTGATCTTCAGCTACCACTCTAAGATATTATACTACACTTATTCACATCCTTGATCTTCAGCTAACACACTAAAAGATTATAATAACCTCATTCACGTTCTTGATCTTCAGCTAACACACTAAAAGATTATAATACCCTCATTCACGTCCTTGATCTTCAGCTACCACACTAGAGATTCTATAATAACCATAATTCACAACGTTGTCAGCTACCACACTAAAAGATTATAATACCCTCATTTACGTCCTTGATCTTCAGCAACCACACTAAAAATTATAATACCCTCATTCACGTCCTTGATCTTCAGCTAACACACTAAAATATTATAATACTCTCATTCACGTCCTTGATCTTCAGCTAACACACTAAGAGATTATAATGCCCTCATTCACGTCCTTGATCTTCAAAAACCACACTAAAAGATTATAATACCCTCATTCACGTCCTTGATCTTCAGCTAACACACTAAAAGATTATAATACCCTCATTCACGTCCTTGATCTTCAGCTAACACACTAAGAGATTATAATACGCTCATTCACATCCTTGATCTTCAGCAAGCACACTAAAAGATTATAATACCCTCATTCACGTCCTTGATCTTCAGCAACCACACTAAAGATTATAATACCCTAATTCACATCCTTGTTCTTCAGCAACCACACTAAAAAATTATAATAACCTCATTCACGTCCTTGATCTTCAGCAACCACACTAAGAGATTCTAACAACCTCATTCATGTCCTTGATCTTCAGTAACCACACTAAAAGATTATAATAACCTCATTCACATCTTTGATCTTCAGCAACCACACTAAAAGATTATAATAACCTCATTCACGTCCTTGATCTTCAGCAACCACACTAAAAGATTATAATAACCTCATTCACATCTTTGATCTTCAGCAACCACACTAAAAGATTATAATACCCTCATTCACATCTTTGATCTTCAGCAACCACACTAAAAGATTATAATAACCCCATTCACGTCCTTGATCTTCAGCAACCACACTAAGAGATTATAATAACCTCATTCATGTCCTTGATCTTCAGCATCCACACTAAAAGATTATAATAACCTCATTCATGTCCTTGATCTTCAGCTAACACACTAAGAGATTATAATACCCTCATTTACGTCCTTGATCTTCAGCAACCACACTAAAAGATTATAATAACCTCATTCATGTCCTTGATCTTCAGCAACCACACTAAAAGATTACAATACCCTCATTCACGTCCTTGATCTTCAGCAACCACACTAAAAGATTATAATACCCTCATTCACATCCTTGATCTTCAGCAACCACACCAAAAGATTATAATAACCTCATTCACGTCCTTGATCTTCAGCAACCACACTAAAAGATTATAATAACCTAATTCATGTCCTTGATCTTCAGCTGTATACCACACTAAGAGATTCTACTACCTTAATTCACAACGTTGATCTTTAGCTACTATACTATAGCTATTGTAATACACTCTTTCACAACCTTGATCTTCAGCTACCACACTAAAAGATTATAATAACCTCATTCACGTCCTTGATCTTCAGCAACCACACTAAGAGATTATAATAACCTCATTCATGTCCTAACATAACATAACATAACATAACAGAAAACTTTTGGTGCGCTGTTCCTTATGACAAGCTCGTAGCGCTTACAAAGTAAAAATAAAAACATCTTAAGGTACACAAGCAAAACCTTAAATAAATAACATTATAGAGTACAAACCTTAAATTTACATAATACAAGTCTTAAATATAAAGATTAACAAAGTAAAACACATCATGGAAAAAGATAGGTCTTAATTGACTTTTTAAAACTCGCGATGGAAGAGGATTCTCTTATTGTGATAGGAAGTTTATTCCATTCCCGTGAAGCACATAAAGTAAAAGTCCTGTCTCCTGCTCTAAGGTGAGCCTTGAGGTAATCCAAACGAAGGAAATCATTGACGGATCTGAGATTACGGGTTGGATGATAAATATGAAGACAAGTATCCAGATAATCTGGTGCTAAGTGGTTTAGAGTCTTGTAGACGTAGAGGAGCAGTTTGTAGATAATACGCTGTTGGACAGGTAGCTAATGAAGAGCAGACAACAATGGTTGCGATTCGTGCTTGCGAGGTACATTAAAAACAAGTCGAGCTGCCCAGTTTTGAAGACGTTGAAGACGAAGGACATGTTTATGTGGAATTGAAGACAAGAGACCATTACAGTAATCCAAACGGGACAAAACAAGTGAGCGAGCAGCATGATTACAAGTATCTTTATCAATATATTTCCGTATTCTAGTTAAATTACGTAGATGAAATGTAGTTGTTTTGCATAAATTAGTGATGTGCGTTGTCATAGACATATTTGTATCAAAAATGAACCAAGATTACGAACTGACTCTGATGGCAAGATGGTTGAATCTCCCATTTTGAGTGCAACATTGTTGATAAAGCGTGTGTTATGAGGAGACGATGCAATGAAAAATTCAGTTTTATCATTGTTGAGTTGTAATTTGTTTTGAATCATCCAAGTTTTGATTTCATATATACAGTTTTGAAGTTTTGCAATCGCATTATCTAATTCACCAGGTATCTTAGGGTTACAGGAGACGTAGAGTTGGGTGTCATCAGCGTAGACATGGTAGGACACTTTGTGTTTACGGGCAATATCACCGACAGGTAGTGTGTATATTGTGTAGCCAATAGGCCCAACAATTGAACCTTGTGGTAGTCCAAATGTTGCAGTTACTGGTTGTGAAAGTTCTCCTGCTACATCAACGCGAATGGACCATCCAGTGAGGTAGGACTCAAACCATTTGAGAGCAACACCTTTGACACCAAGGCGATTTGAAAGGCGTGAAAGTAATATTCCATGATCGATGGTGTCAAAGGCGGCAGAAAGATCGAGAAGCACCAATAACACAACTTGGTTCGAGTCCAACGCAAACATAATGTCATTTTTTACCTTAATTAAAGCAGATTCTGTGCAAGAATGTGATCTGTAGGCTGATTGGAAGGGATCAGCAAGGTTGTACAAGTTCATATGATCGGTTAGTCGGGAACATGCAATTTTTTCAATGATTTTGCCAATGAATGTCAAATTGGCAACAGGTCGATAGTTCTTAAGGACATTCCTGTTGAGTGATGGCTTCTTCAACAGTGGCTTGATTATAGCATGTCTTGCTGCATTTGGAAAAGTACCGGTTGAAAGTGATGAGTTTATAATGTTAGTGATCAGAGTAAGAAGATGTCCGTTGCTCAACAGTTCTTTTAGAAACCACGTTGGAATTGGGTCAAGTCTGCTAGTTTTGCTAGGAGATTTGCCAATAAACTTTCTAACTTCCTCTTCCTTGATCTTCAGCAACCACACTAAAAGATTATAATAACCTCATTCATGTACTTTATCATCAGCTAACACACTAAGAGATTACAATACCCTCATTCACGTCCTTGATCTTCAGCAACCACACTAAAAGATTATAATACCCTATTTCACGTCCTTGATCTTCAGCTAACACACTAAGAGATTATAATACCCTCATTTACGTCCTTGATCTTCAGCTAACACACTAAGAGATTATAATACCCTCGTTTACGTCCTTGATCTTCAGCAACCACACTAAAAGATTATAATACCCTCATTCATGTCCTTGATCTTCAGCAACCACACTAAAAGATTATAATAACCTCATTCATGTCCTTGATCTTCAGCTAACACACTAACAGATTATAATACCCTCATTCACGTCCTTGATCTTCAGCAACCACACTAAGAGATTATAATAACCTCATTCATGTCCTTGATCTTCAGCAATCAGAGTAAAAGATTATAATACCCTCATTCACGTCCTTGATCTTCAGCAACCACACTAAGAGATTATAATAACCCCATTCACGTCCTTCATCTTCAGCAACCACACTAAGAGATTATAATAACCTCATTCATGTCCTTGATCTTCAGCAACCACACTAAAAGATTATAATAACCTCATTCACGTCCTTGATCTTCAGCAACCACACTAAGAGATTATAATAACCTCATTCATGTCCTTGATCTTCAGCAACCACACTAAAAGATTATAATAACCTCATTCATGTACTTCATCATCAGCTAACACACTAAGAGATTACAATACCCTCATTCACGTCCTTGATCTTCAGCAACCACACTAAAAGATTATAATACCCTATTTCATGTCCTTGATCTTCAGCTAACACACTAAGAGATTATAATACCCTCATTTACGTCCTTGATCTTCAGCTAACACACTAAGAGATTATAATACCCTCATTTACGTCCTTGATCTTCAGCAACCACACTAAAAGATTATAATACCCTCATTCATGTCCTTGATCTTCAGCAACCACACTAAAAGATTATAATAACCTCATTCATGTCCTTGATCTTCAGCTAACACACTAACAGATTATAATACCCTCATTCACGTCCTTGATCTTCAGCAACCACACTAAGAGATTATAATAACCTCATTCATGTCCTTGATCTTCAGCATCCACACTAAAAGATTATAATACCCTCATTCACGTCCTTGATCTCCAGCAACCACACTAAAAGATTATAATAACCTCATACATGTCCTTGATCTTCAGCAACCACACTAAAAGATTATAATACCCTCATTCACGTCCTTGATCTTCAGCTATATACCACACTAAGAGATTCTACTACCTTAATTCACAACGTTGATCTTTATAGCTACTATACTATAGCTATTGTAATACACTCTTTCACACCCTTGATCTTCAGCTACCACACTAAAAGATTATATATAATACCCAACTCACATCCTTGATCTTCAGCTACCACACTAAGAGATTATAATAACCTCATTCACGTCCTTGATCTTAAGCAACCACACTAAGAGATTATAATAACCTCATTCATGTCCTTGATCTTCAGCTATATACCACACTAAGAGATTCTACTACCTTAATTCACAACGTTGATCTTTAGCTACTATACTATAGCTATTGTAATACACTCTCTCACAACCTTGATCTTCAGCTAACACACTAAAAGATTATAATAACCTCATTCACGTCCTTGATCTTCAGCAAAAACCACACTAAAAGATTATAATAACCTCATTCATGTCCTTGATCTTCAGCAACCACACTAAAAGATTATAATACCCTCATTCACGTCCTTGATCTTCAGCAACCACACTAAGAGATTATAATACCCTCATTCACGTCCTTGATCTTCAGCTACCACACTAAGAGATTCTACTACCTTAATGCACAGCGTTGATCTTTAGCTACTATACTATAGCTATAATTGTAATACACTTTCACAACCTTGATCTTCAGCTACCACACTATAGAGATAGCAATATTACCCCCATAACATCCTTGGTCTTCAGTTACCACACTAAAATATTATAATACCCTCATGCACATTATTGATCCTGAGCTACCACACTAAGAGCTCGAGATTATTATACCCTAATCCTTGATCTACAGCTAAAACACTATAGAGATAATACACTCATTCACATTATTTTTCTTCAGCTACCACTAAGACTAAATTGACTTGACGCTTTTTGGTGATCCGGAGTTGTCGGCAAAGTCTGATGGAGGATGAGATGTTGTCAACAATGTCGTTAATAAACAAAATGAAGAGGAGTGGACCTAGCAATGTGCCTTGAGGAGCTCCAGAACACACGGAAGCATTGGACGAACTTTCCCCATCAACAACTACGGCCTGGGATCGATTGGTCAGCCAGTTTTTAATCCAGGTGTGGGTTGTTCCTTGGATACCATACCATTCTAATTTGTTAAGAAGTCGCCTATAATGTGCTACTACATCAAATGCTTTGGAGAAATCCGAAGAAGAGAGCTACTACATCAAATGCTTTGTGATCCGGAGCATTCGATCTGTTGTTTCAGTCTGATCACTACCGCTAGCTGGCAAGATCCTCCAAAGTCGCTAGAAGTTGTGTCTCGCAGCTATGATGTTTCTAGAAGACATGTTGGAATTCATTCAGGATATGATGCTGATCCAGGTGAGCTCTGATGGTACTTGGGATGATGTGTTCCAACACCTTACATGCAATACTGGTCAGGGAGACAGGTGGACGCGGTTGGTTTATATCTCCTTTCTTGAAGACAGCTATCTTCAGCAACCACACGAAGAGATTGTCACGGTGCAATAATTATATGTGAACCCCCGGGTGGGGAATTATAGGGGGGCAAATATTTTGTTGGCGGGCCAAAAGGGAGGGACAAGCATTTTTGGCAGGTCGAGGGGTGGGGGGGTCAAGCAATTTTGGCAGGTCGAAAGGGGGGGCAAGCGATTTTTGTAGATATTTTGGGTACCGTTTCTATATTACGCACTAAAAAGGTGTAGGAAAACATTAGGAACACGTTAAACTAGGTACAAAATTTAAGGTTTTAAATTCGGGTTCCCCAAAATCTTAAGTGTGTAAAGGGGGGGGGGGGGGCAGCAAACATTGTAATATTGGCCCAGTAATGGCTTAAACCGGTCTACTTCTGGCAATACCGGACACGGCTGACGGAATAACGCCAGTACAAATCCGATACTGGTTAACGTTTGGCCGCCGTTTTCTTATCAGGATAAGCTGTGCCGTACTTGGTTCATTATTGGGCCAATTGAAGACTACCTGAATATGGCATCGAGCCGGCATGTACATACTGGCCCAGTTGCGGCAGAAACTTGGTGGCCGGGCTTGTAGGCCCCGAGTACCGGCCCTGTATTGGCCCAATGTTGCATTAATGTGGGCGTGGTTTTGAAACCCTGACACTTTTTTACTATCAAAATACAATATTTGATCATTATCATCTTCATTTTGAAGGGCCACATGTTATTATTATTATAAAGAAGAGGCAGCGAGTTTACGCTTGTTCCGAATATTTCATTTACTGCCTTGTAAAGAATATACGTGAGCAAGGCATAATTGTTATCTGATGACACCATAGAATATATATTTCATTTATCAATGGCTCAGTTTTGTGAGCTTAGTTTGTTATCGAACTTTAATACTTTGCACATCAGGTAATACAAATTCAATGCTGAGTGCAAGTAAGTTTCCTTTTCAAAGGAAATATCTGGTTCAGGCCCGTACGCAGGGGGGGTGCGGGGGGTGCGACCGCACCTCCTCAAATTTGCAAAAGTGTACAAAAAGTCCCAAAATTTCAGAATTTGCGAGCGTAGCGAGAAAAAAAATCAGGTTTTTTACGCTTTTTTGGTCAAACACGGTCCAAATTTGGGGAAGAAAGTCCACTTTTCACAAAACCCCCCCCCCCCCCTTGGAAAAAGTCCACTTTTTCAAAATCAGCACCCCCCAAAAAAAAAATCCTGCGTACGGGCCTGATCTGGTTGAACAGGTGAAACTGACCAATAATGCCTGAACCGGGTAAAAGAGGAATAGAAGAACCGTGACTGCACAGCTAGACGTGGACCAAAAAAAGAAAAAGATAAAGGACCCAAATTGGACCATTACCGTTACTTACGGTTTCATAATGGGAATATATTGGCAAAATTATATTGGCCCAGTACAGTATTGAATAAATTGGACCTGTACTGGGCCAATTTCAACCCATTTTGGCCCAGTACTGGCAATATCTATTGGGCCAGTCGAATGCCCGTGTGCACGACCGTACCGGACCAATACAGGCTGCCATTCTTGGTCCATTATAGCAGCTTTTATAGAGCCAGTATCGGGCCGATTGTATAATGTTTGCTGGGGGGGGGTGCAAAGATTTTTTGGCACGTCAAAAGGGGAAGGGGAGGGTTTTTGTAATGTTAAATGATCAAGAATTTGTTAATTATACAAGCCTAAAATGAATGAAAAATGGAGGGAAAAAAAGGGATCGACCTTGGCCTACACCGACCCTCCAAATTTTTGTCTTGGAAGGGCCCGGTGGAAGGGCAACCAAACAATTTATTTTTTTGGCCTAATATACATGTAGGTCTACACTCATTCACAACCTCGATTCACATCCTTGATTTTCAACTAGGACTACTGGATAATATATCGCGCTTGAAACACTTGTAGTAAGGCCTACTTTCGTCTCAAGTTTCACCTCATCAATCTGGTCAATGAAAAGCAAACAGTATCCGCAATCTTTATTTATTCCCTGGTATCCGTTGGCCCGGCTGCGATTGGTTCTCCAAAGATTGAAGGGATTTATTAGTAACTGGGTTGGTTCACAATGGCGCTGCGCAGTGGAATTTCTGCTGTATTTCGGTCTGCTGTTAGACTGCGTTCTGTCAGCAGATTGCATACCCCGGCACTAACAGTTTTACCAAGGAAAAGCCATATTTGCCAGGTACATGAAAATATTAGCGAAGAGTGCTTTGCGCATACTGGTCTCAGGTAGTTAATAAGCTTAATCACGAATGTCTTGCACGTACACCAAACATGCAGGTAACATGCATGACATGCCAAAACGCACAGCCTGTCACCCCAATTTCCCAAAACAAAACGTTCTGGTTCTGGTGTTTAACAAACTTTGGTCAAAGGTCTATGTGCAAATTAAGGCATCGCTTCTCGAAAAGAGCTAATTGAAGATTATTCTTGAATATTTCCCGCCGCTGGCGTGCCGTGAGACTATGTCTATGCCGTCTATGGCTATGCCATAGTCGAATTTTGATTTATATAAAAATATGTTATTATTAATCATGGTCGAACGCGTGTTGGTGCTCAAATTTATACTGATGTGTATTATAATTACCGTATTCGTCCGAGTATAGTCCCACGCTCGAGTATAAATAATCCCACCCCCCATTTTTCGAAAAATTTCAGAAATTGTAAAAAAAAAAAAAAAAAAAAAAAAATTCAAGATATTTTGTATTTTTAATATGAAAATTGATCATTTGTATTCATGTCATACTCTATTAATGATTTCAAAATGCATTGAATTTGAATGCATTTTGAAATCATTATAGAGTATGACATGAAAACAAAGTATCAATTTTCATATTAGATTACGGCAAGTCTATTTTGCATAACAGAAAGTGCATAACTGCATAATGGGATTTGCAGACTAAAAGGACAGAGGACTTGGGGAGTTATTCATTCCTACGAGTTACAGTGACTGCCAAAATAACCTCATCTCCTATGGCAAAGTTCATTAACACAATTCAATAAATATAGCTAAAAGTTGACCTTAAGTTAAAGAGTATGGGATTTTTTACCCAACAGACTCAAAGGTCATTCTATGCCTGTACAAGTGTATTGGGGAATAAAGCATGTTTGTGTTAGCTCATGTGGGTGTTATAATCTGTGGTATTAATTGTTTTAACAGGCCTCATGTTCCAAGGATGTCTGTGTTTATATTTATCATTTCAGCTTGTTCAGACGATCGCTTGTAAAGTCGCTTGTAACTACATTCAAATGTAAACTTGTATGTAGTGCCCGTCTAAACGTTAACGCACTGGCATGTAGCTACATACAAGTTACAATTTTACATGTAAGATATCTTACATGTAGCGAGTAACATTCAAATGTAAGGCCAGTGTGAACAAGACTTGCATGTTAGCTCACTTGTAAGCATGACCTTGATGACCCAATCCTATTCTGATTGTGCATAATCATGGCATAATTTACCAGTGAAGGTTACTCTTACAAGTGAGTTGGCTTACAAGTAAGTCCGTGTGGACACACGCTCGCTTGTAGCATAATTTAATTGCTGGCTCGCTTGTAACTAAGGGACGCACCATTAGATACCAAGGGGGGGGGCTGGGTAGTTTTTGAAAAAAAAAATTTTGTCGTGCCATCTGAGCAACAAAAAAAAATTTGCTCCACCTCAGACTAAAAAAAAAAAAATTTGCTCCACCTCGGACCAGAAAAAAAAAGATTTGATGTCAAGGGTGAACAAAATTTTGTCACAGTTAGTGAAGAAAAATTACCCTCATATAGCTTTTATATTGCAAAATGTTTCGCTCTTCGCACGAATTTGCTCCTATTTTTCATCAAGAATATTTATTCTAGCTTCGAACTGGTACGTATTTTGTGCGCATTTGTATGTGAAAAGTTATTTGTGAGCGGGTCTGTGAGTGAAAACACTTGATTCACTCTACTTCACAGATTTTCACCAAATTCCACCCCAATGTCAAAATTATTATAGAAATCTGTGCCACATGCCGGGGCCACATGGACTGATTAAGAGCAATCCCGGGGGGACAAATATACAATCATCCCCAATGTTGACGACTGTATGTGGGTTTCTGACTGAAATTAACCAGAAAAGCCCTAATTTTTGTGCACTTCGCGCGCTTTAATTCCACTATTGTACCGTATTTCACCAGTTTAATTTCAATATGCCAAAATTGTTTGTACCAAAGAAGGTTCATTATAATAATGATGTTCTTTGTGGCACTTTCAAATTTAGGTGCTACAAAATGTAAAAATGATTAAAAATATGGACAAAATTTTACAACTCGACAAACAAATTGTTGAAAATTATAGGACTTTTACGATTGCAAAAAAAAAATTTGTCTCTCCGAGGTGTTGAAAAAATTTTTTGCTTCATCCAGGGGCTAAAAAAAAAAAAAAATTTGCTTCACCGAGGTGCTAAAAAAAAAAAATTTGTCACGACCCCAACTACCCAGCCCCCCCCCTTGATATCTAATGGTGCGTCCCTAACATTCAAATGTAGGCTACCGTCTAAACACACCTATTATGTCTCAAGTCAGTTGAGGAAATTTCTGATACTGTGTTGAGTTGCATGTTGGATCTGTAACCATGGTAATGGTGATAGAAAATACACACAATTTTGGACTTGGTCAATACCGAGGTCAATTAGACATGAAATTGCAGAAGTTTAAAATGATTTTGTATTGCTCGCCTGCCTGGTATAAATATTAGTCTGATATTAATTTGTAACATTTTTATAAGATTACAGTGGCAGGGCAAGGGGAATTTGCCCCCCACTTTTGAGGAAAAAAACCCAAAATTACGTAAATTTGGGCCGATTAAAAATAAAAACATTTTTCTAGCCTGAGTTTTCAAAAAAGAAATGGAGGAGAAATTGTTCTGATTGTCGGAATTGCAACTTTTTTGGGTACCCATAAAATCCTTGAGACCCCCTCCCCCAAATACTAGTAAACTGAAATGCATTATTTCATCAAATTTGCATTGTGTAATTTGGTAGGCCAATAACAATATTACTTTAGGCCTAGTATACGATATCTAAGACTGAAAATGAACTTAATGAAGAAGAAACAGAGTAATATTATAGGCCTATATATGTTTTCTTATATCCACTATAAAACAAAAGAAATTGAAATATACATGGATTAGCTTTTCTGTGTCCATGATTTCGACTTTCCACTGCCAATATTAATCCACAAAAAAAACAAAAAAAACAATTGGAAACAACACAAATCCTGTGAGGTACTACTTCAATGCTTGGAATGTTCTGGAGTTTTTAACCTCTCATTTTAATTTTAATCTGGAAATGATATTAAGACATTAAAAGTTTACTTGACAACATTTTTATGAGTACCATATAACATTAATGTATACAGATAGACTAAGATAAGATATAGACTAAGATAAGATAAATAAACATTAAACCATACCCCACAATGCCCCACATAAATTAGCATGAACTTGCTATGTGTTCATATTTTGTTTTATGCTAAACATGATATTGTACAGTACAGTGAAAATTCTACTGAATGCTGGGAAATCATTCGGGATCATGATTCTTTATTAAAGTGGAAATTATGCTTTGTTTTATATTATTGGCACCTACCTATCCTATATAGTAATTGGGCCAAGCCCATATTTAAGACCTTGCCTGCAGGATCTCACGTCCTTGGGTATACAGAAACTCATACTCCACAACTTGAGTTTGCATTTTAAGCAATACTGTTGTATGACGCTATTGAACTATGTTATTGGAAATGAGGCTGGTTTGCTTCCAAAGACTTGAAACAAGTCTAACGCTTATCGAAGAAAAAGTCTACCACCATGATTTTGGAAGTACAAGGCATAAACAAATGCAGTGCAACTCCTCACTCTTGGGAACTCTACATGATTTTACTCATTTAGCCTGAGAATCTTTGGCATTTTGGTATGCAGGTTTATGCAGTTTTATGCACATTCTGTTATGCAAAATAGACTTGCCGTATTAGATTATACAAAATATCTTGAATTTTTTTTTTTTTTTTTTTAGGTCAACCATGAATGATCCTAGCATCTAGGTCAGGTCTAGGTCCAGGGACACTCCAAAACCGGAAAAAATAAACTTAAATAAAAAAAAAAAAAAAAAAAGATTCATTTAAAGATGCATTACATCATGTAGTCCACTTGGGAAGCTAACAAACAGAGGGAGTACGGTGACTGAACTAAAGATATGTGAAAATCTATCAATTGTGCACAAATGAATTAAATCAGAGTTTTAAGCTTCTAAAGGCCAATTACAATTGATTCTTAGTTTCCTGTTTCCCGCCCGCGTCCAAAGTAGAGAATTGCAAAATATTTAATTATTTTATTTATATTTTGGATTTTCTCTTTAAAAATAACTTTTAATGAATACCATTTGCTACTTTCTGACTTTGATCATTTCATCTTTAATGATGAATAAATATAGAACGTAATTGTACCATTACTTATGTATAAAATGAAACATAGTAGTAAAATAATTAAATGCATGATCCTTGTCAAAATGGCTTGATGTAGGTTGCGACCACTTATTTTAAAATAAAGAAAATAAAAGATAATTAATAATTAATAATTAAAAGTCGCCTCATCCCTGGTTTTCAACCATGAAACATGAAACTAAGAATTAATTGTGAAGGGCCTTAAATGCAATAGCCAGAAAATGCACAATGGGCAAGTGGACTACAGAGAAGTCTACCGCTGGCGCTGGTCGCTGTTACTGTCGTCTGGTCAATGTTAGGCATGTTCGTAAAATTATGAAATCTTAATAAATTCATCTAAAATTGCTTTCATTAAAAAGAGAATCATTTAACTTATGTGGGGTCAATCATGTATGTAGGGCAGGCCTACAATAATTGGCAATGTTATGAGGAAAAGTATGCTCGCCTGAATGTCCCAATTTGTGTGTCCCAGCATTTGCAATGGCTTCCTATGTCTTAACATGTGTGGAGGGGTGTATGTGGTCGCATGTCATGGTCATCTTTTGTGTAACATGATGTAAAATGAGAAAAATATCACCAATTTTGATTCAATTGAACACAACTTTTAATGAATACATTTTAGACCATTATAATTACATATTTCTGGAAAGCTTATACTACAAGGATGCCAAATCAACAAAGCATAACATCATAATACAGGGTGGGTGAGAAATATACAGGGTGGAACAACAACAAAATTAGTATCTTTCTTGTCATGGTGAACCCCATATTTTTCCTTTTCTGAAAGCTATGTAGTTCAAAATAAATATGGATTCAGAAAGACATTGCATGGGTCCTTCAAACAAATTAGGAAGAAAGAGTTTAGTATCCCTTGTGTTAAACATACAGGGTGGTCAAAAATTGTAAAATAATTTTTATGACATTTTTCAATCAAAACTTTTTTCCTCCATTTCTGGCACTAAAACTAATAGCATAATTGAATTCCTCATCAAATTTCCTTAAAAATATGTGTTGTTTTGAATAAGTAGGGTGACTCGGGCAAGAGATAGTCCATTTAGAAATGTCGGAGCATAGTATGCACACTGCAGTAGGCCCTAACATATAGGGAAAACTGTCTTAATTAGCATTTAATTAGGCAATTAATTGGTTACATCTTTTGTTACAGTTCATGTACTATGAGGTAGATCTACAATCCAGGATGATATATGTGACCATCCACCACGAAGTGGTAGTAAAGTCGTCTCTGGATCATTTTCTCTTTATTGCAGAATTTGAAAGAATTCACTTTCAGCTTTGGGTGACCTATTTGTTACATGCGACCATGTAGATGTAGGTAGGCCTACCGTATGCCAGGTGAATTCAAATTTGCCATCAAACTGCATCATTTTATATGAAATCAAAGCCCTTGAGTAACGAAAGCCAAAACTGAAAACCTTTTTGTCATCTAGCACTTCCCGTAGCAAAGTTACATCTTGTCAAAGACAGGGCAGTCAACTTTTTGGAATTGCTTGGCGTGAGACAGAGACGTACCGGGATTTGCCGACTCAAATGTTCATTTTGTACCATGATTATTTGAGCCACTAGTGCACCTGTGGCTCTGGGAGCTGAGAGCAACTGTACCGGTGAAATGATATAGAAGTCAGACTGTACACTGCAGTTGTAGGTCCTATTCCCTGGTCCTATAGCCAGATTGGGCTAAGTTTGAAATTTTGACCCCAGATGACCTTTGACCTCGGATGACCTTGATGTCATTATTTTCATGCTCCCCCCACCAAGTTTGAGCCCGATAGGACAAAGTTTGAAATCTTTGACCTTTGACCTCAGATGACCTCCATATAATGTTTTTCATGCTCCCCTCATACGAAGGATTCCACACACCAAGTTTGAGCCCGATCGGACAAAGTTTGAAATTTGACCCCTCCGTAATTTCCTTTGACCTCGGTTGACCTCTATTTCATTTCGCGCATATATTCCCCTTGTATCAAGGATCCCACCCACCAAGTTTGAGCCCGATCGGACAAAGTTTGAAATTTTGACCTTTGACCTCCGATGACCTTTGAACCCACCCGGTCAACTTGCTTTTGCTGTTACCGATCTATATCCGAAATATCGCATTGATGCGTCGAAGCGCGGCAAAACGCATAGCTGGACACACAGATACACTTCGCTTATTATTTTATTAGTATAGATGGCGCTCGAGAATATGAAAAGCGGGGGGGGGGGGGGGTATTTGCAACAAATTATTCATGACGGTGCGTGATATTTTTCCAGCTTTTTGCGTGAGGTTTACTACCTAGGCGTAAGATTATACTACCTTGGCGTGAGACCGTGAGAAAGTGACCCAATGCGTGAGACTCACGGCCAATGCGTGAGAGTTGACAGCCCTGTTTGACTTTCATCAATCTACATCGTAAATCTCATGATGATAGCAACTTTGCTATGTGGAACTGCTATCAGAATCCCTCTAAAATTCCATGTGCGAGTATCTCATCACCATAAAAAATCATATATTTGGGTCAAGTGAAAGATAGACAACATATTTATGTAGGTTTCCTTGACCTACCTGTTCTTTTAAATTTCGATGTAAATATGTATTGTGTTCTAGGCAAATTTGGCTGACTAGCAAATGGGTCAGTCCATCTCAAATCACCTAATGGGTTGGCTGGTCACCCTCTCAGATTGTGTTTAGAATCACTTATATCATAGCCCTATGTGCCAAATGAACACATTTCAAACGGTAGGTCTCTACTCCCTGTCGTTTCCAAGAACCGGCCTATTAAAAATTGGGTCAGACCCCCCCCCCCTTTTTGCTCATGTGTGTCACTAATGTTAATTTTCTTCCGAGTTTAGACAACCAAAATAATGTACCCTTTTACTGAAGGAGCAAAGTTTAACAAGCTACAACTCCGCTTCTGGATATCGTTTGAAGTCAAATGATATCATTGTAAAGCTTATGATATATATTTTCTAAACACGGAAGAAAACAACATTGACCAGGGGCCGACTTTACGAGCGTTTTGACGTGGATGGTCACATATTATTACTTAATCATGACCTGATGGTAACCTGATTCATTATTGTTTTCGCCCTACAGACACGCTTCTACACCAACCCATCTGATTCTGAGGAAAAGAAAGCAGCGCAAGCTGCAGAGGACCATAGACGAGGCCGGGATAAACCCAACATATTCCTTAAAATCATAGACAAGTCCATCCCAGCTGATATTATATATGAAGATGAAAAGGTACAAGAGTGATTTTGCCAAAACTAATGTATGAAACATGATGATGAAATATTTTAAAGTACTTCTACACAGTCGTTCCATACATTAGTTACATACAAAACTGATTATGTTTACATAGTATGTATAACAGGGATAAGATGTCCAAAATTGAGAACATTACATGACCATGATGACACAAGTTGAGTAATTTTTCCCATATCATCAGCCTCCTACGAATTGCCTAAGTCATTTTTTTGTTTGTAATTTTGAGAACAAAATACAAAATATGGTTGAAGCATGCATCAGTTATGTAATCACCCTAGTTATTTCGGATTATTCCCTTAGTTGTATCATTATCATTTGTAATAAAGTTGCAAAGATTGGTGAATAAATATGTTTAAATGCACGCTTGAACCATATTTTGTACTTTGTTCTCATAATTACAAAAAATGACCAATCAATTAAATCTTAGCAGGCTGATGACAGGATGAACAACAAGTGGTCTGTCATTGTAACCATGAAGCATGGTGGTTCAATATTTTAGTAAAAGTGGGCTGATTTTTTAAAGATTTTTTTGTAAAATTATGCGTTGCTTCATATTTTCATAGCTCAGCAGAATCGGATATCTCAATATAATGGTCATGGTAGATGCCACAGAGCCATTCCATGTCAACTCCAGGGATGTGCACCGCAGCACCTCTTCAATTTTTTTCTTTTTCTGTGTGGTGGTAGATATTGATGAGAAAGTAAAATCCTGAGAATTTGAGCTTCATACTCCATTTCGTTTTCCCGTGGCATCAATTTGAATTTTAGGGGGATCAGCGTAAAAAATGTGTCGCAACGCGAAAGACGATGTTTGGAGGTCCATAAATGTATAAAGGGAACCCCCAACAACTTTGAAAAGTATGTATCCTGGGGTACTTTTTTGTGTAGAATATACATCTGGCATCAGAAAACTTGTGACTCCTTTACTTTAAAAGATATAGGGCCCTCAAAATGCAACTTCGTCCATCCAGGACCAACTTCGGGGGGTCAGAACTCGAAAAGTAAAAATAATTTTCCTGTCCATTTTTTGCCAGTCAGAGCCCTTTGGTGGGACATTACTCTTATCCCATATTGAGCCTATTAGAATACTTTTAGCTGAGATATTACCCCTGCAAAACTCCCATTGTACATTTTTTTGTACATTTTGACCCCCCTGAAAACCAATGTCAGACATTTTGCCCACAACCATGTCAAACACATCCCTGGATTGAAGTGTGCAGGGATTATGCAGTCATATTGAACCAAAACTCCCTAAACTTGATCAACATTCAGATTTTTACTTTTTTGGAACAAGCATACTAATTATATTATTGTACTGAAGTGAGCAAATGGCAAATGTAAAAGCAGTGTGATAAAGACAAAACCTGATATCAAAATGAACATAAAATGATGTACATTTTGGACGTGGTAGGATATGGTAAAGCCTGTTACTAATACCCAGGAAATCGAGTCCCGCTCTTGAAAGTCATACGTCTTAAAAGTCGTAGTATTTTCATGGTTTTTATGGGGACTAATATTGGTACATTTTGTTGCTTAGGCGATGAAAAAAACAACAGTTTTATGAGCGGACGGACTTTTCAAGTTGGGTCGATCAAGATTTTTATTCTAGAGGCTAAAATGACCCTAAATTATCATCAAAAGCTTGAAAATTTGTCACAAATTTGATGATTTTTTTGCAAACATATTTTTTCCAACATTTTCAAAATGCAAAATCTGCAATCAAGAAAATTAATGTTGGCACACCCCGACATACTAAATGTAAATCGCCACCCCTCTCCCCCAGTTCAATGTTGATGAAAGCACTTTTTCTATTGGGCTCTCCAGTCTCCCCAACTTTGATTGAGGGGGAATGGGGGAGGGAAGGGGAAAGGAGAAGGTATGTACTTCTCATCAAACATAGTTATACTAATTTCACTGAACTATCAGAGCGGCAATGAAGAGTTCCAACATATTGTCAAGGTGTGCCAACTATTAATTTTGTTGATTGTGGGTCGATCGGGCCTGTAAAACAGGGGTGGTTTTTTCGTTGCCTTATGTACTGTACGAAACTGTTCCTGGTTCATAAATATTAATTACTATTTTGTCGTCATACTTTCTTTTCAGTGCCTGTCATTCCGTGATGTGAATGCAGTGTCTCCAAATCATTTCTTGGTAATACCGAAAAAAGAAATCCCCTGTATAAGTGAAACTGATGACTCAGATTCAGAGGTGAGAAATAAATGCCTTTGGAGGCATTTAAAAATGGAAAAAGTAGATTATTTCGTTGACGCACATGTTATTAGGACCTTTCGTATGGAAGATATGGATATTTTTTTCCCAAAACACCAAAAAAAAATTAGGTCTTTTTGGGGAAAAAATCCATATGTTCAATATAAAAGGTCAAAATTTTCAATTGATCGTCGGCTTTTCCTCCTAGCTACATACACTTTAAGAATATATCATTAGATTTATAAAATTTACTTGAGGACTGTTATATATCAAAAATGTGAAAAATATCAAATTTTAATAATTTGTCATAAAATTTGTATTATTTTGTGAATTTCAAAAAATGAAAATTATTTGATATCGGAAAGACATTCTTCGTATTCAGAATGCAATTCGATATGTCTGACGTGCTCTCATGTCCCACAAAAAATACTGTCGAAACGCTCAAAACGCTCATTCCAGATCCCTTAAAGCATTATCTCAAAATGATAGATCTGAACTTCTGACTTGCATTAAAGAAACTGCCCATCTGAAATCATGTGAATTGTATGCTTTATATGGCACTAATTAGAAAATTGCTTTTATCGTTGTTTGAAAATTTGTGATTTTTAACATGAAGACTTTATATTGAGTTTCTTTTTGTATTACAGCTTCTAGGTCATCTGCTTATTGTTGCCAAGAATGTTGCTGCAAAAGAAGGACTCACAGATGGTTATAGAATTGGTAGGTTTTCTTTAAAACTTCCATGGGATACTGTAAAACTTGCAATTCGCTGAAGTAGTGCACGTTACATGTAGTAATTGGTTACTGGTTCAAACCTAGGCTCATACACCTGTTCCGAATTATGACATGCCATAGGCTTTGTGTTGTGATCATTTCGTTCAGTGGTTCGTAACAAAGATAGCGTGAGCCAGTTGACATAGCAACGGTCATATTCTAACGTGCACTATGCCAGCGAATTGTTATCACAAATAATAATTGTGTGAATTCCCACATCAGCTAAATGGACATCCCATCATGTATTGCAGTGGATCTGTTTGCTTCATATCAAATGTATGTACAAGAGTTCCCAATTTTCAAACAGTTTGTATTTCAAAGGCCACCAACATCTGCCCTATAATGCCAGCTTTTGAAGAGGCATGCTCCACCACTTTGATTTCTAATTTCAATCTAGCTATTTTATTTCTTTGAGCACTTTAAAAATTGTCATGCTTATGGGAAGCTTGTATTCTCCCCACTGGCAATGCATGGATGGCATTTTGAGTTTGAGTACTGCCCTCTGTTGTTTATTGTAATGAGGCTTTTAGCAGGGCTGTCAACTCTCACGCATTGGCTGTGAGTCTCACGCATTGGGTCACTTTCTCACAGTCTCACGCCAAGGTAGTATAATCTCACTCCTATGTAGTAAATTAAAATGCTGGAAAACGAGGAAATACTCTCGCATCGTCAAAATAATTTGCTTGCCCTACCCCCCCAGCTTTTCAGATTCTCGAGCGCCATGGCTCAAGTTTTCATGGGTCAAAATGAACATTGTAGTCGATAAATCCCGGTACGGCTCTGTCTCATGCCAAGCAATTCCAAAAAGTTGACAGCCCTGCTTTTAGTTGTTTGTGAAATTAATGGAAATTGTTGTTAATGGTGTTTAGACTTAGAATTGGTTTGTTTCTTTTGTAGTGGTAAATGTTCCCACTAGAATAGGCTAAATTAATGTTACGCTTTTGCACATGATTAAAAAGGTTAAAAATGTTACTTTAGTGTGTAAGTCTGCATAGAAATCTACAAAGCAATAAAAGTAAAATTAGCCAAATCAAAAACAAGCAAAATGTTTTTGAATGCAAACACAAGTTGTGAATTGAGCTTTCTTGATGTTTGGTTCGGTTGGGTTAAACACTGAGCACATATAGCAAATAAAAG
The DNA here is from genome assembly GCF_039555335.1 of Amphiura filiformis. Lineage (NCBI taxonomy): Eukaryota > Metazoa > Echinodermata > Ophiuroidea > Amphilepidida > Amphiuridae > Amphiura > Amphiura filiformis. The sequence continues at coordinate 26,632,468 of NC_092639.1, read as the reverse complement.
TTCTTTGCCAAGACCAAAGGAAAAACTTACGTTTTTCTGCTGACAGTTTCGCCAGAAACCTTTTCTGGCTTTCTCAAAGCGATTGATGTTGTTATTGATCCATCTGCTTGGAGCGGGAATCCCGGCCGGATGTTATTGTTTTACCGGAAGTACTCCTGTCTCCAAGTTGGTCTTGAGCAGAGGATCAAAGATGCGGCTTAGAAAGAATGTCCCCTCGTCTCTGTTCATGGTGTTGTCTCCTCTTTTGCGAATCCGGATGAACCTCTTCAGTCACATATTATGTTTCATTTCTATGATATATTTTAGGAAGTGAGTGTACTGTACTGGACACTGGACAACTATGTGGTATTTTTCTTTTCTTAAAATGAAAAATTATCATGCTTTGTGGAAAGTCTGGGCTGTTCCCCACTGGCACTGAAAGGACTGTGTTTTCAGTTTGAATACTGCCCTCTGTTGTTCATTGTAATGAGGCTTTTTGGTTGTTTGTGTAAGGTGGTACTATTGTTTGGCAGTGTTTATTGTTCTCAGTGCAGTCATTCATTAAATCAAGGCCTGTCTCAAAATGTGTGTGCTTGGCAGAAAAGAAAATGGACCAAAGTGCGATAAGATTTCTGCTTAGATAATTATATACAGCATGTGGCCTGTTTTCAAAATGATTGTGATATCAAGAATCTGTTTATATAAATCAAGAATGTCATATGTACAAATGCTCTGGCTTAGGAGATAATGTTTGAATGGAGATAGTTCAGGAGAAAGGTCGTTACTAAAATAACATTAAAAACTGAGCAAACTCTTTATGTTTCATTCCCGGTCCCCACACTGATCCACAGATAGGCAAACTCGTCAGAAATTTCACAAAATAAAGGGTGTTTTCAGGTTAAAAATGCAATATTAGAAATATAATTTGTGTTTTAGCAACAAAGGGGTGTTGTGAAGGGCAAAAAAGGGAGTGTGATTCCCCTGAAAACTTCATGAAATGAGATGCAAAAATGGGCATTTCAAAGTCGCCGATGAGCATGCCTACCGGTGGATACACCTAGTGTGCAGGGGCGTAGCAAGCGGGTGGACAAGGTGGATGAAATCCAGGTGCCCCAAGGGTTCAGGGGGAGATAAAGCGAAAATGAAATAGGGCTGATAAATGTTAAAAGGGCCCGCACTGCTCCTTGTCCATGGGCCCACGGCTCTTGCTATGCCCCTTTGAGTGTGGGGTTTCATTGTTACTATATAGGACACTTTATATTTTAAGGAAGAAAGTTAGTGTACTGGACAACTATTTGGTATGTCGGAAATGATGAACAAGCATGCTTGGTGGGAAGTCTGTACTGTCCCCACTGGTACTACATGGACAGTGTATTGAGTTTGAATACTGCCCTCTTTATTGTAATGAGGGTTTTGGTTGTTTGTGTAATGCTTGGCAGTATTAATTGTTCTCAGTGCAGTGAAAGAAAGGCCACACTCAGGTTTGCGACAATTTGTCAGAGCAAAGACAACAGTTGAATCACTCAAGTGGCCAGTCAATGGAAAAACTTCTGAAATCCTAAAGCTTTATTGCTTTTACTATATTAAATCACCCAATTGGGAGGCAGATGGTTGACTACATGGCCTTTTACACAATGATGACTAATGTGGCCATAAAATACCTGTAAAAGCCAATATTTAACGTAGTGGACAAAAGGCTGCAACCCCTCCACCTCCCCCTCCACACATGCACACCCAATTTTGAAATTGTGGACGCATACAAAATTCAAAATCCTTACCTTAAAACCATAATCTATTCTTACCCTAATCTTAACCCTAACCCTAACCCAACCCAGCCCAGCAACTCTCCATAAGCCTACACAGGATATATATGCAGTATGACGTTACTCATGAAAGAGGCATCCTCATTTAAATAAAATTCTGCCCTCCATAAGGTACCATTTTGCATGATAATACAATAAAACAGGTGATAGTATGAATGGTTATGGAATTGATCTAGAGACCTGTCCCCTATCTTGGAACTGTCCTCCAACATGGCTGCCATTTCAATTGTTGTACCGTTCCGGTTGGTTTATTGCATAGGGCCTATAGATGAAGTGACAGCAATGTTTCACAAAGGTAAGCAGTATGAGTAAGCAACTGATCTATGGGGTATGCTTGGGGGAACAGCATACGATTATACTGCACTGTTCAATATTATTTTCCAAGCCTTTATCAGATTTGCAGTGAGATTTAAAGTGCAGACTCTCAACAGTGGTGTAGCTGGGGTGAAGATTTTGCTACCTTTTCCCCACAGAAATTTTTCAGTGGTAAAATGGGGATGGCAAAGAGTATTTAGAGTAGGCTTCCTCAAATAGATTTGTTGAAGTGCCAAATGAAATATAAGAAAAATGCAAAGTGCCACTCAATGGCTGTTTCAGGTGGGGGTGTCAGAGGGGTGTCCCCTCTGAAGCTATTGATTTTTGAAATTTGAGGTGCAAATGACGCCATGTGGTGCAACATTTTGTACTAAAATGGACAGAAACATTTCCTAACAGTTTTTACTATTATTATTTCAGCATTTTTGTGGCGCCCTCTACGGAGGCGTGCCACAATATAGGCATGACTTTGTGAAAAGCTTCTAATTTCACTCTTGCTAGATTGACTTCGCTATTGTTTTGCTAAAATTATGCCCAGCTCAGAAATAAAACCACAATTTGCTTGGTTTTTTTTTATTATTGTTTTCTGATATGCACGGGATAAAATGGTGAGCGTATATTCTTTGTTTAAAATACAAAATTAGGATTTATAAAACACCAAATAAATCCTGACCTTTGTATGCGTTCAACCAGTTTACCGTGTGCCTTAGAACCCGATAGACGGTGACATTTGACCATACACTAGGATCCACAACATGCTCATCTATCATGGGAACAGTTCTTAAACCCTAATACAGGCTTCCTCAAATAGATTTGTTGAAGCGCCACATGAGAAAAACAAACAAACTGCAAAGCGCCACTCAATGGCTGCGAAGTCGCAGGGGGAGTCAGAGGTCTGAAGCTATCGATTTTTTTTAAAATTTGAGGTGCTAAAATATAATGACGCTATTTTGTACTATTTTAGCCTGTCTTTACAAGGATAAGATGGGAATCGCATTGTTTATTTATTTTTTTAAAAATTCTAAACGGCGCTGCGCGCCACTCGGAAAGCCACGGCGCGCCACATGTGGCGCGCGCACCGCTATTTGCGGAGCCCTGCCGTAATACATTTGTACATTCATCCTTTGTACACAAACTCATACTCTGCAACTTGAGGTCAAATTTTGCACTATGATTATGTAATTGAGGTTATTGGACTATGCCATTGGGATGAGACTCTTGTGGTCCATAGTGATAAGATCAATTAACGAGGCCTCTTAAACTGATGGCTTTTGTTTGCTAATTACCATAGAATCTAGCTACTACCTCCATGATTGGATTAAGTAAATAACTAAATCCTGTTATCTACCCAGCAATGTTTGCTTATCTTAATAATTGTAACAAACTGTAGTGTACTAAATAAGACAGAAAAGGCAAACAGACAGAAATTTAGAGTTTTAAATTAGAGAGTTGACAGGAAGTTGTAAGAGTTAAATTGTTATGGATATGATTGGTGTAAGCGAAAATGTTGAATGTCAGATCAAAGTCATCCGAGGTGAATTAAGTAATGTCAATCACAAATTGTTACAGGTCATTTGAGGTGGACTAAGTTTATATTTGGATTGTCAGAACACCTTCCCCAATCAAACACATTTCTCTTGCATTTGATCATCTTCTACTCTTCCCTAGAAAAATCATTATAATACCAAATCTACACACCATGGAATTCACCATATCACGTCCAAGTTCACATTGGGCGCCACATTCCTTTTTTAAAGGAATTTTTTTGAGTAAAGATTAACAAATTAAAATTAGATGGAAATCATGCATTATTGCTTTAATGTGTTCAACAAAGAAGGTACCGGTACTCAAGTTTTTGGTTTTTTTTGCTTTTGTGGAACCTTTTCCAGGAATATTGCTTAAAATAAACTATCCCGCCATACAGAAAATTGAGGCCTAACACACCAACTTTTGACAAAGGCTTGATGAGACCTAACACGCCAACCTTTGACAAAAGCTTGATGAGACCTAACACGCCAACCTTTGACAAAAGCCTGATTCAATGATAGGACCAATCAGGAAATAATGTTAAGTAAATTTATACTCTCAGGCTTGCTGTGGTGTTCGGAGAAACTCATGATGGAATTTTTTTTGTTCAATTGGCCAAAATAATGGAAAAGTCATGGAATTTTGGTCATGGAGAAATTACAGAGAAAGGCTAAAGTCATGGAATATTGATTATGGTCTTGTAAATGAACAAGATGAAAGCAGTAGAAATTTGGCAGTGAAGTTAGCGCAGTTGATAGGGCATCAGATTCCAGTGTGAGAGATACCGAGATGGAAGTGGTTATTGCGAAAATGATTGTTCTACCTTACCTTGCAATTCCTCTGGAAAAGGATCTAGATTTACCCATCTGATCATGGTTGCGATGTTTTATATTGGTAGACCATATATACCCTTTTTTCAGGGTCTATAGTATGGGTAGACTAGGAGACTATACCTAAAATTCACCTATATTGAGTTACGTCCCGGAACGTTGTATGGTTTATAAGGGTGTGTCTTGGGCCGCAATGGTCATCAAAAATCTGTCAAGTGTGTGGATGGCGTGTGGGTTGGCATTGTGCACTATAATTCACTATAAATCTCCCACTCTGTACGGTATTCAAATTGGAACAATCATGGAATTAGTCTAAAAAAAGAAAGCAAGATTTAAACTTAGGAAATATAGATATGGTAAAAAAAAATCAATTGGCATTTGTACAGAATAGAATAAGTGTTTGCATTTCAGAAAAGGGATTGACAAGAGATGGTTGGAGGTTGATATGTGAGTTTTTTAAATAGGTCATAGAGTTTTAAATTTGAAGTCTGAGAACTATAACTGGGCAGATAATATTTGTAATTTTAAAAGTGCTATGGTTTCACTTCAGTTTTGTTCATTTCATTCAACTGCGGAGCAGGCGACTACAAAGTTTCTCCAAGCACAACAATCGATAGCTAGTGAGGCAATAGCATCTTGTTGTAAATTGTTGTTGATATCCACCAACAGCTTAGTCAGATAGCTTGTCCTTTGTTGTGGAAATTGCCCTGATCTACCTTTGCCATGTGATGAAAATGAAGAGCATATGTGCCCATCCACCACAAACTGGTCGTAAAGTCGGCATTTTCCATTTTGAGATACAATCAAAAACAGTATATGGATTTCTATGTAAAATATAGTAGGAATTTGACCTTTGATGAACCATAACTTCACTTCCAGATGTCAGATGAAGCTGGTTGAGGTGTCATTTTAAAGCTGAAAGTGAATTCTTTCAAAATCTGCAATAAACAGAAAATGATCTAGAGCCAACTTTACTACCACTTTGTGGTGGATGGTCACATATATCTTCTTCAGGGCTCCTCCACTATCATCCTCAGGATGTGTCCAAAGAAGAAGTTGACTTTGGCATAGTAATCAACTGATATTGTACTTAATCTGATTCTGTGCACCAGAACACCATAATAATTGCATTTTGGGAATAATAATAGATATAAACATACAAGCAATCTTATAAAGACAAACTCTGACATTACACTAGCACCACTGCCTTGCGCTGGCATGCTCGTGAAGACCACTGACTGTTGACGCACTCAGTCCTGCCCGTCTGGCTTGACTTGTGCTACGTGCTAGCCAAGTTTATGAGGACCACAGACTGCAGCTAACATTACACATGAGCTCACCAAGTGAGGCTGTAAAACTTCAGCAACTTTGGTTTTAACACATGGTTAACATACGAACATGATCAGTCAAAGCTGGGGGTAGCAATTAACACTTACAGAATTCTCTAAAGAATAAATTATAGTTTGAGGGGTCAGAGCCAAAAGGCCCCAAGTATAAAAATGACTTTTAATGATACAGACGTTTCTCTACTTAGGGCCTTATGCATTTTATACTCCTAATTGAAGTAAAATAAAGCATTCATGTTTTTCTTACAATTGTAGTCACAAAATTTAAGATTTGGCACAAGTCTAAGCATTCCGAATTTTGAGTATAGGCTAAGAATTAGCTCATAATTTTAATATTTTATGTTATTTTTTGATAATTTGGTTATGAAAATGATTAGAAAATGTGTGTTTAAAAAATTAGAATGCAGAACATAAAATTAGTCTTTATGCAAGTCTTTTGCTTGACTGTCACAGCATACAAAAAATACCCTAAAAAGGGCCAAATATTACAATTTTACTTTCATTGCCAGTAAAGGATTAGGATTTAGACTAGGAGCCCAGACAATTTATTCAGCTCAGAAGAGACAAAAGGTTTGATGGTCTGATTATGTTCGTATAGGCCCAAGATTCAATATTCCATATTGCTGCCGGGTCACAGCCTGTACGTTCAGCCTGGGGGTCACAAAATAGGAGGCCAAAAAATGCATTTATTCAGCTCAAGAGAGACATGGACAAAACTTGTTGGATATCACTCCCAGGAGGATACTTTTCATGCCTATAGCAATGACAGCAACTTTGGCCTGTAATGGGGCCCAGACAGTAGCCCCAAAGGGGCCCGCCCATATGGTGTTATTCAGCTGAAGAGAGACAAGGATGAATCTTTTTGCATTGGAACTATTACACATTGGGGTGCACAAAAATACCAATGACAGCAACTTTTTCCTGTACGGGGCCGCAGACAGTAGCCGCAAAGGGCCCAATGTCCCATAACTGACTTATTCAGCTGAAGAGAGACATGGATGAATCTTTTGCATTGGAATTATTACCCATTGGGGTTTACAAAAATATTAATGACAGCAACTTTTTCCTGTACGGGGGCCCATACAGTAGCCTCAAAGGGCCCGATGCTCCATCACAGGTTATTTAGCTGAAGCAAGACAAGCGTAAATCTTTTTGCATTGGAACTATTACACATTGGGTTGCACAAAAATACCAATGACAGCAACTTTTTTCCTGTACAGGGGCCCAGACAGTAGCCTCAAAGGGCCCGATGCCCCATAACAGGTTATTCAGCTGAAGGAAGGCATGGATGAATCTATATGCATTGGTACTATTAGACATTGTGGTGCACAAAAATACCAATGACGGAAACTTTTTTCTGTACGGGGCTCAGCCTCAAAGGGCCCAATTTCCAATAACTGATTTATTCAGCTGAAGAGAGGCATGCATAAATATTTTTGCATTGGAACTATTACACATTGGAGTGCACAAAAATACCAATGACAGCCATTTTTTCCTGTACAGGGGCCCAGACAGTAGCCTCAAAGACCCCGATGCCCCATAACAGGTTATTCAGCTGAAGGAAGACATGCATAAATATTTGTGCATTGGAACTACTACACACTTGGGTGCACAAAAATACCAATGACAGCAACTTTTTCCTGTACGGGGGCCCAGACAGTAGCCTCAAAGGGCCCGATGCTACATAACAGTTTATTCAGCTGAAGGAAGACAAGCGTAAATCTTTTTGCATTGGAACTATTACACATTTGGTTGCACAGAAATACCAATGACAGCAACTTTTTCCTGTACAGGGGCCCAGACAGTTGCCTCAAAGGGCCCGATGCCCCATAACAGGTTATTCAGCTGAAGGAAGGCATGGATGAATCTATATGCATTGGTACTATTACACATTGTGGTGCACAAAAATACCAATGACGGAAACTTTTTTTTTTTCGGTGGGCCCAGACAGTAGCCTCAAAGGGCCCAATGTCCCATAACTGATTTATTCAGCTGAGAAGAGGCATGCATAAATATTTTTGCATTGGAACTATTACACATTGGAGTGCACAAAAATACCAATGACAGCAATTGTTTGCTGTACAGGGGCCCATACAGTAGCCTCAAAGACCCCGATGCCCCATAACAGGTTATTAAGCTGAAGGAAGACATGCATAAATATTTGTGAATTGGAACTATTACACATTGGGGTGCACAAAAATACCAATGACAGCAACTTTTTCCTGTACGGGGGCCTAGACAGTAGCCTTAAAGGGCCCAATATCCCATAACCGATTTTTCAAATTGTCCAAAGGGCCTAATGTCCCTTAACTGATTTATCCAATTTTGTCATCTTGCAAGAGAAAATTACACCAGGAGTGCTCATCTTAAGAAGGGTGAAATTAGACTCGAAGATGGCCACGCTGGTGATCTACCAATGACCTACCCATTCAGCTGAAGAGACACATGGATGAATCTTTTTGAATTGGAACTATTCCCCATTGTATATACAAAAATACCAATGACACCAACTTTTTCCTCTACGGGGGCCCAGACAGTAGCCTCAATGGGCCAGATATCCCATAACTGGTTATTCAGCCAAATAAACACATGGATGGATCTTTTTGAATTGGAACTATTGGATATTGGGGTCTACAAAATAATACTAATCAATGGCAACAACTTTTTCCTGTATAGGGGCCACGACAGTAGCCTCAAAAGGCCCGATGTCCCATAACTGGTTTATTCAGCTAGCATAAGATAGTATCACCAGTATCAACAATAGATAACTACTTCATCAATACCAATGTCAGCAGTAGACAGCTAGTATTATACTTCATTAATACCAATATCAACAGTAGATATAGCTACTTCATCAAAACCAATATCAGAAGTAGGTAATTACTTAATCAATACTGATATCACCAGTATAGTAAAAATAGCTACTTCATCAATATCAGCAGGAGAAAGGTACTACTTCATCGATATCAATATCAGCAATTGATAGCTTCTTCGTAGCCAATTTTAAAGCCTCATTCGGCACAATGCGACTTTATTCCCTCATGTTAAACCAATTTTGTTTGGAAAAAGAGAGCATTTAAAAATTAACACTTTCTTCCTTCATGGCGTCCCCACTGCATTTTAACATGCACATTACATTTGGCTGATTGACCAGTTATGGGACATCGAGCCCTTTGAGGGTACTTTCTGGGCCCTCGTATAGGAACAAAGTTGCTGTCATTGGTATTTTTGTAAACCCCAATATGCAAGAGTTCCAATTCAAAAGATCTGTGTGTCTTTTTGGCTGAAAAACATTTTTACTGCTTTTTAAATACTAAAGTGAACAATAGCCCATGAGGAGTGACACATTCAAGAACTCTGGATAGAGTCTAGTAATCCTAGAGTGGGTGTGCTGGCCCTCATCTTAGACAGTGAGGTATATTCCATCACAATGCAAACTTTAGCCTTGTAAAGAGTTGCTCTGTCTCTGACATCAAGTTTATTTGCAACTCTCTTCAGAGCGCCCAACTCCTGTCTTGCTCTGTATGAGACGTTAGAAAATTATATGCTTTGTCCAGGTCAGCTTGCTGTCGACTGTGAGTCCCGGGATCTCCAGCTCCTCCTTCTCAGCCAGTTTGGTGGTACCAAACAGAATATATATCTTGGCTAGATTTCTCTTTCTTGATATTGCCATTGCCTTACGTTTCGATGTCTCGAAGGTCACCATCCGTCAAATTTCTCGGTGTCTGGCTGTCTGACAAACTTTCTTGGAATCTTCACATCGATCACATATGCAAAAAGGCTTGCAAAATCATCGGCTTCATCCATAGATCTTTCCAATCAGCCCCCTTCAGCATCAGTCGTTCTTTGTACTTGGCCTTGGTTCGCCCCATTCTGGAGTATGGCTGTACTACTAGGCATCCTCTGAACATAACCCTTACCAACCGTCTTGAGTCTACTCCCATGAGGACCTTCTCTTGGATTCCGACCTACCTCTTCTTAGTAAGCGTCGTAATGTTGCATATCTGTGTCACTTATTTAAAATCTTTGCCAATCTTTGTTCCTCTCCCGACCCTTTCCAGCCTCATCCCAGACCCGGTCTAAGAAACCTCAATTCCCGCGCTGTTCAAGTTCCTTTCCGCCGGCTTTCATTGTCCCAGAGATCATTTTGTCCGCTTGCCTCCTCCATCTGGAATTATCTCCCTGAGGCTATTGTCAATGCTTCTTCTCTCAAGGCCTTCAAATTGGCAATTTCCCACCTCCTCTAACCAGTTCACATAATTTATTTTTTGTTTTTACTTTATTCTGTATTGATTATGTATTTTCTAGTAATGTTTTGATTTTAATGTAAGGGCAATCCTTCAATTTATTGTGTAATCAATATTGGATCTGCCTGGCCTTGTGCCAAATGTTATAAATAAATAAATAAATAAATAAATAAATAAATAAAAAAGAATGCTAAAATTCACTTCAGGAGCAGATTTTTCAAAGGGGAAGCTAACATTTAGCGGCTAAGGTCTGGCAAAATGTTTCAGCTCTGACTTTTGATGTAGTGTAGACTTGACGCCCATTCTGCAGCACTGGTATATAAACTCTGATGAACTTACCAGACGGGGTGCTAAAATGTATGGGATATCAGGCCCTTTGAGGCTACTGTGTGGGCTCCCGTAAAGGAAAAAGTTGCTGGCATTTGTATTTTTGCAAACCCCAATGGGTAATAGTTCCAATTCAAAAAGATCCACCCACATGTCTCCTCAGCTGAATAACAAGTTATGGGATATTGGGCCCATTGAGGCTACTGCCTGGGCCCCGTACAGGAAAAAGTTGCAGTCCTTTGTATTTTTGTAATCCACAATGGGTAATAGTTCCAATTCAGAAAAATTCATCCACATGTCTCTTCAGCTGAATAACCAGTTATGGGGCATCGGGCCCTTTGAAGCTACTGTCTGGGCCCCCGTACAGGAAAAAGTTGCTGTCATTGGTATTTTTGTGCAACCCAATGTGTAATAGTTCCAATGCTAAAAGATTTACACATGTCTTCCTTCAGCTGAATAACCTGTTATGGGGCATCGGGCCCTTTCAGGCTACTGTCTGGGCCCCGTGACAGGAAAATGTTGCTGTCATTGGTATTTTTGTAAACCCCAATGGGTAATAATTACAAAGCAAAAAGATTCATCCATGTCTCTCTTCAGCTGAAGAAATCAGTTATGAGACATTGGGCCCTTTGAGGCTACTGTCTGGGCCCCGTGACAGGAAAAAAGTTGCTGTCATTGGTATTTTGTGCACCCCAATGTGTAATAGTTCCAATTCAAAAAGATTCATCCTTGTCTCTCTTCAGCTGAATAACACCATATGGGCGGGCCCCTTTGGGGCTACTGTCTGGGCCCGCGTACGCGCCAACGTTGCTGTCCATGCTATCGGCATGAGACGTTTTCCCGTGGGAGTGATATCCTTGAAGTTTTGTCCATGTCTCTCTTGAGCTGAATAAATGCATTTTTTGGCCCCCTATTTTGTGACCCCCAGGCTGAACGTACAGGCTGTGACCCGGCAGCAATATGGAATATTGAATCTTGGGCCTATACTAACATAGTCAGACCATCAAACCTTTTGTCTCTTCTGAGCTGAATAAATTGTCTGGGCTCCTAGTCTAATTTAGCTATGTTTCATTTGGCAAAACAGGATTACAGGTTTTTTTTAATTCAAAAAAATTAGTGCTGTATTTTTTTTGGAAAAGGTAGTAGTGATGCAGGGCTTTACATTTTTACTGATAACAGTTTCTGTGGCTATAACTTAATTTTGATTTACAATCATAAGGCTAAAAAAAGTTATATCTCAAAGCCCATGGCAGGGGGGGGGAGAGTTTCAAAAACGAATGCGGAATGAGATTTTTTTAAAGATTTTTTTTTTAAAGATTTTTTTAAAACAAAATTATGAATTAAGATGTCATTTTCGAGTGTTCAAAAGTACACAATATGAAATTGTGGTTGATTTAGACAATTGAAGAACAAATATCAATTGTTTTATACCTAAAACAATGCGCAGTATCGAATCAAGTAACCTTTCTTCCAAATTTGTCTCAGAATTTCATGATTTTACTGCAAAAAACTAAAAGCGCGCTACAAAAAACGAACAAACTTCTTTTTTTAGCCTACGGTAAAGGTGCCCAGACTTGCAAGGATTATTTTGGTACCGGTACCAGACAGCCCTATGCGCAAAGAGCTAATTTGAGATACATGTATTTTTGTACTTGGGGCCTTCTGGCTCTCACACATTTCATGTATTAGTGTGCACTTAGGGCTTTACATTTTTGCTGGTAACAGTTTCTGTGGCTCTAGCTTGATTATTGCCATATAATCATAAGGTGCTCAGTGTTGTAAGGATTATTTTGGTATCAAAATCTCATTTTAGCCAAAAATGCACTTAGGGCCTTTTGGCTCTGACCCCTCAAGTTATTTGAGTATTGGTGATAGCATGACCTACATGTCGTATCAATTTGTTGATCATGATCATTTGGTGAAGTAGTTAGACTAATATATTCGTACATAAAATTTCAGATTAAATGTTACCTTTACATGCGTGTGTGATAGTTTTTCAGGTTTGGTGCTTATCAATGGAATGAAGATAGTGGAAACATATTCCCATGTTCCAGTAATGAACATGACAACACAAATTAACCACAGGTTTATGCCATCATTATGCGGGGTAATAGGACTGTGACATCCTTGTCTTTTGATATGTATCCCGTTCTCATGATACCTTGACGCCATGGTCTTGCAAATTTATGATGATAAGTTTGAGAACTTTGACATCTATTTCCATTTTATGAAAATTAACAAAACATTTTGTCAATCATTTAAAAAGAACATTAACAGGGTCTATACTAATATATAAATTGTTCACACAATGATTGATGAGATAAGTTGTAAATTTGACAGAGCTTCAAGCGGCCCTAGATTTCCTATATTCCTTATATTTTTTTAACTCTTCCTATATTTTGCTAGATATTCTTACAAAATGTCCTATTAAGGTGACGCAACCTTTCAAGTAGGGTTGGTCGATCGGGGGTTTTAATTTCTCAAAAACGCAAATTCTGGGTTGGTTGGGCCCATATATTACAGGGCTTTTTTTGTCACCTAATTCCTATATTTTTTCCAAATTTAAGAAATAAGCATTTTTTTTTTTAATTGCACTAATATATATTATTTTAAAGTAAAATTTAAAATTTCTGTGCTCTTTGATCTCGAGCAGTTTTCATAAATTTTCAATAGGTGAGCGGGTAGATTTTAATGGCCTCTATTTTTTGCCCAGGATATTATTTATAAAAAAACGTACCAGTGTAAATTAAAGCATCTATGGGATGGTTCCCCTTACTGGTATCTAGCTGATATCCGGGGGGGGGGACACTTCAATATAGGTGTAGGACTGGCACTTTCGCAGCAAGGGGCATTCGGTGAGAGCAGAATGTAAAAATATGGGGTCATTGAGTGAAAACATGATTTTTGGCATTCGGTGAAAGCAAAATGTTAAAAATATGGGGTCATTGGGTGAGAGCATGATTTTTGGCATTCGGTGAAAGCAAAATGTAAAAAATATGGGGTCATTGGGTGAGAACATGACCTTTCTTCATGACCTTTGGGTGAGAGCCGAAACAACTCCACAGCAACCTCGAACATCAAATTTCTAGTTCTAAATGGCTTCAAATTTCTTATTTTTGTCAAAATAAGTAACAAAATCAGTTGCTGTTCAAATTGAAAAATAAGGGTCTTTGGGTGACAGATCAAATGTAAAAATAAGGGGTCTTCGGCTGACAGAGCATGTATGTTCGTAAAAAATATGGGGTCTTTGGGTGACAATAATGCTGAAAAAGGGGTCTTAATAGCAGCGTTCAAATAGGGCGGTCAGCCGCCAATGGCCTGTAACTTTTGGCCTGGCGGTAACTTTTTCTGACTGGCATCTAGTTGCCGACCGGCTGGCCGGTAACTTTTAAGGTCAAGCCTGGCTGGCCTGTAACTTTTTGAGGCATATTTCGAACACTGCTTAATAGCCCTACATACGCATCACCTCCAAAGTGCCAACTTGATGTGGGAAACAAGACAAAGACAAAGATAGATAAAAAAATGCAGTACATAAACCATGGAGGTGCACACTCACACTGCATTAGTCATATATTAAATCCAAAGGCACAGCGATAGTAGACAAAAGTCCAGCAGATAAATTGCTCTTCCTCAGGGACAAGCAATATATCGCAGCAAGTGCTTGAAACTAGCTACACATAGGTAGCAAGCGTCAAAAATTAATCAAATTACAGCAAATAATATAACTTCAGTAGCAAGAAAAATATCAAAACCACAGAACCAAAAAAGTAGCGTCTCTACAAAAAGAGAAAATATAATTTTTGTCTTGGCCTAATGCAACACCTGCCTGTGTTATTATTTAGATGCCTAGAAAGATCATCCACAATTGTGTGATTTGTAAGATTTTTGGAACACATCCACTTGCAAAATGAACATCGACATTTAAAAACAGAGAAATACAAAAGGAAATAGTGAGCCCACAAATCATATTTGTGTCAATAAACATGTACTTTCAAGTACCGCTATCATCCATTCAAGTTTTTTTTCTGAGAATTTTATTTGTCATAAATTGTACAATAAGTGTAAAGAACCAAATGTCAAAGTGAGCAAATTGCATTTAACAGTATCTCTGTAAAGTTCCGCTGAGATCTAGATATGTATTCAACGCTTACTCATCTGTCTGTCAGAATTTTTAAAATTGTGTTAAATGTGACAGCATATGATATATTCTATGTGATTATGATTGAATTTATATGTGTGTAATCATGGCAATTGAAAAATATTACTTTTGTGTGCCATGATTTATTACAGTGGGAAGAATAAAAGATATTACTTCCTGAATGAATTGTATGCTTCAGTGTTTGCTGGCAAATGAGGACACGCACATGATTTTTATGCCTCCACTGGGAGGCATACTGTTTTTGCAATATCTGTCCTTCGATTCCATGCTTCCGTCCTTCTGTGCCTCCGTCCTTCAGTCTTTCCATGCTGTATCTCGTGAATGGATGGGTGGATTGACTTCAGATTTTCGGAATAGGTGGGTCATGATCATTAACTCTGGCTACTTTTTGGGGGGTGATGTTCAAGGTCATATACAGTGATTTACCGAGGTCAAAGGTCATTTGAGGTCAACAAGTTTGTAAATTAAAATTGACTTAAATTTGACTAGTATATATTCCTAATTATGTATATTATGACAAACTGAAGTGATACTACAAGGCAAAACTCTTTAGGTCAGTGTTTTAGAATTTGATATTATAAATCACTGAGTTGAAATTTTATTTTTCTATTCCTTATTTTTCTAAATAATAATATTATGAATAAGGTTGATTTCCCTCAACATTCTGCACGGTTACACACAGATAAATCCACCATGGTTTTTGCCTAAAGTTTAAAGACCAACAAATTCCGAATGTAATATATCATTTTCTTGACATGTCATACACATTTTTCTACTTTTTGGGCAATATATTAAGAAGCCGTCAAAAGGGCTGATAATGCAACTAAACATTTTAGTATTTATTTTGTCAGTCAGCAGGGTCTCTTTATTATTAATAATGGTAAAATCAAATTTATCATTCTGAAAACTACAATTGCTGAAATCTTTCTGATCTCATCAATACATTTCGTAATATAACATTTATAGGCTTGCTTAATTCGAGTGGTGTCCTCGAACTGTGATGGCTTTCCACAACTTCCTGTCCTATATTGCTGTCTTGAAGTCTGCTGCCTCCAGTCCAGTGTCATCTTCCAGAATGTCAATGTAGGTCAGAGCAGGTCTTCCAGGTTTCCGCCTCCCATGCTTGGGTATCCAATGAACCATTTTTGATGCGGGCTCCTCACTTCTGGAACAATGGCCAGCAAACCGGGTTCTTCTTTCCCTGATCTTGTGGCTTATTTTGGGAAGCTCTCCAGGTCTGCATTTGCCATATGTTCCTTCCAGTGCACATTCAGAACAGTTCTTAGCATGCAGGTGTAACAGCCATCCAGACCCTTTGCAAGTTTAGGGGTGATGGTCCATGCTTCGCATCTATAAAGCAGCACCGACTCCACTGTTGCAGCAAAGATTCAAAGTTTGAAACTCCTGGTAAGAGTTGACCTCCAGATTGTCTTAAGTTTACTGCACGCCCTCCATGCTGCTGCTTTACGTAACTTTACATCTTTTTCTGGGCTTTTCATCCAAGCGCCTAGGTATTTGAAGTCATCTACCTCCTCTATTACTACACCCTCATTTGTTGTGATGCTTTCTCTCCTGTTATTGTAGGACATATACTTTGTTTTACTTCCATTCATCTTCAGGGCCACTTTAGCAGCTGAAGTCTCCACTCTATGAAGCAGTTCTTGTGCTTGGTGTATTTCCTCAGACAACAGTGCAAGGTCTTCAGCAAAATCAGAGTCTGTCACCACGACTGGGCCAACTCTCCTACTTCGCCTCTTTTCCAGATGGAATCCTAGCTCCTCTTCTTTTCCTTCAATAGCTATTCTCAGTGCAAAGTCGAGGACAACCACAAACGGGAATGGGGCGAGGATATCCCCCTGAAGTACTCCTGCTAAGATTTTAAACAATTCTGTCTCGCCAACTGGTGATATTACTTAGGCTTTTGTGTTTTGGTACATTTTGCCAATAGCTTCAACAATGAGTCATGGAGTATCTTCAACATCTTGCCTCTATGGATGGTGTTGAAAGCTTTCTTGAAGTCGAATATTATTATCGCTGGCAGGTTATGCGCCTTTACCTTTTCAATCAGCCTATGCAGTGCAATGATGTGTCCAACAGTCGTTCTACCAACTCTAAATCCATTCTGATTTGTTCTCAGATATGCTGGTCAATTTCAGGCCTGATCCTATTAAGTATCATTCTGTTGTAGGTTTTGGCTGCGATGGAGGTTAGACTGATACCGTGATAGGCATTTATCATCAAAAGTATGATTGTGAAGATTATTAGAAGAGACATTTTTTATTAAATAGCCAAGCATATACTACAATGTACAATAAGTTTATATTGTCAATTGTCAGGTTTTATTATATACATTTCAATCCATCATAATGCATCTTTTGGGACTTTGGTGTCACTTCGCATTGAAGTGATTCATGTCTAAGAACTTAATTTATAGAAGCAATCTTCCATGGAAATGTAGAGTATAGGGACAATGAAGTTGGAAGTTTTATTTTCTAATCTTTGTATGTTACAAGCAGAGCATTTATGATCACAGCAGCTGAAGGGAGTATCCCATTATGCTTTGCGGTACTATAATAGAACTGAATGTGCCATAGAAAATGTACACAAAATCCCTCACTTCAACTTTAAATAACTCGTTTAAATCAGGGAAGCTTAGACTTTTGTTTGCAAAAATATGACCCCTAAAGTATTGTGAAACTATCCATAGCTCTCAATATCTGAGCGGCTCTTGTTTATATTTTTTATACATTTGCTATGGGGCATGCAGATATACTGCAATGCATGATGGGATACTCCTTTCCGCTGCTGTGATTTATGATAGTTACATGTGATTTATAATGTGATCCGTTATCTGTTATCACAAATCCAGGTACATGGTATATTCTGTGAACGTTTGGAATGGGTTACAAAAATATACAGGGAATACCTTCTCTGATAGCTTGCATGCATTTTGGGGTCCCAGACTCACCAAAATACAGTTCTGACCCCCTATTTTTAAATTTTCTGCGAGTTCAGGGGCTCCTGCAGACCCCCACCTTTTCAATATAGCGCTACCGCAGACATACTATTTATGCTGCATTTGTGCAACTCTGACTCACCAAACTCTACTACGGACCCCTTACTTTCAGATTTTCTGTAAGTTCAGGGGTTCCTGCGGACTCTGGAGCGCTTTGTTCTAGCGCTACCCCTGCTAACGCCCCAATTGCTTTGTGGCAAGGGAAAAGGAAAGAAGGATGGAAGAAAGAAAGAAGAAGAAGAAACTATTTTTCTCGGGTGTGGTTTTGAACCCCGACCTTGGTGCCACACCTGTGCATGGACCTACCTTGCCACGGGGGTCTAGCTTGGCAGGCCAAACTTTCTGGCCATGACTGTTCGCATGATGATGCAATCACATCACATGAGATACCCATGTGTGCATATGCTTTGTGAATTGAGGTTTTTTGATGTTTGGTTTGCTTAGGGTTGCATGCCTGCTGAGCATTGTGGGTAAGATGGTGACTTTTGGTCAGAAATTGCCTACCGCTGAAGCACACTCCCATGAGTATGTGTGGACAATTTATTCAATTTTAATGTTGCGATGTTAAGGTACAAGGATTTAAAAATACATAGAGGAAAACTAAAATGTCTCTGTATTCAATTCTGGTGTAAACTTATGGTCACACAACCTGACCAAGGATTCTTGTTTATAAAACATAAAACTTGATCAAATTTTACACGCAAACCCTATAGGGGACAAATGTTAAGGAGAACAATTTCCGACGGGAAGCTGCCATATTACCCACAATGCTCATGAGACATGCTACCCCCTAACTTCTGAAAAAATATCAGGCAGTCTAGAAATGCTGTCTACTGAAGATAGCTGAATAATTAGTATCTGAATACCTGCCATTCTTGTTACCAACTTGCGGTATGGGAGAAATTCAATGTGATGCATACTTTCAAACTTAATTGGTTATATAAAATATAATTGCTCCAATCTATTTCTAGTTTAGGTACAAAGGAATGAATGAGAAGATTTATCTTCCTAAAGTGCTTTATGTACAAGTCCATTGTCTCCAGTAATTTCATTCATGTTGTGGCAAAATCTTGTTTTCAAGATTAAGCGTAGTATTAAGTTTGGAGACAAACTTCTTATGGCTAAATCCAAGTTTTTTGCGGCAATTTAAATTAAAAAAGATAATCAAAAGATAATTAAATCTTCAAAAATGATAAAACTTTTCAAACTGCGTAAAACTGAACTTGGGACTTTGTTGGCAGGTTAGTTCGAACTTTGTGCCGAGTTAATTGGCAATTGATGAGACTAACAGTACTGGTCGTGTAATCTCATGTGTGGTGGAGTATGAAAGTAGTGGTGATTTCGGCTTCACGCCACAAATCATGGGTGTCCAAGTGTATCTTGGTGCAGGAAGTATGAACCAACCGTCTAGAACGTCTTATTGTGTGACCCGATCTGATTCATACTTTCAGTTTGTCGTATATTGGTAGTAAAATTGAGATACATGGGATGCAGCATGCAATAGATAAAACAATAGAAAACCAGGCTTGAAGATTCCACAATTTTGACATTTGGTATTAAGCTACATCTATGGAGTTTCCAGCATTCAGAAGAAGATTTGCAATAATATTATGGTCAATTAAACTTTAAGTTTAATAATATTAGACTATTTAGAGTCTGAATTCTCACTGCACTCAAGTTTAATAGTTTCTTCTTAAAACAGTTTTCAAAATTCAAAGGCCTCTCTTAAAAGGCCATTTTTGTGATGCACAGCATCATCCCCCACACACTTTTCTAAAAAAAAGTTGAGAGTTTTATACCACTGGAAACCTCTCAGGCTACATAATTTTTAAGTACAAAGTATTTCTTGCAGATTAATTCGTTTAGCAAAAATATCATGAAATTTGAATTACGTTCTGGTACACCAGAACAAAATTACAACACTATTACTCTATGGAGTAGTGTAATACACACAATCATGTATATACACCACACAAACGCAAAATAGGAATCAACAGAAATTTTGGGAATAAGCTTTTTTCGCGGATATCTAGTTAAAAATATCATAAAAAGAGGATGTTATGATCACGAAAAATACTCCTTTAAGATAGAACTACTGAATGGCTGAGGTCACTGATAACAACATTTTGTGATCGCCATGCGCGTTTCGATGTTAAATTCTGGTCATGACAATTTAACAAAGTGTAACAGTAAGTTCAAATCTTTCCATAGGGTACATGGTAGTCCACTGAGTTGTAGACCCATTTAGACACATTTTTCAAATCGGCTTTCAACATGAAAATTCCCGGTCACAGTATTTTCCAGTATACGTATCATTGGTGGTATTTATCAATAATTTCCCACCAGGTTAATTATTCCATACACAAATAATTATTAGCATTCCACGTACTTGTTAATGTTAACTTATGATATATGATCTTCATCTATGGCGTTGTCTTTTTTAAAGACAGTTCTTGTTTTGTGTAAATTCAAAAACCTGGGTGTGTAAATTTTAAAGATTTGTGTACAAAGTATAGGCCATTCACTTCTAAAGTAAATCTTTAATAGCATGCAATTTACCTCCCATTACCTTTCTACTAGCCACTACCTGTGATAGATGTTTGTACCGGCTGAGCAAAGAAGATAATTGTTGTTGTGTGGGGGTAATTACGTATTTACGTTGGTGCCAGACACTCTTTTGATATGCTAAGTCACCTTGATAGTGAAAAAAGAATAGAAATTTATTTTGAATATCTATGATTAGGTTTTTAACAGCAACAAGGTGATTATGATTATGTGGCATTGTTGGAGGAAGTGTGCTTCCCCGTGCGCGTTAAGCCTGGCGTGCTTACTATTTGCATGTTTTGACTAAGCTGAAATGATAATGATAGTATAATTAAACTTCTTTTCAACACTTTATAATCTTGTAACCAATTATTATTAATGCTCTGCGT
The DNA here is from genome assembly GCF_039555335.1 of Amphiura filiformis. Classification (NCBI taxonomy): domain Eukaryota; kingdom Metazoa; phylum Echinodermata; class Ophiuroidea; order Amphilepidida; family Amphiuridae; genus Amphiura; species Amphiura filiformis. Next base: position 26,611,966 of record NC_092639.1, on the reverse strand, counting down.
GCTAGCCATGCGCTTCAATGGAAAAAGTTTAAGTTTTGAAATATTTTCTCAAAATATCAAGAGCTAACTTAAGAACTGCTGAATCAATACTAGGCTTGTTTGTACTCATTTTAGTGCATTTTTCATGCTGATTCCAAATATGGTCATGAAAATTTACATTTCTGAAATTTTTGAATTTTGAATTTTTTTTTAAATTTGTCGTCTGCAGTCGACACCCGCGTGAAGAGAGTTAACCATCAGACTGGGGAGTCACGCATATTGGAATTATGATAGTGAATGCAGGATCAACAAGGCGGTTCTCGAATCATGAGTTTTGAGACAAAAACCACTACGGGCTTGAATAACTCCAACAAGAAAATGAATTTTTGATATTTAAATTATCAAGGAGTGTCTGTCAAAACCATCCAGAAATAAATGCTTTAAAAAGGCAAGTGGGGTCGGGAGTGCATGGGGTATCATGGCAGGAGCCATATTTTTCTAGTAGCCATACTTTTGTGGATCTAGCCATTTACATATTTAATTAACATCACTTTCAGTGTACTTCTTAATAGTAATTACATTGATCTTATATTGGAAATGAGTCAAGAAAGCCAATAATTACATTTATATTTCCATAGTTCTTGAGTTAAAGGCCAATACCAAAACAAAAGTTTTTAGCCTCATCCCCTCCCCCTCCCGAGAAGAGCATGCATACACTTGGGGTGGAAATTCCAACCCTCATGAAGCATTGAGATCTCTGTGTGTCAGCTTTATTTGTCTCAATATTTGAGTGCAAACACTGCTAGGTCATGCTCCCCCCAACCCCCCTAATTTTGTTATGTGGTGAAAGCTGGCTACCCATGATACCAGTGCAGTGCCAACTCTTTTTGGGGGGAGGGGTGCCATTTTAATATCCAGTATGATGTGTTTGTTTGGCTTTTAAAGGGACCCAAAATGAGCTCATTTTAATCATATTTGTTGACAGAGATTTATGTAAGTCCTACACCACCTGACCAGTAAATCCTATTTGGAGGCAGCGGAGAATAGGAGGATCAAGCCGTTAATCTGTTTTCCAATGTTATTTTAAATTAAAGAAGTCAAATAAGTCAAGGATGCATAACACGTTTTAAGTGCTACATAAAGAAAGCGCAAGTTTTACTAAGCCCAATATTTACAGGGATTTATCTTAGCTTTTGTTATAAGCTTAGAAATAGACTAATTGTATAAGAGGAGACCCATAATTACCCAAACTAAAGAAGACCTTCAATATAGACATGTTCAGCTGGCCATAGAATTTTCAAGGATTAGTATATTCGAGAATTGTGATTCCCAAGTCAATCCCTGACTGTGTGTCCACACAACTCCATTGAAGACTGGAATCCCTGAGTTTTGTGGTGCCTGATGACACTAGGATCCACAACATGCTCATCTATCAGGGGAACAGTTCTTTAACCCCAATACATTTGTACATTCATTGAATGAACTTTGAAAATGTGGGTACCAAAACTCATACTCTGCAACTTGAGGTCAAATTTTGCACCATGGTTGTTTAATTGAGGTTATTGAACTATGCCATTGGGATGAGGCCATTGTGGTTCATAGTGTGACATCATATTTAAACCAAGGTCGTAGGTTAAGCTCAGCACTCGAGAATCGCAAATGGCTTGGTCAACAAACAAAAAGCGCAGTGATTTATAGTGCGCTATGCACAGGCACAACACCTAGAGACGTTGATCCACAAGCCTCAGCACACTTTACAGGTTGTCGCTGACCACTATGGCCCCCATATCATTCCACAAACCATTAAATAACAACACATGGACTTGCAGTTAAGAAGCGCACACCCAAGACAATCCACAATTGACCTTCGCAGCCAGGATCAGCTCCCCGAGTTTTCTACAGGTTACAATGAGACAGTAAGTTCCTAGTCCAGGGGAATTTCATGCTAAACTCAATTTTACACAAGAGCATAAACCACCACCAAAGTTTGAACACACAACCTCTCACACCATAGTCAAATACCATATTGATTGGGCTAACTTAACTGTTTTTAGGAAAAATATGGGGTGTTTGGGTGACAGAGCATGTGCTGGTAATGGGGTCTTTTGGAGACAGCAATGGTGAAAAAGGGGGTCTTAATAGCCTGGTCTTTGGACGACAGAGCACGTGCTGGTAATGGGGTATTTGGTTGACAGCTATGGTGAAAAGGAGGGTCTCCCTACATACGCGTCACCTCCAAAGTGGGACTGTCCCCCCCATTTTCAGCACATCACGTCAAAGCTCCCATTGGGTGCCCTATTCCCTTTTTAAAGGAATTTTTATTAAGCCTAGCAGCAGTAGTACTTGAAGACCAGTTGAGGATCACTCAGGAAAATCGCGAAATCACCTAAATTTCTAAGGGATGAATTTTAGGGACAAATTTAGGGATCAGGATCCTCAAGACAGTACACACGGTGGATTTCCCCCGGGGGGGTCACTCCCATTGTGGCCTGTACACCATCCGCGATAATCAACTTTTGAAAAGCACCCTAAACAAGGATTTAACCCTTGGCTAAAACGACACCCTAAACAGGTATTTCATTCCTAACATCAAATTTCAGACCCTAAATTTCATTTCCGCGTATTTAGAAATTGCAATTTTGCTACCCTTTTTCCAATTTTTCATGTTTTTGACACCCTAAACGCTAATCTGCTTACCCACTAAAAACGACCCTTTTACGCGTTTTCATTATCGCGGATGGTGTACAGGCCACAATGGGAGTGACCCCCGGTGATTTCCCCATGTTTTTACTCAAGAATTGCATTGCTTTAATATGTAAAAAGTTCTCTGTGAGAACATGCCTAATTTTGAACTCCACCTATGCTGTTATAATTGAAAGTAACCTTCCAAAGTGTTATCTGTTGGATGTTTTTAACAAATGTAACATATTTCTTTTATATTCGCTACATATACTGTTTAAAGTTAATTGCGTAATTGCATGTGGTTGTTGACTACTTGTTCAATTCAATTAAAGCAACAATGGTCTTGTATGGTACATAATTCATGGCTAATATGATTTTTGCGGATTTTACAATTATGTGTCAGACTTGTAAATGAAAGTAGTACTTTTTACCTTGAAGCGGTCTCATTTGAAAAGACTACCTCCTACTAGGAGCCTTCATTCTATGGAAAAACATATTGGTGAATTGTGGTTTGGAAATGCCTTGTATATGCTGGTGATCAAGATCGTTAAGATTCGTCTGATTTCCTTCTATTATGATGGAGTATTTAGATCTTGATGATTTTGACACTTTGGAGCCAATAACAAAAATATTTTCTCAGTGATATCATCACTTAGCTGGCTTAGTAAACAAATTATTGTGAAATAAACATGAGTAATCATCATTGCATTATTAGTATCATGTTAGTCATATAACCCACCTCCTCATATATTTAATTGTTGATTGAAAAATGTATATTTTTAAAGTGACACACACTTGCATTTCTTACACAGGAGGTCCATTCTGATGGGAAGACATAGTTCCTGCCCACACAATGTTGACTTGTAACTGTTCACCATGTTCACCACAATTTTACAATCAATCATAATAAAGAAAACATTTTCTTCTTTGTCAAATTTAAGTAAAATGTTATTTAAATAGCTTGACCTTTAACTTTGCGTTGCTAAAATCCACCTCTAAAGTGCATTTTGATTAGATTGTAGCATTTTGTGGTTTTCTTAAAAATTTGTATAGCAATGAGCCAGGCCAGGTTCGCTGTCAATGCACAAAATAAAAAGTAAAACACTACTAGTACTAGTATACTTTTGCCCCTTCTGTGCGATCAATATTGCTAACTACCTCAAAATATTGTAATTTTAAACTAAACTCTGTAAAAGAACGTAGATATTTTTTAATTCGCCATAGAAAAGCTTTCAATTCACATATATGTGTACATATTTAATTTTTCCCTTGTAAAGTAGGGCCTATAATCACCAAGATAGTACAATTTAGTACAATTTAAAAAAAGTGTTGTATAGGGTCCCCATTTTACATAAATGCCACATACATGTAATCCTGTTGCGATATGACCAGTACCAGGTACTATTATTATACCATACATGCGGGGAAAACAACAGACCCAATACATGATACCAGCAATCGGCTTTCAAGGAGTACAACACAAGGATCATAAACTTTTCAAAACATTTTTAATACCCATATCAAAACATAAATTTAAGATTAAGATTTCAAATTTGATCCATTTCAGATTTTGTATAATTATCATTAACAGTCTACCCCATGCAATGTTTTGATAGCGTTTGCAAAGGGTTAGAGTACAACAATACACACCTATGCTTGATTTGTCAAATGGAAAGAGTCTTACTCTGTGAATAGAGTGCAGAATCACAAATTATATACAAAAATTGCATCAGAGTTGTGGAAGGATTGGTAACAAGGGTTGTTGACCTGGAAAGATAATTTGTTGTACAAGTGCAGTGAGTTATGTTTGCCATTGAGGCTATCTTTACATGTATTATACCCCCTTACCCCTCCCCCCACATACACATGCGCCCATCCGCAGGGGCATAGCCAGAGGGAACTGCCCCCACAATACAATTTTCATAAAATGGTGACTGCAAAGAGTAAATTGTCCTTAAAATGACTAAAAATGGGACAACAAATTGACCAAAGGGGAGGAAAATTTGGCTTTGCCCCCTCACACTAAAATCCTGGCTTTGTTACTGCCCCTCCATCAGTAGTGTCCTTTTGTTCATGTTGTACATTGCATATTTGAGATTCTTTTAACATGCATAGTGTGTTCCTCATAGAGCAGCTATTTATCGTTACTATCTTTTATTTTATTTAAGCACTGTGGCGGAGTGGAATGGGCTCCGACTCACAATCAAAAGGTTGCGGGTTCGAGCCCGGCGACGCCATTGTGTTGTGCCCTTGAGTAAAGCATTTTATCTTGATTACTCCTCTCCACCCAGGTGTATAATTTATACTATAAATGGGTACCGACATTCTTAAATGCTGGGAAGGTAACAAACTCGCTGTGGAGGAGGTGTAGCGATCCCCCTATAGCAACATTATACATGGAGGAGTCTGGCCCAATCGCCAATGAAAGAAAGAGAGATGGGCACTCCGATCACAGGTTTATACAGGATCGTCTCCGTTACCTTTACCTTATCTTTTATTTTAGACTATCTTTACCTTTCAATCCCTCTTGTCTCTCAGAATAGTATGATAAAAAATATTAAGTTTAATAGTACAATCTGATGGGGACTTGAACCTGTAATCTACTGATTACGAGACCATCACCTATTGCCACTGCAATCTCAGCCAGCAAGGGTGCTCTAAGCTCTTTTGTAATACTGAAATCAATACATTTAGAACATTACAACACTATAAGTGATTTGCTAAATCAAAAAATCTAAAGCAATCATCAAAAATAAGATTTAGCCAAACTTACCACCAAAACAACTACATAGTGTATCCCCTCTCACCCCACCCCTTCAAAGTCAACATTTTCACAAATTGGGGTCAAAATTGCCCAAAAAAGTTATCAAAAAAATTGGAATCCTGATCCACATTTAATGTGATTGTACAAGTTTAAACTTTACATGAAATCCGAATATAAAAAAGGGAAAAAATATAATAAAATACAGGAAATGTCAGATTCATACACAGGACTGATAGATAAAGTGCAAGGACAAACATAATGATGCATGTAGATAAATATAATAGGTGATTAACATGGCCAAGGTCATGCTAGAACTTATTCACAAGCCCAAGTTCCATTTCATATTTTGTATTTGCCACATTCTATGCAATGAGCGTACAGCCTACAAGTATCATATAGTTTGATCAGCTCGCAATAGGCGGGAAATGTTAGGCTACTACTACGCCGAAAAGTAGACCCACATTAATAGTGTTATATTAGTTGACCTGTCTGGTCTATATTTTGTGTGTTAAAGAAAGTAGACAAAGTATAGAACTTGAATTGGTAATTCGTGGTGCTTCTGGCAAGGTGTCACAAGACAATTCTCAAAATAAAATATTTTGACACTAATCTGCGATGGTATAAGGCCCGCCGATTACGTGCTGATCAAAGTATAGATGGTACCTTTTCTACACCTTGCTGACCTTAATCTCCCACACAGGGAGTGTGAATATCAAATGGGGTTACCTGAATGGGCGATTCCAATTGAAATCTACACCCCTGTAAGGTCGTGTCTTACATAGGGGGTGTATGGATTTCAACTGGAATAGCCCGATAAGCAAAGGCTCTTACAGGGTTTGAACCTAATGGTCAGGAATTTAAGTTTGATATTTGAAGTGGAGAGAACTAGTCTTGCACAATGTTCAACACAGAGGTTACCAAGTTTTGAACCTGTGACCACAAGCTATACTTCAGGGTCGAGAGAAACAAAAGGGTGAAGTGCTCCTTCAGTGCATGAGTGTGTGCAAGGCTAGGACACTGCAAGGAAGTAGCGTCTGCAGATTTCCAGAAGTGGGGGGGGGTGGCACAGGCATAGGCGAGATCCGGGGAATAAATCCACCCCATTATTTTGCCAAGGGGGATGCTCCATCATCCCCCAATGTTGACGCCTGATAATGGGTTTTTGACCAAATTAACCTCATATTTGCCCACTTTAGCCCCAAAAGTGCACATTTTCGCGCGCTTTGCGGGCATTTATTCTACTTTTACACCATATTTCATCAGTTAATTCAAAATAGCAAAAAATTTCCTGTCACAATAGGAAAATCCTGATTTTCACCAGAATAGGTGCATTTCCCCTGACTTACCAAAAATTCTCTGACTTACCAACAATAGTGGGGGGGCGGAACCCCCTGCCTCCTCCCCCTTTTACACATGCCACTGCTGCTAGGTGTTGAACCAATGACCACAAACTATATATTGTGATCTTGAGTCAAAGTCTGGTACCCATGCATACATTAGGGTGGGGAGAAACTAGGGGTTCCAATGTGTGCAAGGCAATAGGTTTGAACCTTTGACGTCCAAATGCTAAACCTTGTGGTTTTGAGTTTGAAGCTGGTTCCCATGCATAACCCAGGGTGGAGAGAAGCAACAAAACTTCTCTTCCAATGTGTACTAGGTCAATGTCACCAATCATATTGTGAACCTCCATTGTGTGATCTTGAGTCAACGTCTGGTACCCATGCATACATTAGGGTGAAAGAAACAATAGAGGGAAAGTGCTCTTCTTAAGTGTATGAGTACAAGGGAATGACACTGCTAGGTTTGAACTGAAATTGGGAGTAACTACAGAATACCACGCTCAGGGTGCCTAATCCTAACCCTAAGCCTAACCCTAACGCTGTGTTGGGAGGTGAGGTGGGTATTCTGTAGTTATGCCCATCAGTTTAGCTTCAAAATGGCAGCATCGCATTTGTACCATAAACTTATTCTGTCGCCAAAAGGTGCCGGATTCACTATATTTCAAGAAATGTCAAAAGGAAATCTATGCCACTGCAAAATGTGCAAGTGTAAGGGAATGACACTGCTAGGTCTGAATCTAATACCCATGCATACACCAGCCTTGGTGGAGAGAAGCAATAGAACCTTTGAAAGTGCTGTGGGCCAAAGTGTGCATGACAAATATATGCACTGCTGGGCATTGAACCTATGACCACCACAATTAGCTATGACTGGTTCTGTGCTGATGTGACAGAACCTTACTGACTCCAGTCACCATCCCACCCTGGAAACAGAATCAATTTTAGTGATCTTGAGTTTCTTGAGTAATTTTAATAACTTGTATCCCATATTCCAAATAAGAGCCCTTGTCCTTTCCAAGATCGATTATGGCAATGGGCTGCTTCTTGGCTGTTGTAAAGCAGACATTCAAAGACTACAGCGGATCCAGAATTGGGCTGCAAAACTGATATGTAAAGCCCTCAAATATGATCATGCCACACCATATTTAAAGCAGTTGCACTGGCTTCCTGTTGAAGAGCGCGTCAATTTCAAAGTATTAGTCACTGTGTTTAAATTGCCTCACCAAGAGTGTTCCTGAGTACCTGTCTGATTGTGTTTCCCTGCACTGCCCTGCGCGTGCTGGCCTGCGTTCTGCTTCTGATACCACCCTCCTGACAGAGCACAACACAATCAAAACACTCATGTCAGCTGAACGCAGGACCTTCTCCTATGTTGCGCCTCGCACCTGGAATAGACTGCCAATTGGTAATCAGGGAATCACAATCAGTGGGTATTTTCAAGAGGGTTCTAAAGTCACATTTGTTTCCATAGATTTTGTAGCCTTCACAGGCAGTTCTCATTTATTTTTTCTTCATGTTCTTCTTTTGCTTTGTGTTTTGTTTTGAGCGCAAGGTTCTAAATGTAGCAGCGCTATATAAATATTTATAATGTATGTATGTAAAAGAGGAGAAAGGCAGTATGGGCAGGTCTGATGTAGTGAATGAGGTTACATAGTAGTCAGGTGCCAGGTTGTTGAGGCATTTGAAGGTAAGAAGCCTAAGTTTGTATGTGCTTCACTACAGGAATTGGAGTTAGTGTTGGCACTTAATTCTTGGTCAATGTAACCAACCTGGTGGTAGCATTTTGCATGCGTAGCATTTTGCTGATCTGAACATTTGGAAGCCCATAGAAAGTGCTATTGTTCGAGTCGAGATTTGCTGTATGTAAATAGGCAATTAGCGAACAAAAGATAGGGATTTTTATTTTGAAAATCTACCATTGTGCCATAGAGGATTGGCATTGGACAATGTAGGTCCGATAATGTGGTTGATGATCCGATTGACAGAAAATTCATTAATCTTGTTCGATATCATATCACAAATTCCTGCACCCAAATATGCCTCAGAGTGTAAAGAGGGAATAGGGGTAAAGCGATTTGATGTGTATATGGGCAATTAGAGAATAAAAGGTTTTGAAAACCGACCATTGTGCCATATAGGATAGGCATGGGAAAATATGATGTAGGTTCGATGTAGTTGATGCCCCAATTGACAGAAAATGCATTAATCTTGTTCGGTAATCGGTATCATATCCCAAATTCCTGTACCCACATATGCATTAGACTGTGAAGAGGGAATAGGGGTAAAGAGATTTGATGTATGTAACAGGTAATTAGAGAATAAAAGATAGAATTTTTCTTTTGAAAATCTACCATTGTGCCTTAAAGGATAATATATGTAGGTTCGATAATGTAGTTGATGCCCCAATTGACAGAAAATGCATTCATTAAGCAATTCATTAATCTTGTTCAGTTTCATATCCCAATAAAATTTGGTATCCAAATATGCATCAGAGTGTGAAGAGAAGGAATCGGGATAAAGAGATTTGATGTATGTTACAGGCAATTAGAGAATAAAAAATAGGAATTTTTGTTTTGAAATCTACCATTGTTCCATTGAGGATAGGCAGTATAGGTAGGTCCGATAATGTAGTGGATGCCCCAATTGACAGAAAATGCATTGATCTTGTTCAGCTTCATATTCCCGAAAAGAGGTGGGATTCATTTATTTAGTTTGAAAAAATACCTTTCCAAGGTGAATTCTGCCGGCGGTCAGAGAGACGGGACAATTAGTCATGGTTTATAAATTCTTCCCATTCGTAGGGCAAGGAATTGCAGATAAGTTGAATACACACAATTTATAAATTACACTTAATTTGCCTGCTACCAAATACCAGTAGTCAAGCTTAGTTAGAAGTTGGCATATACCAGGGTAAAGAGATAAACCTTTACATATATATATGGTCAATTCCAGCCAAAGCAGGACAAAATTCTCTCTGGGGGCCATTTTAAAAATGTTTTCCTTTTCAATTCTAGACTTATCAAATGAGACGATCATATCTAGTGAATCATCAGGTAGAAGTGCCATCGGATTGAAAAATAACTTTTCTTGCTAGACCAAATAAATTGTTAAATGCGCATATGCATGTTACCCACGAATTCAAGCCCTTTTCACCCGTTGTACGCCATAAAATTTCACTTTCTTTAATATCTTTCAATATTTTATGTGTGACTCATAATCATATACACTAGAAATCGGTGAAGACTTTGAACGTAAAATAGAATTTTATTACATATATGACACGGTTTCAGATTTGAAGCAGGTTTGACTGCCAAAAATGGCAAAATATAAAGTTTCAAAAAATATTGTTTTAAATATGTTTTCTAGACTGAAATTTTGTGCAAAATTCATTTCTGAAGTCAGAAATGCACAATCTGTCATTGTTTTCCTGATATGAGCATTACAGTAGAGGCATATGCTTTTGACGGAAATAAAAATATGAGATCCATAAGTGACAACATCATCACAACATATTTGAACTCTATTGGCACACTTATAAAGGCTCTGCAAGGCTCACATCATGTTGTAGTGCAAGTCTGACATCTGATTGGTGCACACACATTGAATATAGGTCACATGATTGCTAATATTACAGGTACTAATTGTTTCGATTTTGCTCAAAAATGGGGTGGCGAAGTCAATTTGATAAAAAATTAGAACTAAAAAATATGCATTTTAGCACAAGTTTGATACTATCCCTGTAGTACTGTATCATAGGAATAACTGATTAGTTTTTCTGAAGTCAGAAATGCAAAATCTGTCATTGTTTTCCTGATATGAGCATTACAGTAGAGGCATATGCTTTTGACGGAAATAAAAATATGAGATCCATAAGTGACAACATCATCACAACATATTTGAACTCTATTGGCACACTTATAAAGGCTCTGCAAGGCTCACACCATGTTGTAGTGCAAGTCTGACATCTGATTGGTGCACACACATTGAATATAGGTCACATGATTGCGCAATATTACAGGTACTAATTGTTCCCGATTTTGCTCAAAAATGGGGTGGTGAGTCAATTTGATAAAAAATTAGAACTAAAAAATATGCATTTTAGCACAAGTTTGGTACTATATCCCTGTAGTACTGTATCATGGGAATAACTGATTAGTTTTTTAAACATGTCGCCCTATTTTTTTTTTTGCGATTTTTCGAAATGCCAAATTTTACGTAATTTACAGATGTCACAAATTGATAAAAAAATTAGAAAAGAAAATTGAGAAGGAATGGAAAGATATTAATGTTATACCCAAGTAGGAACTTACACTGTGCATACCTGATTAGTTTTTCAAGCCTATAGCTCTTGTAGTTTTCTTGTAATCCCGATTTTTATAAATGGCGGGAATTTTTACACACATCAAAATTTTAAGGGGTAGGGGAAACATTTTTACATTTTGCAAGTCTTTCCCTTAGCTAAAATGAACAAAGTTAGGTATCAAATGAAAGCCCATTCAATACTGCATAGACTGGTAGGGCAACCATCACTGTAGCACCTTCCTATCAAGAGTTATGATTTTTCAAATCAATTGTTTTGCCGAAAACGGCTTATTTTGGCATGTCAATTGTCACGAGGCATGTCATATTTGAATGATTCTGGCGCGCAAATGATTAAGTCAATCACAAAACAAATACCTGAATCCATCAAATAGTACCCTCAGCTGATATGTTAACATTTTAAAGGGCCATATCTATGTATATTGTAGACTCTATGAGTATACAAAGTTGGCATGTGAAAATTTTTGTCACCCAAAAAGTGTGTTTTTCGGGCAAAATCGGCCACAAATCAACATTTTGTAGCAAAACGATGTACAATGCACGCAAAAAAAAAAAAAAATCATGTTCTACAAACAATTTTACCCTAGAAAAGACACCTTAGAAATTAAACATAGCTATTTTCACTCTGGGGTGAATTTTTACACACTTTGGCAGTGAAACCTGCTTCAAATCTGAGACCATGTCATATCTACAAAGAAATATTTTGGTTATTACAAATTTTAAGAAAGAACCAGGTGTACAATTAAGATTGTGTCAATTCTTCTAACTCTTTCCAAAGTGGCTGTCATTTAACATTACTGTATTATTTCGAAAGATTAGAATAAATGCTTCATAGAAATATAAAGTTAGATTTTGTATCTTGTCGCAGGATGAGGATCTCGGATGGATTAGGTGGGGTAACAGCGTCTGAAAAATAGCAATACCTTTTTAATAAAAATAAAAATTACTTTTCCGTATGTCAATAATTCAGGCTGCAATGGTACTAAAATGAATTTTAATCAAAATACAAACTACATGGAATATTTAGAATTGATCATTATGGCATTTTAGGTATAAAAATTTTGAGAATAATGAAGTTGCCAAATTCAAATAGACAGAGCAAACAGTTTTATATTATTATTTTAGTAAAATCATTCCATATTTTCATGCAGCAATATTCTATTAACTTGTGTTTGACAGTTCCTATGAACTAAAACACTATCAATACATTGTTAACTATAATTTAAGTTGGGATTCGGGGGTAACCAAAATGTTCGTGGGTAACACATATTTGTAGGTATGTATTGGTAAGCGGCAAAATAGAAAATATTACAGAAGGTTGGAAACCATCATGCGGTTATTCCTCCATTGTGTTTCAATGATTCCTGTTTCTCTAACCAATTGCATTTACCCAAAAAATGGTAATTTAGGATAATCAATCAAAACTTCATGATACAGCTTCAGTATACCTTCAAGAGGACGCTATTAAACAGGACTGTTTTGGAACCTATTTCGCATGTTTTCAAAATGTTAAGATGCATAAGAAACACATAATTTACGAGTAAATCGTTGGATTTGTGGGTAACGCCGAATTCGTGGGTAAAGCTATAAGTACTATAGTACCGTTTGGGGTTTGCGTTTCTTAGGTGCATAAACTGTAAGTACTGTAAATAAAAATTATAGCATACCCATAGCTTGAATATGTGCTGATTTAAACTTAAAATAAACAATCTCCTTGTTTTTCAAGGTTAGCATCTATTCGGGATTCGTGGGTATCAAAAGTTTAAACCGTTGTAGATTCTTTTTTAAAGTGGTGAACGTATTTTTATGATTTACAATTTTAAGCGCTTGTCAAACTTAATTCAGTGCCCAAAGTCATTAAATGTTAATTTAAGTTATGGCAATTATATTTGCTGAACTTGTGGGTAACAGTTGATACGTGGGTAACGTCAAATTTGATTTTATGGAATTTCATGGGTAAAATGTATTTGCATAAAATAATCACTTGGACTTCAGAATTATAGAACGAAACTTCGTTTCATGATATAGTCATTTATGGCATATTCACTTAACATTTTTCAGAACAATCATTTTATTTTTGATACGCGGGTAACAAAATTATTAGCCAAATTGACTTAATGGCCTCTAGAGTCCACAAACTTTGGTGGAATTCAATCGTTTTACATATGATGAGAGATCATGCAAACATCTTTCTAACAGTAATAATTTCATTTTGATTGAAGGACATTCAATGACATATATGGTGCTTTATCTTTGAATTAAGTGGGTAACGCCAATTCATTTAAGCCATCATAACTTGTTCCCTGGTATGACTTGCTAGTAAAGGCCTATATGCTCAAAGAGAGCACATTGGACGTGACATGATATGCTCCATCAATAACGTGATTTCCTTTATTAATGACAATTTAAAGTGGAAAGTTAACATAGAGAGAATTTTGTCCGGCTTTCGCTGGAATTGACCATATAGTAGAATTTCTGATGAGAGAGACAATCCTGGAAGAAAATGTGTTGGGACACTTGCTGCATCATGCTCATTGTTTTTCTGCAATTTGGGTAATTTTTATTTCGTATTTTTCAAACAATGTTGTGTATGTAGCTTGAACCCTCCTTAAGCCATATATTCCCAGTGGCATGTCCAGGGGATGCTTTGGGGCTGAAGCCCCCCCGCACTTTGTTAAAAATCATGTAAAATCATTTTAGCCATTAAGCCCCCCGCATAACTCTGAAATTATTTTTCAGGTGTGCTCATTTCTCTATTCGTACAATGGAAGTTTGAAAATCTGTAAGTTACCAAAAAACTGCATCAAACAACGAAATAAACATTTTGCCTCTTTTCTCTTTTGTATTTTCACAGTCATCAATGAAGGCCGCCATGGCTCCCAGTCCATCTACCATCTGCATGTACACGTAATTGGAGGACGACAAATGAAATGGCCACCAGGTTAATTGAGATGCAGCAGTGATACAGCAAAAACTTGCAGAAACAAGTGTAATTAGTATCCAACTCAAAATTGATCAGTTATTTTCTTTTACATCAAGGGATGACTTGATTATGTCAAATTATGATCTGTAAATTGGACATAATATACTGCTCCAAGAAAGTATCCTTACACTTGGAAAAATAATCACAATTTCAAAACTGAACAATATTGGGGTAAATTTGTTTTTTAATAGATGCACTATCTAATCCTGCACATTATGACACCACATCGAATCCAATGTGACCTCAAGAAGTAAAGTTACAAGCAATTGAATAGACGAAGGTCCAGTTTTAAAAGTGACAAACTGGCCTATCAAGGCGCAAAAAGATTCCCAACAAGCGAAACAAAGAGACAACACAGTTTCTTCAATGAAGCTTTATTTAAAGCAGTTTTTATTTCAGTTTTTACTTCTGTACTTTTCATAACTTTCATTTTATTTGTCAGTTCTTTTGTTTCAGTTTTAGTTTGTTCCTTTTGTTTTAAATCAAACTCTCAAACCAGTTGTCTAGTCTGTGGAGTTTTGAATAGGCCAGTTTGTCACTTTTAAAACTGGACCTTCGTCTAATCAAATGCTTGTAACTTTGCTTCTTGAAGTCACATTTGATTCAATGAGGTGTCATAATGTGCAGCATTATAGAGTGCATCTATTAAAAAACAAATTTACCCCAATATTGTTCAGTTTGGAAATTGCGATTATTTATTCAAGTGTAAGGATACTTTATTGGCGCAGTATAGTTCTTTGGACGTTATGTGGTGTGATCAAGCAAAATCAGTCTAAAATCAGGCATATTCGATTTTCATTTTTCTGCTTTGATGTATAAAGCAATTGCAAAACTTCGCCTTTGCAGAAAACCCCATTGAAATTGGACAAATTGTTCCAAAGATATGAGCAGTTGAAGTGTTTCCAAAACAATAGGAAAGAGAATAAATTATTTTCTTTGTTTGACTATATCTCAAAATTAAATTTCCGACTTCTGATTTTGCTTGATCACATCACATATAATGTTGACCTTCTGAGGGAACAATCCAAAAGATTAATGCAAGTCGATGAAGCCATATCAACTAGTTTTGTTACAAAACCCTTCCTACCCATCTCTAATGAATCAGAAAAGGGTTAAAATAAAATTGAATAAAACTAGTTTCATTGACAGGGCACCATCGACCTTTAGGTTTGTTCCCAGAGACCCTTGTTGTTAAGGGTCATATTTTAAGGACTGTGAAACTAAAGAAGAATTATATTGTACCTTTTTCTGAGTGTTGAAAGAATCCTACAAATTAATTTTTTATATTAATGAAAAGAAACATTGACATTTTGATAAAATATTGCGCTGTGAAATAGTGGGTTATTCCAGTTGAAACCCATACACCCCCTATGGAAGACACGTCCTTACTCTCTCAAATAGGGAGTACAACTTTCAAATAGAGTAAAAAATGTGGGTAACACCATTTGAAATTCACATTCCCTGTGTGGTAGATTAAGGTCGTGATTTCCACAGGGGATGTACAGGGTTCAAAAGAAATAACTCCCCCCTTAAAATTACAAAACATTTCTTTGCATAACTTGACATATATTTTGTTGATTTGAAAAATTCAAAAAGCTGTGAATAGAGGAATCGTTTTTCAACCCTCCCAAAGTTGTTTCATTTGCAAAAACAATATTTTTGGTCAAAAATATTCACATTTTCCAAAAATGATGCTTTCAAAAAAAGTTGCACTTTACCACATTATGTACAAAACATTCTCGATATTAATGTTACGGTTGATTTAATTCGTGGTTTTTTCCTTTTGTCTCCGATCCTTCAGGCACCCATGCAACTATCATTCAGTACAAAAAAAAGATCTGTTGAACTTAATTTCGGCGTAAAATTAGAGTTTTTAAGCAGCAGTTGTTTCAAAATGATAAAATCACTATGAAGGAGAAATGAGCTTTCCACGCATAAATTTGACCAAAAGGGTGAACATTTACCCCGGACATGTACCTGTATTGGTCAGTTGAAGCATCTTGCATTTTGATTTAAAATGATGGCTTTCTTGGATAAAGGTGTAACACTCATGATGTGGCCACAAGAGATTGGCTGCGTGCAGTTAATTTGCGGAATGCAAAGAAATGTTTTGTAATTTTAGGGGGGGGGGGTATTTCTTTTGAACCCTGTATGTTACAACTGGAAGACCCCAATGACACAACATCGGTGGACAGTGTGAGTTTTGAGAATGCACTTTTCCATATACAGCATGTCCCAGTAAATTGGACCTTTGGAGTAGAGGCCAATTTCAAAAATCAAAAGCTTACCTACACTCTAAAATTGAACGGCAGTGTTCTAGGTGGTGTTCTAGGTTTGAACATCCAGTGTTCAATAGTGGAACAAACCTAGAACACCACCTTGAACACTGCCGTTCATATTTGGAACACCACCTTGAACACTGCCTTTCATATTTGGAACAACAGTGTTCATTAGTGGAACATGGTATGGTGTTAAGAACTGTTACACCATAGGTGTTTAAATAGTGTTCATTCTTTTAACATCAGGCATCCAAAAATTTTAGATTATAGAATTATAAAGCACTGTTACCTTTTTCATTAATTTGGTTCACTGGTTTTGAAAACAAAGGCTATCATCATGTTAACATGATCTAACCCATTCCAAGTTTCTTCACAATACCATCATTCCGTAGACAAACAGGTCTATTTACTTGATGTTAGAACCAGTTAGTAATAATTTTATTCAGGATTTGTATCAGATTCATAGAGCCAGTGAAGTCAAATTTTCTCAAGTCCGAGTAAACTGTAACATGTTGGTGCTGTTCACTTCATGTAAACTGTAACATGTTGGTCTGATTCACTTCACTGATTTTAAAAACTGGTTCTTGCATGACATCAATTGCCTTTAATACCTTCCAAAATATCTAGTCGATTCTGATGAAAATTTAGTTAGACATTTCGATTTTAATACACACTGGATATTGGCAAATTACAATAGATTTCATTCATTTTGTGATTAATGTGAATGTGAATCACACCCGGTCCCACTACTCTCTTAAATTGCCCAAGTGAATATTCAATCAAAAAGTTTTCAATCATTTGCCATCCCAAATTAGGGACAAATCGTTTCAGACTGTATATTCATTCGTGTGCTTTTGAATTTTCAAACATTTATTTTCAATCAAAAGGAGTAATTCCCAATCTTTTAGCAATTAAAGTTACTGACAGATCTTTTTTTGATTGAATTTGCAGTAGAAAGGATTGATTTTCATTGTTTTTCAATCATTTGCCATCCCGAGGTAGGGACAAATCCTTTCCAGTTGAAAAAAAAAATCGAAAATGTTCACTCTAAAAAGTTTGAAATCTCATTTCAAACATAATGCAGCACATGCAATTTGGTAGTACATCATCAGCACATAATTGGATAGTGAAATCAGTCTACAAAAAGAGTTAGAGTCAAACCAAAAAACTTATTACTAGAGTTCTCATAACAAATCCAGGTACTCACAATTATTGTGATTTATTGTGATTATGTATGAGAACTCTAGTAATAATTTATATAGACAGTCCTGGTGAATCTCTTCAATAAAACCAAAAAACTATTTCAATCTATTTTTCAATCTTTTTAGATTGATTCCTATAATTAATTTTTTAAGATTGAAATATTTCAATCAGCCAATTTAAGAGAGTACCCATCCCGAATTTATGAGAACATCAGGATTTTAATTATTCCGACATGTCAACATGAAAAATCATCTAGACAATCTTTGTAAACATTGGACACTAACAATCATGTAGAACTACTATGTAAATCAAGCTTTTTTAGCTGTTTTGAGAAAAAAACAAGATTCATTCATTATAAAAAATATTTTGTATAGTGAAATCAATATCAAAGTGGAGTGAAATTATATAAATTGATCATTTTAACTGTTATTGTCCTTGTATTATGTTATATATCATGTTAGACTTATACAATAAGATTTAAATAAGAATGAAACTGTGGTTTCAATGTGTTGTGATTAACTGCTCTCATTTGTCAGATGAGCAATAAGCAAAATTAAACTTGAGAGTTAAAGTTGTGAATGAAATTATTAAATATACGAGGGGATATCAAAAAGTTCTAAGCCTCAACAAGATGGCTTGTTAGTAGACTCGTGGTTCCAACATATTTTTCAACATAGTCCCCCTTGACCTTACTGCACTTTGTCCAATGGTGTTCCAGCATTCTGAAGCCCTCATGGAAGCTTCATTTTGGACCTCCAAGTAGAACTCCGCCCTCAATGACATCATTATCTGACTCATAATGACATCCACAAATTTCGGATTTGAGTTTTGGAAATGGGTAGAAGTTAAATGGTGCAGATCTGGTGAATAAAGGTGGGTGGGGCAACAATTCAAAGCCACACTTGGCAGCTTCAGCCATCACTGCAACCATAACAGATACCCATCTTGTCAGATATTTGTTGGATAGTCAAGCATCTGTCCTCCAGCACCATCCAGTGAATGGCGTCCACTTGATTTGCTGTTGTTGAAGATCTTGGGCTTCCGGACATTCGATCATCTTCCAAACTCTCTCTCCCTCGCTTGAATTCAGTACCCCATTTCCTTACGGTGGAATAGAGGTCTAGAAGAGGTATCACTAAGTGTGCTGACCATGTCTTCATGGATGGCCTTGGGTGCCATGCCCTTTTTAATTACAATGTAAATTTAGAGATGCTGTTATGCCTTCTAGCTGAGGCTTAGAACTTTTTAATACCCCCTCGTACATGACTTTTCCACTTTCAAAAACATTGTCAGTCAAACTGCTATTTTTGAGTGTATTTTGACTCACATTTGCCATAGAATCTGTGATTGGATAAGCTGAAGAGCATTGTGGGAGCAGGTTAGTGTAGCGGGTCTGGTCATGCTTTATACCACAGAGGTCCCGGGTTCGAGCCCCAGCTGGTCAGACGACCTAACATGTATTTGGTTTCCAGTATATAATCGCTCTCTCATGTTTTGTCCGCCTGGGTTCTCTGGTCTCTGGTTTCCCCCTGTATCGATAACTGGGCTTTTATATGTAGGCCCCTATGTTGATATTTCTTGTGTCTCATATTGAGAATGATAAATAAGGGTACTGGGAAATGGCAAATGGTCTGAGTAACCAATAAGCACCAACAAATCCCCACATGTAATGCAGCCAATCCACCCTGAAGAGCTTTATTGCTACATGTATGGTATAGCACAGGAGGATAAATAAATCCCCCATCCCCCCGGGATCTACGCCTATGATACTGTCGATTATGGAGGGACATTTTTTGTTGAAGGTGTGCGGGGTTGTGCCGCGGTTTTAGGGTACCTTTTCAGCATGGTATTGTGAAGAACGCATTTGGGCGAAAGTGCCTTCAAAAGCTCAAAATTTGTGGGATATTTGGGTGCCTTTTGATATAAAAAAAAATTGTATACTCGGGTTGCAAAATAGTATAGGTATGCATGATATAAAGAAAGTCAGCAACCAAAAGTCTGCGTGGTACATTAGTACAAGGAATACGATGTCCTCATTCACAAACTGATACTATCTGTCCATCTAGTACAAGGAACTTATACGATGTCCTCATTCACAAACTGATACTATTATTGGCGAGCGGTCCGAATTTTGAGCCATACAAGTTTACGTGGTGAACTAGTGGTACATCCCCATACAATTTTTCGAAGAACCCCATACCAACTATAATACGCTTCATTCACGTCTCTCTGATAAAACGACTCGTAGCATATTGTTGTAGCCTTTTGGCTATATGGAACAAGAGATTGTGGGTTCAAACCTTGGTAGAATCTTTAATTCTTATCATTTTATTTGCTCTTTTTGTCAAGTAAGAAGAAATATATCAAGCGTGAGGAGACTTTCCATAGACAGCTTCTCCGAGATCGCCCCCAATAATTTGGTAGCTAAGGGCAAGTACCAACCCCCCCCCCCAAAAAAAATAAAAATAAAAACTTGACTACGCACCATTGAGCCTCTGATAGTTAAGTAGGCGGCCTACGATTTCATTTTTGGGTCCATCGTGTTTTTAGAGAAAAAAATAATTCTGTGACAACCTGCACAGTCTGTTTTCTGAAGAAAAGACTGCCCTCTGCAGGTGGGATCGACAGAATAATTATATTATGGCTTGCGTGTATAGCTGATTGTTGATTCAAACAAAATTCTACCAAAATATTGTCAATGTACTTATCAATGAAGATGGTTGGATAAGTTTCAAAACTAAACATATCAAGCACGGAAGAAGTCATGCTGCATTAGGTTTATGTTTTCCCAAAGTTCTCCACCTTTTAATGTTAATATTTTGAAAATAAATTTAGAACGTTTGTACGTTTCCGCTCGAAATTTAACTTTGCGTAAACAATAATAATATGTTAAAGAACTTTGGGAGATTCAACATAAACAGCTTATAAAACTAGTTTTTACGCCTGTAGATAATTATAGGCTATAGTTGTAAAATTAATGTAGCATGTTTCAAGTTCGATGTTATATAAACAGTGATAAAATTGTACTATTTTGGATAGTGAAACCTACTCTTCAACATTGTCATGATTGTCTGGGTTTTATTTATCCAGCGATTATTTCAAACATGAAGTAACTTTAGGGCCCACCTTTTGGGGCAATAGGTGAAGACACAGACCTGGGGTCATCATGTATGATTTACCCTTTCATCTGTATCTGAAATGCTTGAATAATGAGATTTATATGATAATTCGAATTTGAATGATTCTATCGAGTCAGAAAGTACATATCGCTTTGATAGATCAGTTCTATAGTTATAGAAGACTTGTGCGCTTGTGTTTATGGGACTTATCGGTTACAAATATACATTTACTCAGACCATTTTTGCACAATTATCAATACCTCCATTTATCATATTGGGACATGAAGGCAGACAAATATACTCAGGGAAGAAAGGCCCGTTTTAGATGCAGGATGAAACTGGAGTACCCTGGAGAAAACCTGCGAGAATGGACTGGAAGCCAAATGCACGTCGCCTGGGAACGGTCAGGGCTTGAACCCTGGACCTCGGCGCGCCGCGGCGGTGCAAAGAGAGCACAGAACCGCTACGCTAACCCCTCGTATTTTGGTCGGGATTTTGGTGAATTATGCAGTGTAGGAAATTGTACCTGGGGACCCATGCATCAAGAGGAAAAGAGGAGCCTATGGCCTTAAGGTGGTACTACACCCCCTGATAAATTTTTTGACTAATTTTGTGTTTATGGGACTTATCGGTTACAAATATACATTTACTCAGACCATTTTTGCACAATTATCAATACCTCCATTTATCATATTGGGACATGAAGGCAGACAAATATACTCAGGGAAGAAAGGCCCGTTTTAGATGCAGGATGAAACTGGAGTACCCTGGAGAAAACCTGCGAGAATGGACTGGAAGCCAAATGCACGTCGCCTGGGAACGGTCAGGGCTTGAACTCTGGACCTCGGCGCGCCGCGGCGGTGCAAAGAGAGCACAGAACCGCTACGCTAACCCCTCGTATTTTGGTCGGGATTTTGGTGAATTATGCAGTGTAGGAAATTGTACCTGGGGACCCATGCATCAAGAGGAAAAGAGGAGCCTATGGCCTTAAGGTGGTACTACACCCCCTGATAAATTTTTTGACTAATTTTGCATTTTTCTCAAAAAATAACTAAACAGTGGCAACAAAAGTTATGTATATTATAGGGGCAACGAATCCAATTACTTCACTGAAATGTCAGTGATTCAAGACAAGTGGGTCATTATATATGTTAAGAAATGAGGTACATTCTAGTGGTAGGCCTACCTCTTTTCTTATCATAAATAACGTACCGCTTGTCTTGAGTCACTAACTTTTGTTACCAGTGTGTTAATATTTTTTTTGAAAAATGCAAAAATAGTCACAAATTTATCAAAGGGTGTAGTGCCACCTTAACCATGTAGGCCTACGTAATTTGATCATGTTGCTTATTACGTTTTCCATTCCATGATTTCAAATGTGTGCATTGATTTTGTCATTAAAAGGTGACGGAAGACCCAAGAAGGAAAAAGAAAAGAAGGAAAATAAAGGAATTATAGATTAATGGCTCAAACTTTAGGCCTAGTTAGCCCTGATCGTTAATACATTTGAAGCATTTATATAGCGCTACATACATAAAGAGCGCAGCGCATATGACAAAAAATACAAAATAACATGGCAAAAGATGAAACCAGATTAATTAAATACAAAAGAACATAAAAATTATTATGACCACTGTGGAACAAACTATTCATAAGCAGCAAATAAGTAAGTTTTAGACCCTTTTGAAACCAGACAATGTATTTGATTCCCTGATGGTAGTGGGCAGATTGTTCCAAATATGTGGTGCTGAATGAACAAAAGACCTGTTTGTAGCAGTTTTCAGCAATTTGACACTGTTAATCTCAGAAAGACGTGTGGTATCAGAGGCGGATCTGAGGCCAGCTCTGGCTGGACAATACAGAGAGAGCAGATCAGTCATATAAAAGGGGGCTGATCCATTAAGGCATTTGAAAATAATCATCATGATCTTAAAAATGATCCTCTCTCTGATCCGAAGCCAGTGTAATTCTTGTAAACAAGGCGTAGCATGGTCCTGTTTTGTTCTGCGGCAAATGAGTTTGGATGCCCAGTTCTGGATTCTTTGCAACCTTTGAATGTCAGATGTATTACTACCCAGAAGGAGCCCACTTCCATAGTCAATGCGAGACAGTATAAGACTTCTAACAACAAGGTGGCATGTGTCATCATCCAAGAAGCGTCTAACCCGGGATATATTACGAAGCTGATAATTCAAACTTGAACAAAGTGAGCTGATGTGTGATGTCATTGTCATTTGACGATCAAAAATAACACCTAAGTTCCGAACATTTTCAGTCGGCAGAATCTCCATGTCACCAATCCGAAGAGAAACAGGCGGCATATTTTGCTTTTGGTAATCAGATACCGCAACAAAGAATTCAGTCTTCTCGTCATTCAGACGCAGCAAGTTCCTGGTCATCCATATTTTGATCTCACTGCTACAAGCTGTGAGGCGAGCAAAGCGCATCAGTGATGGATGATAGATTTCGGGGATCAAAGTTGATGTATAATTGTATGTCATCAGCGTAGATGTGATATGAAAGACCGAATCTGTTGATGATGTGGCGAATTGGAGAGGTGTACATTGAAAACCCAGCGGTCCAACTAGAGATCCCTGAGGTAATCCAAAGCTCAGAGGTTGAGGTTCAGACAGTGTACCGTCTACACTAACACGAGATGATCTGCCTGTAAGGTAACATTGGAACCACTTCCACACCACTCCACCAATGCAGAAGTCACTGGTAAGTCTGTTTAGGAGAGCACAATGATTCACAGTATCAAAGGCTGCGCTAAGGTCCAGAAGGACCAAAAACACGCCTTCACGCTTGGCAAGATGTTGCATGATGTCACTCTTCACTTTTAATAACGCTGTCTCCGTACTGTGGAGAGGCCTGTACGCTGACTGTAAAGGATCACAAAGTTCATTGCTCTCCATATAAGCAGAGATTTGCTTGATGACATGTTTCTCAATTACCTTGGACACATAAGGAATGTTTGAAACAGGGCGGTAGTTCTTTAGCGTTTCAGGGTTGAGAGATTGCTTCTTAATTAGCGGGGTCACAATTGCTTGTTTCAAGCATGCTGGGAAAGCGCCGGTCATCAGGGAATCATTTGTGATTTTTGTTATGATTGGAACAAACATGTCTGGATGCTGCTTAATAAACCATGTGGGTATGGGATCAAGACAACACGATTTGGCAGGTGATTTCTGAACATACTCAAGAACATCATTCTCACTCAGTACATCGAAATTCGTGAGAGAACAAGATACACTTCTTTCAGGGTCCACATTTGTGGAGGTCTCATTACACAACTCAACAACATCATTTTCAAGACACTTATATATGTTAGAAACCTTTTCACTGAAAAATGAGGCAAACTTGTTACTTAAATCTTGAGATGACTCATGGGCTGGAAGAGCCTTATTGCTTCTATTTAATAGTGTGTTAACCTTCTTGAAAACAGTTTTAGTATCAGCTTGGGCAAGTTCATTTTTATAATATTCTTGCTTCGCTACACAGATTAAGCTGTTCACATGTTCTCTTTGAACAACATACAGTTGGTGGTCAACTTCAAGCCTGGATTTCCTCCACTTGCGTTCATGCTTCCTACGCACTCTGCGAGCTTCATGGATAGAGTTGTTATACCACGGTTGATGCAATCTTGTGCTTCTGGTAGATCTTTTTCTGGAGCATGCTTGTCCAAAGTGGTCTTAATGACTCTATTATAGTGGTCAGCAAGATCTTCTATTTGGGAACCTGAGGACTCCAACAGTAAGTGGAAATCTGCCTCAAATGATGGAACATCCATCAAATGTAGCTTGCGTGATACTATGACTTGTTTCTGAGAATGAGATTTCTGTTGGCAAATTTTGAAACAAACCACATGATGATCTGAAAGGCGAGGATCTACAACACAATCCGTAACAAGGTTCTCTTCTGTGCGTGAGAAAACCAGGTCTAAGGTGCTTCCAGATATGTGTGTAGGGCCAATTACATGCTGGTGAAAACCTGCACTCTCTAACGTTGTCATGAAATGGACTACCTCTGGCCTTTCAGGGCATTCAGCGTGTATGTTAAAATCACCAGATATTACTGTTTTTGTACCAAGCGAGTTGAGAAAATCCACAAATAGATCAAATTCTGCAAGAAACTCGCTTGTCTTTATGTCATTTCCTGAGGATGTATGAGGGCTATAAATCACAAAGTAATATACATTCTTTGACATGTTGGTGAAACAACAATGCTCAAAAGTACGGAAAGATTTTCCTGTTTCAAAGATTTGTAGTTTCAGCTCATTCTTAAAAAGTACACCGATACCACCACCATAAGTATGCGAGTCACGAGGGATACTCAGGAATGAGTAACCTGGAGGGGTCAACTCGCCTATGACGACTGGTTCGGACTTCTTTAACCATGTCTCAGTGATGATAAGGCAATCTATATTATTGGCAAGAACATATTCAGAGCTAAGGATAGTCTTATTTCTGATGGAGCGGGCATTCCACAAAGCGAACTGAGTATGGCAAATCTTGTCCAATGTCTGAAAGTTGCTAGTATTATCTACATTGAGTTTTTGCTTTAACTTTGGTCTGCTTCCTTTACTGCCTCTATGGGTAGGCTTCTTAGAGTTTATACCAAGTTCCAAGATTGTATTCCAAACTTGTTGAGACACTTTACCATTAGCATTATAAGTCAAGAGCTGGTCTCTATTATAACACATTGTAGTACTTGAGAAATAGGTGATTTGCACTTCAGTACTAGATGAAGGTGTTAAAAACACAATCAATAATGTGCAACCAAGTACGGAAAGTACATAGTCAAAAGTGAGTAGAGTTATTACACTGGTTCTATATATGGATGCCATGTATATAGAGAAAGGGTGTGATGATCAAAAATAAGATTCACTTTCCTGCTTCTCAGAGATTCCAGAAAAATCTTCAAAGTTGTCCAGAGTGGTCACTGATGTAAATAACAAATGTCCAAATGCACAATATTACTGGTGATGAGTAAAAAACCAAGTAATTATGAGTAATTCTGTAGAGAGATGTTAGAGGCAACCTTCTCAGGTGCACACCAATCTCAAACTCCACCCACGTTAATGGCACGTGGGTGGAATTGATCACCGTACATTCCATCAATATACATTGTAAATATCATTTTCTTTTTAAATTTGAAGAAGCAGGGGGTACAATAGTTCGATCAAGTCGGATTTAGTTTGGTCTGACCTATACCGGTGTACTTTCTGCGGGACTTTCCGACGCTTTCAGTGGAATCATTCAAAAATGAAGAGTCATGCAAATATAATACTTATAGACGCCCAAAATACTTCAAATTGATTACTTTTTTATGTGTTTTTTTTTTCATCCAGTCGCCGACCAAATTTTTAACGAATAAAGAAAGAAAACAAGATGCTTCCAAAATAATTGTGAGGTCCTCGGAACACCAGGGACCGATAAGACACTCACAACCCCCCCCCTCTTCCCCGCGGATCACAGCCACCCCCCCCCCCTGCACACATACCCCCACACACCTATCTGACTATCCTGAAATTGTATGTCAAACATGATTATGCTTTACTCTTTTCAACTGAGCAGAAATAAGTCCCAGTAAATTTCATCAAACGTAATTCCTGGAAAACTAAAAATACACTTCTTTTTGAAATCCTATTCCTTTTCAACATGTTCAAAAATTATCAAAGTACAATAATCATGATAATGACACCACCATTCCTGATATTTTTAACACCAGTACCTAATAGTTCATTGTGCTAAATATATAGGTACCGTACCTTTTGTCAAATGAAGCAATTGTGCGAAAAAAACTGCTGCAAATTAACCCATAACGTATAATGAATTATAAATTTATTTGGCTCTTTTTTCAGTTACAAAAGCCTGTAATGAATTTCGTTAATCATGAACATGATAAAACTGTTTTGTAATTCATTCTTTTATTAAGCTCATAAAAACGTCTTTTCACATTTGACTTCAAATCGCACTCTATCATCTAAATTTATCAAAGTTTTACTGTATCGCTATCATTCATTTTATATTGACCAATAATTTCGATTAAGTTATTCTTAACTTCTCGTTCTTATTCTTTACTTTATGTATGACAAGAATTATTTGTTTTGCCTTCGATCGATCATAACATTCTCTCTCCGGTCGACACCATTCGACTGCTTTCACCTTTTGTTATTTTCAAACTCTACCCGCGACGTGTCGCGTGTGTGTGGGTGTTTAACAAAATAGGCACGTGCCTCAAAGAGCTGTACCTTTTGTCGTGATGCCATGATTGAACTCAAACATAAAATACTTATTGAATAAGTGGCAAAACTTTTAGTCTTGGGCCCAGACTGTATGTGGCTCAATCGAGAACATACACAACAGAAACCGACTGTGAAGGAGACTATCGCGAAACTAGCCATTTTGAACCAACCAAGGGAAAACTAACATGGTATCTACTCACGCTATATACAGGTCTGAATGGGTGCAAGTAAAGTTTAACTACAGACATATAAATCACATGCACCAAAACATGTATATATTTTCTCAGTGATATTTATTTGAATTAATTAAATGATAATAATTGATAACGAAAAGCAAAAGCTGAAATGTGATGTTTATATATTTTAAAAGGGAAACATGGTGACTGATTGAGCAAAACACGTTTTGAATATTGTGTTTATCATAAATTCTTTAGTGAAGTGTCAATAATTTCTTATGAAAGTATTTTCAATTATTCACTTTATGTGATCCCAGTATTTGCAGTTATTAATTAACATGGAAATTAATTGGGGGGTGAAATGTTTGACTTGGGCCTTTATATTATTAAACCTGCCAACATGAAAAGTAGCCTTAGACATACAATCCAAAAACAGTGTTTAGAAATCGAGGACATATTGGTGTTTAGAAAGTTATAGGTGTCTAGCATTTAAACACTTTCATGTTTAGATCTTAAACATGTAAACACATAATCATATTAAATGTGTTTATGATCTAAACATAAAGTGTGATCTGTCCTCGATTTCTAAACACTGTTTTTGCAGTGTATGGTAACAGGGTCTGTGGTTTAAAGATATGGATATGAACATGGTGGCGCAATGGCGTTCATGGACTATATCGCTGATACCAGATAAATATTAAGCCTCACGGGTGCCGTAGTTGTAGAAAAAAGTACATATGTAGCTATTGATATTTTATTTGAATTATTCTTGTAAAACATTACAAAATAGTAGAAGAATTCAAAACAAAATAGAGCAAACTTTATATTCAACGAACTCGACTTGATGTATATTTCAATTGTAAACGTAAGCTGAATGAAGAAATGGGGTGCAAAGAAAATTTGACTGAAACGGGATTCAACCAGCGACCTCTGGAATTAATAATTTGACCTACATAACGGTTAATTAGAAGCATTATACTTAATAGTTTTGTAATTAATTTAACAATGAGAATATGTAACAAAAGCAGGCAATAGAAGGGGGAGTCCCAAATGAAGTACCATATCGTATAATTTCTTTGAACTGACTATTTTTTTGCAAGTATTATTACGGCCGGTTACGCGTTGGCCTTATTCAACCAGAGAATACGGGAAAATGTATACAAATGTCGTTTTAATGTTATATAAATAAACCAGGTAAACGGAAACTTGTATTTAAAAAGAGCGTTAATATGCGGGAATATACTTTGAAATGTAAAACATATGTGTAACGTTACTTTCTTTTTACCGTACATGTATACCATTAAAACCAAAATGGAACAGTTCTGGATCCCCGGTTCCGATTTTAAATTAACTCTGATCTGAACAGGACTGGATGCATGTTTTGTAAAAACTCATCAGATTGATTTACACTTAATAAGGAATGTTAAGATGCGGATATATTAAATCCCTTTAAATGCAGTTATTGGAAATATAAAACCGTCTTAAGGTTTAATACCGTTTCTCAAGAAGCATCACTATCGTATTGATTACTCATCGGTCCAGTTCAAATAGGCCTATTTCTTATTCCATTGCGATCAAAATTATTGATATTTATGTCAGTTTCTACTCTTTGTTGTCTGTGTTAGAGCATGTTTGGATATAATTAAGTACTTTGTCGCACAACAAATTAAAGAATAATATAGAAAATACTAGCCAATCGTAATGCAGTGCAATCGGTGAAGCAACAGGTTGACGGTGACGAAGCGCTTTGTCGTGCCCGCACTATGCACAGGTCGTGTTTACCAGTTCCTGGCTGCCAGTTGATCATGTTACGGGAGCCAATTTAAAATTATATGTTTAGTTGTGCTTATACTTCGAATATCTTTACAGAATAACATTTGCCAGGCATTTTTAAATTATTTAAAAGTACTTTTTAAATACACATTGGAGTGCTGCTCTTATTTAGACAATTTCTATATTAATATGATATTGCTCATATTTTGCAAAATGCGCCACATAATTATATACCTAGGTAATTGGCAACCGATGCAAGTCAATGGTCCAGGACAACAACACTAGTAAAATTGTAT
This sequence comes from Amphiura filiformis, assembly GCF_039555335.1. NCBI lineage: Eukaryota > Metazoa > Echinodermata > Ophiuroidea > Amphilepidida > Amphiuridae > Amphiura > Amphiura filiformis. Next base: position 26,582,805 of record NC_092639.1, on the reverse strand, counting down.
AATGTAAAACATGTACCAATTAGACTTGTCGCACTTCTCTACAGATATATAGGCTAATTGGGATCAAATGTTCCATGCTTGATGACTCCATATTCTTGTAATGGAAGGGGAAAACTAATGCTGAAACTTGGTGTACTAATTGGACGTGTTGGCGTTAAATCATTGTGTTTTGGTATTCTGATTTCTTTGCACTGAACATAATTAGTTAGCAAGAGCCCAGCAACATGAACAATAGAAAGGGACTTATCATGCTTATATCCTTGTTAAATATATCATCTCATTTTGTTGACCTGTAAGATACAAAGTGTACTTTTTTGTCATTTTCGTTAAAGCATAACGGTTAACGAATCCTCTAGTTGGCGATACAACAATAGTCAGGCCACTAAATTAAGCCAAAATAGATTCAAAATGGCCGCGCTTATTGTTTAGCATCCAATTTTATTCCAATTACGCCATATGTCATCGTAATTTTGCCCTAGTAATTGGGTATTTTGATCTAAAACGTGCCAGTAGGCCCCTACTATACATAACACGGCAAAAAAGAAAAGAAAAAAGAGAGAGAGAGTAAGGCTTCACCTCTGAAGTTTTACTATGCAAAATAGCCGCGGCATAAACACTATAGGAATTTGGTGAGATTTAATCTAGCGTACTCTTTCCAGGCGCCCGGGTCTTCAACCAGGCACGCGTACTTGAATTAAATCGAAGCGCGCTTCATTAGGTTTTCACGTCGCTTTCAAACCAACACCACTTTAATCTTCGCCAAAGTAGCCAATTTTCCCTACTGTGCCCTGCATGGAGTCGCTCTTTGAAATGATAAAAGTGAATATTTATTAAACTGTGAAGTGCAATTAAATAAAGGTGGCAATACAGTCTGCAAGCAGATTCATCATATTTTATTGTTTCTTTTATATGTCAAAGGCCAAGGACGCATGACGTCCATCAATGAAGATGATATACAAGTAATTACGTTATTTATCTTTAAATATTTGAGGCCTGAGGATGGGTTAACGCCGTTGTTCTAAAGTACTTTAAGTTTTAGACATTGTAGACGGTCGGTGATCCGATCACTTACCATTCTTTAAGGGTTGTTTTCGGTTTCCTTCCTGTGTTTATGATAAAATCGCCTTAATATTTGCATCGTAATTTGCGATCATTAAAGGTCTATTCATGCATTGATAGTAAAAAAAAAACCATCAAAATTTAGATTTTGGCACCTTTGTTAGGTATATCTGCTAGAGGATAAGCCGTGTATACCGAGTTAGTTAACATCGTCATGCTTTTTAAAATCACTCAAAAGTAAAAATTAAAACCCCAATTTGGCCTAGCGATTTGGCGAGCAAAACATTTGTCTAATTTGTCATTTTATATGATTAGGCGGCATTCCTTTTTAAAGGGATTTTTATTTTAAGTTTACTACTGTATCAAGATTTATCAAAATGCTGTCTGCCCGGCTGATCAAACTATTGTTTAAAGACTATGCATATTAAAACTTAAAGGTTCCACAACTTGAGTCTCATCGGTACAAGGATAGAATTATGAGCAAATAATTCCAATAGCCTAATTATTTTACGCAATGTAAATTTAAGTAAATACTCAATAAGTTTTTAAATATCCCCTCTTTCGTTCAAAACTCGCGCACGAAGCAATACTTACACGCCTATAACATACAATTTATATGCATCGTCTGCATTGAAAACCATACACAATACCCGCAAAAATGACTAAGAGCAAGTTCATTCCCGCCAAAACCGTTTGCGCACGTGCAATCGCTATCATAGCAAACCTTTAAGCGACCAATAAAATTCAATGTTGTTAGATTAAATGCGTTTAATGCAAATTAGCGTGCTCAACAGACTAGGGTGTGATTAATTCCTCTTTGCCTGGGAATATTTTTCCCGCCAAAATAATGCACACGTGCGAGGGTGTGGTGATACGAGTGATTGATAACACCCAACGGGGCTATTGCAAATAAAACAAACGGATTGTTATGCATGATCGAGTACTGTATAGAACGAATTACAACCGAATCATTTCTTTCTTTGTTTTAAATTTTGCTGATTTCTTGTATACAGGCAAACATTTTTGTTAAGTATAGTAAACTAAAAATGATGTAAAGGCTAACGTGTTAAAAGTGAATGGAATTAAATCAATTTTTTTAATTGGCGGCACACGCGGACTTTTCTTAGAAGAAGAAACCACTGTCGTCAACATTAAAAACGAGTATTATGAGGTTACATTCCCCTTACATTCACCATTTTGATTCTATAGGTACATCGACAAGTGCATTGATGGCGTGTTTTTGTATTTTGAACTAGGCCTATTATATAGCATATTATTAATATATGCCGAACAAGTACTTTATTTCTAAAGGATATAGGCCTATTACTAACCCCAAAGATTCGCTTGACAGCAACCATATTTTCTCATGATAATCAGCGATAAATTGGGAATATTGAATACATCTAATTATAGAATAATTATTTAACTTTTAAGGAATAGGTCTAATAAAGGAGATGAATAAGTTAATAAGACCCGATTGAGTTACCTTTAACCGTATTTTCGTGATATTTACGAAAATCATGAATATTGAATCAAATATATTTTAGAATTATTTTTGATCAGCTATGCAATTAGCTATGTGCAACAATAACATTTGCATTGAAAGAATAATTTAATTTAATACTGATTGGATTGGATCAGGAAGAATTCAAGACATACAAGAACACGCAACACCCGAACAAGAAAGTTGAAGAAACAAAATCGGAACAGAGGAGAACAAAGTCTAACAAAAACAAGACACACCGGCTACATCCTACCATGCAATAGTCGAAGGTTTGCTATTGAAGATTCGCTATATACGTTGTAAGGCTCGCTTTGATGTCGCATACCCCTAACCTTAACCCTATAAAGGTCAGTTCTACTGAAGATAGCAATTATCTGTCCAATGCTGTATATCTTGGAATAATTACACGATGCTATCTACTGAAGATAGCAATCTGTCCAAATACGCTGCAATTGCTTTGCGATGCGGCGCGTTACCGATATATCGATTACTTTTTGCCGCAACTCAACGCAACTCGTCGCATTTCCAAGTTCAAATGTATTTAACCTAAACCTAATTAACCTTAACACTACTATCTAACCTTATTTCATATTTGGCCTATATAGTGAGCCTTATTTTCGACAAGCGATCCTACAACACATAACGGACGGGCACATTTTATTCAGAAGCAATTGTAATCTTATTAGTATCGTGAATAATGCAACTTTACGTGAAGACAAAAGTACACTCTAAATTACAAGGATTTAAATCAATTTTAGATTTTAAATTAATCTTATAGATTTGAATTTTAAATTTTAAAGATTTAATTTTAAATCTGTAAGATTTAATTTTAAATCTGTAAGATTTAATTTTAAATCTGTAAGATTTAATTTTAAATCTGTAAGATTTAATTTTAAATCTGTAAGATTTAATTTTAAATCTGTAAGATTTAATTTTAAATCTGTAAGATTTAATTTTAAATCTGTAAGATTTAATTTTAAATCTGTAAGATTTAATTTTAAATCTGTAAGATAATCATTTAATTTTAAATCTGTAAGATTTAATTTTAAATCTGTAAGATTTAATTTTAAATCTGTAAGATTTAATTTTAAATCTGTAAGATTTAATTTTAAATCTAATTGATCCCTAATCACAATCCTTTGGGATTTTTTTTAAATCCTTGAAATTTAGAGTGTGAAAACTCAACATGAATGTCAACAGACTTACATGCGAGTGTCTACTACTTCCTATACATGTCATATGTTGTTTCACGTTGACATCATATCATAGAATAATAGTATACGTAGATATGTCACGGACAGAGATTTTGACCATTATACCCTACAGCATTAGTTTAAATCAAATTTCATCAAGATTGTGAAAAAAAATGAAATTGGAAATCATATAAGTAGCGGTGAAAAACTTGAATGACTGATTCATAACGCTAATAACAAAAGGTGTGCGAAAAATACAGCATTAATAATAACCTGAGGTAGTATATGGTCATTTTCACGGTAAAGGGTGTAACTTTGGATTTTTAACATTTTGATCCGTAGTGTTCTAATAAAGCCACAGAATTCCATGATTTTTGGCCACATAAGTCATCTAGTTAGCAGCTACCTTGGGTAGCATAATCATCTTCGGGAGTTACTGCGTTCAGTTTTAGCAGGCTTAAATGTACCTAATATTGCCATTTTGAAAAACTATAAAAAACAGTAACATTTTTGTAAAACCCTGTGTTTTCTTCAATTAGTTCATGGATAATTTTTCTTATCCTGAAAGTACGGTCATATGTTCAGTAAACACTGCCACATTAGATTTAATTGTGAACAGCCCTGTATTTTTGAGAACCGGACTTCAAGATTTGTCGTTTCGGAGGCTTCATTTTCCGTTAACAATTGTTAACAAACTTTGTGGGTATAGCTTTGGTTCATAATTCTTGGTTATTTCTTCACTTCTTCTTGATTCATAACAGTTGATATCTTAACTTGAAATGGGTAACAAAATTAGTCGATTTGCAAGCTTTTAAATTTTTTATAAATCTTGACTTCAAGGAGCCATTTTTCCGTTAACTTTTTTTGAAGCCTCCGAAACAAACTGTTCAGCAAGCTTGGGCAAATATAAATAAAAGAGCTCATCCAATCTATTTATCAAAATGTAGCAAAGTAGATCCTCAAGTCACTTGTTTTTAAATCGTGGAGATATATATCACCGTTTGAAAATGGGACCCAATACAAACTTTCCGTTAACAATTGAAGCCTCCGAAACAAATGAAGCCTCCGAAACAACAGTAAGATTAATTATCATCTATGCATATCTAAATTGGTGTTTCATACTGATATCTGCATTGTAATTGTTACTTGATATGTGCAGAATGTCATAAATTAAAAAAATTGTTGATGTTATGGTTAATGTTTGAAAAATATATTGAAAATAAAAAAGCGTGTTTCAGAGGCTTCACATGCAAAAAACACCATACTTAACAAATGGGTGAAAAAGTTAACATGCTATAAATCTACAATATCTGCCGCATAGAATCATTGATTCAATACACACAAGAAAATAACAGCTTAGATGATCCCAACAGTGTTGTTTTCAAAAAATACTTCTGCAGTGTTTAGCCATTGTTAACATGAAGCCTCCGAAACAAAAAACATGACTTGCTGTGATAATTTAATTTTTGTCACAACTGAAATTCAATACTTAGAAGCAAAGCATGAAAATTGGTAATTGTGATATTTTTTACCTATTTTTTCATGTCAACTTGCAGTAGTTAGCCAAATATTTTACTTTTATGATCACCTGTGTTGTTAACTGAAGCCTCCGAAACACAAATCGCTTGAATTGCCAATTCTAAAAATAACTCCAATTTCTGTGAAACTTGGCTGGGAGGTTCCTTTTATCAAGTAGTATTTGTACATGAAATTAGACATTCAAATTATTTTAGGAACCCAATTAAAACTTAAAAAATATGTTTAAGGTTGGGAAATTTCCATTGTAAATGACACTTTATGTTAAAAATGTTCAAAACTGCAATTACAAACATAGCAAAACATGGTATAAAATGTAACTTATATCTGTTGACTTACTTTGGAATGGGATTTCACATGTATTCCAGCTTTCATGTCATAATTTTCTGAGCTTATGTAAAATACATTTTTTCTTGGATTTTAACCAAAATGTTACGGAAATGTCAATTTTTTATTAGAAATCAAAAGGTTTAAGCCTTGAAACATTATTTTACTGGAATTTAAGTTGCTCCTATGCATGATTTCAGTAAACAGAAACATATTTAAGTGGTTTGAAATTTTGACCCAAAAAAATCAAAAGTTACACCCTTTACTGTGAAAATGACCATATATAACTATTAACATGATTTAAGATAACATCACACTAATGGTCGTGTGCACTTTTTATAATTTTCAAAACAGTTTGCATCATAACTTTTGAAAGGCTGTTTATTGTTTATTCTGTTCTTCAATGTCAATAAAAATCGGCGTGTTGATGCTTTGCAGGCTAAACATCTAAACTTTTCATAATTCGCTACACATAATTATGGAATACACTGATGTAACTTTTAATTCAATATGATTTTCTAAAACAATCATTAATCAACTTTCAGTTAGAACGTGTATTATGTCCCACTTCAATTCATGTCAAAAATTATTTAAAATGATGGATGGAAAATGACCGGGCATACTTTAGTGCATCAAAGAAAGTACAGTTTTAAGACAACTCTGATGTTATTATTTAAGGAAAGCCAACCCGCCATGCTGATTTGTAATAATGTTCATTTTGGGAACTGTGCATATTTCATATTTGCAAAGAAAGTTGATACCACTCACTGTGGATACCAGCCATAAACAAAGGTTGTTGGTTAGCGGTCACGCCGGTATTGGCATGCCAGCATTATGCAGTAGTTTGCGTCCATCAGCGCGCAGGTACAGGTAGAAATGCTTGCCGAGAAACACAATGTCTCGGTGCATAAAGCTAGTATAGTACCCGGGTATAATATAGAGACATAATTACATGATGATTCCAATCTTGAAGTTAAAAAACTTAGAACTTTAAGATATATACGAATCATCATTATTATTATATCGTTAGCCTGCTACGATAATTGCCTAAGTTATTTTGTAATTTTGAGAACAAAGTACAAAATATGTTTCAAGCATGCATTTAAATATGTATTCACCAATCTTTGCACAAGAACAAATGATAATGATACAAATTGAAGGGAATAATTAGGGTGATTACGAAACTGATGCTTGAACCATATTTTGTGTTCTCAAAATTACAACAACAAAAATGACTAGTTTTTCACAAACGAAAAAACAAAACAAAAACGCGTTCCCGCACACAAAAGAAACAACAAAAACATTGCAACAACGATTGATACAACGATATATAACTTATGAATCGGTTAAAAATGTTAGCACCCTTGTAAAGTTGATATACCGGCATACGGTATTATTCCATTAGTTTGAAACAATGCGCATAATTAGTCCCGCCATTATTTCCGGATAGGAAACAATGGACTGAATGTCGTCAATAGCAATATCGAATATGTGTTATACCAGTATCCGTATAGAAAATAGAAATGAGGTCAGACTATAGCTTGGAGAAAGGTTTTTCATTTTGAAAGTCAATTGAATTATTAATAATAGTATAGTATATCAGATTTTGATAAAAATATAAAGACCCGAGGGTGAGGAAGTATATCTAAAAAGAAATAGGCAATTCATTCTTTAAATCCGTTTCTCGCTTTTTATTATCACACATACTAAGTCTGTATTTTCTGGTTAAATTTTAGTGGCACACGTTTGTATGGCTTTCCATATCCAACGTGTCCGAGGATTGACAATGTTGATACGTGTCCAAAAACACTTCATTCTACATGCTTCGATTAAAGGAGGGTTGCATGATTCAATCGTTGAAAACAAATATCGGCACAACAATATAGGGTTGACAATGTCAAGGCCCAAATTATATATATGTAAACAGAATAAACATCATGTGGTAGTTCATATTTTCATAAAGTTGGGGACCAGCTCGTCTGTGATCATACTCCCGGATTGGGCTAGAGTGTATTTTCCTTTTTTAAAGGAATTTTTATTTCTTGTTTTGTGGGTTCCAATGCACCATGAGCACACAGTTGCAAACACTACATTTGAAGTGCACGGGTCTTTTGTTTAGTATGGTTAGTGAACATACCAGACGCTGGTTTTCCTCTGAAAAAAAATCTACTTGGTAAAAACGGTAACAATGACCAACAACACACTTTATTTCGAATCACGTATCAATTGAAACTTTTGAACAGGTCCACATGCATGGTCCATGGGTGGACATACACTGAATGTGACAGGTTTTATCGTCAGCACGAGTCGCTGTTTAATTTGCCCCTAGTACGTCAACTAAGGCCAGGCCCCAGTTGAAGAAGTATGCCCGAACTATGTCTGGAAGTTTGTTTGAAAAGGCATTCATAATTCATAATCATCTTGAACTTCTGAAAGATTATTATTGTATACTTATTTTCCGAATCCTGTTGCTTGGCAGCCATGATCATCATGTCGTGCAGCTTTCAAACGCTGTCAGCCTTCTCTTGTCCGGGTCTCTTGTGCTCTTCTAAAAGTCCCCATTCCCTTCACATGTCATCGGCCACGTCAACATTATCAAGACCATGCACCTGTAGGAACCGTGCAACATGTCTAATATCACATTCCACAGTTGCAGATGAAGCCAACTATTAGACATGTTGCACGGTTCCTAGAGGTACATGGTCTTGATAATGTTGACGTGGCCGTTGACATGTAAAGGGAATGGGGACTTTTAACGGCACAAGAGACCCGGACAAGAAAAGGCTGACAGCGTCTGAAAGCTGCACGACCTGATGATCATTAGGAAATTAAAGAAGGAACATGCTACTTGGATATGTACCAACAGTACCACAAGTGACCCTTGCAAGTGACTTGGTATATAGGCTACTTATGTACCTGTCAGATTTAGCCTTCCCCCATCAACGTGATTAAATGAGTACAATTGACTCTTTAGTGTTTAGTGATCATGTTAATGTTCTTGGGTGTTTTAAAACAATGCCAAATGCACGCACCTATTTTTGTTGTACATACTGATTGCTGTGGGGTACCGGTACTAAGTCCTCGTCTCTTCAGGTAACCACGACAAGCCCTTTAAAACTGGCCAGATTTAATCGTTTGCTTCAAAGCGTGGCTCAACCTAAATACACTTAAAGGTGAAGCCATTAGTTTTACCGTCAACCATGCCAACTACTGTCAATCTACTGTAGCTGCCGGGCAACTATATGGGTTTACGCGAAAAGCCATTTTCTTTTAGTTTAAAAATGAAAGCAAAATTATAATGAGGATGGGATTACCGTATCGAATTAAGTTCTTACGTTTATCGTTTTCAAACTTAAAAGTAACGTTATATAGAATATTGGATTATTGTATCGAGTTAAGTATTATTTTTAGTCCTGGGTATACTTATAATAGAGGCCAATTCTAATAAGCTTAGTTGTTTTAATTTTAAAGAACAAAAGGCTGCTCTGAAACATAACATTTACATCGACAAGAAATGCTTGTTTTTCCGAAAGCAAACTTCGCAGGAAATAATGTTGATCCTGTTTAATTCGAAGACGTCTAAATATATTACTAATAAGCAGTAATTGTCTCCAATCTAAAATATATAATATACCAATGCACACACAAAATTAAGAGAAAAAAAAACAGTTTCCAAAGTACTTTCTTAGTTATGTTATTCTTGACCTTTTCTCTAGTCATGACCATTCAAAAAATGCGATATTTCTATTTGTACAACACCTTAAAACAAAAACAGTTCAAACAACGTCTTTTCGATACAATTTGCATAAAAAATCCTTCAAATAGGTATAATAGAGAGGTGATTGGTGTTTCCGATTTTTACGGTAATAAAACCACATCTGAGGATTATTGCCGAATTAAAACAGATTCATTTCACAGTTACAAAAACTTCTTCGTCTACCTGTGCTCAATTATTCCATTTCATGTGCATCAGACTGTGATAAAAACAAAACAATGCACTCGATCGGAAGTAGGCACCTTGTTGCTTTGTTAATTGATCACCAAAAATGATATATTTTTGTCATAGTTTGTTCGGCACTAATTCAGGTGTGTTAATGAAGGCCAGAGGAACAATAGGCAAGTCGCGTGGCACGTCCGAGCGTCGGTTAACAATTGCCCTTTTGTCATTCCGTCACTGTTCAACGGTCTGTGGAAGATTAGTTTGACCTGTGAAGCCAACGATATCGCCAAAATAGTATTTGTAATAATAGTTATAAATTATAATAAGTAAGAAGAAATAGTACAGTATGTTTTCTATATTCACGAAAGTATAGATAAGCATGATCAGCGGTTAGAGGGCGTAAAGAAAGATGTTTTAAAGTTTACTCATGTTACTTGTTGATTTGTGTACACTAATTTTGTGTAATAGATTATTTTGTACTAAATATCTGAAAGTGACAATTTATTCGAAGATTAATTCATTATTTCTCTGAGATAATGGTTAGTAACATTCAAAGCGACGATTGGGAATCAGTTCCATGCATCTAAAAATCTTTAAACTTGATTGCAAGACATAAAATTTGTGCTTGGTATTTTCATTGCATTGCAATCTACTTGATTGGATCAAAGATAGTATCTTTGATTGGATAAGTTTTAATTTTCTCAAGAGAAGTCATTTTCAGAGGGCTGAGCTTTCGGTACTCTATATCGAGTGCCATTTTTAGAACAACTAAACAAGATGGTGTACGGTTCCCCTAGTGTATCGTGACACAATCTCTTGTTTATTTAGTTGCTTTAAAATGACACTCAAGAGATTGTGTCACTATACACTAGGGGAACCGTACAACATCTTATTTAGTTGCTCTGGAGATGGCACTTGCTATAGAGGACCGAAAGATCAGCCCCCTGAAAAGGACTCCTGTAGGGAATATTAAAATCCTATTATGTTTACCGATCTAGAGCACACGGTGATTTCAAATCGAATCTACTTGATTGCAGTAAAACATACTTATATAGCTTTGCAATACATAGAACTTCAACTAGCTGTACATCGCAGCATTTCTACGAAAGTGCAATGCAATAAATAAATAAATGGTGTATTTAATTATTAAATTTCAAATCTGGTAATGGATTTTAGTTGAACAAACCTTCTTCTTTTGTAAGTTTGGTTGGTGCTACATTGCTCCATACTCGACTCACGGTAATCAAAATAATTATGCATTATAAGCTTATACCTGTTGGTAGCCAATATCCAAAGGTCATTGAAACATAATCTTTCAATACAGAATTGAACATTCAACTTTGAATTTGAGATGTTAAGTATAGTACTCCTTTTCAGAAGAACATTACAGGATTCCCTCTGAAGAGGACGCGAACTTTACGTCGAAAATTCAAGGTCACTTGAATCTTTAATTCTGTGCTGCAAGTTTGTTCAATCACCAATGATCACTTGTTGTGGATGCTTGTGGATATACCTCTTGTGGTATTGTGGGTCGAAATTACTTACTAGATAAGGCATTTTGAATATTCGGGAAATTTCAGGTGAAGAGGTAATTCCTCACGTACAATTGCACAAATTACAATCATGTCATTTGCCTTTTCAAAACTATTAAGACTAAATGAGAATACAGTTTGCCACAACTATAGGTATAGGATCATCAGTGTCATTCTGTTTTTGAAATGTATTATTGTATACCCACGCATCCCCGTTAACCTGTTGTCAATTATTATCATTTGCTATTGAATATTGTTGATTTAGCTTTGTATTTCTTTGTATGGGGTTTTCACATTTATCATACTATGCCTATAGTTATATTCTATCAAACTTAATTAATACCAACGTTTTGTCCATTTTCTCAGAATCTATAGACTGTCGTTTGAATGTATGATTTATCTTTCAGGCCTATCTATTCTTTGTAATACAATTTCCGAAAATATAACAAAATTGAGCTGGCCCTAAACATACTAAAGTTGAATTGAATTATTGTATCACGGATTAGGTGTTCTGGTTTTCAGGCTTAGAATAATATAAAAATACTTGTCTATAGCAAACTAGAACAGCCAGATGACAATAATGTTTTTGTTAAAAATAGTATAACCTACTTCTTATTATTAATATTATACCATAAAAATTTAAGAAGTATAATGTCAGCCTATATCTATTTACAAATATTGCGTGTTTTCTGTAAAAGGCTACTGGTGGTTCCGGATAGGGTCTATTGAACCAAACAAGCGTGCCAACCTTTGTCCAAATAATAAAAAGCAAAGATCATTAAGATAACAATGATAAGGCATCCTCCTGTCTCATAAGTTTTCAAATCTATAATAAACATGATAAATGACCTTTGATCTATGATCAGATTCTGCAATATTGACGCTTCTATATGGTTAGCCTGTTTGATAAGATTGGTTTGAGCTAGTAGTTCTTGATTAAGGGCAGAAGTCACCATGCCCAAAATGTTGGCAAAACTTCAACTTGGATTATTTTTAATTAATAAGACAAACATAAAAGAAGTTCATTCTGTATTTTCTACAACTGGTTGTTACCAAAATGATATTTATTTTTGAACATAATTGTAATAATGTAATAAAACAGCAACGCCTCCTTTAACAGACGAAACTCCACACAAATATTACTTTATCTATGATTCAACATATTATGACATGTAAGAGTATACTATAACTTTTCGGTTATTTTTTAGAATTTATACAAATTCGTTTACAATGTACGTTCATATAGCAATTTAATAGGGCTTACCACAAATATTGCAAACCATGCTGGAACGTAAACATAAAAAAGACCCAAAGAAATAGTTCATGTTTGACTCTTTAGATTTCTAACGCTCAAGTAGTCAATTAATGTTGTAAGTTCATATCTCAGTCCCGAATGTTGTTTTATTATCTATACCTCTATGGACCTGTTCCACATGCACCTCTATACATATCTAAACTTCTGCAGCAGATACAAAGATGACGTGTTAAAAATGATGTTTAAGGAATTGTTATCATCGAGCATTTACGATATTCTCTTTTACACACAAAATCTACAAATCACAGTTTTTGACAACTCTTGTCTTAGCAAAGAAATTTAATCACCTTTGTACTAAGGTATACAGGGTTGGCTATAATAAATCAAAGCTATACCTATATAAATGATTGAAGTGTTGGTTTTATTGCCTGTTTTCCAAACCTATTGTTAAAATGCCCTTAAACTTATCATGGTAAAGAAAGAATCTTTTTTCTAGTTGTACTTAGTTTTAAGCGGACAATACACGAAGCGAGCGGCCATGGTTTGGTGTATATGGAGTGTTTTTGTGGACTTGTCAAGTCATAGTGTGACGTAGTTGAATATGGGAGACACTCTGGAGCCAACAACGGCCGAATGAAACCATACTCGGGCGAATTGCGAACAAAAGCTTCGAATTTGTTCATGGCTCTTTGGTCCTACGTTTAAATACATATTGGGTTGCACTATTTTCTTTCAGCACTCTGCTGTCATGGGATGTCAAGTTGAAAATAAGGTATGCTGACCCAGTAATTACTTCTTTTGGAGACTGAACTGCGCTTTAGGCAAACTCTGGTTCTTTTTGCCTGGTTTAACAAAGTATGTTTGGTTGGCGAACGTGTCCATAGATTGGCAGTATTTGTACTCGATGTAAAGGCGCGTGGTTCTGTGTGTTTTAGCTTAAAATATTTATTATTAGGTATATACCACAATGCAAAGGTAGACCTATATATATTCGTTGTTCCGTCAAGGCAACTACAACTGGCTATAGCAAAGGTTTTATCCTAATTTTAATACAAACAAACACTGGTTACAATTTTTCATAATGTACACAGAAAAGGAGTCATAGTGATTTACTCAATTAGTTAATGGTAAATAACGGATGTTTTAATTTCAAAATTAGACGGAGACACATTTCTATATCTGAAGTGTTTGAAGATTAAGATATTATCGATTCCGGGACTATATCAGATCAATCTCGATAATTAATTAATCAAATATGGGATGATCTTTATACTTGTATGAAGGGTACTGACTTCAAACAGTGTTGTGTACCTTTATATAACCCTTTAAATTAAATTGTGAAATTGCGAAACAACAGTAATGGTAAAAGAGAAAGAAATATACCAACCACTGGCAAGGTAATCAAGTTTTATAAAGTCTCAACATTATATATTATAGAATTTTCAGTATTCAGTATTTCTTCTTTAACATGTTTAATGTTTCTGTGTGCATTGGACCAGCTTATCAGCTGACATCTGTATACTATTAGAGAAACAATGTCTTGTAAAACATATAAGGCCTCCATATCGTTGCTTGTTTGTCATAGATTTTAAAACTTTCCTTGACATTTCGTCAGTTCTGCAGCAGGCATGTGAATAGTTCAAATTCAGGAGCAGATCCGCGGCACCAGTCCCTCTCGGTAATTCTGCAAAATCACTCTAGTTTTTAGGCAATTTTTAGCCTTTCATCCCATGCAATTTAACCATTTTTACAATCCTGAATCCTCCACTGGTATGGTGTCCATATTCATAAGTCAGGTTATGTTACTGTTAGACCTAGTAAGAGGGGAGAGACACGGGGGACACATAGTTTGATTTTATTGGACGAGGTGAATTCCCAATCTTGATGAGGACTGCAAAATGCAGTTCTAACTCTAAAATACAACTCATCTAAATTGAACTCTAAAATTTAACTCACAAATCAATTCTAACTCTAAATCGAACTCTAAAATGTAACTCTAACTCTAACATGTAACTCTAACTCTAAAATGCAACTCTAACTCTAAATCGAACTCCAAAATGAAACTCTAACTCTAATTCCAACGCTAACTCGAACTCATAAAAAGTAAGCACTCGTATCGATCCAATCTGCTCTTCTGCATGTGATTGTGATCAGAGAAGTGTCACATCCTTCTCTATGCCAGGGTAAGGGTAATGATCACTGGGCAAGGGTTGCTAATCTGTAGAGGATGCTTTTGGGGAAGCACAATGCATATTGTTTTGAAACAGTAACCATGCTGAATTTAAATGATGTCCCCGAACCACAAGAATACACCTTCTTTATTGCCGATTGCAGAGCTGTTCTCAAATCTGATAGCCAATGTCCTGTATCGGCACGCCCCGCCTTCGGGTCTGCACATCCACATGGTCAATATGTATACGTACAAGCGTCTTTCAAGAGTTCTTCTGTCATGTTTCAGTGTCCAGTCAACCAGTTTGTCAGCAGATATTCTCTCTTACACCAGAAACAATATCCTGCAAAACATAATATGGTCTGCTATATAGTCTTTGACTTTCCGTAAGAGTTTAGAAAGGTCTCCAAACAGTTACTCTGCTGTCAGCAGTCGTCGCAATAAAGCGACAGAGTATAAACTGCAGGGTCAGAATTTCGTTTCACAGTGCGAGAATCAATCTTGATTCTTGCAGAATAAAAATACGGGAATCATTTGATTCTTGCAAATCAACTTCTGTGTAAACTATAAATGTTTGCGGGAATCAAATTTGATTCACCCAAATCTGTTTACGAGAATCTTTGCGAGAATCGATTCTCTGATTCACGCCGAAATTCTGGCCCTGAACTGACCAATTGCATACCGTAAAGATTCGCCTATGATGTGCTCCTTCGCCTTGGGCTACATATCGTGTGTAAATAGAGAGCTCCTTTCTCTGAATCCCAACAAGAATTAAGGTTACGTGCTCTTATTTGTTGGTGAGGAGGGCACTTTTAGGTTGTGCTTAAAATTCCACTTATATTTCAAGGGAGCCCATAGCGCCATTAGGCAAACCTTTACGGTAGTCCAGCAAATGCATGGCATATTGGACGGCATATAGAGGAGAGTAACCGTATTTGCAAGATATATACATGATGCTTCAAGGTAAATTACACCAACTCATGTTACATTCTGACCATGGTCTGGCATGCTATATCCTGTTTTCTTGATGGAAAACGATGTGTTTCAATGTGGGGCTTTAAATGCACTCCACATCCAAACGTTAAACCTTTCTCTATAGTCGCTGCGAACACTCGAAGTTTCGTTTATGGTTTTAGTTTGAAAGAGTTGAATTCCTGAGCTTGATGAGGTTGTTACATTGATCTGAGGTTGTTGCGTATCTCCTTGCAAGCTACGACCTTCGCGGGCCTTCTTGTTCTACCTCTGTGACACCAGGATAAGGTAATGTAGGACAATATGATTAGATTTAGATCCTGGTGACCTTGAAACTTCACGATACCATCCAATGCCATCCAGGATCTATAGAGAGATGCTTCGGGAGGGGGAATTTTTTCCCTACATGCCTATAGTATAGTAGCTATAATGTACATGTCTTCCTTTGGGCAATCTCTTTCAGTCCTTAACTATGGACAAAGACATTGTTAAATTTGAGTGATCCAGACATATTCATTTGTTGCAGTGCTGGTTCGTTTGGCTTGTGTGTGTTTATTTTACTCACCAACCAAGATATTGACAGCGCTCATCACGCTGTGCTGAGTCACATAATATTAGGGTGACAATATGAAATAGTTATTTTTAGTTACCTTTCGGATGGATGGTCTTAGGTTCGAAAAGATTCATATCCCCCACTGCATACAATTGCGCACGGAATCGTACCCAGGTTTGTTTATGCAAGTTATACCTTTCTTAGTTTTCAAACAAATAGAATTGAACTTGCTTTAAGCCTCATTTATGCCCATCCAAGCGGGAGTCGCGTGCATCCGACGGATTTTTGTCAATTAAAAAAAAAAATGTGTTTATTTCAAACATGATGGCAATGCAAAATTGTCAAACGTTTTCGAATAAACTAAAATGTTTAAACGAAAATCTAAGAAAACATGTTCATAAAGCTGCTACGTGGATTGATATGGAGTGGTTTAACGGGCACCATTCCCAATCCAAATCTGAACGCTCTAATTTTACCATGGGTAGAAAATAATTACTCCAAACCTCGAATCATGTGTCATATGAAACTTTTGAAAGTATCCATGGGGTGGACATACATTGAATGCGACAGGTATTATCGTCAGCACGAGTCACTGTTTAATTTCCCCCTATACGCCAACAGTAAGGCCAGACCCTTGAAGAACCATGTCTGGAAGATTGTTTGAAAGGGCATTCATAGCCATCTTGAACTTCTGAAAGATTATATACTTATTTTCCGAATCCTGATGCTTGGCAGCCATGATCATCATGTCGTGCAGACGCTGTCAGCCTTCTCTTGTCCGGGTCTATTCCCTTTACATGTCAACGGCCACGTCAACATTATCAAGGCCATGAACCTCTAGGAACCGTGCAACAACATGTCTAATATCACATACCACAGTTTCAGATGAAGCCAACTATTGGACATGTGGCACGGTTCCTACAGGTTCATGGCCTTGATAATGTTGACGTGGCCGTTGACATGTAAAGGGAATGGGGACTTTTAACAGCACAAAGAGACCCGGACAAGAAAAGGCTGACAGCGTCTGAAAGCTGCACGACATGATGATCATTAGGAAATAAAAGAAGGAATATGCTACTTGGATATGTACCAACAGTACCATAAGCGACCCCTGCAAGTGACTTGGTATACTTCTGTACCTGTCAGATTTAGCCTTCCCCCATGAACGTGATCAAATGAGCACAAATGACTCTTAGTGTTTAGCATGTTTAGTGATCATGTTAATGTCCTTTAGTGTTTTAAAACAATGCCAAATGCACGCACTTATTTTTGTTGTACATGCTGATTGCTGTGGGGGTATACTAAGTCCTCATCTCTTCAGGTAACCACGGCAAGGCCCTTTTTTCTGGTCAAATTTAATCGTTCGCTTCAAAGCGTGTCTCAACGTCTTAACCTAAATACACTTTTAAAGGTGAAGCCATTAGTTTTACCGTCAACCATGCCAACTACTGTCAATCTACTGTAGCTGCCGGGCAACTATATGGGTTTACGCGAAAAGCCATTTTCTTTTAGTTTTAAAAATGAAAGCAAAATTATAATGAGGATGGGATTACCGTATCGAATTAAGTTCTTACGTTTATCGTTTTCAAACTTAAAAGTATAACGTATTATAGAATATTGGATTATTGTATCGAGTTAAGTATTATTTTTAGTCCTGGGTATACTTATAATAGAGGCCAAATCTAATAAGCTTAGTTTTAATTTAGATGAACAAAAGGTTGCTCTGAAATAAAACATTTATATCGACAAGTTATGGTTGTTTTTCCGAAAGCAAACTTCGCAGGAAATAATGTTAATCTTGAATATATACGATTTAATTCGAAGACGTCTAAATATATTACTAACAAGCAGTAATTGTGTCCAATCTAAAATAAATATTATACTAATGCACATAAAAAAAAAAAAAAAAAAAAAACAGTTTCCAAAGTACTTTCTTAGTTATGTTATTCTTGACCTTTTCTCTAGTCATGACCATTCAAAAAATGCGATATTTCTATTTGCACAACACCTTAAAACAAAAACAGTTCAAACAACGTCTTTTTGATACAATTTGCATAAAAATCCTTCAATTAGGTACAATACCGAGGTGACGGTGTTTCCGATTTTTACGGTAATAAAACCACATCTGAGGATTATTGCCGAATTAAAACAGATTCATTTCACAGTTACAAAAACTTCTTCGTCTACCTGTGCTCAATTATTCCATTTCATGTGCATCAGACTGTGATAAAAACAAAACAATGCACTCGATCGGAAGTAGGCACCTTGTTGCTTTGTTAATTGATCACCAAAAATGATATATTTTTGTCATAGTTTGTTCGGCACTAATTCAGGTGTGTTAATGAAGGCCAGAGGAACAATAGCCAAGTCGCGTGGCACGTCCGAGCGTCGGTTAACAATTGCCCTTTTGTCATTCCGTCACTGTTCAACGGTCTGTGGAAGATTAGTTTGACCTGTGAAGCCAACGATATCGTCAAAATAGTATTTGTAATAATAGTTATAAATAATTATAAGAAGAAATAATGCAGCATGTTTTCCATAATCCACGAAAGTGTATAGATAAGCTTGATCAGCGGTTAGAGGGCGTAAAGAAAGATGTTTTAAAGTTTACACTGCTCTTTACTTGTTGATTTGTGTACACTAACTTTGTGTCAAATTGTGTGATATATTATTTTGTACTAAATATCGGAAAGTGATTAATTCATTATTTCTCTGAGATAATGCTTCTTACATTCACAGCAATGACTGATTCAGTCCCGTGTAATCCCGTGAAAATTCATTGTGCTTGGTATTTTCATTGCATTGCAATCTACTTGATTGAATAGGTTTTAATGTTTCCTCAGAGAAGTCCCTTTTAGTGGACTGAGCTCGATACTCCGATTTAGTTGCTCTAAAATGGCACTCACTGATCTTTCGATATACTCTATAGCTAGTGCCATCTCCAGAGCAACTAAACAAGATGTCACACGGTTCCCTTAGTGTATAGTGACACAATCTCTTGTTTATTTGGTTACTCTAAAATGGTACTCGTTATAAACAAAAGATTGTGTCACTATACACTCGGGGAACCGTACAACATCTTGTTTAGTTGCTCTTGAGATGGCACTTGCTATAGAGTGCCGAAAGATCAGCCCCCTGAAAAGGTCTCCTGTAGGGAATATTAAAATCCTATCGTACTCATGTTTACCGATCTAGAGCACACGGTGATTTCAAATCGAATCTACTTGATTGCAGTAAAACATACTTATATAGCTTTGCAATACATAGAACTTCAACTAGCTGTACATCGCAGCATTTCTACGAAAGTGCAATGCAATAAATAAATGGTGTATTTAATTATTAAATTTCAAATCTGGTAATGGATTTTAGTTGAACAAACCTTCTTCTTTTGTAAGTTTGGTTGGTGCTACATTGCTCCATACTCGACTCACGGTAATCAAAATTATGCATTATAAGCTTATACCTGTTGGTAGCCAATATCCAAAGGTCATTGAAACATAATCTTTCAATACAGAATTGAACATTCAACTTTGAATTTGAGATGTTAAGTATAGTACTCCTTTTCAGAAGAACATTACAGGATTCCCTCTGAAGAGGACGCGAACTTTACGTCGAAAATTCAAGGTCACTTGAATCTTTAATTCTGTCCTGCAAGTTCCACTTGTGGATGCTTGTGGATATATACCGCTTGTGGTAATGGTGGAACAAAATTACTAGTTACTAGCTATAAGGGATTTAGAATATTCGAGAAGTTTCAGGTGAAGAGGTAATTCCTCACGTACAAATTACAATCATGTCATTTGCCTTTTTAAAACTATTAAGACTAAATGAGTATACAGTTTGCCACAACTATAGGTATAGGATCATCAGTGTCATTCTGTTTTTCAAATGTATAATTGTATATACCCACGCACCCCTGTCTTGCCTGTTAACTGCTGTCAATTATTATCATTGCTATTGAATATTGTTGATTTAACTTTGTATTTCTTTGTATGGGGTTTTCACATTTATCATACTATATGCCTATAGTTATATTCTATCAAACTTAATTAATACCATCGTTTTGTCCATTTTCTCAGAATCTATAGACTGTCGTTTGAATGTATGATTTATCTTTTAGGCCTATGTATTCTTTGTAATACAATTTCCGAAAATATAACAAACTTGAGCTGGCCCTAAACAAAAGTTGAATTGAATTATTGTATCACGGATTAGGTGTTCTGATTTTCCTTAGAATAATATTGCTATAGAAACACTTGTCTATAGCAAACTAGAACAGCCAGATGACAATAATATTTTTGTTAAAAATAGTATACCATAAAATTTTAACAAGTATAATGTCAGCCTATATCTATTTACAAATATTGTGTGTTTTCTGTAAAAGGCTACTGGTGGTTCCGGATAGGGTCTATTGAACCAAACAAGCGTGCCAACCTTTGTCCAAATAATAAAAAGCAAAGATCATTAAGATAACAATGATAAGGCATCCTCCTGTCTCATAAGTTTTCAAATCTATAATAAACATGATAAATGACCTTTGATCTATGATCAGATTCTGCAATATTGACGCTTCTATATGGTTAGCCTGTTTGATAAGATTGGTTTGAGCTAGTAGTTCTTGATTAAGGGCAGAAGTCACCATGCCCAAAATGTTGGCAAAACTTCAACTTGGGTTATTTTTAATTAATAAGACAAACATAAAAGAAGTTCATTCTGTATTTTCTGCAACTGATTTTTACCAAAATGATTTTTTTTTTAACATGAATGTAATAGTGTAATAAAACAGTAACCATCGTAACGCCTCATTTAACAGACGAAACTCCACAAAATATTACTTTATTCAACATATTATGACATGTAAGAGTATAACTGTTTTAATATACCTTTTGGTTATTTTTTACAATTTATACAAATTCGTTTACAATATACGTTCATATAGCAATTTAATAGGGCTTTACCACAAATATTGCAAACCATTCTGGAACGTAAACATAAAGGACCCAAAGAAATAGTTCATGTTTGACTCTTTAAATTTCTAACGCTCAAGTAGTCAATTAATGTTGTAAGTTCATATCTCAGTGTCAGTCCCGAATGTTGTTGTTTTATTATCTATACCTCTATGGACCTGTTCTACATGCATCTACATATCTAAACTTCTGTAGCAGATACAAAGATGACGTGTTAAAAATGATGTTTAAGGAATTGTTATCATCGAGCATTCACGATATTCTCTTTTACACACAAAATCTACAAATCACAGTTTTTGACAACTCTTGTCTTAGCAAAGAAATTTAATCACCTTTGTACTAAGGTATACAGGGTTGGCTATAATAAATCAAAGCTATACCTATATAAATGATTGAAGTGTTGGTTTTATTGCCTGTTTTCCAAACCTATTGTTAAAATGCCCTTAAACTTATCATGGTAAAGAAAGAATCTTTTTTTTTTTTTTACTTAGTTTTAAGCGGACAATACACGAAGCGAGCGGCCATGGTTTGGTGTATATGGAGTGTTTTTGTGGACTTGTCAAGTCATAGTGTGACGTAGTTGAATATGGGAGACACTCTGGAGCCAACAACGGCCGAATGAAACCATACTCGGGCGAATTGCGAACAAAAGCTTCGAATTTGTTCATGGCTCTTTGGTCCTACGTTTAAATACATATTGGGTTGCACTATTTTCTTTCAGCACTCTGCTGTCATGGGATGTCAAGTTGAAAATAAGGTATGCTGACCCAGTAATTACTTCTTTTAGAGACTGAACTGCGCTTTAGGCAAACTCTGGTTCTTTTTTGCCTGGTTTAACAAAGTGTGTTTGGTTGGCGAACGTGTCCATAGATTGGCAGTATTTGTACTCGATGTAAAGGCGCGTGGTTCTGTGTGTTTTAGCTTAAAATATTTATTATTAGGTATATACCACAATGCAAAGGTAGACCCATATATTCGTTGTTCCATCAAGGCAACTACAACTGGCTATAGCAAAGGTTTTATCCTAATTTTAATACAAACAAACACTGGTTACAATTTTTCATAATGTACACAGAAAAGGAGTCATAGTGATTTACTCAATTAGTTAATGGTAAATAACGGATGTTTTAATTTCAAAATTAGACGGAGACACATTTCTATATCTGAAGTGTTTGAAGATTAAGATATTATCGATTCCGGGACTATATCAGATCAATCTCGATAATTAATTAATCAAATATGGGATGATCTTTATACTTGTATGAAGGGTACTTCAAACAGTCTTGTTTACCTTTATATAACCCTTTAAATTAAATTGTGAAATTGCGAAACAGCAGTAATGGTAAAAGAGAAAGAGAAATGACACCAACCACTGGCAAGGTAATCAAGTTTTATAAAGTCTCAACATTATATATTATAGAATTTTCAGTATTCAGTATTTCTTCTTTAACATGTTTAATGTTTCTGTGTGCATTGGACCAGCTTATCAGCTGACATCTGTATACTATTAGAGAAACAATGTCTTGTAAAACATATAAGGCCTCCATATCGTTGCTTGTTTGTCATGGATTTTATAACTTTCCTTGACATTTCTTCAGTTCTGCAGCGGGCATGTGAATAGTTCGAATTCAGGGGCAGATCCGCGGCACCAGTTCCTCTCGGTAAATCTGCAAAATCACTCTAGTTTTTAGGCAATTTTTAGCCTTTCAGCCCATGCAATTTAACCATTTTTACAATCCTGAATCCGCCAATGGTATGGTGTCCATATTCATAAATCAGCTTATGTTACTGTTAGACCTGGTAAGAGGGGAGAGACACGGGGGACATATAGTTTGATTTTATTGGACGAGGCGAATTCCCAATCTTGATGAGGATTTGTATTCAAACTGTAAAATGCAGTTCTAACTCTAAAATGCAACTCTAACTATAAATCGAACTCTAAAATGTAACTCATTTTACCTCTAAAATCGA
Organism: Amphiura filiformis; assembly: GCF_039555335.1. NCBI lineage: Eukaryota > Metazoa > Echinodermata > Ophiuroidea > Amphilepidida > Amphiuridae > Amphiura > Amphiura filiformis. Next base: position 26,559,826 of record NC_092639.1, on the reverse strand, counting down.
ACTCTAAAATGTAACTCTAACTCTAACATGTAACTCTAATTCTAAAATGTAACTCTAACTCTAAATCGAACTTTAAACTGTAACTGTAACTCTAACATGTAACTCTAACTCTAAAATATGCAACTCTAACTCTAAATCGAACTTTAAAATGTAACTCTAACTCTAACATGTAACTCTAACTCTAAAATGCAACTCTAACTCTAAATCGAACTTTAAACTGTAACTCTAACTCTAACTCATAAAAAAGTAAACACTCGTATCGATATAATCTGCTCTTCTACATGTGATTTTGTTCAGGGAAGTGTCACATCCTTCTATATGCCGGAGTAAGGGTAATGATCACTGGGCAAGGGTTGCTAATCTTTAGGAGATGCTTTTGGGAAGCACAATGCATATTGCTTTGAACATGTTGAAACAGTAACCATGCTGATGTCCCCAACCACAAGAATACACTTTTTTGCAGAGCTGTTCTCAAATCTGATGTCCAATGTTCTGTATCAACACGTCTGGTCCCGACTTCTGGTTGGCACATCCACATGGTCAATGTAAATTATAAGCGTCTTTCAAGAGTTCTTCTTCCATGTTTCAGTGTCCAGTCGACCAGTTTGTCACCAGATACTCTCTCTTACATCAGAAACAATATCCTGCAAAACATATATGGTCTGCTATAGTCATTGACTTTCCGTAAGAGTTTAGAAAGGTCTCCAAACAGTTACTCTGCTGTCATCTATACAATTTTCAGTTGATGTTCTTGCAACAGTCGTCGCAATAAAGCGACAGAGTATAAACTGACCAGTTGCATATCGTAAAGATTCGCCTAATGCCACGTAGGCTCCTTTGCCTTGGGGTACATTTCGTGTGTAAATAGAGAGCTCATTTCTCTGAAATCCCAACAAGAATTTAAGGTTCCTTGCTCTTATTTGTTGGTGGGGAGGGCGCTTTTAGGTTGTGCCTAAAATTCCACTTATGTCAAGGGAGCCCATAGCGCCATTAGGCAAACCTTTACGGTAGTCCAACAAATGCATGGCATATTGGACGGCATACAAGATATACACATGATGCTTCAAGGTAAATTACACCAACTCATGTTACATTCTGACCATGGTCTGTCATGCTGTATCCTGTTTTCTTGATGGAAAACGATGTTTTTCAATGTGGGGCTTTAAATGCACTCCACATCCAAACGTTAAACCTTTCTCTATAGTCGCTGCGAACACTCGAAGTTTCGTTTATGGTTTTAGTTTGAAAGAGTTGAATTCCTGAGCTTGATGAGGTTGTTGCATTGATCTGAGGTTGTTGCGTACTCTCCTTGCAAGCTACGACCTTTGCGGGCCTTCTTGTTCTACCTCTGTGACAGGGGATAAGGTAATGTAGGACAATATGGTTAGATTTAGATCCTGGTGACCTTGAAACTTCACGATACCATCCAATGCCATCCAATATCTATAGAGAGATGCTTCGGGAGGGGGAATTTTTTATCTACATGCCTATTGTATAGTAGCTATATAATGTCTTCCTTTGGGCAATCTCTTTCAGTCCTTAACTGTGGACAAAGACATTGTTAAATTTGAGTGATCCAGACATATTCATTTGTTGCAGTGCTGGTTCGTTTGGCTTGTGTGTGTTTATTTTACTCACCAACCAAGATATTGACAGCGCTCATCACGCTGTGCTGAGTCACATAATAGGGTGACAAAATATAAAATAGTTATTTTTAGTTACCTTTCGGATGGATGGTCTTAGGTTCGAAAAATATTCATATCCCCCACTGCATACAATTGCGCACGGAATCGTACCCAGGTTTGTTTATGCAAGTTATACCTTTCTTAGTTTTCAAACAAATAGAATTCAACTTGCTTTAAGCCTCATTTATGCCCATCCAAGCGGGAGTCGCGTGCATCCGACGGATTTTTGTCAATTTTGAAGGAAAAAAATGTGTTTATTTCAAATATGATGGCAATGCAAAATTGTCAAACGTTTTCGAATAAACTAAAATGTTTAAACGAAAATCTAAGAAAACGTGTTCATAAAGCTGCTATGTGGATTGATATGGATAACGCAGAGTATAACGGGCACCACTCCCAATCCAAATCTGAACACTCTAATTTTACCATGGGTAGAAAATAATTATCACAAACCTCAGGCAAAATTGTGTTTTGAATAAACCAGGAGGTTTAATCTTGACAAGATGCAGTCAAGTTAGCGCTCAGTTGATAAGGTATCAATCTCCAATACAAGAGGTCCAGAGTTCGAGCCCCGGTAATATTGAAAAAGCTTCTCATGAAAATAATTCAGCTAGCTTGAAATTCCATAGGACATGCTGGACAAGGATTGTCATGGTTTATCCGTACGGTTACAGTACTAGGTTGTATTGTGCTATATAGGTAGAATAAGAGACTGCGCTTACGTTACATTGAGTTGCATCCCCGAATGTTGTAAAGTAGTTCATCATGGTGTTTCTTGGATAACCACTGGTAACACTAACAGTGATAAGCGAAAATCTGTTATGTTATGTGTGCAGAGGACTGGGCCGGGACGCGATTATTTTTTTCCGTAAGAACATTTCCATCACTCTATTTTAGGAGCCTTGATGTTTTTACCATTACTATTTCCTCGTACTTAACAAAATATAAAGGAGTTTATCATAATTAAAAATCTACCAGGATTTGAACAGGGTTCGAACCAACAATCTATGGATCCATAGTCCAGAGGCTATACTACTATGCTACGAGTCGTTCTGCCAGAATTGCGTTTGTTTATCATACTTATTGATTACAGAATAAAGCGCTTACACGCGGTATACTATAATATTATTATTACCAATGAATACATAATGAGGATCCTATTCCTAAGTCATGAAGTTAGTGACTACTAACCCTAACTACGGTGTACCATGAGGGCCACCCTAATAAGCCAAATCGCTATTGTAACTTCCGGTTTTTTTAGGACACTTTGCCCTTTGACCTATCTGGAAAATTCGGGTTTTGTGCGTACAAAATATAATTTAAAACTTGTTACTAGAATCAAAACAAACTTAAAAAACATTATTATTAAATGAATTAATTATTTAAATATTTTTAATGATAACATTATGACAATAACAAATAAATTATTAATAATTACAGCAATTTTCCCGATAGGTCAAAGGACAAAGTGTCCTAAAACTGCAAAAACTGTCCCACAATGCATTGCAAACTTCCAATGCCGATTGGGCTTATTAAATAGGGTTGTGCGGGAGATTACTACGTCGCATCGTTGTTACGGAAAAATAATCGGGACCGGAACTGTATAGGTTGGGATTGTGCACTATATATTTTATTTTATTCATCTATATGAATTATTTTTGTTTTTCTTTTTGATTGTTATATTTTTGAACAGAATGAACATTATCTGAACATGCTGAATGATCTGTGCCGGAAACGAACGATTATTTATTAGTATTATTATTGATATCCAGTTGTATCATAATATTACAGTGCAATGCATACATTAACATTTTCTGTTTTCTTGATTCTTTTGATTAAGCATACTTTTGGTCGAGTGAGTAAAACAACATATTCCTCAATAATCTGTTCAACTATACGAACCTGACACCGGAAACAACGCGTGTTATGGATCAGGGTAGATTGTTGATACAATAAATATATATAAATATTATTTATTTTGAAATCCTAAAACTGAATTTGAACTTTTCCTTTGATTGCTGGTTTGTAAACACCAACATATATATACTTTCTTTATGAAAAATTAAATGAAGAATTACTTTTTGAACTTTTTGAATGATTATTGCGCTATGGACATGTACTAGTATAACCCACAAGCCTCTGCACACTTCACAGGAATTCGCTGATCATGCACATAGTGCCACCATAACCAATGTGGTTCACGACCTTATAAACCATTCAGCACCATCCATGGACGCAGAACCCTAATCAGCCTTCTCTTTTGAAACGTCTACTGGAAGTGACGCCATTTTGAATTGGAAGTGTCGCCATTTTGAAAGGTAATCCAGTTGGACTCCTGCCAGGGATTTGCCCCTGAACCCTACCACAGAATAATTACTATCTGCTTGATCCTATGTCATCGAGTCCAGGGAGTGATTATGCTGGTCCTGTGTAGGATCCAGGGGCAAAGCCATGGCAGGAGTTCAGCCGTTTACCCTTTCAAAATGGCGACACTTCCGGTTGACCTTTGACCTAGTGACTCTGAATTGAACATCTAGGAAGGCTATTCTTACTAGTATTACTATACACATGGTGCAATTTACCATTGATTTTTTTCGGATGTGTTAGTGCAAAGTGAACAAAATTTTGATTTGATAGGCCTATATAGCCTATATATGAGCATATAATATTATATTATTTAACATGTTTACAGCCAAGAGGCAATCGTCTTTGCTTATAGTTACTTTGTAGCCTACTTGTGTTGAGTATGAGTAAAGGACCAGCGATGGACATTACGATCTAGATCGTGACGAACTCATTCTGCAAAATGTTGGTACGTGACGCCTCTGATATATTCGTATTCCAAGTTGTATATTTTGGCAGCGTGCCATATTGCCGATCTTCAATCATCAGAAACTATCACAAATAAAATATAATGAGTCTGATCTATGAGGACAAGGATAGTATGACCCATTTCAAAACACTCTTGTATTGATTCTGAAACGTGAAAAAGTCTTTAACCTAGAAAGAAACGTACTGATTTTTTAAATTGATAGGTTGCGGTGTTTGACAACCCTGGAAAGCCTCTTGTGAAGTTTATTTCCGTCGGCACATGTACGTGGTGAGACAGTCAGGGATGAACAGCCTTTTCAAAACCGACTGCGAGCTACGTGTGCATACATGGCTCCTATCACGGAAGTCGCTCATGGTCATACCTAACTCTAAATGAGTTGAAGTCTCGCACTCATTGACCAAATCATCACGCCCTCTACGGTGTCTCATGTTACCCATAAAAGGAAGCAGTCAGATGTGATGAGTTACCAGTCTGATGAAGCCACTAGTGTAGTGGTGAAACGTCATTAAAACGTGAGTTAAAAACTTCGTTTTTCGTAGGAATTGTTCCAAATGAACAAAATGTACAGTTGAAATCTACATTCCTAATGAACTTGTTCAAAGAGTTGAAGTCTAAATTTAATCTACAGCTATTGCTAATTATATTAAGACTTTTTTCCAAGTCAATAGGCCTACTCCAGCAAGTTTACCACCGCGCGGAATCGAACCTGGGACCTGTCACGCTCTGCATCCATAGGCCTGTAGGCTATACTCATGTATACGGAAAGACAGAATCACGCAATAATATCATGTCTACAGTCGGCCGTGATCCTTTCCACACGATTAATAATTTTGTTATTTTGTTTCTAGTAGATATTTTTACTGGATCGAAAGTTCATAAGGGATGAAATCAAAACTCGACCACCGGTTGACCGGCTTGCTTGTTTGCTTGCATTCTTGCTTACTTACTTGCTTGAGCCAAGTTAGTCTTATTATACCAGTGCTTATAATTTCACATTTACAGCCATATTATAACATTTGTTGCGCTGAGGAGAACGCCCTCAAAAAAAATTTAAATTCAGTGGTTTTTACTCGATTAGTCAATAAAGATACTCTGCAAAAATCAAGACTTTGGGTGTTGTAGTTTTGTCAAAATCCGAGATTTTGAATAAAACGATGGAACCGGCGTTTTATTATTACGATGGAAATATTAGTCGAACACGTATGCACAGTACGTACACGGCGTGCGCGGGATACACATACACCCCCAGCCGAGGATCGTACCGTACTACAACCGCGGGAGTAACATGCATGGGCACTAGTGCATGTAGTAAATTCAATTTTCTATGCTTTACCTCACTTGTTCGGCTCAAAATTAAAAGGGACATATCTGACAGTAAAAGCTAACATTTTATGGAAAATAAATACTAATCTATTTTTACAGAAATGTTATAATATGGCTTTAATAAAATGGATCAACTTGGTATCATGGTATAGGGCTAGCCTCCTGGCTTAGGAAGCCTGACCACTAGCCAAGACTAATCAAACCTAAGAGGGAGAAGGCGATGGGAGCGTATATTTAAAAGTACCTTCACAATGTCTGAAGAAACTATCACAATCACTATGGACCACAATGGCCTCATCCCAATGGCATAGTTCAATAACCTCAATTAAACACTCAATAGTGCAAAATTTAACCTAAGTTGCAGAGTATGAGTTTCTGTACCCAAATGTTTTAAGGTCGTTTGATGAATGTACAAATGCATTGGGGTTAAAGAACTGTGCCCTGATAGATGAACATGTTGTGGATCCTAGTGAATGTCGATGGACTTTCAGAATGAATAAACGAAAACCATGAAACATGTTCATGTGATAAATGAATGACATCGGTAAACGTCGTTTGATCACTTCATGAGACAATTCTAAACATGTTTAAACACCGTTATATCATGATCGTATTCATTTCAAAAGGTCATTGTTAATGACGTGACTGCCTATCCGTAAAATTTTTAAATGGATTTTGTGAAAGAAATGAAAACTATTATTATTACTCTTTTCTTTAAACAATTCGGCAAAATAAAATTCATAATCGATCAGTCTTTTTATCATATATTAGTTCCAAAATCATTTAAAGAACATGTAAAAAGTTGATTGACTATTGTCATCATTGACAATCTGAATAGAAGTAATTGAAATGGAATCGTTTAAGAAGAGGATTGTATCTTTTGACAAAATATCGGGATATCTGTGCCCAATAGAACTTCCTTTGATCACTTAAGGTAATTCAAAATCTTCCCAGCATGCCCTACGGTTATTCTCAGGGATATCTATACATATTGTTATTACCATGGTTAAGACATGGCAATAACGTTGCACAAATGTTTACTGGGGCCGAGGCATTTTGATTAAAATCAGAAAATGAGTATAAGTCTAAATAGAAAGTAAACTAATAAATGTACCGCTTATTCAACATGTATTGTGTAAAAAGTTTGCGTGTGTTTTATTATTTTCCAAATAGTCAATATAGTTTATGAGTTATACGACGAAAAGTACTCGTGTAATTTGCCAATAGTTTGCTAAAACACAATACATTAATAATCTCGGCAGTTTCACAGCCAAGGGTCCCTATAAAATGGCTTCTAATAATCCACATATTTTAATATACATTAATTTTAATTGGCAACGTGAATTAATTATGCAAATATGCAAGTTACTAAAGTAAATGGCGTGTGGACTTTAAAATACACCTGAAGTCATGTATTATAAACACGGGATAAACACTTCGGACTACCTTTCATACAATAAAAGTATATAAAATTTTTGTCTCGAAATAATGTAGAAATTTAATAGGTATCAACGTTCATATACATAATTTACAGAAATTACTATAAACATGACTATCATTACTACTTTCAGTACTTTGACCAACTACGGTATTATGGGCTAAGCTTGTTGCACAGTTATCAGGCCCGTACGCAGGGGGTGCATTTTTGGACAAAAAAAGGTCCAAATTTTGTCCACTTTTCACAAAATTGCCCCTCCCCCAATCAGCACTCCCACCCCAAATGAAATCCTGCGTACGGGCCTGACAGTCATGTATAATTAATCAAGGAAAGTGCACTCAACAGACTCATAGACAATTGTTTCGTCACAAATGTTGCATTGTATTGTGGGATACCATTTTTCATTCATCTGCTTTGATCAGTTCCATTACCCGACTAGTTCTATACCATCCTATAGGTAAGCTTACCCATACATGACGTTTTCCATTAGAATTGGTCCTTCTGATGGTATCGGTATCGGAACTTCGCACACCGTGCATTTTACACTTTTCACCTCATTCATATTCGTGTTGAGATGGAACAGATAAGTCGTATTTAACACCCAAAACCCACACATTTCTCATATATTTTTCAGCTTTTATCGTGTTATCATTGTGAAAATCTTACTATATAATCACCTGATAACAGATAAAGATAAGATACATTATACATGAAGTTACATTGCTTTACAGTCAAAGCCATGTAAAACATCTAGTCGTTATTGTTTATCAATTGAAAACATGTTAAATATATACGTGATCCGACCCTGATATGATCTGTCTTATGAATTGCATGTGACGAAAATGATACATTTCTAAATAACATGTCTGGTAAAATAACAGAAAATTAAAGACAAATTTCCTAAATGGTCACAAATGTGCAAAATACAGTTTGTGTTTATCGAATCACAAACAAGCGAAATTAAACTCCCAAAAAGTACTATCCTGTTATTAATAAAATGCAATAAATGTGGTATAGAATAATATACAAACTCGATCCGAGCATTAAGCTGTCATTTCAGACTTATATGAAAGTTGTACTATACATCTATACAAATGAAAATGGCAAATTTGATACAGGCTGCAGCCAAAGAAATAATGTGCCTCCAGCATATCCAGTTGGATCCGTCTTAAGTGCTTCTCGAGTTACTTTTTGGATGGTCAATCCGGTACAGGATAATGATTGCCTCGAAATCCTAGGATCTCTGCTGCCTATAGGAACAAGATAAGTTTGCAAAATGTCATGCACTCGGATCTTACATTGCCCCTTGCAACAAGTTGCCAAAGGAGTACAGTAACACTACAGCCACTTTGTGGAAGCAAGTAGTCGTTCCTCTTTCCTTTTTGGCGCAAATAAGCAACGTCTCATCATCATGATCATGCTCATGCATTCGTCTGTTGTTTTTCATTTTCAAGGTCACAAGCAACAAACGCCCAGCGCGTGTCAGTATTCTTGTGGTGAACTGTGTATTTCAGTAATACTGTGGGGACAATCTTTGTTGGATAAACATCATGGACCCCATTAAGAACATTAGCTTATAAGACCCCCCATTTTTTACGACATGGCATAACTGGACATTAACAGCAGAGACAAAAAAAATCATTTAAAAGCTGTTGACGAGGAAACACCCCGAAAGCGATTAACCTCCCTGCTGAAGCTGGCCCTCGATCTAATGGCTGGAATTTGGGCAGGTAGAGAATTCCAAAATAAGGCTGTAGATGGTAGAAATGATCTTTCATGGCTGACAAGGTTTGATCTTGGGACTGCCACTGCTAGGCATGGGATCTCACTGAGACCGTCGCAACCTGGGGTCATGGACATGGATGTTTGGCATCAGCTGGCATAATAACTCAGGGGCCTCCTAACATACGATGGAAGAGGGTGGCTGCTCCAACTGCCCTGCGGTGGCTCAATGGCTGTATACGATGATCTTCATACTCATTCATTGGCAGACCAATGGCACGCTTAGCTCTATTTTGGATGGAATCAAGCTGAACTATAATTGGGAGTTGCACCAGTCCAAGCACTGCTGGCATATTCCATTTTTGATCGTATCATGTCTTGTAGATGATGGCTCTCTGTGCAGGTAGAGTAGAAGCTCTTCTGAGGAGTCCGTCGCTGACCGGCTGTCTTGGACATTTTGGTGACTACTTGGTTCCAGGACAAGTGGGCATTCAATGTAAGACCTAGAAGGTCCACGCTGTTAGCTTCTTCAAGTGTTACACCGAAAAAGCGAAGTGGTGGATGGTTGCTATCAGCATCTCTTGATGGATCCAAGAGTGTATGAGTTTTAAAATATTGGACTCGACTACGTCTCGTCCAATATTTTAAAACTCATAGCGAGACCAACTCATAGCGAGACCAATGAGTAGTGGGCGTAATGCATCCAATTTTATCATTATTATGTTTTGGATGCAATATTATCACAACTTGGATCCATCAAAACATAATAATGAATTTAATTGAACTTTACTATCAATTTTGGTGTATTGCAATATCTGGTATTGTCTCCTTGCTCACCCTATCAATGCTAACTTATCAAAGATTGCGGAAATTTAATTTTTTCCATTTATTTACTTATTTAATCAAGTGCTCGACGGCACTTTATCATGTCGTATAGCATCTCTCTACTCTCTATGGTCGTAGCAACATGCTGAACTGTTATAGAATTTTCGAATTCGGACATTCAACAATACCATTAGAGCACAATGCCAGTGCATTGATTGGTTACCCCAGGTTAAATAAATAAAATAATCAAACAATCAATCAATCAATCAATCAATAAATAAATAAATAAATAAATAAATAAATAAATAAATAAATAAATAAATAAATAAATAAATAAATAAATAAATAAATAAATAAATAAATAAATAAATAAATAAATAAATAAATAAATAAATAAATAAATAAATAAATAAATAAATAAATGGAATTAATTGGGATATCATCCGGACAGAAATAAACTTCACACGCAATGTGAAAATGTATAGGAAAATTGAATACTGACATGGCCCATCATTTTAGCACATTGGTAGTCAGGTCACTGCGCGTGCGACATTTTGATCATGTTGATATCTCTATAAATCAGTGCAGTCACCTCTTTAAATTACCATAATTAAAATCCAACAATACGCTATAGAATAATACTTTCAGTTTTAACTTTCACCTGAGAAACAAAACAACTTTATACACAGCTACAACAAAGATGACACATCATACAAATTGAAAATGCATGGTATTTATTGTGATACCATTATTTAGAAATGAGAGATATTAACTATATAGAATTCTTTCAGAAACAAGGGGTCAAAATATTACAATTTCGGTCAGAAACCCTTTATCTAAGTAGTGAATATTACCGTCCATTGATGGAGAGTGTAGTCACCCGACAATTAATTACTCACGAGAACAATTAACCTGATTAACCGAGACTGCGCCGGTGTAAAACTCACAGGAGTTAAAGAACTGTGTAAGTGTGTTTGCGATTATTGTCGATTCGGCCTTATAATTACCAAAATAAGGCCGAATCGACAATAATCGCAAACACATTTACACAGTTCTTTGACCCCTATGAGTTTTACACCGGCGTAGTCTCGGTTAATCAGGTTAATTGTTCACGTCATAATTGAGCTAACTTGAAATTAAGGGGAACTTACAATTTAAGGGGGTACTGCACCCCTGCCCAATTTTGTGCCTATTTTTGCATTTTTTTCAAAAATTATAGCGCATTGGTGACAAGTTAGATATGTATATTATAGGGGCAAGGACTACAACTACTGCACTGGTAAATTTATTTCAGCACAGACAGCAGTTGTGGAGTTACAGTCAAAAATGAGGGAAACCCAATATTTGATCAATAAATCAATAACTACTTGCCTTGAGTTGCGGAATTTTCAGTGCAGTAGTTGTAGTCCTTGCCCCTATAATATAAATATCTTACTTGTCACCGATGCGTTATAATTTTTGAGAAAAATGCAAAAATATGCACACAATTGGCCAGGGGTGTAGTAGGGGAGAGCGGACAATGAAATAGCTGGACAATGAAATATAAACCGATTGTTTGTCTTTGTTATCCTTTGATATGCTTTGCTGCAGTGGTTTATTGTGGTATGTATAGGGTGTGAGAGGCATGTTCCAGATCATGGCGCAGCGTGGGTCATCATATGGGGGTGGGAGTGGGTGTGGCGCACCGGGTCTGGGGGGGGGCACAAGCCGTTTTTCGGCAATTTTCCTGTGGGATTTTCTAAATTATGCAATCGATTGGGGGCCCGACGGAAGCCGCTTGCTTGGTATGCATTTTGGAAACTGGAACATCTGTGGAGAAGTCCAACAATCACTGTTGCAACGAAAGTCAAGCTGTTTCACACCACTTGTGTTACAGTATTGCTCTATGGCTGCGAGTCCTGGGTGATATCTGCTGACATGGAAAATAAGATCAACGGTTTTGGTACATCATGTTACAGGATAATGCTGAACATCAAGCACACTGACCATGTTAGTAATGAAAGGGTATATACCATCACCAACACTGTGCCTCTTATCAACTCTGTCAGATCACGACAACTAAGATTCCTGGGACATATCCTGAGGATGCAGGAAGATGAACCATGCAGAAGATATGCTCTCTACACCCCATTACATAGTAAAAGAAGACCTGAAAGGCAAAGAACATCCTACTTGTCTTATGTGCAAAAACTGTTGGGGGGATTTCGACAACTTTCTACTGTCAGATGCCATTGCCACTTTGGCTTCAGATCGTAGTACATGTAGAAACTTTGTAGTCGCCTGCTGCGCAGCCGAATGAAATGATGGGGGCACGCCCGTGTTCCTATGACATGTATGACGCTACGCCACTGAAGATTGTTGCTCAGTAAATGGTTTTATGGTGTGTAAGGGTGTGTATTGGGCCGGTGTCTTGGGCCACAGTGGTCAGTGCTGTGGTGAATTCCTATGAAGTGTGCTGAGGCTTGTCACGCTTTTGGGTTTATTCTTAACTACATAGCGCACTATAAATCACTATGGTACCCTCTTTTTAATGACCTTTTGAATGTCAAATGCACAAACACTCATGTATATTTGAAGCTTGAAAAGCACCTGGATCTTTATCACCTTTGTCCGGACCAGCCAGTTCACCTGTACCATACATTGTAGTCCTGTGGGATAGGAGCGTGTCGACTGCTCAGTGCTAGAAGTGGGTAAGTACAATAGCTGCCATGTGTAGCTGCCATGTGCAGATGAGTACAATATACTGGTGTAAATTGTCAAATGTTCACAGGGCAGCTATTGCACCTACCCACTTCTGGCACTTAGCAGTCTGTTATGTTTGTCCTTCTATCCGCTATTCATATGGAATGCAAAAGAAATAGATGGGGTATGAACGTTTGGACAGTTTGAACACCAACAAAAATTCGGTCTTTTGGGGGGAAAAATCCATATCTTCAATATGAAAGGTCAAAATTTTCAATTGATCGTCGGCTTTTCCTCCCAGCTATACATACACTTTAAGAATATATCATTAGATTTATAAAATTTACTTCGAGGACTGTTATATATCAAAAATGTAAAAAATATCAAATTTTAATAATTTGTCATAAAATTTGTATTAGGCCTATATCGTGAATTTAAAAAAATGAAAATTATTTGATATCAGAAAGACATTCTTCGTATTCAGAATGCAATTCGATATGCCTGATGTGCTCTCATGTCCCACAAAAAATACTGTCGAAACGCTCAAAACGCTCATTCCAGATCCCTTAAGGCGCTCAGTTATAACATTTTTTGGTCTCTACTATTTCATTGGCAGTGATGAAGATAATTTTGTATGAAGATGGTGATCTGAAATGCGTCCTTACATGTGCCCTTCAAAGTCCTATAGTCTGACTATCATGACTATAGTCACCGGTTGATCGAACTTACTTCAGTATGCATGACGCAATGACTAGCTATAATCATGATAATAGTGGTCTTCTCCACTTGAGATAGATAATAATTCAATTATTACTGATTATTACCATGATTATATATTATTAACTGTTTGTTTCACCTCTTTTACACGGTTTATTGACTTTTTAAGTGTATCTCTGTAATTTAGTCGTTATGCTTTATGATCTGATGGTGTTTATCCTTAGCATTATCTCCAACCCACCTGACAATGCACTGAGGTGAAACTAGTACAACATTTACTTTTTTAGATAAATACTGTTCTGAGTAACCTGAGTCGAACCTGCATTTTTACAGGACGGAGTGCGGATGGAGGAGTGAGGACGGAGGACGGAGTCTCTTTCGTTAGCGATTAGGACATTTTAAGAATGTTAGGACCCAATTATACACCTGGATGGAGAGGAATAATCGAGTTAAAGTGCCTTACTCAAGGGCACGCGATGGCGTCGCCGGGGCTCGAACCCGCAACCTTCCGATTTTTAGTCGGAGCCCGTCCCGATCGGCCACCGTGCACTGCGCGTCTATACCTGTATATTTCTTAATCATATTAATTGACCGTGTTCAGACATATCCAGGGCAAAGTGTACGTGCAGTTATGCGTTACCCCGTGCGTTACCTGGGTGGGACTTACTGCGATATCTTTGTCCTCCACTTCATCTGCTCTACAACAATTTATATGCAGTAATGGATGATGGTTAATAATTTCCCTAAATGGAATCGAACCATGAACTCTCTGCACCAGACCTTAGCCTCTATAATAGCTGTACTGTACACATGTCACGCTACCCTCCAAGTGACTGGAGTGAACAGTGCATTGGTTCATGACATCCGAATGTATCGGTTGACGGTAGAGTAATCATATACAATTCTAAAAGGTTCTGAGGAAGTTTGGAACGTTTTTGAGTTTAATAATGTAGGGTTAGCCAACATTCCAAGTATCTCAGTATATCACTCAGTATATAGCAAACTCAGTGCACACATTTAGATATTATATTAATTAGATTAATACGGTTAGATTAATATAATTGTTCCCACTCACAGCAGTTAGCAAAAAATCATTAACGGAAAAAAGTGTTCACTTAGTTGTAGCAAAAAAAATATTTCGTTTGAATGTGAATCTTGAATTTCGCATATAATGGATTTTATTATACTAAGTCATTAAAATTTTGAAGACAAATATTTTGAAGAATCAATTTCAAATCTGGGTCACTTCTCTCCCGGTGCGTTCACTTATTAAAATAGACATCAATTGTTTCATTACCTGTCGTATCATTATTATCCCTGCCACGTGACCATCGTAATAATCTGGCAATCATATCTGCAAACAATTATTATTTTAAAAAAAAAGTGCAACTGAGCGGGTTAGGGTACTTTTCGATGGGTCTACTTATTATTAGTTTTAAGGACAATCTTTTATTGAGAGGAAAAGACCCATCACTCCATCAAAACTTGTTTACTAAACTTTACTTAGTCTTTTTGCCACGAGTCGTTCCACACGAAATGAACACCATAAACGTCATTTCAGCTCTTGAAATGATTTAATCATCCTGTTGAATTGGGTGGTTTACATTTGTCTATTCAAAGGCCTTTTTGTATCACTTACGAATTGCTTGGATGGTTTTTGGTAGGATCTGGTTTGGTTAAAATCAGGCAACGGTCGTTGATGCCAAGCCACACGGAAAATTGACAAAAAAGAGCCCGGAAGGACATCATCACTGATAGTCCGTGTAACAACAAAAGTAGATAAAAGTGTAAGCTTACCAAACCATGGATACCCGTTAACCACTATTTTCATGAACATGATGAACGCGGTACAGACTGGCACAAGTGACAGTTGGGATTAGGCTATACAACATAACATACCAAACTGTCTGCAGATAAGTGCATGCAGTCCGATGAAAAATGCGGCTAAGTAAGACCATGGTAAGACCAGTGGCGTAGCTAGGGGTTGTGGCACCCAGGGCTAAGGATACACAATGGCGCCCCTCTCCTCCGGTGCCCCCTAAAGGTGCCGCTCAGGGCACGTGCCCCCCCCCCCTTGCCCCCGCCACTGGGTAAGACCAAACTCCGGGGACCGATCATGAATTTGAAGGTGCAAAATTCCAGCAGGTATCATTCGCATAGCATCAGGCGACTTGAGCCAATTCCGGGAGCCAAATTTTGTATTTATTTTTTTTAAAGCGCAGTGATTTTTAGTGCTCTACGCACAGGTACAATGCCTATAAACATTGATCCACAAGCCTCGCCACACTTTACAGGTTGTCGCTGACCACTACGGCCCACATCATTCCATAAACCATTTAAAAACAACAACACGGGGACTCGCAGCTAATACTGAATAAGCGCAGACCCTAGACATTCCACAATAGACCTTCGCAGTCAGGATCAGCTCCCGGGGATCAGCTCCCCGAGTTCCAGTAAGGTCCTGAAATTTCAAGCTAACTCAATTTACCAAAAAGTGAACATACCCGTTAATTAATGAAACATTCCCCTGGTCAAGCTGGTAGCTAAAAGTTCTTTGTAGCTGGGTTCAAACTATGAAAACATTCAAGTACCTCTAATTTTATTTATGACACGTTTTCTGAATAATAAAAAAAGAAGAAGAATATGATGAATTTAAAAATAATTTGAGAAAATGCTGCATCAGCTATATCTTGCTATGATGTCAGTTACCCTCGTGGGAAATCTATGTTGAGTTGTTGACTTGTTTGCTTCAAGGATCTATTTAAGAACGATTTAAGATTAGAATAATCAGCGAGAACATTATCGTTTCTACATGTCTAAAGAAGCATTTAATGCGGAAAGGCGAAAAAAGGTTTCCACCGATGCCAAAACTTTTTCATTTTTAATTGGGGAAAACAGGGATAATGGCTACAAATATTGATAGCGTAACTATCGAATTGATCTTCATGAGCACAAGCGCTGAACTACGGTAGGATAATTGGCATTATCACAACTTTTGATCAAAAATCAGGATTTAGGTTCTTTCTTTGATCTTTTTCATCGGCTTTGAAATGTGAAAAGGAATTTCTTAGTTTCAGGGTTAATGCTCCTAATTAGTACTGGTTAGTGGATTTTGAATTCAAAGATATACTTATTGAGGTCGTGTCACTGAGAGATCATTGATCTTTTTAAAGTGGGATTCACTATGAATAGTATCAATTTCTTGCCAAATGTGTAACATGTTCCAATCGATTAACATTAGCAGTCGACTCAACATAATCAAACGCTTATTTTGGGGCCGTGCTTGTTCATTCTGAAACTATTAACAGAGTGTGAGTTTGAATGATCTAATGTTATTTTATACAATAAATTATGTAAAATAAAAAAGTTTTCATCTCTGAAACAGTATCCATTAAAATAAGTTTTAATATATGCAATATATAGCCTTGACAAAATTGTCCACGATATGAAGTCGAACATCTTATTTGGGCTATTCTAGAAAATAGTTGCACACCCATTATAGAGAAGTTCGACTTTTTGTCCAATCATGATTGTTGGACATCCAGAATTTTAATTTGTCCAAAGGCGAACAAATCCAGTAGAAAAATAGAAAATCGGAAATCCTCAAAGCTCATTTTGGACAATTCCGTGATTTTTCATTCATTTAATTGCATTCAAAGCTTTCCCAATCACATTGGAAACTGGAATTCAAGTCATTTTCAAAAAAAACAAATTTGGTAATTCAGACATTTCCTTTATTGAAAGGTTACTCATCTAGGGGGTGCACTTATTTTCTAGAACAGCCCATTAACCCATGTCTTACTGACGATTGCTCTGGGTTTTTTTTTTTACCAACCCCTTCCTCCTAGTAAAACGTTTATGGTTTTCTAAATTTCTATACCAAACTCAAATTTGGTCCCGGAATTTCAGCGGCACCATATTTTGGTCTTCTCTATGCAGTAATACTAAACAAGTGCTAAAATTCTCCACATGACGTCACTGTGACGTCATAAAGTAAGTGCGCCATCGCTAATTGGAAAATGAGCGCAAGGACATGAAGGCTGGACTTACAATTAGCCCAAGTGTTTTGGGCGCTTATTTTGAGCATTTCAGTACCGGGAAAAAACAGTATAGCCACCTCTTTTGGGAGGGGACTCCCATATATTGGTACGCGTCATGTGCCTGTCAATAGACCCCCTTTTTGAGGCAAATCTGCCACCCAATGACCCCTTTTTCATCAGCTTACACCCAATGACTCATTTTTCATCAGCTTACAACTAATTACCATCTTTTTTTTGCTCATTTTTCGCACAAAGTTGTGCACATTTTTGTCCAGAAAATTACTTTTTCACGGTCAATAACACCCAATTTTTCAAATTCGAGTGAAAAACAAAAATCAAAAGACAACCCAAACAGAAAAAAGCAACATGTTTTAGCAAATCATGACTGTAGTACAAATCATGACTATAGTACAAATCATGCAGGTGGGTGAAATTGTTTTTGACAGGTTCCACTGAGCTGAAAACAAAGTGATGGTATAAACAAGTTTATGGTTGCAAGATACCTCTTTGTCATGTAACAAAGACAGACAAAGAATATTGGAAGGCGTCCTAAAGGTACTCTAACATGCCAAAGGTATATAGAAGAACTTATCATCCCATAAACTTGCATTGAATATATCAGCAATAGCTAGCAATTATCTTTGTCCGTGGTTATTTATTTATGTCAAACCCAGTTTGACGGTAAACCGCTACGACTTGGATCCTTTTGAGTATGTTTGGAGCATTTTAAATTTGAATACTAAAAAGCAAACAGCTATACTTCTGACATAAAGCATAAACGTTCATAAAAAAAAAGGGAGAAAACATAAATAGTTAGTTGAATTTACATTTTATTAATTATAGTAATAATTGTAATTCAACACATAATTAATATGTACATTTATTAATGTTTTGATAAAGATTTGGGTACAAATGCATGTAATGCCCAATTCTTAGAGGCTTTGCAAGCAAATGACCTTTATCATGGTCCTCTCAAAAATCTATTGTCGCTCAGAAACAAAGGTGAATGCATGGTGAATGGTGTATCCCTACGCCAGGTTTCAGCTATATAGTATGTTCGTAATATATCGAAGTACAGTGAATATCTCATACACTGTACTGCATTTGTACTGCTTCCACACAAAATCACATGAACACAAGATAATAGAGGCACCAGCATTTTTGCCCAAGATTCTCCCCGTACTTCCCCACCTTACACCTAGACTGATTTACACTTCCATGAGTATGAGATCGAAAGTCCAATGTCAGGTTAGAGTACAAACAATGTATGATCGTTCCGACACTGTTGATCCGACCATACAAGCCTTGTTGTAGTTTCATCAGCCTCGTACGTCACATGTCGCGTCCTATACCGCCTGGCCAAAATATGCTTCCAGCATGGCACCTATTGCCAACCATTAACATTTCAGGCGACGGTCACTTCCTGGAAAGCTGGACTGACAACATCTGATTCTCCACCTGGGTCATATAGCTCATGGCTGTATGTCAAACTGGTAAACTGATGTTTTCATGGGTATTCCTTTGGGAACTAAAGCTGCCGTGCAAGAAAAAGTGCTTATATAAAGAAGAACCAACCACAGACCTTTTTGAACGGACACATCTTGATTTATTCATAAAGTGTTACAATAAGCTCAACATATTATAATTCTGATAATTGTGCAACTCCCCAATGTAAAAGAACATTGTGATATGTAAGGACAAGGATGATGTTATACCTATAGAATATTGCAAGGTTCAACTGTCACTCAGACATTACTGATTTTTTGAATGATTTGACTTGTCACTTACTATGCTTACTTGGCATATTTACACCTAGTAGTAGTACCTTGTATGTTTCAGGGTTATGTCAACCATTCACATTCGTTCAATATTTTGATAAGTCCACGATATCGGAACAAGGAGACGCTGATATCGTAACGCGTAACAAAGTATACATACTATCGTAAAATGACCCAGATACCAAAACATTAAAGGGTTCCTTTTTAATTTGTCGCCCATTAGTTCAAATATTTTATATAAATTTAATCAAATTCTGCCATTTTCAAATAAGGTATCTCATGGAGCTAAGTAGGATACCGTAAAGATTTGCCTAATGGCGCACTTGGGCTCTTTGCCACGGGATAAATTTCAAAGATCTCCCTCCATTTTCCTCTGAAATCCCAACAAGAATTACGGTTCCGTGCCCTTATTTACTGGTCATAATTTTACTTGAGGGCACCTTTAGGTTGTGCCTAGAATTCCACTATGGAGCACGTAGCGCCATTAGGCGAACCTTTACGGTACACCATTTATCAAGTTTGATATTCAATTCAAAAGTAAATATGACGAACACCGGATTTGTTGGAATATTGAAAAAAACCTTTTTGGTGCATATTTCATGTCGTGGTGTGACACTAAAACGGACTGTCTTTGTCGGCTGTTCGGGCGTGTCTTTTCGGATGATTGCGTATCACGTGAGATACTTGTGCCTGAAGTAGCTTTGTGCTGTATAGCCTAGGATCCACAACATCCTCATCTATTAAGGCACAGTTCTTTAACCCCAATACATTTGCACATTCATGGAATGACCTTTGAAAATTTGGGTACAAAAACTCATACTCTGCAACTTGAGGTCAAATGTTGCACTATGATTATTTAATTGAGGTTATTGGACTATGCCTTTGGGATGAGGCCATTGTGGTCCATAGTGTGGGCTAAAGATGTTGGTGTATTTAAATTTACGAAATGTAGCCTCAAAATGGAATACATATAATATAAAACTATAATTAAACTTCGGCAAACACCAAGAAATCCCTTACATTGCGCTGCGTTACATGTAATATATGAAATGATCGCATTACCGCTGTCATGGTTGTGGTCAACTGCATGGTCATTACCATTGTCAATGTGGTATGACTGGGGTAAACTTTGGAAGTTATAAGTTGACTGGTGGTTTCTTCATATGGCATATCATACATTTAGGCCCTATAGCCAGTAAAACCAGTGATTGATGGAATCAAAATCAGTTCAAATCTCTTTAAATATATATATCCGTTGCTCATCGATCAGCCAACAAAGTTAAGGTCATAACTTACAACTTATCTAAAGATTTCTGATTAGTCACGCTATAGTGGGCACCTATTCATACTATTGTACATTATTGTCCTTGGGCGCGTGCGATGTCTACTTGCAATAGTCAAGAAATTTATTACCTGGATATTCTACCTGAAAGGAGCCCACCTGGATGTCGCGCGAGTAACACAAAAGGTTGTATTATTATTATTATTTTTTTGCATGTATAGGTATTTTTATGTCGCTTTCTAGAGTGGCATGTATGCAGTCGTCAAACCAAACATGCAGGTATAAATACATGCCTCCGCGAATTCAAGAGTTTTAGATATGGTGCGGAGTGAATGTTCTATGTGGTTGTTGTGGTTCTGCGCAGAGCATAGTTGTGATAACTAGTCTGCGCATTACAACCACATTACTAGCCTACATACGAATGTCCTCTGACTGCACACAGCGCACCAGTTTCTAAAATTCATTGTATACTGACTGTAGTGATGGGATTCGAATGACATCCATTTTGAGCACAGGACCTGCGGACACAGAACAGATGGGTACGCGGTGCAGTACAAGAACACCTGACCTCAATTTGATGTGATTCAAGCGTGCTGATTGGCTACAACGGTTGAAATGACATCAAAGTGACGTCACGAGTTCATGTACCGCATCCACGTGCGAAAATCTAATCCTGTCGAGTGTCGACCATGTCTATTGTTATTGTCGCCATGCATTTATGGTTTAGTAATGTACAAAGATGTTGTAAATGTATTCTAAAAGATGAATTAAAAGGTATACCGGTATTCGTCTCAGATTAAAATAAAAAATGAAAATAATCTTTATTGCATTCCTGCACAAGTACCAGCAAGCTGCTTTTGAAATGCCATGTGCGTTGCCTTTCATGCCTATAAGGGTAGACGAGGTATTGTTGGTCGAAGCAACCTAAAAATTGATTTTCATTATCTAGATCAATATATTATTGAAAAACAACACCTTGATGTTTTGCAAAAGTTCATTCTACAAATCATATACTTTGAAAACTTGCTTGATTTATTGTTGTTAATGATTTATGTAGGTTTTACAAAAGTGTTGTTGTTTCAGCCCTCTTTACAACATAACTCACGAACCACAGGACCTAAAACTATATCTGTGATATTTGAATTCTTCTACACACGCACTCGCTATGAAATGGTCAATGCAATTTTTGCCAAAGCTTACTACCACTCGCAAGATGCTGTGAACTACCAAATCGCAACAGTTTAAAATATTTGCTAACCTTAATACTGAATTTTCAGTATATTTTGGTACAATTCGTTATACTAGTTACAAGTATTGTTATTTCACTCCAGAAAATTGATTTCAATCCTATTCAAATTCAATTCTTTCTACACCTGGAGTCTTGCTATTCAATTCCAATCCAATCCACCTTGCTTTAGAATTAATTCAATTCAATTCCAATTCAATTTTTCAATTTCAAAATCATTTCATTTCAATTCCAATCCAATGCAGTGAAATTAACAGCTAATCAATTTCAATTCAATTCTGAGCATTCATTTCAATTCCAATTCAATTCCAATTCCAATACAGTTGCAGTTTGTGTTAATTGACCAAAGGCACACTGCAAAAACTGTGTCTAAAGATTGAACACTTTTTTGTCCTCGGTTTGTAAACACACGTAAAATCTAAACATAAATGTCAAACTTCAAAACATCAAGTGTTTAATATCTAAACACAAGGCATCAAATTACTAAACATGTTTAGCATTTAGACATGTTTACAAATCGAGGACAAGATGGTGTCTAGAATGGTGTTTAATATCTAGACACTGTTTTTGCAGTGTATGTTTTAAATTTTACTACCAATTTTATAACACTTGAGTCAGCACCACAAAGTCAAAATCAAGTACACTACTTGTCACAAAAGCATTTCAACAAAAGATACTTTATTGTTATGTTAACACTTTTCACATTCAAACAAAGCATGTGATCCTTGACCTCTGGGTCTTATTTTATGAAACTTTGGAACTTCTTAGTCCTTAGGTGACTGACTGACTTCCTAATATTTGTCTTAACTTCTTGTCCACCATGCATATTATTTTCTAAACTTAAGGTGTGTGGTATGATCGATAATGGGACCCTGTCCCCACACTGACCTCAAAGATGTCAAAAATCAAGGTTTTGATACTATTAGAAAGCCCCTACTTGTGTCCTGCTCTCCTAAGATTTTACACCCAAAATCCTTGTACTTTTGAAAAATTGTGAAAAAAGCTTTCAAAGATAATTTTCTTTAATGGTTTTCTCACAATTTGTTCAAATGTACAATGACTTTTGAGCATAAAAATTAGGAGCTTGAGAAAAATAGGGCCTTTATGATTAGTGCCAAAAGTTTGATCCCCCAATCTTTGGCAAGTTGGGGTGGGGATCTCATACTCACATTATCAATCATATCAAGCAATTTAAAACATTGGAAATGCTAAGAATCAATTTGCATCATATAAGAAGATATTAGTGTCTTTATGAATATAGAACCTATAATTTTTCCACATGACAAGAGAGACAGTAGATATTCTTCTAAAGAAAGATTTTAATCTTAAAAGAACTCCAAAAAAGTCTCAAAAAGTTTAACTATACCTGTGTATGAGAAATGATATCATACTTTTAATTTTCTTCAATATATGTATATTTTATGCTATGATTTTAAAATGAAAGCTTTCCAGAATAATTAGTTGCAATATGTTTGGTAACACTTTATGTTTATGTTTTATGTGCCTCTTGTGTGAATAGACCTGGAACTTAAAGTGTTTCAGAATTCAGAATGGGGGAAGGGCACTTTTTACAGGTGGAATGATCTGGAATCACAGACATCTGCTTGTGAATTGAAATGCTGAATTGAAATCAAAGCAGAATTTCATTTCAATTCCACTTCATTCTTTATCACTCAACATGATTTCAATTCCAATCCAATTCAATTCTTCATTGCTCACAATGATTTCAATTCCAATCCAATTCAATTCATGCCCAAGCCCACTCATTTCGATTCCAATTCAATTCCAATGCATTGAAATGAAAATCGCCCAAAATTCATTTCAATTCAATTCGATTTCAATGCATTGAATTAACATTAGTTACAAGGGGTATTTGGTCATGCGCTGTGGAAGATCAAAACAGCACAGACAGAGTAGACAAAAATAGCAGACAAATATTACTGGGACACCTTTTCATTGGTTAGGGCACCATGCATTGCATTCGGTTACAAACATATTACTGAAATGCCTGCAATTTAATTGGTAACTATAATAGTATAATACAGGATTGTCTATTGTGTCAATTTTTTTTCAAAGTTGTAATATTAATTGCATTGCATTCGACAATTGCAGTTAAAAAAATAAAGAAAAAAATGACATGTGACAAGTAATGTGTTGAAATGTTAGTTTGAATGATTCCAATTGACTTTTAGTGTTGTTCGATTTATACATTTACGATAATCATAATAACAAAAGATTATGAGACACAAATCAAAAGCATACCGACTAAAATAAAACCGTTTATGATAGAAAGTTTCCTTTGTCACATGCACGACTTACTAGGCCTATCTCAAATTACCTAGCTGGAAACGTGGTTGCAAAAAAAAAAAAAAAAAACACATGCATTGATTATGTTAAATCTGATTCAGCATGCTAGTGAATACTATAGTTACTGGAAAATACTTTTTCAAGCTTTTAATGCAAATAATTCCTTTTCTTTGTTGATGAAATATGTTTATAACATTTCCTTTTTCACCTATTTCATCTGTTTTATTAGCAGATTACATACCCCCTCCAAATTATAAAATCTGATTTAGGATCAATAGCGCCGCCTATAGTTTGTATTTTCTTAATAATGAAGCTCATTCTATGCATCAAACAACCGTGAGCAATGTGTAAGTCACTGAAGTCTCGCAGGTAGAACTTAGGTCCTGGGTTCGATTCCCAGGCGGGATCACTTTCTTTTTTTACTTTTCTCCTTTATTATTTGCGACGCGAACCTGGTGAAAAAGTATGTTTATTATATCTAATTCCCGTCGATAATGCCTTTATTTTCCATGTTATGCTCTACAGAGAGAATGACTATTTATTACTCGCAGTACTGGCGAAGTGGTTTCGTAACTCTACTGGATCACGCACCTTTTGGAATTGATAGTTCATGCCATAGACTTTGTGTTGCGATCATTTCGATCATGGTGTAGAACTCAAAAGCGTGATCCAGTTGGCGAAAGGGCTTTTTGCGGAGAAGAGATGAAGATTGAGTGACAACTTGTAGGTAAAAATTTCAACCAGACTAATCACGAAGCTCCCGTGGCCGAGTAATTAAGATAAATACATGCCTCGTTACTCTCGTAAACCGGAGGTCCTGTTTTTCTACTTATCTCCTTTATTATTTGCGACGCCGAACCTGGTGAAATATTATGGTTTTTTTTAATAAATTCTACTTTCTTGATCGGGTAAAATTTACCTCGCCTTTGTAAAGCGAATGGTTCATCAAGTGGTCAAGAACATGAAGGATATACGCAGCAAACATGACATCCAAATATAACTCAGCGGTGAATATATTTGATTAATTATTGTGGAAATCTAGAGACCTTAGTAATCTGCATGCACGACAAAATGTCATTCAAGAAGCAATACTGGACATTTTCCGAACAAGTGCAAATTTGAAACACTATAGTATTATAACCCATTATTGAAACATAGAGTTCAAAATGTTTGAGCAAGCTTGACCCAGTCACTTTTACAAAAGAATTATGTATTTACATTGGAATAAACACAATATTAAACTTGTGTGACTATTAATTTCACCAAACTATAACCTATAAGAAGTACATTTTACCGGCACAACAACTTTAATTGCAAAGCATATGTAATCCGTGTAGTTCTTTGAAGTTGCACGGAAAAGGCTACAGAGAACATGAATTTTCTTCTGTGACAAATTTTTACTTGGCTGGCTTTATTACGCGGTATGTTTTAAGTAGCTCCGCTTTGAGGAATTTGATCAGCCACA
Source organism: Amphiura filiformis (assembly GCF_039555335.1). NCBI lineage: Eukaryota > Metazoa > Echinodermata > Ophiuroidea > Amphilepidida > Amphiuridae > Amphiura > Amphiura filiformis. The sequence continues at coordinate 26,534,483 of NC_092639.1, read as the reverse complement.
TTTTATTTGCTTATAACCACGATAGAAATTATGCACACAAACATACAAGAACTTTCTCTGACCGTTTGAGCCTAACTGCTGAATTGGACGCTATTTGCAAAGAATAATGCATGGTCCACCAGCATGACCAAGCGGAGAGCAATACAGAATAGTAACATTAGAATACGATCGTGTTTTGAGTTTCTAATAGAGTTGAGTTTTAGGTGTAGAATTACTTCAAAACGATATTAAGAAAGATGAGATTATACTATTATATCTGGCCAACTTACTCGTAAATCAGTTCCATTCATATTACATAGGCATTGTGTTACGGCGTACCGGAGTGTCGGTAGTCTACATGGCCTATATGGGTCACCGTAACCATGATAACAACTCGGCAAAATAATACGATAGTAGTATGACTTCAACAAGTAAAACAGCGCAAAAACTTCTAACACAACCATGCAGCACCCCAAATTAACACATTTAAAAATAGCGCGCTTTAAATTTTGACATAATTATCTTAATATTGACCGCCGAATCCAACCTCGCAAAATAATAACATATTCCAACGGTAGATATAGCGATGTCGAATACTTTTTGACGTCGTGGGCAAAACGTTTTCGGCATCGAATAGTCAACTTGGATATGGAAAAAATCGGCCCAACTCTTGCCAGAATCATGATTACAGAGTTGTGGTTTACTATGCTATAACAGGATGAAATGTATATAAATGTTTAACAAATACGCTGTAATTTTAAGAACATTTCGTTTGTAAAACTACATAAATTTCCATAAGATATGAAAATATCAATGTGAATATTGAGTTGAGTATTTCAAGAACATTATCATGATGAAACATTTCCGGTAACTTTGCTATACATAAAATTTCCGTAAAACTATACAGTGCATATTTTTTATAGTGTACATGTAAATTTACCAATGTTGAAAATGGCAAATTCCCGCCAGACACGATTTGGGTTTTTGAAGTGTCTGTTAGAGTTTGAATAATGGCGTTTTCTCTAATCTTCTACATTCTTGAAATGTCTTTACATATTTAATAATTAATTGCCAGTGTCAATGTTGAAGTATAGATAGCCATCACCTTATTACTATAGTAATAGATATTCTTTAAGTCATATAATCAATCACGAAATAACAATTTGAGATGCTATGTTGTGGTTTTAGTTAATTACATCAGGTGTCTGCAATAATGACTTAAATCGCGCCAAAATACTTAACTAATTTGACTCTAGTATCGCTTGATAAAGAAAGTGACAATACCGTAATCATCTCGCTTGGTTGATAATGACATTGACTTTGAATGGACCAAGAGCAGAGAGAAACAAATATTTTTTTTTTTAATGAAAAAAAGAATGGTAATATGGTTCGATGGTCGATCTTAGGAAATGAACAAACTTGTCAAAATGTGAACAGTAATAATGAATTTGATGAAGCGGTGATGAAATATAAAAAAATATCACCATTTTGGTGATCAATAACCGCGTGCTATGTTAATTGCCACAAATTTTTAAGGGGGGGGCATTGGGTGGGGATCAAAGTGAATTTAAGGTGGCAAATCAACCAAATTTGCACAAAATGGGGGGGGGCAAGAAAATATTTTTGCCCTGGTGCCGCCATGCATGCACATACGACGATCAATATATATCTTCATTATCATGATTATAAAAAGTGTGATCAGTAGCATAGCCAGGATTTTTAGTGTGAGCGGGCAAAGCCAAATTTCCCATTTGTCAATTTTGTCCCATCCATTTTAGTCATTTTAAGGTCAGTTTATATACTCTCATGTTCTCCATTCCCATTTTATCCCTGAAAAATGTCTGTGGGAGAAGTTCTCCCTTTTGTACGCCCCTAAGTGAGATGGTCATAATTGGTAATGCAAAAATTAAAAAGTAAAGTCATGTATAACCATCTCGTTTCACACCTAAACATCTCAAAAAAAGTAACTAACCCCCCTTAAATAATGGCCATTATTCAAAAAGGGGCTGTTGTATTAAAAATCTGTAAAATGCGTTGGAAGCAGAATTTATTTCTGCGCATTTTGACACCTCGGTTGATACGATAGCCCAGAAAACAATAAAACACCGGTCAATTTAATGTAGTGAGGTCCAGATTTGAAAGTTGCACTTACATACAAATTGTTACGATACAAAAACACTCAGATATCATTACACAGATTTCCCTCCATTACACTGAATGCAAAATCAATAGAATTTACTGCAACTTTCAAATCTTGGGCTACATTGATTTAAATGTACGATGTGACGTCAATATTTAGTCAATTGCTACAAATGAGGTGTCAAAATGTGCAGAAATAAATTTTGCTTCCAACGCATTTTACAGATTTGTAATACAATCACCCATTTTTGAATAATGTCATTATTTAAGGGGGTTGGTTACTTTTTTTGAGATGTTTATTTTAGTATTACTACGTCATCACACATATAAACAAATATGCATGACTTCGCAACATGCTCAAGAACATACAACAAACATATTCTATGTCATAGAAACTGTACAAACTAATTAAGGGGGTACTACACCCCTGGCCAATTTTGTGCCTCTTTTTGCATTTTTCTCAAAAATTATAGCGCATTGGTGACAAGTGAGATATGTTTGTTATAGGGGCAAGAACTTCAACTACTGCACTGAAAATTCAGCAACTCAAGGCAAGTAGTTATTGATTTATTGATCAAATACTGGTTTTCCTCATTTTTGACTGTAACTCCACAACTGTTGTCTGTGCTGAAATAAAATTTATAGTGCAGTAGTTGTAGTCCTTGCCCCTATAATATGCATATCTTACTTGTCACCAATACGCTATGATTTTTGAGAAAAATGCAAAAATAGGCACAAAATTGGACAGGGGTGTAGTACCCCCTTAAGTGCATAATAAGACAACTTCACAAGTACCCTGCATAAGTAATATAACACTTCTATTATTTGCGAACTTCTGTTTAATTGTTTAACAATATAATGTCCACGTGTATAGACATATTTTTATTGATTTGAACCTGTTAAGTATGACACGCCCGTGCCTCTACTTAATCAAAACAAAACTCAAGATGCCGAGCCAATTATCAACATACATGACATCGCAATATTGTCATATGTCGACACAGACATATGGGCAAATACCATCTATTTATCTACTTCCATTACTATTCAAAACAAAACACCCTGATTGTTGATCCAATTAGTTTAAACTACGTCATACCTGTCATAAGCCGAATTATGCAAATGACACCCAGATAATAGAGACTTCAAACTCTTAAAGAAAATGATCTTACACAATAAAAAAACCGATACGCGTAGTGTTATTCATGAACTATTACAATAAAATCATCTTTCGCAGTGAAAATATACTTTGTAACTATTTGACACTTTTTGACCCGGTAAATATGAAAACTGAAGTTGTTGTATGATCTGTTCAGCCGATATGACTTAAAACAGTCATACTCGTTAGTATTTAACAAAAAAATTATGCAGGTCTGAAAAAATGTGGCGAATTTTAAGTGAGATCATATCGAAAAGGAAAGATGAGATATACATCAAATATAATGTCAAGTATGGTACATATTCAGCTGAGTTAGTGCGGAGTGATATTGTTTGTTTACAGACTTGTATAGGCTATCTGGTAAGGAATTGGGCAAATATTTTTTATATTCGGCGATTTTACACATGCCTTCACAATATGATGCATTTTCCAAATGCTGTTCTTCGAATTAATGTTGCTCTGTCCGCAATTCTCCCCAGATATGTGCACATTACATCCACATTTTTACAAGTCTCTCTCATGGTGTATTTTGGGGAATACTGAAGTTTGTAATGGACAATGATGGATGCGACAACGCGTCAATTCTGACCATTCGGGAACACTTCGGGTGATCATGATGACACATGTTTCACTAAATGTACCCAGCAACAGTTATACGTACATGTATGCAGTTGTACTACATGTAGTACATGTACGTATAACTGTTGCTAGGTACATCTAGTGATATATGTGTCATCATGTTCATCCGAAGTGTTCCCGAATGGTCAGCATTGACTTTTTGTTACATTCATCATTGTCTATTACAATCTTCAGTATTCCTCCAAATTTACTAGGAGAGAGATTTGTAAAATGTGGATGTAAATTGCCGACTAGGGAATACGTATAGGTATGTAGACTTTAATATACCAGCGCGTTGTTGGTTGTCATTTTGCAGTAGGCAACAAAATAATGTATTTCGTGTCTAATCAAGACTATAATATTAAATAAGAACACTGATGTAAATACCACGTTATTTGCCAATGTAGGGTCAGTTTTTTAAAGTTATTACCATGATTACAGGGGCAATTAGACGCTGTACATGTATATATTTGAGCTGTTACCCAGGTAAGATCTACCTCGGGGGTTTCTTGTGATTATTGATATCCGTATGTAAAGCATAAAGTGAAAACTTTGCCCAATGCTAAAGGCACAAATATTTTTTTAAGTAAAACATTTTGCTGTGTCCCATTTCCCTGTGGAATGCTTATTTACATACCTGATGGGCTCAGTATACTCATGCTACTATAGTATGAAGTGACCAGTCCTAAAACATTAACACTTATATAGCAAATAACTTGACGGGACGGTGATGCCCAAAGTTTAGCCACCACCACAAAATGCCCACAAAACAACCTGAAATTGATATCACTCCTGCTACCTAAAATACATCACTGAATGAACAAATTCCTTCGGGACACTTGTTCCAACGCTTTTAAAATCCATCAAACTTAAGCACGGTGCTAAACAACTTTTGGAACAAAGAGCAACCTGAGACCCAGTCCTTATTATACTTTCTCCCAATCTCCACATCTCTTGGTGTTGTTATTTTCTTTTACCCCCTCAAGTTCTATTTTTGTAAGAAGGACAAAAAGTATACCAGGTCACCTATCTGAAGAAATTTTACCAAATCAAGGTGGACAACTATTGTTATGCTAAACAAGTTCAGGAGCAAATATCTAGAGGGTGACTATAGTCATGCTAGTCAAAGACGGTTTTTATTTCTTTGTATGTTATGCTGTCTCGACAAATTTAACATGGTCATTTTCAATCGAGAAAAGGGGGCTGAGCAACATTATTATGGGCTGAATTATAGGTAACCCCTTATTGAACCCTATTTTGTCTGGTTCAAAATAAAAATACAAACCAAGACGCGCTGTATTTTTTTACACACACAAGGACAAGGTTGAATTTTTATGTTACGGCATTTTATCATATCATATCATATCATTTTATTTGCCAGCAAAAAGACACATATACATATAAAATATTGCACAATATCAAAATTACACATAAATATATAAATTACACATGCAAAGATATAAAAATGTAAGCCATGGAAGGTCATAAAGCAAGAAATTGAAATTGAATTGACCCATGTTGGAGAAAATAGAGAGATGGCATGCCTTAACCAGGAACAATTTAAACAAAAGGACAAGAGAACCCATGGCAGGGATAGCCAGATAGTGACAAAGTCACTTTCAAAGTGGCTAAACCTAATGATTCCCACAAGAACACAGACAATCAGCACAGGGGAACAGGGCAAAGGATGAATCTACCTACATTCTCCAACATAAGATGAGGTGTGATAATACAATGTAAGCACAACCTTTAGATAAAAAAATAAGCCTAAGCCCAACTGAAAACTATTTTGAATTCCAGCTAATTGTTTTGAAATGTTTTTGTGGCGCCCTCTACGGAGGGGCCACAATATAGGCATGAAGTTGTGAACGGCTTCTAATTTCACTCTTGCTAGATTGCCTTCGCAATTGTTTTGCTAAAATTATGCCCAGCTCAGAAATAAAACCACAATTTGCTTGGATTTTATTTTATTATTGTTTTCTGATATGCACGGGATAAAATGGTGAGCGTATATTCTTTGTTTAAAATACAAAATTAGGATTTATAAAAACACCAAATAAATCCTGACCTTTGTATGCGTTCAACCAGTTTACCGTGTGCCTTAGAACCCGATAGACGGTGACATTTGACCACACACTAGGATCCACAACATGCTCATCTATCATGGGAACAGTTCTTAAACCCTAGTACATTTGTACATTCATCCTTTGTACACAAACTCATACTCTGCAACTTGAGGTCAAATTTTGCACTATGATTATGTAATTGAGGTTATTGGACTATGCCATTGGGATGAGACTCTTATGGTCCATAGTGTTAAGATCAATTAACGAGCTTTCTTAAACTGATGGCTTTTGTTTGCTAATTACCATAGAATCTATATAGCGGTTACTCCATGATTGGATTAAGTAAATAACTAAATCCTGTTATCTATCCAGCAATGTTTGCTTATCTTAATTATTGTAACAAACTGTAGTGTACTAAATGGCACAAGACAGAAAAGGCAAACAGACTGAAATTTAAAGTTTTAAATTAGAGAGTTGACAGGAAGTTGTAAGAGTTAAATTGTTATGGATATATGATTGGTGTAAGCGCGAAAATGTTGAATGTCATATCAAAGTCATCCGAGGTGAATTAAGTAATGTCAATCACAAATTGTTACAGGTCATTTGAGGTGGACTAAGTTTATATTTGGATTGTCAGAACACCTTCCCCAATCAAACACATTTCTCTTGCATTTGATCATCTTCTACTCTTCCCAAGAAAAATCATTATAATCCCAAATCTACACACCATGGAATTCACCATATCACGTCCAAGTTCACATTGGGCGCCACATTCCTTTTTAAAGGAATTTTTATTTGAGATTGTCCAGGAAATTAAATATACTAAACAAGAATTGGTCTTTGAGAGATGGAGGAAGTTGATCAAAATAAACTGGAAAACGATTGAAGACAGTGTATTTAAAACTATCGGTTCTAGCATAAGAACATGGATAGAATTCGTAGTAATGTTGAATTCAAATATTATAGATCACAAGATCTGAATGATTTGTCAAATAAATTCCGTATTTGTTCCTCACGCATGTTGTTATGAGTAAACCTTTAATTGAACGAACCTGTTACTAGTTCAAAACGGTACACAAACAAAGACGAATGGTTTTTTTTACAGGATTCGTTAAAACGGCGAATGCAAAATCTAAAATTTTCAAATAAATTCTGTGTTTGTTTCTTTGTCATTATGTGATATTACCAAAATTTCATATACCTTGAAAACATTATATAGCAACATGACTTCATTTTTGATGTCGTTAAGGGAACTGGAATGAGCGTTTTGAGCGTTTCGACAGCATTTTTTGTGGGACATGAGAGCACATCAGACCTATCGAATTGCATTCTGAATACGAAGAATGTCTTTCTGATATCAAATAATTTTCATTTTACGAAATTCACGATATAATACAAATTTTATGACAAATTATTAAAATTTGATATTTTTCACATTTTGGAGATATAACAGTCCTCGAAGTAAATTTTATAAATTTAATGATATAGTCTTAAAGTGTATATAGCTGGGAGGAAAAGCCGACGATCAATTGAAAACTTTGACCTTTCATATTGAAGATATGGAAAATTTGTTGGTGTTTTGGGGAAAATCCATATCTTCAATACGAAAGGTCAAAATTTTCAATTGATCGTCGGCTTTTCATCCCACCTACATACACTTTAGGTAGAAATCATCAGATTATAAAGTTTACTTCGAGTAGGGTTTACTGTTAAATATCAAAAATATCAATTTTTAATCATTTGCCATAAAATGTGTATTACATTGCGAATTTCAAAAATCAAATTATTTGATATCAGAAGGCCATTCTTCGTATTCAGAATGCAATTCGATATGTCTGATGTGCTCTAATGTCCCGCAATAAATACTGTCCAAACCCCGGGGTCCAAACGTTCATACCCCATTTTGCCCTTAACGGAATTCACTTTCGCTTAAAAAATAAAAGCTACAACCTTTCCAATTGAATGATCAAAATGTTCATATACCATAGACGGTCATGATGTTCAATTCCATGTTATTTTATAGACGACAAAATGTTCATATACCATAGACGGTCATGATGTTCAATTCCATGTTATTTTATAGACGACTATAATGTTTAACTGACCTTTGTTTATATTATTTATCCACTTCTCTAATAAAGTTTTCATCCAATATTTAAAGTAAAATAAATCTTTTGGTTCCTAAATGAACAAGGAGGAAATACCACTGGAGCAAAATGGTTGCCATGTTTCCAAGTCTGACAATGAACAAATCTCGTCGAACATGATAAATATGTAGGTCTTTTGGAGACTACCTAAGCTAAATGCAGAGACTTGGTAAATACCCATGTCGTTTATGTTTACGTTTTTACCACAAAGTAAAAAGTAAGCGAAGCCTAAAATATCAATGCCTCCAGCAGCTCTGATTTGTGGTGAAAGGAAGAGAAAACGCAGTGTAAATGTACCATGGAACCCGGGAGCAAAATAGACCGATCAGTTATCTACATACATGTATTGTCGAAGCGGAGTGTACGCGGACCTCTAGACTGGTGTTTGTTCTTAGATTGAACTTGTTGTACGGGTAAACTTAACCCCGATTCAATACAAACGACATACACACAATAACGGCCCGGACCATAATGTACCCTGTCGTGGGAATATATGCCGTGAGCATAGAACAATATAGAGTGTTGATTGCTCGAAAACTTTAACCACGCATTCTGTATTTAAATTATTATTAAATATGCCAAAATTGAATGAAAAATATCATCATAAATACTTGTTCAATATCGCACTTTGAAAAAAAAATCCAATATTTTTTGACCGGAAAGGCAGACAATTATAGTCATGCTAGTGTAGGCTTTTTCATCCCGGAACACCGTGCAATACGTCACGTACGTCCAGCATGCAGCGGTAGAAACGCAACAGGCATGACCACCATCAGCAACAGGTCCGGGCAACAGGTATCTGCTAATTTCGACCCAAAAAAGACTCGTGTCTTTCACAGCAGTAGTAGTAACAAGCCACGCGATATGTACAAAGCGGCACGCGCTACAATTGGATCGACACAGTGCCCTATCGGCAAATAGGTAACCCACACATTCATTCATTTTCTTTTTTGTGCTGACTAGCCTATTTTCTTACTTTTCGTAAGGATACCCACAGGGGAGTTATTATTTAGTTTTTAAAGCGTCTGTCCTGTTTTTCTCAGCTATATACCCATTCTGGTGGTATATAATTATATTCTCGAATATATCGAATGTACTTTAAATGTTAATATACGAATAAAAACATTTATCTTATGGCAGTGTTAACCATAGTAATTATTATGACAAAATGGTTGATTTATTTACCTTTGGTTAAAGTTCAACCGTATACATTTAATTGATCTATGCACTGTATGCGCCTCGGTGTCGAATAAATATAGGCATTTAGTACCGGTACAAGGCACAGTTAGTGTTAGGCCGATATTATTGCGGATGCCGTATACTCAGGTATATATTAGGCCTACACGTACGGGACACAAGTAGCGGGTGATAAAGTAAAGCGCCGGTACGGTGCCGACAAGTCGTTTTACGGCTTTTTACTATTGTAAATTCTACAGGTAGTGTTCAGTTATACTTGTTTTCTTCGTGTTTCTTGTGAAGAGGAGTATACATAATATTATTCCTTTGTTTCATTACACATATTATTTAATTTTTCTTGTAATACCGCGCCGATGCTCTTTGTCGGCATAAATCGTCGGCGCGGCATCAGTTGAAAGTATCATCATCGTCATCATGAAGTCCAAAAATCAAAAGATGAAACTACGTCATCTAAAAGATCAGCAAGTGCTTGAAAGTACATATCTATTATGAAAAAACTAATAATTACAACGAGATAGCTCAAGATGTCAGATTTTCAGGTACAAATATTACATCAAGTTCAAGTTAAATTCTTTGAATCGAAGATTATGATAGAGCATCAAAATAATTTAAACACTTACTAATAAAAGGAAAATACAATTTCGATACAAATTGATTAAACGAAACAAGTTTTGCTAATGTTGGCCACCATCGATAACTCAACGGTTGATCTGAAAACCCAACCGAATGCCGACAGTTTAACCCTGGGAGATACAGGGCGATGCATCATCTAACAATCACGGGTATTAACGCCGATTACAGTGATTACTGCACCTATGTGCAGATATGATAGGACAATGCAATTTGCAATAATACTAGCCCATGTATCACTGTCAATATTTGCCACGTGCGCGTTTACCCTCAGGGATAATTAAAAGAATGGCGGGCAAATCAAACAATAGCCTCAGTGACAACGACGTGCGTCTCTTCCCATTCATGTATTCATATACCTAAATACCAAGTGGCACCAAAAATGGCCTCAAGATAAATTATTATGTTGATTTTAAAGCTATAACCATAACTTGGGCTTAATAGGCTACATGAAATTCATGGTCTTCGACTAATGCGACCGGGAAGCAGTATCTTTTATCCAGGGTGACGAACAATTTGATAATTGTTAATCTACCCAAATACCAGCATATTTTTCCTTTATAAAAAGAAAGGGTCAAAAGGTTAAAAATAAACTTCTTGTCTTTTGTAAGATGTACAAATTAAATAAGCCTAAAATTTGACACAAAATGTATAACGTGTCCAAATTACTCTTCCACTGTTCTTTACATTGGCCGGCTGAATGATAATGAAGGCCATGCCATTGATAAGTGATACTTTTCTTGTTTTTTTTTGATATACACAAGTTCTTAAAAGCTTTGACCCGAGTAAAAGCTTATATACAAGTATAGCTCATAAATGTTGAAACTGATCATTAATGGTTTATTATAATTTCAATTAAGAGAATAATAGGTATGACAATATGTCGTTTAAGAGATATGTGCTATTCAGACAACCTGGTGTCACTTAAAGGAAGGTGAACTGATATATTTGGAAAATCAAATTCTTTAAAACTTATGTATAACATAAACTGTCATTCCTTTCAAGCACTCATGCAAAAAGAACATGTAAATGTTTTTTTGTAAATGTGGCTAATTCCTAATGGAATTACCGACATTTATACAGCGTTTTTATTATATTTTTATTAATGATAATCATCATGATCATGTAACATATTGATTTCAAGTGAAAAGCCATATTTTTCTCATAAACATATTGAATTAGAAGTTCCAACTCAGTGTATTTCCGAAGATATCATCAAAAAACTGTTGAATTAGTCTCAAACTATGGTATACCATAGTTGAGACTATTTGGTAGTTTTTGACGATTTCTTCGGAAATACACCGATTTGGAACACCAAATTTCAATATGTTTATGAGAAAAATAATGAGCTTTCTTCTGATACCAAAATCAGCATTTTGATGAGGTAAAGTGGGGGATGAGATTTTCAATCAGGTTACCCACCTTTAATTCTACTCGTAGATTGCAATGTAAAAATGACTAAGCTTAGTCAATACCCGGTAGTGATCATTGTGATGGTCAAAGGGTAATTGTATTTAACTTTAAGCAATGTCATCAATGCTGAGCACACCGTTATCTTACCATGCATACAGAGATTAAAGCGACATATTAAAGCATCAATATAATATGTAACACCAACTACACACACCACCCACCTCCACCCCCACCCCACACACAATACAAGTGCATGACATAATTAAACATATACATTGTACATCGAGTCGTGTCTGGACTGTTAAAAATCTCTGCTAACTAACGTAGACTTTCCTTGCTCCGGGTTTCCTAAAAATTGCTATTTGTCACATGAAACTGCTGTTGCAACCACTGCATGTGAGCTATAATGCAATAATATTAGAAATAGCACCCACCCCACATCACGTTCCCTTACCCCCTCCCCTCCCCCATGCACACATGCAAGTCACAGCCTATCATATCGCGTCGTGTCTGCGCACTCTGCAAACTAACTATAACTTGCTTTCTTTGCTATGGGTGTCACACTAAAATAATGGCTGTTGCCACAATTACAATTGCATGCAAGGTAGACATATGCAATTAGAAACACCGACATATTACACACAACCAGTGGCGGCGCCAGGATTTTTCAGTGGGGGCATGGGCAAAGTGAATTTCAGGTTATTACTGGGGGGAGTTATTACGGCATTTTGCGCAAAATTGGTTGATTTTGCCCCCCCGATATTGACTTTGCCCCCCCCCCTTTCCCCCCGAAAAAATTCCTGGCACCGCCACTGCCGACCGTAACCACACGCCCATATACACCCACCCTTTCAAACTCATCAACCCACCCCACCAAACCCACCCACCCACCCTAAGGGACCGTTCATAAACACTTGTTAGGGAGCTGATGCAAAAAGGGGCCCTGAAAATGTTTGACCCTCCTAAGGGGGGCTGAAAAAATGACCACAAATTTTAATGGGAAAATTGAGTTTATGCTTTTCTATGGGGTTGACCCCTAATTTTCATGTCAAAAACGGAGGGCCCTGAAGATCTGTAGGCCCTAATGGGGGGGCCGAAACATTTTCGCGATGATTTTTTTTGCATCAGCCCCCCCCCTTACAAGTGTTTGTGAACGGTCCCTAACAATACCTACACAAGTTATGCTGCCAACTAATTTACCAGCATTTGCCAACTCAGTCCGCAGTTAAAACCATCGGTGCGGCATGTCAAGGTAAAAAGGTATATAGGCCTATAGTCAGATTTATTAATAATCGTTTTAACGCAATTAATCTCTTATCATCTTTAACTGATTTGATCACTTTCGGTGATTTCTATTGTAGTAATTATGTTAAAAAAGATCTCAAAATCTTATTAACATGGCAACACCTTGCGGAATGTTTCGGTACGTCTTTTACTGCCATTCTTAGTTTAGGAAGAATAACATGACCGCTTACTTTTCAAAGATCATACAGCATGGTTTTATTTTGATTCAAAAGTTCTTTGAATTGGTATTATAAAATCACTATGATCCACTGAATCTTATTTCTTAATTTTGCACTCATTAAGGTGGTACTACAGCCCCTGATAAACTTTGTGACTAATTTTTCTCAAGAAAAGTAACTACACACTATAGTATTAACAAAATTTATGTATATTATAGGGGCAAGGAATCTAATTACTTCACTGAAATTTCAGTGATTCAAGACAAGTGGTTCATTATATATGTTAAGAAATGAGGTATATACATTCTAGCGGTACCTCTTTTCTTATCATAAATAACGTACCGCATGTCTTGAGTCACTGAAATTCCAATGTAGTAACTGGATTCCTTGCCCCTATAATATACATAACTTTTGTTACCATTGTGTTATTATTTTTTTGAGAAAAATGCAAAAATAGTCACAAATTTATCAAGGGGTGTAGTACCACCTTAACTCTCTTCACGCGGGTGAAAGTTTAGAAAAAAAAATCAAAAATTTCGGAAATGTAAATTGTTATGACCATATTTGGAATCAGCATGAAAAATGCATTAAAATGAGTACAAACAAGCCTAGTATTGGTTCAGTAGTTCTTAAGGGATCCAAAATGAGCGTTTATTGCGTTTCGACAGTATTTTTTGTGGGACATGAGAGCACCTCAGACCTATCGAATTGCATTCTGAATACGAAGCATGTCTTTCTGATATCAAATACTTTTCATTTTTTTAAATCACAATATAATACAAACTTTATGACAAATTATAAAAATTTGATATTTTTCAAATTTTTGATATATAACAGTCCTCGAAGTAAATAATATAAATCTAATGATATATTCTTAAAGTGTATGTAGCAGGGAGGAAAAGCCGACGGTCAATTGAAAATTTTGACCTTTCATATTGAAGATATGGATTTTTTTCCTAAAAAGACCTAATTTTTTTTTGTGTTTTGGGAAAAAAATCCATATCTTCAATACGAAAGGTCAAAATTTTCAATTGATCGTCGGCTTTTCATCGCACCTACATACACTTTAAGTATAAATCATCAGATTTATAAAGTTTACTTCAAGTACTGTTAAATATCAAAAATATCAATTTTTAATGATTTGCCATAAAATGTGTATTAAATTGCGAATTTCAAAAATCAAAATTATTTGATATCAGAATGACATTCTTCGTATTCAGAATGCAATTCGATATGTCTGATGTGCTCTAATGTCCCAAAATAAATACTGTCCAAACGTTCATACCCCAGCCCTTAAGATAGCTCTTGATATTTTGAGAAAATATTTCAAAACTTGACCTTTTTCCATTGTTAAAAGTGCATGGCTAGCATGCAGAGCATTAAAGTGCGAAGTAGGAGACAGTAAAATAAGAAAATTCACAACATGTATACTATTCTCTTCTTATACTTTATTCTGTACAAAATATCTCCGCAAATATCTCTTTATTATTTACAATATGTTCATTTTTAATTTAATACTATTTAAAAGATTTCTCTTTTTACATTTTATACAAACTTATAGAGGACATGGAAAGTTATGGAATGCAATGATCTAGAGTTTGTACGCGTTTTGTTGCACAAACGTTCAACTATTAAAACCATGATCCTCGGTTAACATTACTGAAGAATATTTGTAAATGATTGTAGACTTATTATGTTAACAGTAAATTATTCAATATTAAACTAATAAATCGGGGCCATTTTTGAAAGTTTTTAATAATATTCACTTTTCCATGGGTTAAATGTGTGATATCTAATAGCACGTATTACCACATCATTGTTTATGGGTTTTGACTTGATAGTATCATATCAAAACAAAATGTTACAATATATTTTAGGCCAAGTAAAATAAAAAACATGTTTCACGTCCGTGTTTTTGAAAAAAAAGGAGGAAGAGGGGACTTTTTATTTTTTATCGCAAAATCGGTGTAAATATATACCCATAATTAGAGATGTTTTAGCGTATACAATAATGGAAAAAGGAGGAGTCCTCTTTATTTGTTGTTCCGAGAGATAGGCCCCCTCTTACTATCACAAAACCTTATAAAAGTGTTTCTTGTATATTAGCAAGGCTATAGAAAGAATCTCTACTTTCTAGACATATTTTTTGAAAAATTTATAACTGAATTTCAAAAAATAAAAATAAAATCGAAGAAACCTCAAAAAAGGAAGCGGGAGGGGACGTGAAACATGTTTATTTTTTTATTTGGCCTTATCTGATATTTTTCTCATTTTTAATAATGAAAAAGATAGTCTCTTTCCATTTCATCATTATACCTGGTTGAAGATGCATAATTGTATTATTTGTTCAATTAAAACTGTTTTTTCTTGTAAAAGAATAAAATATTTACATATATCAAATATCAAAAATTAAGTATAAAAGTATCCAAAATAATGGTACAAAATGTCGAAGTAAAAGGCACTTCTTTGCATTTTCTCATTTCCTTTGGAATAGTCTGGAAGCCTTACCAATAACATTTGAAAATATTGAACAATTATGGTACATGGTATTTTACTTGAATACCATTAAATGGTGAATTTATGTCCTTTGAAACACTGACGAGTGTCCGATATAAAGTTCGCTTGCAGTTGACAAAGTTGACAAAATGTATTTTCTTGTCGTAGCGAATCTTAAACGAGTAATGTTCCACGTTGATACCTTCAGTTCAGAGTTTATTAGACATGAAAAATTCGATTCAGTCTTCAAAACGGCTGGATCGTTGTGGCATTAGTTTGGGCGCGCTGAGAAACCACAAAATCCTTTGTCTAAAGTTCTCGTTGCTAGCTGAGCTCCGACCATCATGCAAAAAAGGGCGCAGCTCCTCATTTTTGGTTTTTGATTGACATCCAACTCCATTTCCACTAGTCAAACTCTGGCTTGCGTCGGTCTCCACGCTTGCGATCCTGATTGGTTGCTTGCCTCGGTAGTCACGCCCACTCTAAAGGTAAAGAAAAATAAAAGATAACAAAAGACGGTAAGTATTGATTGGCATCGATTAACAAGTGATGGCACGCGACTCGATGTGACCCTCCCAAAATTGCCAACTCCATTATTGATCCCTTCAGGGTGTTGAGGAGAACAAAGAGGGTCTTAAGAACCACAAAACTTTTGAGAACTATGCAAAACAATCTTAAATCCATGAAACGAATCTTACTTAGCTTTAACTTAAAGAAAAGTTTTTGGCCTGAGGTAGTTTTTGGGTCAAAGTATTTCATATATTATGATAATATTCAGTAGTGTAAATTTGGTTGTTTTGAAGTAGCTGACCTTTATAAAAAGTTTGTACAACTTTTTAAAATCGTAAGGATATTCTTTTAAATCAGTTAAAAGGTACCAAAGAAAGATATTTGATATTGAATACTAGGATTTTCATATTTCTTCTTTTTTATATCTCAAATTTGATATATCTTGCGTCTTCATGCTAATTTAGTTCTTAGCAGTATAAGTATAGAGCGCGCGTGCAGATTATTGCCAATTACATCATGCAGTGCTTCCATTGCAAAACTACCTCTATTAAAACCATTACAATACAAAATATGTCAGATGGTCTGCCCATTTTTTGATTTAGATTAGCAATAATTCTTATTATATCATAATAACCCATCATGGGATCAGAATTATTTCTGAGTAAAATGGCAAGCTAAGCCACCTTTCAAATGACATAATTTAATCCATTTTAATGGCGCACAATTAGCGAAACCTACTGCGCTAGCCCAAACATCTTTTCTCTCTTTAACAATTTGAATTCACAAGTGGTACTTAAAAATCTGTTAATTTTTAAAGACTTTGGTAGAACAGACCAGATTAATATATATTTTCCACTCCATATTGTACCCATAAGCTTTTGACAATGCTAGGACAAATATTCAACCATATACAAATATCCAAATGCTCTTCGCATGCAATAGTTATCAACTAGTAAGAACAAGAGCAATTACACCATAAGTGTAGAAACCTGATATAGTAGAAGAAATCTTTGCTGAACACCTTATCCAACAGTGGAAAACAAAGAAAGATAAGCTGCCGGGTTACCATCGAATAGTAACGGCACGCGACAATCGATTTTAGGCTACTTGGTCAATATTAGGTTATCTGACTAAGTATTGTTTGGTCTTAACCAATATATAGATTCCTTGCCAGGACTTGCTGAAGTTAATATACCTACTATTGACCATTATAGATTTTAAAAAAACCTTATCATGCAAAACAGTATTTTAACTATAGGCGACCGTTAACATGTATATTGCTTTAATATGATGATGTTACCATGGAAAATGATTTGGTAAAATGTTAACCATCACCTGATCACCAAGAGATTAAAAAATGAAGCAAATGTTCTTTGAATATAAAATAAAAATTAACATTTAAGCCAGAAAACCTATTATTAGACAGATGACAATCTTACTTTTAAAATTACATTAAGCTGTAACAACTAATACAATATCAAATTTTAACTTAAGTTTGCCAGAAATCCTACAACCAGTTAAGAGAAATTAATGAACTACTTGGAAATCGCGCCAAATTTGTAACTGACAGTGCAACTTACCGAAATTAATTCGATGCGTAGCAGCACGGTTCAAGTCCGTTCCTTCAAAACCAATTTGTGAAATCTACAAGTTCTTCTTCTTCTGGTGTAAGAGGAGGTGATTCTGGTGATGAACTGGTATCAGATGCAGCAGAACTTGGTAGGGAACAGGTTGGGGAAAGGGAACCACCAGGTTGGTTGAAGACTGCGTTGACAGCATCATTTTCATCTAGTAATGTCTGTAGCTGCCTGATATATTCCACTGCCGATCTTAGAGTCTCAACTTTACTCATTTTCTTATTGTTCACACCATTTGGAAGCTGTTGTCGAAGGCTTGAAAAGCCAGAGTTCACCAATTTCACACGATTTCTCTCCCGTTCATTTCTTCTGGCAACTGCTTGTGGTGCTGGTTGTGACAGTGTGTACCCCAAGTTGTTGAAGTGGATTCGTCTTTTGCATCTTACAAGTTCTGGTTGTCCAGATTCTGTAGTAGCTGGTTTCGGTCTTTTCGTAGCCCGTTTAGCTGAGCTCACAGTAACACTTGAGTTGTAGCAAGCTTGCAATAATTTATCTGGAGAATTTTCCATTTTCATGATGATGTTGTTAATTTATGTAGCACAGGTAACAGGTAGAAAATATAGCTCTGGAGCTAGAGGCGATATGTTGCTCGACTGAGTCGCAAGGTAGGAGTGGTGCAATGCAGCGTGGATCGGTTCCTAATATTTTGGTTAGTTTGACATATCCCGAAGCCTTTGAATCAAGTCTTTAATCACCGAACTGACATGCATGAATGGTTAAGCCCGTCCCACTTGCAGAAAGGTCCTTTGAAATTCATATAACCGCTAGACTATTCGTAGTGCACGGCTCGTGCTAAGTTGAATAGAATTATCGTCATTAAAAGACTGTCTCGCGTCCTGTCGTGTGACTGATTTGCATATGAAGAGGCTATTGACGGTTGGGTAGTTTGGTCATAATACCGTATGCCAATGCGATGTTTATCTTAGAATCGGTGGCACCAAAGACCTGTGAGATGTCATTCATATTTAGTTCGTGGCATTTCATTAGTTAACCCATACTTTTGTTAACAGAAAATATTAAGAACAGTTTTGTTACCTGCTTGGAAGGTCACCGGCGTGTGCCGACTCACCTAGGTGACCTGAATGGGCAGGTAAAGGCGAGAATGCGGCACCCTTGGCTAAGGGCAGAAAACTCCGCCACTGGACCGTGTTTTAGTCTTTCATATAAAGTTATACCAAAATATTCTATCACCGCCATCATTGATACGTATCTATACAATTATACTAAGCTTTCTTACGTAGATTATTGCAGAAAATATACCGGTTGATGTCCGTCCGGCTGAAATTTGCATGAACCATGCACAATAACATACACCAAGGACCTACCTATGGTTTTAATTTTATCGTTATCTAAATGATCAAGGTACTTATCATTGTATTTTGTCCCCGGGTTTTGTCCGACGACACGGTTGTTTGAAAAAGTTCGACTGATACATGCGATATCAATACCGACACTTTAGAATTGGCGAATATTTTGGTGAATAATTTGCAATTAAATTGTTACGCTTCTGATTGTGACAACAAAAGTTACTGTAGGGCTAGTAATTATTTACAACGAGAACTTGCTGCACTTGCAGCAGTATAACAAGTAGCCTATAGTATTACATTATAGTAAGCACACTTTTTATGACGGATTTCAAAAAGAATATATCAAAACCACTTCATGTCACATCATCACATGCACAGCGAAATAAATATAACATGGTTGAATAAAAAAAATTGAATTTGTGTCCCGATTTGTGTTCGTAGACCTGTACGGTATCATGGAACACAACTTGATATGTAGTTACAACCTTCTATGATTGTATTTGTTAAATTGTTATCTGTAACTACCAGCTTTAGTCGTCCAAATTAATTCAAACGGTATATTGAACACTGTAAAACATCCATATATTTCAACTTCAGTGTCGCGGGCCCGGCACTTGCCAAACAATTTGGTCCAACCAACATGACCAATGTCAGCATGGTCATAATTATGTTGTATGCGTAAGTTGCCTGACATTGGTTATGTTGGTTGGACCAAATTGTTTGGCAAGAGCCGGGCCCGCGACACTGAAGTTGAAATATAACAAAGTTTTACAGTGTTTAATATGCCGTTTGAATTAACTTGGACGACTAAAGCTGGTAGTTACAGATAACAATTTAACAAATACAATCATAGATTTCCTTATAAATAAGCATGTACAACTAGACATAAAACGTGAATTTATACACATGATATGCAAAAACTTTTACCCAAAATGAGTTCTGATCCTGATTGTTCATAACAATTAAATGCTGCATGTATTAAAATCTTGACATCTAATTATTTTGTTTTCTCTCTATGAATATGGGAATGGACACGAGAAACAAGATGATATCAGACACAACTTGGAGCTTCATTGGCTACGGTTGCAGGGCGATCGCAATTGTCACCGTTCTCATAGTCCTGTAACACAAACAGGACCCTGGGACACAACATAAAATAACTGAAAACAAAGAATAACATGCTGCTGTCACAGACGTACATAGACAAGTTCTCGAAAAAAAACTCTTTAATCATAAAATATTTACCAAATTATTTTAAATTTAATTAAAATGCTGTCAAAACAGGGCCTTTACATCACTCACATAATTGCATTAACGGCAGGCTTAATTAGTATTATTTTTTTCATGGTTTATTGTTGTTTTGGGTTTTATTTTCACAATAATCCGTTCTGCTCAACGATGTATCGTAATGCAGAATTGTAACCACCACGCGTACAGGTACTATTTTCTCTAGCTCAATTTTTACATAAGCCTCGAGGGGCCTAACGAACAAACCGCAATTTCGCGCCCTTTTTGACCAATTTGCCGGTTTTGATCGCATCGTTGAACAATTTCAAAAGCGCTGCATGATACGGACCTGAGCATGACCAATGAAGTGAAAGCCAGTAATCACTATCGAAATTTTTAATTATCGTGTTTATGTCGTGTACGCAATTTCAAATTTCACGAATTTACTAATGTCAGTATACAAGCTGTATCAAAATGATTGGTACCCATCAGTTTTCATTGATAACGGATGAGCTGACACATCA
The DNA here is from genome assembly GCF_039555335.1 of Amphiura filiformis. Lineage (NCBI taxonomy): Eukaryota > Metazoa > Echinodermata > Ophiuroidea > Amphilepidida > Amphiuridae > Amphiura > Amphiura filiformis. The sequence continues at coordinate 26,513,971 of NC_092639.1, read as the reverse complement.
AAATTCAACATAAAATCCAAATAAGTTGTAGATTTATTGTATTACAAGTCATAATCTATACATTGTGGGCATTCCAAGAGTGTCCAATGTTGTATTTAAAAGAGGCAGGCTTTTGAATAAACATCAAAATTGATGGGTACCAAACATTTTGATACACCCTGTATTACCAGTATACTATAGCATGCACAATGATGTCGGTTTGCTTTAAATACGGTTGTTCCGTCCTTTTTAGAAAAACAGTACTATGCCGAAATCATTTTGTGTATAAGCAATAATAACAACAACAACACCCGAGAAGCGTCTGTGAGCGCCAATGCGCAAATTTTATATAATATATCAAAGGAAATATAAGTACATGCATATGATTATCGTAAAATGGTATCCCGTACCGGTAAACTGTCCACAAACATGAATTCACAACAACACCTTATAGTATAAACAAAGCCTTTGCTTTAGTTTATTAGTATAGTTCAATGAATAAAACCATGGGCAATCAATTTTGAGAGGACTTAAAATCGTCACAAAATGGCTAACACTAAATTTCAGTGCGATGTTGTCATGATTATGGTTTGCAATAAGTTCCGCTAAAGGTTTCGCCTGTCATCAGTAGAGCCCAAATACCGTGGCAATCCATAAACCGCGCTATTATAGAGCATAGACCCTTCTTGAAACTTTTTGACACATAAAGAAATACTGAGGTTTCAGAAGTTGCGTAATTAAAATCCTGCTCTTAAACCAAAAAGGGCACCAACTATAATTAGCTCAATCAATATGGTGCGATAGGATGCGGGTTCGAACCATGGCGATGGTTTGTTAACTTGAAATGTCCTGGACAAGGCCTTGCCCGTACAAAACTCGAAGAGCTGATCCTGGCTGCGAAAGTTGCGGAATTATCTATAGTGTGTGCTTCTTTCAGCCCCTGTGTTGTTGTTGGTTTAGTCATGGAAATAGTAGATAAGATTTCCATGGTTTAGTGGAATGACGTGGGACCGTAGTGGCCAGCGACAACCTGTAAAATGTGTGGATTAAAAACAGGCGTTGTGTTTGTGCGCAGCGCATAAGTTAGCTCGTTCACTATGGCACGCCACACCGGACAAAAAACGGCGAGACTTAAAAAATGACGTCCAGTTTAAAAAATGACGCCGAGAATGAAAAAAATGACGTCGAGAATGAAATGATAACGTCGAGTTTTAAAATACGACGTTGAGTTCAAAACAATGACGTTGAGATTGTAAAACCAACGCCGAGTTTGTAACGCCGAGTTTCTTCGCGTCCAGATTTTTTTCGCGTCCAGATTTTTTCGCGTCGAGAAGCGCCCTCTATAGTTTCTGATTGACCATGTTGACATGGTCCAAATAGCTAGTCATTTTCAATATCTGCAATGGCGGAAATAAAAGAATATGGTGAGTGTGGCAAATCTTATGAGTGAGATTCAGAGGACAGACATTGATTCCGAGGTTAATTCCGTGGAAAGACTAGGAAGAATATGGTAGAAGAGCATTTGTGTAATTAAGTTACGACCTTTCTAGCTGTATACTTGCCATAGTCAGTTCAATGGAATGACTCTTATGTCGTGTGAAATTTAAATAACCAGCATAACATGATACAAGGTGTACCAGAAATACCCTGGTGAATGAATTTGGACATAAGTCAAGAAATATTTGATTCGGTTGACTGTTTGTTTGTTTGTTTTTTTGGTATCTTTTTAGGTGTTTTAAAAATTGTGTATGTGTAATTTGTATTTCGTTCACGCCATGCCTGGTGGTCAGTAAAGGCCCCAGTTGTCTTGGATGTTTGTTGGTTTCTTTATTCTTTTAAATTTGTATGTTTAAATTGCTTGAATAAAGATGATGGAATAATAAATGAGCGATTAGGGCCTACATAATCATGATAATGCCCGCATCAATGCAATTTCCGCGGGAAGTGACGCGTATGTAGGGCCATTAAGACTCCTTTATCAGCACCGCAGTCACCCAAAGACCCCATATTTTTTTTATTATCACATGCTTTGTCACCCAAATACTCCTTATATTTTCCTTTTGATCTGTCACCCAAAGACCCTTATACATGTATATCCATTTGAACAGCAACGAGTCATCTATCACTGATTTTGTTACTTATTTTGAAATAACAAAGCCATTTGAAGCCATTTAGAACTAGAAATTCAATTTTCGAGGGTCTCGTCCGAAAACCCTATTTTAAAAAAGGTCATTCTTACCCAATGCCCCGACTAATTTAGATCCAAACGGTCCGTCTGTCACCCAATGACCCCATATTTTGTGCATTTTGATCTCACCAAATGCCAATATGTATGCTCTCACCCAATATTTTTTTATATTTTGCTCTCACCAAATGCCCCTTACTGTGAAAGTGTCAGCCCTACACCTATATCCATTTCATATTGAAGTGCCCCCCCCCGCTTTTTTTTCATACTGCTCACCCCTTCCTTATAAAGATTGTGTATCTCATTAAATTTAGTCCTCTTATAATCCAACGGTGTTATGTTAATCCTGCTTTAAGCAGTCGCGGTGGAAGCATTAACATCTAGGGGGGCGCTAGTAGGGGACGAGCATTCCGGTTTCGCTGATGTGACTTTTTGTGCGCACGAAAATATTTCAATTTTGGACTATTTTAGCCCTAGATGAACGTGCGTTTTGCTATTTGATGGGTCATCGCGCACGAAGCGCGTACAATTGTGTAATTTTACCCATTTGGGCCCAAAAAGGTGCTAAAAGGAAGATGCACATGGGAATTATTACTTTGTTTCTTCTATTATGATTTTTAGGGGGACGTGTTCAATGTGTTCTAGCCAATTTACAGTGTAATTGTTGATACTGTGCAATGTTTTGTTTAAAACTTTTGCATTCATTATTCAGGACAATATTTAAAGTAACGTTTTGTCCGGGAAAACTTTGATTTCTGCAACAAACTTATTGAACAGATTAAACTTTATTTAAAGAACGAAAAGAATTTTACCAAAATATAAAGCCCATTGGCATGTACTTTGTTTGAATTTTTGATATTGGCAACCTTAATGATAATAATAAGTTTATATTCATTATGAGCGATAATGAGAATGATGCCATCACTGATCTTGCTAATTTCATTCATTCTGCTTAAAAAACGTTCTTTAAACATGTTAAATAATGATAGTTAATTTCTCATGTTCATAATAATATGTTGTATTCTCTATGTTCGATCCTGTATTTTCATTTAATGTCTAGTTTGACTTATACCTGCTTTGTTTGGGTGATTGTCTATAAAATGCTGATTCTGATTCTGAATGAACTTTCTTTCAAACTTGAAATGAAGTGATTGATTCATGCGTTATGTAATCGCTAATTTATTCGCAATCATTCAACCGATTCAAGTAAAATCATCGTATTATAATGGGCTATACGCTGTTTTTTAAATATTTGGATTCTGATGCCTATTTCTCAACTTAGGTCCAGTTGTTTATTTTTCTGGGACACCCTGTACACTCCCCAGAGCCAATTGGTCAAACATGAATTATCACTCAAATTATTGTAACAGGTAGGCCTATAAATTTCATGTTTTGTCTTATGTTGCCTCCATACCCAATGTGTCTTTGTTAACCCATTTTGACCCTACCTGCTACCCATACCTAACATTACATCACTGACCTTGCCCATTTCCTGTCCTATCCTTGCAATTTGACCTGATAACCATGGTAACCCACCCCATACTATGTGCTTTTTCATGTGCTAGGCAGTTCTGCACTGACCTCCACCAAGTCAAGACCATGCTGGATTCAACCATAGATAAGGAGACATTATCACTCATGGACTTAAACAAACACGCATAGCAATTACCTACAATGAAACATGAACAATATACTGCCAATAATCACAGCTCAAGTGCTATCTTTATCATTGCTGTTTCTTACAAATATGAATAATATTAGTAAATAATCAATAAATTGCATGGTTTATAATAATTACTAGTATTGAGATATAATATATACAGAAAGACTATAGAGGGCGCTTCTCGGCGCGAAAAAATCTGGACGCGAAAAAATCTGGACGCGAAAAAAATCTGGACGCGAAAAAAACTCGGCCCGTTACAAACTCGGCGTTGGTTTTACAATCTCAACGTCATCGTTTTGAACTCAACGTTGTATTTTAAAACTCGACGTTATTATTTCATTCTCGACGTTATCATTTCATTCTCGACGTTGTTTTTATTCTCGACGTTAATTTTTTTATTCTCGGCGTCATTTTTAAACTGGACGTCATTTTTTAAGTCTCGCCGTTTTTTGTCTTGTCTCGCGTGCCATACGTAGCGGTTTCGTTGTCCCACTGGCCTACTTCACACGTAGATTGCCTGGCGATCGGAGTGTTATCGTCAGAGCACCTCGGACTACGCATAAGTATAAAATATCTGGTATTATAATAAATAAATAAATAAATAAATAATGAACTACACCGCTGCGCCAACTCGCTCTCCCGCATTGTCAAGTGCATGCATGAAACACGAAGTACTTCTTGAAACTGCGATGTAACACATTTTTGACATCATGATTATAAAGACAATCGTCGTGTTTATCAGTGTTTATAACTTTATTCATCGTACGCAAAACGGGCAAATTATGCCGCGCCGTATTAACATGATTAAGAGCAAACTCGGGAGCAAATTTCAGTTCAAAACCATGAAAGCAACTCTCGTCATACTCACGTACCGGTACATAGCGACCCACAGACCAGTACCAGACACATAACCTATCAATGTAACAGAAGAAATACCACTCCATGGGGTAGCACGTACTGTTTGGGTGCAAAATTAATCAGCTTGGTATTTCTTCTGTACAATTAGGTGACATATCTGTCTGGAAATTATAGAGGAGCATGTAGAGATCATCTCGAGCATAATAGGCTTTAATAGCTATTCAGATTTAGTCTGTCGTGATTTAGTGTTCGCTTTGATTGTAGTCTGAGAGTAGAAAATATACACTTTTAGTGTACATTAAAAGGTAACCAAATGACCTAAATTAAACCAAAACCGAAAAGGTCTTTTCTGATCATGCCATTCGTACAAGAGGTCCCATTCTTTGGAATTCTTTAGATAAAAACCTGAAATCTGTTAAACATTTCCACTATCAATTCAAAATAAAACTTATCTCTAAATATGTTTTTTTTCACCCTTTTTAATCACTTGTACGTGGGGCTGGTGAGGGAGAGAAATCATAATAAAACATTCAGGCAAAAATACAACTCGAACCAAAGATGAAGACTCCAATTCAAAGTCGTAATTATAAAAGCCAGGCACAGAGCAGGTTCAAAGACCCACTGAAAGAAGACTTTGATACAGAGTCCTGACCCGATTCTAAATATAATTGATCTTTTCCGTGAGCATCTTCCCTTCCCTTGTCTTGCCATTTGGTTATGTTATGGTAACTTCGTTTGATTTAAGGGAAATGCTAACCTTTTTTGGTCTTCCAGCCTTTTCTTCCATACCCGTGTTTGTATTTTTCTTGTTGTATTGTATTGATTTTTATGGAGTAAAACAGTCATTAATGAATAAACTTTAAAGGAGATAACTCCCATCAAACGTGTCAAATGTGACAAATTAAATGACCTTTCCTTTTGGGAAAAGAGATCGCGAACAGAGAAATCTGCATTTAGTTTAAAAGGAAAAAAAAGAAGCGGGATTGCGTAAAAGGTACGAATCCTTTGCAAAAAAGTCGTCCATTGATCATTGTTGATTGCTCAATCTTTCTTGTGCATGTATTCGGTAGTCAATCAGTGCGCAAAGTAAAAATATTAAGATATTATTTACATAGGCCGAATTATTATATGGTATAAAGTATATACCTTTTACGTAAGGAAGATTAGAGCTCATAATAATCATGATTATTTCCTGACAAATGATTGAGTAATGTATTACAAATTGTTAATTTGTACAAATGAAACGGAGTTGCCGAAAAATGCTTCAAGGTTACGATATAGTGGTAGCAAAACTTCAATTGCTGAAATACATGCGACAGAATAATAATTATTGTCAATTACACAAAGGTCTTTAAGAAGTGCGAGTAATCTAATAAAGATAACTTAACAATTGTCTATATATTCTATCACAGGACAAAGACGTTAACAAACACTAGAACTTAAGGCTGACAAGATCATGTGACGCACTGATTTCAAGACAATAAAGTATCTCAGCTATATTTGCGTATTTTGTAGAACAAACAAAATCTATGCGTACTCTGTGTCAATCGTAGCTATATAACCATGATAGCACGCGGTGATATCAAAAAACAGTTCATGTCTTGAAGCATGTTTGTTTTTTCTATTGCAACTTCGTGCAATCGTACTTATTGTCAGTTTTAGTTCTCTTTATCTGTGTATAGACAAACTGAAGTGTAACAAAAAGGAACGCTTGCTATTTACATTGTCCATGATGAGCAACCCAAGCAAAAGTAACAATTTTGTTTGTTTCTATTTCAAATTCAGGAAGTGATAGGTGAGACCAGATTGTAGGATTCATATGGTGAGATACAAACACTAAGTCGCCCACTTCTCACCAGCGATGTGATTCTATTAAAGCTTGATTTGGTAAACCAAACCGACTGAAGGCCTTTGGAGTTTTCATTATGCATTGAATATTTTTGAAAAGAAGGCAAAACAACAAATCACCAAATAGTCCGATGGCTCAAATGATCACGATAGTTACTTATTCTCTTCAAGATATGGATGGATAGGTGTTTTTTTGAATAAAACGTTATGATCTTTTTTTCTGAGTAACGGGTCTTCTGAGTGACTGTTGCCCCATTGGTTGACTGGACAACATGCACATGGGACTATATACATGCAGGACTTTGACTTTTCGTCTTCAAGAGTGAATGAGCAAATATGTGATCAATGCAGCTTGTCAGTTAAACCCCACCCGAAAGCACTGTTTTAACGACGCATCACATGATCTCCAACAGACATGTGGCAAGAAGCCCACGTTTATGGCAAGCCAAGGGGTCCAAAAGCGTGGAACAGCTACGCGTATAGCTTCTTTCTCGTTACGAGCAGCTGTTTGACCAATCAAAATAGTCAAATTTAATCACGTGGTTGGGTCGTTAGCTGCGCGTAGTATAGTTATAGGTATCCTCTTTCACAATTATTATCTTGTAATTAATTTACGGAATTAGCATAGATAACGAACGGGTAAAGGAGGCCAAATCACAGCACGTGTCAAGAGAACATGTTGCTAATGCCTGGCTAAAATGACACAAAGCATATTTATTTAGTGTTTCCAAGTTTACACCGTGTTCTGTATTAGCCGTGCAGGGGATATGAAGGTCAAACAACAACTACTACTGATGTAAAGCGCTGTGTAAAGATATTGCAGGGAAAGCGATATCACATGCCACTGTGTAAATATGGAGAGAGTAATGGGTCATCATTTTCTTCGGAAGGGGGGGTTCCTAAATTTACAAAAAGTCGGCGTCAATAAAATTGCGGCCCTCACTATTTTGGCATCAAAAATGTTATGACCCCGGCTCCCACCACCGATACACCTTACCACCTATAGACAGGCTAAAATTGTATTTAAATCAGTCTTTTTGAATACAATAAACACATCTTATGACTCCCTACATTTTGTTATTATGAATTTATGACCCCCTCCAAAAAAATATGACCCCTATATTGGGGACCCCCTTCCGAAGAAAATGATAGCCCCCTAAATATAGAACAATCATCATTCTGTTCAGATATTACTTTAATAGCACCTATACCATTTTTTGCTGATATACTACAGATATTTTCATTTACAAAAATTAACAACGAAATATTTGTGAGAGAGGATGTTTACATCAGCTCCACGTGTTTAAAACCGCGAATCTGATTGGTTAATAAGCTGCACGTAACAAGAAAGAAGCTGCGCGTAGCTAGTCCCACGTTTATGGCAAGCCAAGGGGTCCAAAAGCGTGGAACTGCTACGCGTAGCTTCTTTCTCGTTACGAGCAGCTGTTTGACCAATCAAAATAGTCCAATTTAATCACGTGGTTGGGTCGTTAGCTGCGCGTAGCATAGTGCTAGGTATCCTCTTTCACAATTATTATCTTGTAATTAATTTACGGAATTAGCATAGATAACGAGCGGGTAAGGAGGCCAAATCACAGCACGTGTTAAGAGAACATGTTGCTAATGCCTGGCTAAAATGACACAAAGCATATTTATTTAGTGTTTCCAAGTTTACACCGTGTTTAATAGCAAGTAACTTTATACTCGGGCTGTGTTAGCGGTGCAGGGGATATGAAGGTCAAACAACAACTACTACTGATGTAAAGCGCTGTGTAAAGATACTGCAGGGAAAGCGATATCACATGCCACTGTGTAAATATGGAGAGAGTAAAATGGGTCATATTTTTTTCGGAACGGGGGGGGGGGGTTCCTAAATTTACAAAAAGTCGGCGTCAATAAAATTGCGGCCCTCACTATTTCGGTATCAAAATGTTATGACCCCCCGACCCCAACACCGATACACCTTACACACTGTAACTACTCAATAAAAAAGTAAATTTACACACAACATTTTTCAGCCAATTGGCACACAGGAGAGTAGACACACCTACATTGGTTCTTTTGTCTGATTGCTTCTGACCTCGAATGACCCCAATTTTCATTCAACTGGTATGAAACTTCTATCCATTAGTTTTTCAAATTTTTCAAATTAGATTCAAGCTTTATATCTTATCTTTCTAACAGTACCAATCATATAGGTCGACTGTTGCCTCAAATCGTCGACTTTCTTGTTAAAATTATGCATGTATAAAAGTTAAAAATATCACATGAGACCATCAACTGCATCTCTGACAGTATTGATTTATGCAAATTTTCATTCACAACAATATAAACTTTATTGACTAAGTGGATTAAGTCATGGTCATAAACGTGTAGAGATATTGATTTGACTCAACCGCTGCAAGGTCGTGACCTACTGTTCACTGCATTTATATTTTTACATTTATAATAATGTAATAAATATTTATATATTTTTATTTAAGTGCTTTGACAGTATATTAAAAATAATATGAGTTTATTTAAATATTATTTAAAATATTATTTAAAAACTCATGCAAAATTTAGAATTGTTTTGTAATAATTATTATAAATACAAATGTACGAGCCTCTTCACTTTATTACAGTCAGTATAGGGACTAGTTACACTGTGCCTTACCCCCTAGACAGGCTAAAATTGTATTGAAATCAGTCTTTTTGAATACAACAAACACACTATCTGTAGTCATCTTGTGACTCCCTACATTTTGTCATTATCAATTTATGACCCCCTCCCCCTTATTTTACTTTCCAAAAAAGTATGACCCCCTATATTTGGGATCCCCTTCCGAAGAAAATGATAGCCCCCTAAATATAGAACAATCATCATTCTGTTCAGATATTACTTAAATAGCACCTATACCATTTTTTGCTGATATACTACAGATATTTTCATTTACAAAAATTAACAACGTAATATTTGTGAGAGAGGATGTTTACATCAGCTCCACGTGTTTAAAACCGCGAATCTGATTGTTTAATAAGCTGCACGTAACGAGAAAGAAGCTACGCGTAGCAGTTCCACGCTTTTGGACCCCTTGGCTTGCCATACACGTTCTGAGCCGCTTAGGAGAGCGCACCACCAATGATTGCGCCATTGGATTACACAGGGAAATACGCACGTTTGGATGGCGTTTTGTCACTGCAAAAACGTAATATAGATAAAAGTTTGGTATCAAATTAAAGCTTATCACGTGTAGAATATTATTCTTTTAACAGAATATATTGGTGACCATCTACTTTTTTTGCTATTTGGCCGCAAAGAAAAAACGTGCAAATTTAACCCTAAAAAATCACTCAATTTTTGAAACCGGACATTGTCCAAATTTGCGCCAAAACTCCATCTCTGAAATAAAACATTGGGACTTTTTCTCATATTTTGTCATGTAGACACTTGTCGGAAGCAAATGAGCTGAAAATGGGCAAATTTTGACTATCCGTTTTGAAAATAAAGCCGCAACAAGCTCAAATAAGCGGTGGACTATTTTAACCGAATTTCACTGGTACATAAATCGTGGAGTGATTTGGTGGTGCGCCCTCTTATAAACGTCAATAGTTATCAAAATCCAATTTTTTACATTTTTAAGTAAACTAGAGACAGTTTCTAGTCATTTTCCAAGATTTCATCGCTCTACGACTTTCCGTTCGGAAGAAATGGTGCTCTAAATTCAGTTCCGAATCACCAAAAGACCCAAATTTCAACGTGTTTATCAACATGCAGAAGTTTGAAGAGGTTGGACATAAAATTGAATGTTTTATGCAAAAAGATACTCTTTAATTTTAATTTTTTTAATTGTGAAAAGTACTTTATGTGTGTACAAATATTTTTAATACCTTAAATATAGGCCTATTTACATAATTGAGTCAAATTACCCCCCCCCCCTCTCGTTCTCTGTCTTCAAACTAGGCCTACTGATTGTGGCATTTTAAGCAAAAATACAAGTTTTATACGTTATTCTGATTTGGTATAAATCTATAGCAAAAGCGCTCATATAAGTAGATTTTTGATGCTTTTCTTAACGTCAGAGACCTGTATTTTTGGATAAATAAAAAAACATTATTGCTAAAACTAATCACAAATGTTATTTCAAGCATTTGCGAATGAAATAAAATGATTTATTAAGACTTCTGCCCTTATTCTATGTTTTTTTTGTAAAAATGCGCGTACATAGCAACACACTTTAAAAGCCGCTTATAAGAGAGCGCACCACCAATGATTGCGCCATTGGATTACACAGGAAATACGCACGTTTGGATGGCGTTTTGTCACTGCAAAAACGTAATATAGATAAAAAGTTTGGTATCAAATTAAAGCTTATCACGTGTAGAATATTATTCTTTTAACAGAATATATTGGTGACCATCTACTTTTTTTTTTTTTTGGCCGCAAAGAAAAAACGTGCAAATTTAACCCTAAAAAATCGCTCAATTTTTGAAACCGGACATTGTCCAAATTCGCGCCAAAACTCCATCTCTGAAATAAAACATTGGGACTTTTTCTCATATTTTGTCATGTAGACACTTGTCGGAAGCAAATGAGCTGAAAATGGGCAAATTTTGACTATCCGTTTTGAAAATAAAGCCGCAACAAGCTCAAATAAGCGGTGGACTATTTTAACCGAATTTCACTGGTACATAAATCGTGGAGTGATTTGGTGGTGCGCCCTCTTAGCTTGCCATACACGTTCACCTCGCGAGAGCGTGGAGTCATTTCCTAATTTCAACGTCATTGGCGCACTACTGTCCAGTACTAATGACTGGCAAAAAGTTAACGACCAATGTAGGCTGACTCAAATGATCACGATAGTTACTTATTCTCTTCATCAAGATATGGATGGATAGGGTTTTTTTTAAATAAAACGCTAGGATCTTTTTTCCGAATAGTTTCGGGATCGGTTACGGACGTAGCTATGTTTTCGGTAATCCCCATATCGTCACCCCCATAACCAAAGTGCCTAAGTCATTATTACATGTTTCTCATTTGCAATTTTGATTTTCTGAGTAATAAATCCATAATTAATAAAAATTTCCAGCCGCATTCTTCATTAACTTGTGGAATATATCAAAAGAGATAAATTCCACAAGTAAACGAAGAATGCGGCTTGAAATTTGAGTAATTATGAATTTATTACTCAGAAAATCAAAACTGCAAATGAGAAACATGTAATAATGACTTAGGCACTTTGGTTATGAGGGTGACGATATATAAAAGTTCCATCTACAAGATTTATATGCAGCCAGGATATACTAAATTTGAAACGTCAAGCTCATATAATTCTCGCCTCAGATGATGATGGATGCGATATCGATATTTTTGACGTCGCCATTGGATTAACACATAATCATGAAATCTTCACAAACAATTCTAGATTTGTTATGTGGTGTCAAAGCAAAATTATCTTACTCTAAAACCGTTGGGGTTCTGCAAAGTACCCCACTGCAAGTATATTAATTGTCCATTTATAATCGCTAACCGTGTATTGTGAATGGGGCTGTCAGCCCTGTATCTTCGCCAGCCTCGTACGTCCGTGTTGCGTGTCCTATGCCGCCTGTCTCGCCTTTCACAATACGATGCGCCTCCAGCGGTCGCTGGGTCGAGGCCAAAATACGATGCATCATGGGAAAATGAGTCGACATCCAAAGCCCGCGTAATACGAATACAATACAGGAACATGCATCATTGTGGGTTTAAATGTCATTATAATGATGTTACATGCGAATGCACAAAACCCATTATTCAGAAGGCCCACTATAGTCAAAATCTGAGTAGCGGGCCTTTTGAATAACGGACTTTCTGAATAGTGGGATTTTTGTTGTTTTTTACATAAAAATCCCGCTACTTAACTTTTTTTTCTCTGACTAGCGGGTTTTCTGGCTAGCGGGCTGTATCCGTTAATACCTAGAAGACCCGCTACTCAGAATGCCCACTATTCAGAATTCTGACTATAATGGGCTGTTTTAATCATTTGAAAGAACTGAGTTACCCCTAACCCTAATCCTAACCCAACTCCTAACCCTAACCCTAGCCCTAATCCTAAGCCATAACCCTAACCCTAACCCATAACCATAACCCTAACCCTGTCAGAATTCTGAATAGCGGACCTTCTGGGTGACGGGTTTTCTGAATAGTGTGCCTTCTGAGTAACGGGTCTTCTAAGTGACTGTTGCCCCATTGGGTGACTGGACAACATGCACATGGGACTCTATACAAGCAGGACTTTGACTTTCGTCTTCAAGAGTGAATGAGCAAATTTGTGATCAATTGTGTCTGTTACACACTTAAAACTACGGGGTCAAAAAATGACCCAAACGGGGTCATTTTTGACCCCAGCATAGTTATCAACTAAACACCATACCACTAACGGGGTCATTTTGACCCCATTGGTCGGGGTCATTGCAATGACTACGTATTTGGGTCAAATAGTAACCCCATTGGGGTCAAAATATTACCACATTTCGGGGTCAAATGAAATGCCCCCTTCAAAAGGGTTGCCTTATTGGGTTACTTAATGACCTCATTTCGGGGTCAAATGAAATGACCCATTTGAAAGGGTTGTTTTATAGGGTTACTCAATAACCACATTTAGGGGTTGTTTGGATTTTTTAGTAGGCCTATGGTCATGCTGGTCCCACCAGGACATAAGTGTGTTTCTGCACAGAGAAAGCATTACATAAACAGCAAACTGCAAAATGCGTCTGTGTATCACACTCACACACAGTCAGTCATCGCCTATGACAGTTCACGTATTATAAGCTACTATGGGTACCGCGCTTCGCGCGGCCCCCGCTAGATGAGTAAACGGGAGCGGTTAGTAAACGGGAGCGGTTAGCATAAACGATGGAAAATGGTAATCATGACAATTGGTATCGATAACAGCTCAATTATTAGGGCCTACTCGGTCAGTGATGTGGTACAATTTGTTGCCTCCATTTTGCAAACGATTTCCTTTAGCATAATCTTTTGCGTAATTTGTGTACCAAACACCCTTTTGACTTATTTTTTTCTTTCAGTTTCTCTCTCTATCTCTTTCCATTTCTTGCTTTCCCGTAGTGGCGTGGGCAGCACATTGAAAGGGGGGGGGAGGTTGTTCAGTTCCCCCGCATGGAGTCTGATTAGGAGTGTGAAGGGGCAAATTTTTCCCGCGAATCCCCTGAATGACCAACAAAAGTGGGGGAGGGAATTGCCTGCCTGCCCCCCCCCTTTGCGCGCACCACTGCTTTCCCGTTATTTCATTCCAATTCTCTCCTTTTTATTTTCTTGCTTGTTCCCTTTCTTTCTTTCTCTCTGTCTCTCTCTCTCTAGCTCTTTCTTTCTTTCTTTCTGTCTGTCTGTCTTTTTGTCTTTCCCATTCTTTCTTTTCGTTTCTCTCACCCTTTCTCTTTCTTGCTTGCTTTCTTTCTTTCATTCTTTCTTTCATTCTTTCTTTCTTTCTTTCTTTGTCTTTCTTTCTTTCTGTCTTTCTTTCTGTCTGTCTTTCTTTCGTTGTCTTTCTTTCTTTCTGTCTGTCTGTCTGTCTGTCTTTCTTTCCGTCTTTCTTTCCGTCTTTCTTTCTTTCTTTCTTTCTTTCCGTCTTTCTTTCTTTGTCTTTCTTTCTTTGTCTTTCTTTCTTTCTTTCTTTCTTTCTGTCTTTCTTTCTTTCTGTCTTTCTTTCGTTGTCTTTCTTTCTGTCTGTCTGTCTTTCTTTCTTTGTCTTTCTTTCTTTCTTTCTTTCTTTCTTCGTGCGAATATGTTCCACTTTTGCACGCATGTATGTGGCCGTTTCTTTCTTTCATTCGTTCGTTCTTTCTTTTAAATTTGTTTCTTTTTCATCAAGTAGGCCTATACTATAGCAACATTGGGTTTCAAGAAGGTTGAGTTACATAGGCGTAACTTCAGGTGGTGGGTGGGGAAATGGTAATTATGGCAATTGGTATCGCTTTTACCAGCCCAATAACGCGTGTTTGCATATTAGAATTTGACCAAAACACAAATCCATTTTGCGTATTTTAAGGTAGGCCATACCTTTTTTTAACTTTCTTTCTTTCTTTCTTTCTTCCTTCCGTCCTCACTTTCTTTCTTTCCTACCCTTTCCCACCATTTATTTATTTATTTCTCGCCAGGGCTCCTTGTCATTAAACCTTTCTTTCCTTTCATTTCTTTCTTTATTTTCCTTCGTTCTCAGTCCTTCTATCTCTCTTTACTTTTGCTCACATCATTTCTTTACTTCTTTCTCATTTTCCCTCTCTGTGTCTTTTTCCTTCTATCTATATCTCTTACGTTAGGTTTTTCTTTCCCTTTCTCCTGCTCTGTCTTTCTTCCTCTCTAGGCCTACTCAAGTTATAGTCAAAGGCATCAAAACTCAAAATTTATTTTCAAATTACAAATTTACATACCTTTAAATCAGTTGCGTGTAGCGTGATATGGACAGGCATGTGCCTCCAATCGATCTGAAAATTTAGAAAATTCCACAGGAAAATTGCCGAAAAACTGCGGCCATCAAGCCCCCCCATGGTCGGTGACCCCCCTCAATATGATGACATAACTGCTTAAAATCTTCTAGCATTTACATTGTTTACCGTCGCAATTTTCGTACCGTCTTGAGGTTGACGCGTGCTCGCTCGCTGGGTTGCTATGCGTGTGTGCGTATTACTGTGCGTAGGCCTATAGCATGGCAACGAAATGACGGGCCACCATTGGTTGATCCACCCAATAAATCCAAATAATTATTTGTATTTATTAATTTATCTATTTATCTATGCAATTACCATTTATCTGGAAATGCTAGAACTTATTTATTTATCTATTTATTAATTTATTTGTCATCTATAATCTCTGACATGATACCGATGAATCGATCAGTTCCTCTTCAAAGTATCGATTATCGGCAAGTTCCTCTTTAATAGTATAGATACATGATATAAGCTTATAACAACTGCAGCCAAGACACCAGCCACGACAGCATGAAATTGGAATGAATCTGCGTGCATAGACAAGGGTCTATATGCATCCTTGCAGTCTCACTTTTCAACTAACTTTTCATATTCCATCATGCAGACAAGCACACACGACAATCCGCTGAGCTGCACAATCAGAACAAATATGGCGCTGATGTGACCACGTGAGCCGATGCACACCGTGTGTGCAAATAGTTCGAAATGCAAGTCATTATAAAGTTGACAAATTGGGTAACTTCGGTCAAAAAATTAGTTTTATTTATTAATCAACAAACATTAATTGCAGCTCATGTTTAAACTCATTTATGAATTGAGATTTTCAAAGCGGAAGATTGAAACTGATATCAATGCGCGACGGTATCGGCAAAATGACCACTAAGTTTTTGACCACGTTCGTCGTGGCTAAAATGACCTCGTGAATGTGGTCAAATTAAAACAGTACAACCCCCTTGAAGGGTCAAAACAACCCCAAACGTGGTCAATTCAAAATGACCACGGAAAATATAACGCCGTAGTTTTTAGTGTGTAGTTACACCCCATCCAAAAACACTGTTTTAACGACGCATCACATGGTCTCACTCCATTCCTATCCCCTCACGTTCACCTCGCGAGAGCATGGAGTCATTTCCTAATTTCAACGTCATTGGCGCACTACTTTCCATTACTAATGATTGGCAAAAAGTTAACGACCAATGCAAGGCAAAAGCAATAACAGGGTTCGGGAATCAGGTACACCTTATTTTTTAATCTACAGAAAGGAAAGAATTCACAATTCCATTACATCAGTCTTCTGCACTTATTTAAACCATTAATGGATTAAACCGTTTAAACTATTAAGGACAAAAACTTCACCATTTTAATACAATCATAACGTATGCGCTTTTAACTTGTTCTACTGTTTATAGTTTTAACTAATTGCAGTTTAAAGCTTGAGTTAAAGATTTACAATAATATTGTTTAATCTTATAAACCTTTTAAAACTTATGTAAGGAGACAGCCGAGGAACGCAGAGTTAAGAAAGTTTAACATTGTTTAAAGGCTTCTTTAATCGGGGAATTAGAGTGCACGGTTCAAATTCAGGTTAATATCATGTTCGTCGCAGACCAGATAATATCATAAACCTTAACCATTCATGTCAAATGAATCTGATTTAAATCGGCCTACATATATAGCTCCACTGAATAAGTTAATCTTAACTTACTTTGGTAAAAAAATAAAATAAAAAGTAATTAAAACTAATGCTCGATATTATGCATTATTAGCCACGTGGGACTTCCTACACAGCAAAAAATAAGGAGTAGGGGAGAGCGGGGAGTGTTCGCCCTAGGGGAAGGTTCGCCCACCCCTTGTTTCTCAGCACTACGGCTATCAGGGAATTTGGTGATGGCAAAATTAGGTGACATAGGTCATTATAAACTTCTCATATTAGCTGCGTGATATATAGGGACGTGTTCATCGAACTGCAGCCAAAACAAAAAATTTACACCAAAACGTAATTTTTTCCTGCATTAATAATGTTGTTTTATCATTGATGCATAAATACAGATGGTTTTAATGGAAATCTGTATTGGGAACATATGGGATTTGTCAAAGATTTAATGCAGTTATAAACTCCTTATTCGATTTGTGTTTTGCATACCCTGAAGAAAATACAAAAATGTGCACAAGGGGCTCGTTCGCCCTTTTGAGGATGGGGCATGTTCGCCCTATATCTTCCCCAGGCGGACTTACCCCCAAACTGGAGGGCGGACCTGCCCCATCAGCATATTATGCAAAATATTGATAATTAAACCATTAAACAAGGTAAAACTACTGAAAACATGTTTTTTTAAAGTTATGTGATATCGGTATTACTCATACCACCGTTTATGTCCTAATCCATTTTTCCCCGAAGTTGTAAATATGATACGTTTAAGCTTACTTTGGACCCCTACATTTTACCCTGACCCAACCCCTGCAACAAATTTAGTGACTCCCCAGAAGAGAATGAATGCCCTGTATACTCTTGCTAAATGTTTGCATTGAATATGTTATTGTTATGCAATGTTTTAACCTTTTTTTGTGATTAGGGTGAACTTACCCCACCATATGGGCGAACCTGCCCCAATATGGGGCAAGTTCGCCACTTTGCAAAACTTTTTTGTTTGTCCTATCCTGTTGCTATTGTAAGGCCTATAGTTCTGGGATTGTGGCCGAATATAGCTAAGACATACGGCTTTCACATAGGCTAATCAGGTCATCCCTAACCTTAAAATTGACATCGCTAGGCTGGTCAGAAAAAAATAGGGCGAACACTCCCCGCTCTCCCCTAAAGTGCTACCGACTAAAGTATGTTGATTAAAAAATAGACCAATTATTTACTCATCAACGAGTAAAAGACGATATTTGACACAACTCTAAAAAAAAAAAAAAAATGGTCAATGGAAAGAAGTAAAATATTTTAATCGCCACATTGTATTTTACTCAAATCGCGTAGTAAATTCAACACGCGGAGTAAGTTTAATTCGACGACGTATTAAAATTCATGTCATCATGGCGTATAAAAGCGGAGCCGGGATGCGGGTGCAGTGTCCGCTGGTGGAATGGAGTTTGTCAGCAGTACAACCAATGTTTGAAGGTACTAATTTCATTACTATTATTCATAACTTTATGTCCATATACCTGTTACACAATTTAGAAATCTTATTGTATGATTTGAACCGGATATAGACAGGTTTTTAAGTTAGTTAAGCTTATCAGTAATTGTCATCGGCTCACCATGCTAGCTGTGTATTTGCGATCGTAACTAATGTACTAGTCTGAGCGCAACCTCGAAGTACATATACGCTGATGTGGACCAGGCCCGGGGACCAGGGGCGTACATGTAGCAAGCGGATAGGGTGGACAAAGTCCATGGGCCCCGACCAAAAGCGAAAATGAAGTGGATAGGGATCAGGGCTGATAAAGGAGATGTTTAGAAGGCCTCACACTACTCCTTGTCCATATGCCCCAAAGCTCTTGCTACGTCCCTGATCCTGATGTTGACTCGTGCCACATAACTTTTTTTTTGCAGTTATATGTAGTAGGAGAGTGAAACCATTGCAAAATATCACTTGAAATTTTTTTCCATAGGCAGTTTTCTTTTTCAGTGCATTTATAATATTGATCTATATTTTACTTACAGATCAGATGTGACTTTGGGATTTTTGTGCTGCCCTACCTCTTTCCAGGAAAGGTATTGAAGAAAGATGCACGAACGTCAGTCAACAGGTAAATTTCTATCAATAATGTTGCATTTAACTTGCCAATTTCTTTGTGCATTTCAGAATACATGTAGTTCATTGAATGTGTAGTTCATGAAACCTCAAATGCCAAGGGAAACCCCTACATAACCCCTTATCCTCACCGACAGGTGTTGGCTATCGTGAACTTTGAATAATCAACCGCGAATCTTATAATTATCTTGTTTACCATTTCTGTAAATTCTTGTCTCCTAAAGTTTGTGTCCCTTGAAAATAGCATTGCCCGCTATCACAGGAATAATAATATAATAATTATAAAGATATTTTAAATATTTGCAAAATCGCATGAAAGTAGAAATGCCAATGCAATGGGTGATTACAATGTAAATTACATGTAAATATGTCATATTTGCTTTAATATTTCAAGAATTTCAGCAAGAGTTTTCATTTTTGGTTATATACCTTCTGACCAATTATAGACAGTTTAAAAATAAGACATGCATAAATTTAGTTATTTGTGTTTTAAACCTTCCATCTGCTTCATCACTTTCGAGTACCAAACAAATTTTGATTTATGGTTGATACAATGAAAAGGTGGTGGATTTTCTATTTTAAGGCAGCTTTATTTCCCTTGAATAGTCCCAATCCATGAAATTAATGTCCTTTATTACATTTTCTTTTATTTTACATGTTTCAGGAAGGCACAGCTTTGGACTGGTTCCTCGCCAACTTTACTGGACGCACGCTGCCATTTATATACTTGTGAAGCAAGTTGAATCCAGAACTGTGTTTTTATATAAATGGATAGGCAAGCTTTTTCAATGCGCAACAGTGATGAAAGTTGTAGAACTTGTGGAAAAGATATACCAAATCCTTCACATACAATGACTTAGCATATCCAGTACAGGCTGATCACTGCTATTTGGCAGTTCCTGGACACTATATCAGCTACTAAAGAACCTGGTAACGTTAGACAATTCTTGAGTGTTAAAACATAATGAAGTGAAGACTTAATTTCTGTCCCATTTAAAACACTCAGCATCTATAACATTAATTTTCAAATGACTTTTTCACATCAAAAGTTTTGGGAGAGGTGACCGTCGACCGGCTTCTATTTTATTCTATGTTTGCTCACATTGGGTAATGAGACAATAGACATGCTATATTGTGATTTATTTGATACCTATTTTGAAAATAAAACCAGGAAAAATGCAGAATATTATATTTAATTTTGTATTCTTTTCATTCTTTTAGTTTAAAATACTGCTTTGTTCCAGCTGCAGATGGAGCCTCAATACAACTCGAAAGTGTTTTTTGCTTAATATTTGTTGAGTAAAATACGTTTCATGTTGCTCAAAATGTTGAGTAACACTTTACTATTCATCATTTTGCAAATCTTTTCACTTAAGTTTTACTCAAATAATGAGTAATCGTTTTAATCAACACTTGCGTAAACCTTTACTCAAGGTTAAACGAGTAAATGTTTCCTTGTTTCAGAGCAAAAAGGAGCTACTCAATATTGGGTAAAATTTAATCAACAAACGTTGAGCAAATATTACTCCATAGTCAATGAGTAAAATTTACTCTCATCTTTGAGTAAAAACGGGAGCTACTCAATATTGAGTAAATTTTACTCAACAAACGTTGAGCAAACATTACTCCAAGTGAAAGAGTAAATTTTACTCTCATCTTTGAGTAAAAAGGAGCTACTCAATATTGAGTAAAGTTTAATCAACATGTACTGAGTAAACAATTAATCAACCGAAGCTGAGTAAAAATTACTCAAAATTCGACTAGCTCCCTTTTTACTATCGTGATGAGTAATATTTTACTCAATATTGAGCTTTTATTTTTTGCTGTGTATATACACGCTCTGTTGTTGTTTTGTTTTCTTCAACTTACTTCCTATAAGCTTTCCTGTATCAAAACTTAACTCAATTCTACACGTTATGAATGCTTTGTTTTTATTAAAAGGTTCGGTATATCGTGAAAGGTGACATTGTCACGGATGACGAGGACTTCTTTCAGAAAAGACTTCTACTCAACTGTCTATCATCTCTGTAACTTGTGGCGGTCATGCCCAGGTCTGTTCATGCTGATATCATACAACATGACAATGAAATGAAACAAAAGATAATACAATGCGTGAAGTATGTATGAATGTTTACGGTCTGTAAAACAATAATTCAATTTTCAAGTTCATAACACAGTGGCGTACCTGGGACCAAAAAGTGATGGGTAGGTATAGGTGCGGATGGTGCGACGTACCCGTTCCCCCACCACCACTCCATCGAAAAAATGCACTTTTCAGAGTAAAATATCAAAGATGGAACAACTACAACCAGAGCAGATGATGGTGGATGCGATATCGTTATTTTTGACGTCTCCATTGGATTAACACATAATCATGGAATCTTCACAAACAATTCTAAATTTGTTATGTGGTGTCAAAGCAAAATTATCTTACTCTAAAACCGTTGGGGTTCTGCAAAGTACCCCACTGCAAGTATGTTAATTGTCCATTTATAATCGCTAACCGTGTATTGTGAATGGGGCTGTCAGCCCTGTATCTTCGCCAGCCTCGTACGTCCATGTTGCGTGTCCTATATGCCGCCTGAACCAACTTACCATTTGACATGCTAAACTGCTCATAATAGCCCACAAAAATTCATTATTAGATGGATATAACCCTTTTGCATTAACACGAGTTTTCGTAGGAAAAATATCCATATTTTGGAAAATTTGTCAGCCTTGCCTTGCAAAATAGTGCTGCCTACGGGTCTATTTATTTAGACAGTCAAGTTAGCTCAATCGATTAGGCGTTCGACTGTGGTTCGAACCCCAGCGGTGCCTATTACGCTCTCGTGGAAAAATTGAGTTAGCTTGAAATTCAACTGGACAAGGAACTTACTGCTATTAATAATTGTCTCGTTGTAAGCCGTACGAAACTCGGGGAGCTGATCCTGGTTGCGACGGGTATTTTGTAGAAAGGTGTGCGCTCTTGAAGCAGCAAAGTCCCTGAATCGTTGTGAAATGGTTCATGGAATGATGTGGAGCTGTAATGTTTGTTGCTCGTTTTTTTGCGGGTTGATACATTTATATTTGCTCGCATTTCCAACAATTTTAGAGACAATTTTGTCATAAAAGTAGCAAAAATCAAGAGATTTTTTCTCATGAAATAGGTTAATAACTTCGTAATGCTTGTTGCTCGAGAAACAATACACTTGTACTGAGATGTTGATTCACCGATCCCAAGCAGGCTCGTGTACTAATCGCATCAACGTAACATCTCAGTACGCGTGCATCATTTTTGTACAATTTCACTCCCAACAAGTAAAACGCAGTTATATTAACCCATAATTTATGTATTGATATTTTAGCGAATAGTGTGACATTTTTATGTGAATGAAAAAAAACAAAACCTAAAAACGAATGAACATGATTCAATAGAGAAATTTTAAAAAAACTGTATATAAATTATTTTCTCTACACCTGAGTGCTGCTCTTGAGACATTAAATGCTGGAAAAAAACCGGGAGAACCCAGTTCATATGCGGATATTTCCACGTTTCTTGATTATAGGCAAATAAACTCGTCAAATGTTTTGTTATGTCATTAACAAATAATATCATATAATATTAAACTTGTCATTGACTGAGGTATAGAGAAAGCTTGGGAAGCCAAAGCCAAATATTAAATTCAACGATGAGAAATACAGTAGTGTAAACCTAAGCAGAACGACGTTAAACTTTTCAAAATATTTATATGATTTTGTCAGGTAAAAAATGTCATTCTTTATAAAGAATTACATTTTGGTGATTAGCAGATAGTTATTAATGGAGCCCCTATGTGCTTGGTTATAACCTCGTGAACTTATTACTTATGTTCAAAATCATATCGAGGGCTTAGAGCAAGATCTAGCTATGTCCATGTGTTTTCTCAATTACATGTTACTCATTTCGGTAACAAATGGACGGTTAATTCTGCCCTCCATAAGAAAATGTAAGTGACTTTGGGGTATATGCGTGGTCACTTGCGTCTAACTAACTGTTCAAGTGACCATGCATATACCCCAAAGTCACTTGCATTTATTATGGAGGGCATAATTAACCGTATATTAGTTGCCGAAATGAGTAACATGTAATTGAGAAAACAAATGGACACAGCTAGTTCTAGCTCTAAGCCCTCGAAATAAAGAGTTTTACTATTTTACACAAAATCGGGTCGTAAACTTTGGCTTAGAAATAGGAACCAAAATTCAGCCTATGTAGGCCCTATACTATTGTTGCGATGCTGTGAAAATTTTCTTTGACGACCGACTCAACAACTCAAAATTATATGAATTGATCATACTCACCACCATGCATGCTCACTCCCCCACGCATTATAATATAAGTTATCCCATCGGTTTAGGTACAAAATAATAGAATGATCTAGTTGCAAATGAAACTTAACCTATTGGTAAACAAACTATGTAAACAGATTAGGAATAATATGAAGTGTCTTTTAAACTTACAGTAAATAACACACAAAATGTTTGAAATCTTTTGAAAAGTTTAACGTCGTTCTGCTTAGGTTTTACCGTAGTATACGTACGTTTGATACTCTGGTTCTCAGCGTTGAATTTAATATTCGGCTTTGGCTTCCCAAGCGTTCTCTATGCCTCAATCAATGACAAGTTTAATATTATTTAACCTCTTTTAAATAACGGTACATGAATAGAACACACCCATTATGTTCCCCAAACTTACTCCCATTACTTTGTTTGCGTCCAACTTGCATGCTTTTAAGACTTTAAGTAAGGCAATAAATTCAATACCAGTTAAAAAATCGAGATGCAATAATCATGATGATAGCGGTCTCCCAACCAAAATTTCTCCGATATATCTCAAGAACTACTTAATGTAGTTCCAGGCATGTTTGTACTCGTCATTCTTTATGACTAATATATAGTCAATTGTATGTAGTTTCCTATATAACGGAAAAAACTTCCTCTATTTTGTGACGAAAAACAACGCATGAATTGTCAGTTCTGGCATTATAAGCATGTAATTGGCTTATAATATGGGGAGAGGGGTGAACCCCATGAAAACAAGTATGACACAATGGTTGCAACTCAGAACTTAATACAGATATGTTATATGGAAGCCAATGATTGATGAACTAAATAAAAGCGCACGTGCCTACCGAATTTATATTATTGTACGGTCAATGATGAGGATGGTGTATTAGCGGGCCATTTATGGTCCCTCTTTTCTTTTTTTGTTTGGTATATGCTTTGGATATGATGTTTGCAGAGTAAGTTTACAGCGTTGGTTAAACACTTAAAAGTGAGCTGCGTTCTTCTCCCTTTTCGCACGGAGTTGTGAGCTAACGATATTGTGTCAATGAACAAGTAGTATACTTATTAAATCCATGTTAACAGGTTACCACGCGTTTGCGTGTGAATTGACGGCAAATAAATGACATGCAAAAATGCTTTACACAACTTGTGGACCAGTTCATGCAACAAACATGTAGTTTACATAAGTTTACAGAACAATTTACAAAAGCACATTAATTAGCATGAATATTAACACGTCCATTATTCTAAAACAGAAACAAACGTGTATATTATTTTAGCCACCCTGATGGTCAATCACGAACTTCAGTTAACGATGTCCCTGCTCTGTGTATATGGTATAAGGTACCGTACTATTATCTCTCCAAATGTAAAAGAGTGAAATTTTCACTCCCTGTCAAGAGTGAACTGATTTTCACTCATATAGAGTAAAATTGGCTCCTATTCGAGTGACATGAGAGTAATATAATTCACTCTAAAAAGATTGATTAGTTTTCACTCAATTAAGAGTGAATTACCACTTTTTTGGAGTGAGAGTCATTTCATTTCTACTCTTTTGAGAGTGGGTTTCAGTCTTTTTAAGAGTGAGAAATCACTCTTTTGAGAGTGAAATATTTTCACTCTTTACAAAGAGTGATTTTCACTCTTCAAGGACTGGTCCCTAGAGTCACTCTTTGTAAGAGTGAAAATTCACTCTAAAAGAGTGAATTTTCACTCTTTTACATTAAGAGAATACTCCTGATGTCAAAAAATATTTTTGTTTTGCCAGATGATATACTGCCCGATCATAATCATCTAAATTCCTCCTAGTACCTAACTATATAGGAAATTAAAGTTAAAATTGCTTTTTCGAGGAAAGAAGGCAAACAAATATATGCATTTAGGGTGGTTTTTATATATCTAGAACAACATGTACAAATAAACCACGCATGCTTGCAGTAAACTTGGAAGTGTCACCATTGTCATCATGATTCAGTGCTGGTGTTTCAATTTGTTTGGGTACAATGTTGCCAACACGGATTTTCTTTAATAAAATTAAATGAGGATTTCAAATATTTTAGTGCTTATTTTACAAGTGGTGCCTCTTGATTGGTTTTTTTTATTGGTTTTTTTTTGTTTATTTATTTATTTTTTTTTTTTTGCGGGGGGGCGAATTTTGTATTACATACAACGGCATTTATATAGCGCAATTTCAAAGAAATTATCATTGCACTTTACAGAAAACTTACCCTACTACTAAAGACTACAAGAAAACAAAAATATGCAAAAGAAACAACACAAAATCAGCAATGGTTAAAAAGATGGGTTTTCAGGCTACGTTTGAAAGTAGTAACTGTGGGAGATGACCTAATGGATGAAGGAAGATTGTTCCAGATTCTGGGTCCAAAGACACTGAACGATCCACCACCTATCAGTCTGTTGGTCTTAGGAATGATAAGGCGCGTAAGATCTTGATTTGAACGAAGGCCTTCCCTAGTTGGAACACGGATGGTCAAAGCCCCCCCCAAAAAAAAAATACGCGCATGGGTAGGGTGGTGCCAGATCGTTCAATGTCTTGTAAATGTAGAGTAGCACTTTGAAGCAAATTCTCTTGTCTATTGGAAGCCAGTGTAACAAATTTAAAAGAGGTGAAGATGAGTGACGGCGTGGAACTTGGAAGATAATGCGGGCAGCACGGTTTTGTAGTCTTTGTAAGCGAGCAATTAACGTCTTTGCTTCTACATCCAGACAGAAGGGCGTTGGCGTTGGTATTTTAAATGTAACACACACAGGGGTTCAATTTCAAAGCCGGTCAAATTTGGTTCAAAACCATACCAAAGTATTCCTCTCATCCTATCCTATAAAATAAAAAGTGTAGTTTGATCTATATGCGAAATACCGTTCTCAAGTTATAAGTAACGGGCAAAGGTCAAATTTTTGGGCTACAGGGGTCAACAACTGAAAAGTGGTCCGATTTCAACGAAACTGATCTCAAGTACGTCATGTGCATAATCAAGGAAATAGCTATGTATTAATCTGAGATCATAATTATGCTTTCTAAAACTTGGAATTTCTATGGAAGATTTATGCTATGAAAGAACAATATGATTTTTATTGTATAGAAAAATCCGGAGAAAAAAGAAATGGACTGGCAAAAAGAAATAGAAATTGTATATGTTTTGAGCTAAAACAACTTAACCAACCCATAGAATAAAAAACAAGGATGCTATAAAATTTACACACAAAAAAAAATCTTTTAAGATTTTTCCTTAAAAGGATTAAAAAAACACTAAAAAGATATAAGGAAATTATATTTCCTCTATGACGAGGGTAAAACCTAGGCCTACTATAAAACTAATACCACAGGCACGCGCTTAAGATAATCATACATTAACTTTATTAGTAGTATTTACTTTAATGATGCACTAATGTATGCTGATACAAAAGATGTACTAATGAAAATCGAAAATGTACTAATGCGATTAAAAAGGCTAACGATTTTACAAAAATGCAGCAAGACTAACAATGTTATCATACTTGATATAATCTCATCATTCGATATTAAATAATTATTCCAAAGTATTTGCGATTAATCTGTTTCCATTTACGATACAAAATCCATGACGGGCAGTTTAACTGTCTTTATGTATTCTTAAGTTGAAATTAATAACGGACTTATAACCCGAGTCATTTTTATGTGCGGTTTGGAACCAAAGTACTGTTATACAAGTAAGTCCGTTTATGTTAAAAAATAAGTGGTTATTATAACGATTTTCATTTAAGTTTTAACCTTGTTTGAGGGACATCAACACAATTAGGCCTCAAATACTGTGAAGCAGAACATAAAAATATACTACTATAATAGGCCCTTAAAACTTACGATTTTATATAAAGATATGCCTACTCTTCTGACAAAAAAAATGGCAAAATCTTTCAAAGTTACAGATCTTACTCATAAATCTTTGTCAGGAAAATGATGCACTAATGTTTGGTTTTTAATAAAAGCTTATTTTTATTTGATGAAACAAAGCCCAATCCTCATTTAGTTCAACCTAACTGGAATGAAAGTTTAATTTCATATTGGAAACTGAAAAAAGAAAAGAAAGAAAGAACTTAATTCCAATCAATCTAATTAATCTTAAATTTCTTAATGAAGCACGTATACTAAAATTCATTATTTAACGCATTTGATGATATACGATAGGACATACTGATACATGCATAGTAAACAAAATAACTCCTTTAAGTTAGCAACTATTTTAAACTGTTGTGATTTGGTAGTTCACAGCATCTTGCGAATGGTAGTGAGCTTTGGCAAAAAATGTATTGATCATTATTTTCACAGATATACTTTTGTTGGTCCTGTGATTCTTGTGTTATGTTGCTGAAACAACAACACTTTTGTAACATGTTCATAACAATAAATCATGCAAGTTTTCAAAGTATAGGGCCTATGATTTGTAGAATGAACTTTTGCAAAACATGACAAAATGATGGCGTTCAACTATGTTTGCCAAGCAGATAGATACAAACAACCGGTATTGATAATCATAATTATTTTATCAAGATTGCACTAATTTAACCTTCAATTAATCATTTAAATCGACGTGACCTCTATACCTAAATTTTGATCATCGAGACCGCGGCTATGGCACGCCACACCGGACAAAAACGGCGAGACTTAAAAATGACGTCCAGTTTAAAAATGACGCCGAGAATGAAAAAATGACGTCGAGAATGAAATGATAACGTCGAGTTTTAAAATACGACGTTGAGTTCAAAACGATGACGTTGAGATTGTAAAACCAACGCCGAGTTTGTAACGCCGAGTTTCTTCGCGTCCAGATTTTTTTCGCGTCCAGATTTTTTTCGCGTCGAGAAGCGCCCTCTATAGTTTCTGATTGGCCATGTTGACATGGTCCAAATAGCTAGTCATTTTCAATATCTGCAATGGCGGAAATAAAAGAATATGGTGAGTGTGGCAAATCTTATGAGTGAGATTCAGAGGACAGACATTGATTCCGAGGTTAATTCCGTGGAAAGACTAGGAAGATTATGGTAGAAGAGCATTTGTGTAATTAAGTTACGACCTTTCTAGCTGTATACTTGCCATAGTCAGTTCAATGGAATGACTCTTATGTCGTGTGAAATTTAAATAACCAGCATAACATGATATACAAGGTGTACCAGAAATACCATGGTGAATGAATTTGGACATAACTCAAGAAATAGGCATCGGAAAAAATGTAAAAAGCGGCGTTTAGCTCATTGTATTGTGCATCATAATATTATTATGTACGCAAATTATATTTGATTCGGTTGACTGTTTGTGAAGAAATGGGCGATTAGGGCCTACATAATCATGATAATGCCCGCATCAATGCAATTTCCGCGTGGAAGTGACGCGTATGTAGGGCCATTAAGACTCCCTTTATCAGCACCGCAGTCACCCAAAGACCCCATATTTTTTTTTATTATCACATGCTCATTCTGTCACCCAAATACTCCTTATATTTTCCTTTTGATCTGTCACCCAAAGACCCTTATACATGTATATCCATTTGAACAGCAACGAGTCATCTATCACTGATTTTGTTACTTATTTTGAAATAACAAAGCCATTTGAAGCCATTTAGAACTAGAAATTCAATTTTCGAGGGTCTCGTCCGAAGACCCTATTTTAAAAAAGGTCATTCTTACCCAATGCCTCGACTAATTTAAATCCAAACGGTCCGTCTGTCACCCAATGACCCCATATTTTGTGCATTTTGATCTCACCAAATGCCAATATGTATGCTCTCACCCAATGACCCCATATTTTTTTTTATTTTGCTCTCACCAAATGCCCCTTACTGTGAAAGTGTCAGCCCTACACCTATATCCATTTCATATTGAAGTGCCCCCCCGCGCTTTTTTCATACTGCTCACCCCTTCCTTATAAAGATTGTGTATCTCATTAAATTTAGTCCTCTTATAATCCAACGGTGTTATGTTAATCCTGCTTTAAGCAGTCGCGGTACGCGATGGAAGCATTAACATCTCGGGGGGGGCGCTAGTAGGGGGACGAGCATTCCGGTTTCGCTGATGTGACTTTTTGTGCGCACGAAAATATTTCAATTTTGGACTATTTTAGCCCTAGATGAACGTGCGTTTTGCTATTTGATGGGTTATCGCGCACGAAGCGCGTACAATTGTGTAATTTTACCCATTTTTGCCAAAAAAGGTGCTAAAAAGGAAGATGCACATATGGGAATTATTACTTTGTTTCTTCTACTATATGATTTTTAGGGGGACGTGTTCAATGTGTTCTAGCCAATTTACAGTGTAATTGTTGATACTGTGCAATGTTTTGTTTAAAACTTTTGCATTCATTATTCAGGACAATATTTAAAGTAACACTTTGTCCGGGAAAACTTTGATTTCTGCAACAAACTTATTGAACAGATTAAACTTATTAACAGATTATTTAAAGAACGAAAAGAATTTTACCAAAATATAAAGCCCATTGGCATGTACTTTGTTTGAAGTTTTGATATTGGCAACTTTAATTATAATAATAAGTTTATATTCATTATGAGCGATAATAAGAATGATGCCATCACTGATCTTGCTAATTTCATTCATTCTGCTTAAAAACGTTCTTTAAACATGTTAAATAATGATAGTTAATTTCTCATGTTCATAATAATATGTTGTATTCTCTATGTTCGATCCTGTATTTTCATTTAATGACTAGTTTGACTTATACCTGCTTTGTTTGGGTGATTGTCTATAAAATGCTGATTCTGATTCTGAATGAACTTTCTTTCAAACTTGAAATGAAGTGATTGATTCATGCGTTATGTAATCGCTAATTTATTCGCAATCATTCAACCGATTCAAGTAAAATCATCGTATTATAATGGGCTATACGCTGTTTTTAAAATATTTGGATTCTGATGCCTATTTCTCAACTTAGGTCCAGTTGTTTATTTTCCTGGGACACCCTGTACACTCCCCAGAGCCAATTATGGTCAAACATGAATTATCACTCAAATTATTGTAACAGGTAGGCCTATAAATTTCATGTTTTGTCTTATGTTGCCTCCATACCCAGTGTCTCTTTGTTAACCCATTTTGACCCTACCTGCTACCCATACCTAAAATTACATCACTGACCTTGCCCATTTCCTGTCCTATCCTTGCAATTTGACCTGATAACCATGGTAACCCACCCCATACTATGTGCTTTTTCATGTGCTAGGCAGTTCTGCACTGACCTCGGCCAAGTCAAGACCATGCTGGATTCAACCATAGATAAGGAGACACTATCACTATCATGGACTTAAACAAACACGCATAGCACTTACCTACAATGAAACATGAACAATACTGCCAATAATCACAGCTCAAGTGCTGTCTTTATCATTGTTGTTTCTTTCAAATATGAATAATATTAGTAAATAATCAATAAATTGCATGGTTTATAATAATTACTAGTATTGAGATATAATATATACAGAAAGACTATAGAGGGCGCTTCTCGGCGCGAAAAAAATCTGGACGCGAAAAAAATCTGGACGCGAAAAAACTCGGCCCGTTACAAACTCGGCGTTGGTTTTACAATCTCAACGTCATCATTTTGAACTCAACGTTGTATTTTAAAACTCGTCGTTATTATTTCATTCTCGACGTTATCATTTCATTCTCGACGTTGTTTTTATTCTCGACGTTAATTTTTTTTTATTCTCGGCGTCATTTTTTAAACGGGACGTCATTTTTTAAGTCTCGCCGTTTTTTGTCTTGTCTCGCGTGCCATACGCGGCGCCTTTTATATTTGCAAAGAGGGGTGATGTGTATTACCTGCGGATGCCTATCCGAGATCGCGATGGTATGATGGGTCTCAACTTCAAGTGAATTCGTATTTCGTAGGTCTATTATCATGATTATAAGCCTTATATAGCGAGCAAAAAGGCCCAAAAAATCTCTTATTATTTCCATGCAGAACTTAGTTCTCTCAATGATTTCGTTCTTGATGAAACGAAATTTTAAATGTCATATATAATAGGTAATCAGGTTATACAAAAACAAACAACTTGTAATGTCTTCTGCTTTAATTCGGCATGTTTGATGCGGATTGGGTCAACATGATGCATATTAATCTGGATCCGTCTAGATTCTATTAACTGCGCTACTCTCTAAATTCCTAAGATTTAAAAATAAGTCTAAGAGACTTGTTAGAATGACAAAACCTTTCAGAGACTTAAAATTCAAATCTTTATTAGAGTAAAATTTAAATCCATTAGATTTGAATTTTAAGTCTTTTCAAGGTTTTGTCCTTCTAATAAGTCCCTGGAATTTAGAGAGTACACAACTAAAATCTTCTCTGCTAAAAGCATTAATTTGAGCATTATTTTGAACACATTTAATCAGTTTTAACAAGCAAAATGTCAACATGACGTTCTCGATTTCCCGAATGACATAGCCAACTGAATCATATTTTTAATATGTTTAGAAACTTGGTATAAATGCATTATTAAACATAGTCCTAATACATATGTAGGCCTATTTATATGTATAGTATATTAGTAGTTATCGTGGTTATTGTATTCTTTGGAAGCTTGGACATTTGAACATGTTTCATTGCTTAACACCAGTGTTACCATCAGTTTACAGTACCGTTATCCAGACGTAGACGAAGATAGCTATATAAGACCAGACCTAAGAGCGGACCATTTATACGCATCGCGCATGGGGATAAAATGTGCGAATTGCATGCATGGTATACTTGATCCAGATCTCTTTAGCCCGAAAACTTGGCCCAAAAGCACCGCGTGAGCTGAGAAGCCTAAATAATTACAGTAGATATTTGCAAATAGAGGGTGTGCGTCTCTACTATTAACTTTATGATAAGAGCGAGACTGACGCGTGCCTATCGTATCTTATCTCCCAGGTAAAGAGGATGCACAGGTAGTAAAGTCGTTATCTGCACTTATCAACCGCGGTCGCGTGGGTTTGGAAGCTTATCATATTTGTTTTGGAAAAGGCTACGATGATCAATTCAAGTACACAAGCCATTTTAATAAAAACTTGATACACAAACATGATAAATGGCTACCGATAAAAGAGAACGGTCACAGAGTGTCCATGACACTAGAAATAGTTGTGGTTGTTGTTTGTGAAGAAGTTGTATTTAAATAAACACACGTGCAATTAATCATCCCAGCAAAGACACAAAACCTGTCAGTGTTTTACAACACCTTCCGATATAAAAATTCCTTTAAAAAAGGAATGGGGCGCCCAAATTATGTGAGCTTGGACGTGATATGGTGAATTCCATGGCATGGTGTTTAGATTTGGTCCCGGGGATTTGGTATCATAATGATTTTTTCTAGGGAAGAGTAGAAGATGATCAAATGCAAGACAAATGTGTTTGATTGGGGAAGGTGTATCACAGGACCGTTTTGGATGAAATAAATTGAATTGGAATGAAGCTGTCGTGTCAATTTGCGATTATGTGGGGTGGGGAGTTCAATTTTGGGGCATATTGTAGTGATGATATTGCTTTGGATATTGAATATTGTTGAATTTCGTTATGCAGGGGGTATATGATGGATAGTATAGAAGAGGATCTACCCCTATGTTGACCAAAATAAAAGTTTTTATGAATGTATAACGTCTGTGATACATATACATCATAACGTCTGTGATACATATACATCATCTACTTGCTAATACACTGAAAATCTAATAGAGATGAAGGATAAAAGACAATTACAGAACATTCATTCTTCAAAAGTAGCTATATGGGTATACAATGTTTACAAGATAAGAACGTTAATGTTTTGTACATGAACGTAACATCTTTGATACATAGTTGTTAACACACTGAAAATCTGACTAGAGATTTACAATTTGATGATATCCAAAAGAATACTTACTAACTTAGCATTGAAGAATTAAAATAATTACAGAACTTTCATTTGTTAACATACACGTAGCAATGATTAACAATGTTGAAAATACAAACGTAACGTTTTGTTCATAAACATAACATCCTCGACACATCTAGGATCCGCATAATTTGTTGATTAATGTCATAAACAGTCACAAAAGATTTATGGTCTGATCATTTTATCATTTTAAGGGGACCCGATATTGCATTTGGAAGAACCAGGCTTTTCAATTACTATCAAAACTGCTGGGTACCAAACTTTTGGATACAGCTTGTATAGTAATTTGTTCTAATTTCCATGCAAAAGGAGCCAGTTGTTTCATCCTTAAAACAAATAGGCTACACCATAATTTCCAATTACCCCATGCAGATAGATAAGACCTTGGTAAGATAAGCGTGTTAATTGTTATGTCACTATCACTATCTTGATCTTGATAAGATGCCTGACTTTGAAACTTTGGGTACAAAAACTCATACTCTGCAAGTTAGGTCAAATTTTGCACTATGATTGTTTATTTGAGCTTATTGGACTATGCCATTCAGATTAGGCTATTGTAATCCAAAGTGTTGGTCACCGTCTATCGGGTTCTAAGAGGCGGTAAACTGGTTACAAAGGTCAAAGTGGTTACAAAGGTCAAAGGTCTCGATTTATTTGGTGTTTTTACAAATCCATTAATTTTGTCTTTTAAACAAAGAATATACGCACACCATTTTATCCTGTGCATAACAGAAAACAATAATAAAATAAAATCCAAGCATATTGTGGATTTATTTCTGAGCAAGGGCATAATTTTAGCAAAATAGCATAACAATTGCGGAGTAAATCTAGTAAGACTGAAATTAGAAGCTACTCACAAGTACATGCCAATATTGTGGGACGCCTCCGTAGAGGGCGCCCCAAAAATGACAAGCACAACAAAGATATACTATGAACATTAACATTTCATGTATGATAGGCCTACCTGTTTCCAGAGAACAACTAGGCATGGCAACAAACACTCAACATTAAAAATTTCTTCTAACTTTCAGCATACATCTGGATTATTTTTTAGAAAGGGAAACATCGCATTTTCTTATTATGTAATAATGTTTTTCCGCATAACTTGATTTGGTGTAAGATTCATAAATTATTATAACTCCGACCTGGGTTTTGTTGTCCCGAAAAATTAATTTGTTCGCGATATTTTGGTGCTCCACGCAAAAAAAGGAAATTCCTATAGAATACCTACCACAGAGTAGTATTTTTTCGTCTATAGAAAAACCCTGGAAAATCACAACATTCAAGTGTTCGTCTCTTGGCTAAGACTATGAGAAAAGTTTGCAAAGCAATCGAGATTCTAGAATAGTTTAAAAGGGGCATGCATTGATAACTTTGTCAGTTTCTGCAGGACAAATTCTTTGTTTCGAAAGAAAATCAATTTCTGATTTATTTATATAATTATAGAGTTGAACTTAAATAAATTGATGCCTGCAAAAGGCTGCAAAAGGTACCCAATTTAACAGTATTCAAGATGAATGGATATTATGCTTGCAGCTGATCTTCAATAAAAAGAAGAATGCCATCTAAAATTCGTAATTATTTCATACAAATGTGGCATGAATTACGCCCTCAGCTAATTATGGTAATAAGCACGGAAATTTCATGTTGGGTTGAGATAGTGGTGGCGCTGGTCATTTAAAAAGAAAATTGAATTGAGTATTCAGTATAGCTACATCTCTGTGTGTCATAGGAGTAGATCCCGGGGGATGGGGATGGGGTGTAAATGAGTCCCTAATATTTTGATAGGGGTGGTCCATACAATCATCCCCCCTCCAATATTGACCTGTTTGGCCTAAAAATGCCGATTTGTGGCGTTTCACGTGAAATTATTCCACTTTTGCACCATATTTCACAAGTTTAGCTTCATTGAAGCAAAATTATTTGTGAGCATTGTATCTGAAGCTTATTGGATTCACTACACTTCAGAACTTTTTTCCAACTCTACCTCCCCCGGGGACCTCCCCCCCCCACCCATGTAAAAAAGACTATGGATAATTATGTAATTTGTTGTTTGTCAAAGTCGACGACTTTGACTACTAAGAGACGACATTGGCTCTATGCAAAGCACTAAGCAGTTAGTTAAGCTAGTGCGCGTGTCCTGATCCCTCCGATGTTCAGGCACCGCCGAACTATACATGATTAGAAGAAACGGGAAGTGCCGTAAAAATAGCTTAAGTTTCGCACCACGTACGTCGAAGTTCAATTTTCAAACTGTTGTTACGAAAGCAAAACGACTGGTAAAAAGGTCTACTAAATGAGCTCATTTATTCAAGTAGTCTGTGAAAATTACAATGGCGAAATTGCGACAAGAACTGTCAGGGACCAGTCACCATTGCGAGTGAAGCTCACGAGTGGTTTGAAAACAAATGCCAAATGCGATTTTTTTAAATTCCCGACTTGGTATTTTTATGTTTTTTAAGAAAAAAATCTGATTTTCGCCGAATTTTTCGGGAAAAAATGAAAACAAAAATTGAAATAATAAAAAATTCCGCATTTCTTTTTTTTTTTTTCAAATCGCGCGATTTTACAAATGCGCGCGCGAGCTTTGAGACAAACCTTTTATTTTTTTGGCCTCATAGGGAATTAAAGATGGCGCCACCTACTTGACAGGCCATCAAAAGTAGTGAATTAAACAGAGATACGTAATGATGGCGTAAAAGGGGCATTTCGTGACCCACAGAATCACCCCCCACGCAGTACGCATCCAAGTTAACTAGTAACAAACGCACGGCGCATGCGCGAGCCGGGAAATTCAGTTTTGGTTTTGAAACGTAAACAAAGCCGAATATCAAAACAACTCCATGCAGAAAATCACTTCTTTTTATAAAACTAAGCAAAATTACAACAATTACTTCAAGGAATGTAAACACCAAAGTCATATCTAGCACATATGTCAAAAAGAAGTTGAAAATTAATCAGATAAGCGAGAAAGGGTCGAATTTTTGGTCAAAAAAAATTTCGAAAAAAAATCATATTTTTTTGGCCTAAAACTTGGCAATAACAAAATTCCCAGTACACCACCAATTTCATGATTTTTTTCCTCAAAAATTAACTGAGTAATCCTCATAGTGTTTTCAAGTCAATTCCCCGGGAGACGAAGAAACGGACATATAGAAAAAAAGATATTTATTTTATTTAATTTAATCCACAAATTGACACCTGAGTCGGGGCGTTGCAAACGTGTCATATACGGTGAGTATGTGTGTACATGTGTAGGGACCGAACCTACAGCAAGCTTGAACTTCCCGGCTCGCGCATGCGCCCTGCGTTTGTTACTAGTTAACATCCAAGCGGTACAGGCGCCCTCCATTTGTTTCTTTGACTCCTTTGAGTGCAATATTGTCCTCCGGCCTTTGCCCTTAACTGTAATACTTCACACCCAAAGAGAGCGCAACATAAAAACTCTTTCAACATTATCAATTTCCTTCGGTCCCAGAGCGTTTTCATGTCTGGCTTGTCATTTTTTTTAAATTTAATATTTTTAAACATTAAACGCCCGTTGTATGACGGATCTCATGTAGAAGCATAATATTTACCATACAATTTAATATTTAAAGTTTTTAGCCTGCCTGTTCTCATGCCTTCTCACTCTGACCATGAACATGAACATATTTAAAATTAGATTTAGCAAACAATCGATAGTGACACATATACCCTAAAAGACATGCACTGGTATGCAGTAGGCATGTGGATTTCATCTTCCACGAAACAGGTAAATTATTATGTTCATTAATTAATGATCAATAACATTCAAACCAGAAAGGGCGACTACGATTTCTATTATATTAGCGCCCTCTACGCATTTTCGAAAAAGTTATTTTGAAATTCGTGTTTCGAGCTCCAATAGACGGCGCCAGTTACCATATAATTGCATAATAAGCTAAACATTCTAAAACCATAGACCCTAGATGCAAATGCACAAAACACAGTTAGTGAACTACTGAGTTAGTGTTTTATGTCAATGTATGTGATAAGAATGATATCTCTAAATGATAATTATGATAAAGGATACTGTAGGTACATTAAATCTCACAACACGACGTGATACAAGATACTGCAGGAACAGGTAAAACTACATTTAATCTCACAACTTGTGATTAAAGATACTGCAGACTTCCGCTCTCCCCATGGTTCATTTAGAATTGGGTAAATGAATCATGAAAGTACTCCGTCCTTCGGAAGGGACGTTAAGCCGTCGGTCCCGGGTACAGAGAGCCATACCTGTACATGTATCTCGCAGCCAGTTGCGAAAAGAGTAGGGTGTTAACCCCTGACTGTTCCCAACCCGTCCCGGAGTTCAAATGGACCCCAATGGAAATAAGCTTCAATAGAGGCTTTCTTGGGTTATCCAGGGTTGTCAAAACCCGAACAAATCAAATCAAATCAAATGCAGGGATAGGTAAAACTATATTAAATCTCACAGCATGATGTGACAAAAGATACTGCAGGAACAGGTAAAACTACATTAAATCTCACAACATGATGTGATAAAAGATACTGCAGGGACGGGCAAAACTACATTAAATCTCACAACATGATGTGATAAAAGATACTGCAGGGACAGGTAAAACTACATTAAATCTCACAACATGACGTGATAATTGATACTGCAGGAACAGGTAAAACTACATTAAATCTCACAACATGATGTGATAAAAGATACTGCAGGGACGGGCAAAACTACATTAAATCTCACAACATGATGTGATAAAAGATACTGCAGGGACAGGTAAAACTACATTAAATCTCACAACATGACGTGATAAATGATACTGCAGGAACAGGTAAAACTACATTAAATCTCACAACATGATGTGATAAAAGATACTGCAGGGACGGGCAAAACTACATTAAATCTCACAACATGATGTGATAAAAGATACTGCAGGAACAGGTAAAACTACATTAATCTCACAACATGATGTGATAAAAGATACTGCAGGGACAGGTAAAACGACACTAAATCTCACAACATGATGTGATAAAAGATACTACAGGGACAGGTAAAACGACATTAAATCTGACAACATAATGTGATAAAAGATACTGCAGAGATAGGTAAGACTACATTAAATCTCACAAAATGGTGTGATAAAAGATACTGCAGGGCCAGGGATAGGTAAAACTACATTAAATCTCAAAACATGATGTGATAAAAGATACTGCAGGGACAGGCAAAACTACCTTAAATCTCACAACATGATGTGATAAAAGATACTGCAGGGATAGGTAAAACTACATTAAATCTCACAACATGATGTGATAAAAGATACTGCAGGGACAGGTAAAACTACCTTAAATCTCACAACACGATGTGATAAAAGATACTGCAAGGATAGGTAAAACTACATTAAATCTCACAATATGATGTGATAAAAGATACTGCAGGAACAGGTAAAACTACATTAAATCTCACAACATAATGTGATAAAAGATACTACAAGGATAGATAAAACTACATCGAATCTCACAACATATGATAAAAGATACTGCAGGGATAGGTAAAACTACATTAAATCTCACAGCATGATGCGATAAAAGATACTGCAGGGACATGTACAACTACATTAAATCTTATAACATGTTGTGATAAAATATATCAATAATATTCAAACCAGCAAGCAATGTATATTAGCGCCCTCTACGCATTTTCGAACAAGTTGTTTTTTGAAATTCGTGTTTCGAGCTCCAATAGGTGGCGCTTGTTATCATTATGATATTATTTATACGCTATAAAGCATCCTAAACTATAAAAGACAACAATTATGCAAATGCACAAAACACGGTAATTGAACTTAGTGTATTATGTCAATATAATATGTGATAAGAATGTTTTCTATTTTTAGGTCAGGGATATCCCTTAATGATATGATGAAAGATACTGTAGGTACAGATAACACTACATTAAATATCACAACATGTGATAAAAGATACTGCAGAGACAGGTACAAAATCTACATGATGTGATAAAAATGCTGCATGGACAGGTAAAACTACATTAAATCTCACAACATGATGTGATAAAAGATGCTGCAGGGACAGGTAAGACTACATTAAATCTCACAATATGATGTGATAAAAGATACTGCAGGGACAGGTAAAACTACATTAAATCTCACACATGATGTGATAAAAGATGCTGCATGGACAGGTAAAACTACATTAAATCTCACAACATGATGTGATAAAAGATGCTGCAGGGACAGGTAAGACTACATTAAATCTCACAATATGATGTGATAAAAGATACTGCAGGGACAGGTAAAACTACATTAAATCTCACACATGATGTGATAAAAGATACTGCAGGGACAGGTAAAACTACATCAAATCTCACACATGATGTGATAAAAGATACTGCAGGGACAGGTAAAACTACATCAAATCTCACAACATGATGTGATAATAGATACTGCATGGACAGGTAAAACTACACCAAATCTCACAATATGATGTGATTAAAGATACAACAGGGACAGGTTAACGTACATTAAATCTCACGACATGATGTGATAAAAAATACTGCAGGTATAGTTATGAGATTTCGTGGTTCTAGTAAAAAAATCAGTACAGACTCATCTGTTAACACTGATGATGTTGTAACGAAATTCTGTTTACCGCAGAAGATGCTTGTTGCTCAGCAACGCGAATGCCAGTCGTATTCTTCTTTAGGAAATCGTCAAGCACGTGACTGAAATTGTATTGCCCCTCGTCTCAGTTCATGATGGTCCCATTGCTTTCTGATTTCTACTGCCTCTTTAATGTAACGTTTGTATCTGTCTGTCACTTTGCCCAATACCTTAGCCTCTTCCAAATCTATGTGATCTTTCCCCTATTATGTAAAACTACATTAAATCTCACAACATGATGTGATAAAAAATTCTTATTGATGTATACATTTTACCAACATTCTTCAAGGATGTTACTATGACGTCATAAGATAAGTGCGCTTT
The DNA here is from genome assembly GCF_039555335.1 of Amphiura filiformis. Classification (NCBI taxonomy): domain Eukaryota; kingdom Metazoa; phylum Echinodermata; class Ophiuroidea; order Amphilepidida; family Amphiuridae; genus Amphiura; species Amphiura filiformis. Next base: position 26,474,000 of record NC_092639.1, on the reverse strand, counting down.
CGCAAAATTTGAAAATTCTGACTATTTACAAAATTTTGGCCAAAATTGATTTTCACTAAACATCATACATATGTGATTTTTTCAGAGTTTTGGTTAAATAATGAAAGGAAGCTACTATCTCCAGGATCCACAACATGCACATCTATAAGGGCACGGTTCTTTAACCCCAATACATTTATATAGCCATTTAATGACCTCTGAAAATTTGGGTACAAAAACCCATACCCAAATTTTGCACTATGACTGTTTAATTGATTGAGGTTATTGAACTATGCAAATGGAATGAGGCCATTGTGGGACCACAATGGCCAAGACAAGACTGATAAGCTGGACAAATCGGGGGGCTATGGCATCAAATGTTTAGACTGTTCTTCCATCATTATGTAAAAGTGCCAGACCATTAAGAACATTGTATAAGGGAACATGAACGTCTCACTTCCCCGGTTGGTGAGCACAATGATCGCGAATTCTTACCGTGAAGAAGACTGGCTCAGGAGAGTTGAGAAGCGATCCAGACGGAGCTGGCAGCGGCCTCAACTGAGACTGGGTCGCCAAGATCTCTCAGTTGTTTACAACAAGATTTCAATTGTCCAAAACCAATCAATATCTGGTAGTCAAGTAGCAAGACAAATGCAATAATCTCCTCAGTGGCTAAATAAGAAATGACATTAGATGCAGGTCGCAAGCTACCCCAGCTCTGCAAATAGTAAGTCTTGTGACTGTTGTTTTAAATCTTCTACTGATATACTATTTCAAGATAAAAATCAAATTTGAAATCAATATCATTTAGAATATTTTGTAACAAGAATAATAAATATTATCTTGTGAGTGAATTCAAGATTAGTCAAAGACATTTGGCGCTTAAATTGGCCGATTCACTCAGAACGGTGGTCAACCGATATCTATTGTTGTGCAAGGCTCACTCAGTCATTTAATGAGCTGAGGCAATACAAAAGATAGAATTTTGTGTTGAAATGAGCAACATTTTGATTAATCTGTTACACCTTTTCAATGTAAAATTAATTTTCTCGGCCAAATGAAAAGCAATAATTTTCATTTTTTCAGTAAATGTCAGAAGAAAACTATAATGCTTGGTACTGTTTATTTTTTTCAAACCCTGATGTTAAACTTAGGTGTAAAATTTAGGCTTCTAGTGTAAGATTTTCGATTTTCACAGGCTTCAAGTTGCCCCGCGAGTTTTTTTTTGGGGGGGTCAACGTTTTTGCTTTTTAAAGTAACACAATTCGCTAACGATAGATATTTCCGAACTTTCTAAAGCACACCATATAAAGCTATATGTCATAGTTTTGTCAGAATTTCGGTTTTGATTGCACCATTTTTCAATTCCGACTGCCAATTTTGTCAAAATCAACTCGCGAATGTTCCCATGGATGGATGATTTTGCAAGCCTTAATAGAAATATCGATTATTTCTGCTGGTTATATTAGAATTGAAGTACTGGTTGAACATTTTGGCAGTCGCAAGTGAAAAAAGGTGAAATCAAAACGGAAATTCTGACCAAACTATAATATAATAGACCCACACGATGTGCATTACAGAGGTGGGAAATATCTTTATTCTTCAAACTATATTAGTTTGAAACGCTAAAAAATTAACTCCGAAAAAAAGGCTCTGTACTTGGACCTCAGTGGCTTACCATTTACACTTACCCTATACGGGATATCATCCTTCGCCATAAATTGAAATACCATGTTTATGCGGACGACACACAACTTTATTTATCATTTGATTCTTCTCAACATAGCGCTAATTCTGCCATTGCTACTCTTGAAATTTGTATCAGTGAAATTCGTACTTGGATGCAATGAAACTTCTTGAAGTTAAATGATGATAAAACAGAATTTCTTCTGTTCGGATCCCATCAACAACTCTTTAAAATCAACACTTATGTGCATTTTTTGACACTCACATGACCATGCAACCTCATATCTCTAATATCATTCGTTGTTCAGCGCTTCAACTACGTAACATTAGCCGGATCTGCAAATACCCAAGTCTCGATGCTACTGAACAAATTATTCACTCATTCATTCTCTTCTCGTTTGGATAACAACAATGCACTTCTCTATGGATTGCAAGCAAACCAAATCTATCGCCTTCAAAACACTGCCGCTGGAATTTTCACTTTCACCAAAAAATCTTGCCATATCACACCAATCCTAAAGGAACTACATTGGCTTCCTGTCACACAAAAAATTGTTTTTAAACATATGTTGATCATGCATAAATGTAATAATGATATTGCTCCGTCATATTTATCTGAACTCCTTTCAAATTATGTTCCCATCCGTACGCTTTGATCTATAAACATTGCAGCTGGAATGAACTGCCTATTTATATTAGAACTTATTATTATTATTTTGTAACAAGAATAATTATATATTAGCTTATGAGTGAATTCAAGATTAGCCAAAAACATTTGGGCCTTAAAATATATGTTATATCTTAAATTTGGCCGATTGAAATATTTAAATCTTTTAACGACTGGTGATAGGAATCAATTATTAAAAATAGTCAAAACTATAATTAAATGTCAGGTTGGCTTGGTAAAGAGTGCTCAATACACAAGTGTTGAGCAAGAATAAATTAATCCAAAGTAAACCTGGTTATTCCATGATTGTGCACTACAGAACTGTTTCGTGTGGGAGACCCACACTCCTCAGGTGCAATGAATGATGTTGTACTCAACACACTGGCAACATACATGAGCAAGGCAGCTTTTTGCCACCATGGCAACTATTAGCTGCCTTGCTCATGTATGTTGCCAGTGTGTTTAGTACAACAGCATTCATTGCACCTGAGGAGTGTGGGCCTCCCACACGAAACAGTTCTGTAGTGCACAATCATGGAATAACCAGGTTTACTTTTGGATTAATTTATATTAAAAATAGATTGAAATGTTTCTTTGGTTTGACTCTAATTCTTTTTGTAGAATGATTTCACCATCCAATCATGTGTTACTCCTAATGTACTGCCAAATGGCATATGTTTATAATGAGATTTCAAACTTTTTAGAGCGAGTGAATATTTTAAATCTATTATCAACTGGGAAGGATTTGTCCCTAATTCGAGACGGCAAGAGATTGAGCAACAATCAAAATCAATCCTTTCAACTGAAATTTCATTCGAAAAGATTTGCCCACAACTTTAATCGCTAAAAAAATAGAGAATCACTCCTTTCGATTGAAAAAAAGTTTGAAAATTTAAATCACCCGAATGAATATACATTCGAAAACGATTTGTCCCTATTGAAAATTCGATTTTATTTTTATTGAATATTCAATATGCCAAGTTCAGGGTCAGCTGATTTATTAGAGTAGCATAATCCCATTCAAATACAGATGCTTACCAGACAGATATATTAATAAAAGCATAAGTACATTAATGTAATCTAGATCCTAGAGGCATTACTATCTTAATACTGCCTTTTCTCATAATACCTCTTTTCACCAATGCAAGAATACACCGTTTATTTGTCAAATCATTTAAGTCGGATCATAATTTATTCTAAGATAGAATTAAATAAGTTTCCATTTTTATCATTATTTGTTAACATCAATTAGTATTTCCATGTTTTAGATTTTCGCATGATTAATTATTTTCCTTACAGATTGTTACACTTGAACTAAGACAATTGTTGGCAAGTACTCGGCTGATAAATCACGGCTTATTATGCCAATTTGATATCAGATTGAGACATCACTGGACTTCCGCCTTAAAACATAAAGTTTTAATATGATTTTGTTATTCAAACTAAGATCAAACCACAATGCAATTAATACTAGAAGGAAGATGGAAATATGCTTATTCCATGGTAGTGGTTAATCCTTGGATTTTTAATCGCTTACAAGCAACCTCACGTGGCTATGATATAAAATGTCATTAAAATCGATTTTCTTCAGTATCAAATGCTTTTTAAGAACCAAGTTTGCAATTCTAGATAAATCTTAATTGTCGGATTATTTAATTTTCTATTTGGTGTTTTCGATATAAACCAACAATTCAAATTACCTTTAGATGTTCAATCATACGTTAAAAGATGGTCGTTTGCAAGAGAGAGTTAAAACTTCTTAAGAAGTTAACGGAGCTTTATCCACTTGAGTTAAAACTGTAAATCAAAGTGGTGCCCATAAGCAAGTTTTATTTTCATTGGAAAAGACGCTATTTTTCCTTAACGTATGTATTCAAAGACAAATGTATATCAATAAAGAATGTGAACAAGTTACCAATTAAAACCGTACACTTATCGAGGGGCTGTTTTTTCTCTTGCCCAATTAGATGATCCCGTCTTTTATTTGAAAACAGTTCTTCTTGTAGTGTATGTGCCTTAAATTAAAGTTTGTTATAATGCCGTTGGCGAGTGGTTTCCGCATGGAAACCCGATTTAGGAGTATCACAGCCACTTTGATAGCCCTTTCGCGCGCTTGCGCGCGACTGCTCTTTTGGACCGCTGATCCTCAGGCACCAACTTGTCAAAATTCATAAAAGTCGAGCAAAAAAGATGAAGCGGGATAACCCGCTAATAAAGATAAATAAAAGTAGCATTAGTTTACGGAATATCCGCCCAATACCACGAGCTGCGCGTGCTGGTGTTTGACTATGGCACTGTTTTGGTATAAACCATGTAAAACACGAAATGAATAATTAATGAGATACATAAGCTTCAAGTACGAGGTGCTTATTTGGTATATTCAGCAGTCATAAGATAAGAATTAAATATTAACTTATATATTCACCAGTGTGGTGTCGTATAAAACATTATAACGCAATTAGCATAATTTGTTGAGATGATAAAGAGACGGAGTGAGATAGAAGACGAGCTATTGGTTAAACTCTGGTTAAACCAATCAACGGAGGTGTGGACATTTAAGAATAAATAATTGTGTAATTAATTTCGTTTAAATCTGGAAAAACACCGCCGCGGGATTAGATGGAGTACGCTGTATCTATCTGATAGTCAACCATTAAACAAAACGCTCGCACATTTAGATGACTTATCAGTGACAATTGTGCGGTGAGATTCTAATTTTTCAGGTTTAGATCGTTTAAAGATCGGCACGTGCAATCGTCATGGTTGATTTGTGAAGCAAATTCACCATTTTACCAAACGTGTGCTGCGATCTTGACAAATATTCTCTATCAAGACTACGAAAGAAAAACTAAGCATCAATGCGGAACATTTCACGGTGTTGACTTCAAATTGCAAAACTAGAACAAAACCATACGGTTTCAACATCCTAAATAATACTTAATAGACAATCACCTGACGACGTTGCTCATTAAGCATTGAAGTACTGAGAAGTCATTGCTGTTCATTTAAAAAAAGGGTTGAGTTATTACCATTTTGTGTCAAATCTTTGATGACATGGCATCGGAATCATCTAGCGGGAATCTCTCGGACATGATGTTATCATCACCTGGTAGCAGTGATGGTTCTTGCGACGAACCTATACCAAAACGCCAAAATACCACACAGGGACAAAAATCAGGACTTCTCCGTACACGGAGAAGAGCTACCGGGCGCACGGGAGGAGAGAACACCGGTTCATCAAGTTCATCTTCTAGCAGTAAAGCCGCCGTACAAGCAAAGGATAAAGAACCGCATCTTGTACAAAGAAGAAACGCCCGGGAACGTAGACGAGTGTCGCTAGTCAATGAAGGTTTTATCAGACTCAGGAGAAAAATCCCGACAGAACCTAGAAATAAGAAACTGTCCAAGGTTAAGACACTTAGAACGGCTATTAATTACATAATGCATCTCAAAGAAACGTTGGATGAAGAAGCAAATAGGCAACATAGATTGGAAGAACTTGAACATCTTGGTATGACTATTCCTTACAACATGCACCGCCTCATCAGAGTTATGCCGAGTGGACGCCGTATCCTGAGCCAGCTGTTGTGGTAAGCTCCTACAGTTCCAATTAACCTTTCTTTGAAAGAGTTGTCAAAATTCTTATTCAAAGACAATGATCATGATAATGGGATTATTTTAGATGTTAAATGCTAAAATTAGACAGGTGACTAATGCTTAGATTAGAGATGGAAGTATGTTTTGAACAACTTTTAGTTGTCAACGATAATACAGTAGACTGCTAAAAAGCGTTTACCAAGCATTTCACTACGTATCTAGTTATTAGGGTTTCTTAGTGTATTTTATTCGTCCGTCAACATGGTTAGTTGATACTTATAAAAAGGTTGAATGTTAAAGGCCCAGTCAGTGATTTGCTCATCCGGACGATCGTAAACATCAAAATTCAGATTTTGGCACCTTTGTCATTATCGTAGATATGTGTTAACATAGCATTCTAATGGTTTAGCCGAAAGCCGTGTATTTAAGACAAAATAAGGCATTTACATGAATCTGCAATTTATATACTGACAGCATATAAATTAGCTACATGTATTGTTGAATGGGGCTTCAGATCTCACACCACCAAATCAGAGTCCCATAGAGATATGTGCTAAATTTGCCTTAAGAAAACGTCATTTTTTCTTCACAGGAGCGACTCAGTTTTAAGCGGAAGCTATGATGGTTGAAATCAGCCCTTGTCTGATCCCACTGGCTGGGAATAGGTTGACCGTCATTATTTTTTACGACTGGCCCTCGAAGTCTACGATATCCGGGAATTGCCTATTTTACAGGCAAAACCATGCCAGTGTTTCTGTAAAGAAAAGGCTGCTTAAAATCATTAAAAGTTATTCGATCTCTCCCATCTGTGGTACACTTGCAGGAATTAATATTACTAATCATGACCAATCCAAATTTGGCTAAAATTATGCAAATTTCTGCTCATTTTAATGCTTAAGAAGTGAAATTAAGGGCGCAGAACCATATAATTCTATTTGGTGGTGTGAAATCTTCATCTTCGTCAACACTGCTGGGTTTTTTTTTTTGGTTATTTGCAAAATTCTTCATTTCGAAAATATCAATTGACAATTTGAATGACTTATCCTTCACTTTTAAGCAATTTATAATCAATTGTAATTTTTTTACACTTTCGTTGGGATCTTTGAATGCGACTTTAACTTATAACCAGATAACAATTTCTAATATAGATTAAATTAATTCTTAAATTTAATTGTTCTTGAATAACACATAAAATAATTTAAGATGTTTACAAAGGTATATCAGCACTATTCAGTCCCTTTTATCGTTTGAAAATTAAAGTGCTTATTAAATATCCATAACTACGATATGAAAAAGGTTTTGCAGATGATTCGGTTTCCTCAGCTTTTTTATATACTTTCAAATACTGATCGATCACATCATTTCAATCTGTCTTTCATAGCTATGTATACGCTACGCTTAATAATATTTGACGTTGTCTTTGTTAAACAAAACTGTTTTGAAATAGCGTCATTTTAACAAAAACGTATGATTATTTACTGACTTTATAATTGTTGGCAGTTATCTTGAACGAAAATCATTTACCTATAAACTCATTAAGGTGCACACAACGATAATTAAACGCTTTTTGTACTTAATTGTGGTCTTTATCACGGTCTCGCATAAACGCACATAAACCCATCCACGCACCAGGGATTTGTACGGTGTGACGAATTCCAAAAGATGTTATAAAGTTAAAACATAGAATAAATAAATTAAAGGCAATCGTGGGAACCGTGCCAGGTACTATACCTTTGTTTTCTCTTAATTTGAAAGAAAATCTTATAGAGATATTCTACAAATAGATTTATATGATAGACACGTCGTATGATTTTTTAGAATTGTGAGTCAGATAATAAAGATAATAATTGAAATGAAACCTTTGTGAGGACTAAGGTCTAGCTGCCGTCTTTTAAATAATATAACTGTTATAATTAGGGTTATCATTAGGTATATCTAAGTTTGTCTCGCATAAATGGATTGGTAACTTTCTCTTAAGGGATCTAAAATGAGCGTTTATTGCGTTTCGACAGTATTTTTTGTGGGACATGAAAGCACCTCAGACCTATCGAATTGCATTCTGAATACGAAGCATGTCTTTCTGATATCAAATAATTTTCATTTTTGAAAATCACAATATAATACAAATTTTATGACAAATTATAAAAATTTGATATTTTTCAAAATTTTGATATATAACAGTCCTCGAAGTAAATTATATAAATCTAATGATATATTCTTAAAGTGTATGTAGCAGGGAGGAAAAGCCGACGGTCAATTGAAAATTTTGACCTTTCATATTGAAGATATGGATTTTTTTCCCAAAAAGACCTACTTTTTTTGGTGTTTTGGGAAAAAAAATCCATATCTTCAATACGAAAGGTCAAAATTTTCAATTGATCGTCGGCTTTTCATCCCACCTACATACACTTTAAGAATAAATCATCAGATTTATAAAGTTTACTTCAAGTACTGTTAAATATCAAAAATATAAATTTTAATGATTTGCCATAAAATGTGTATTAAATTGCGAATTTCAAAAATCAAAATTATTTGATATCAGAATGACATTCTTCGTATTCAGAATGCAATTCGATATTTCTGATGTGCTCTAATGTCCCAAAATAAATACTGTCCAAACGTTCATACCCCAGCCCTTAAGAGATCCTTTTTTTTAATTGCAAATGATGAAAGCAGTTTACATCAACAAACAAATTTTAAGATTTGATAAATTTGAGGTTGAGCATGAACATGAACTAGCCCCATTCACGAACCGCGACACCTCTCGAACAGCGAGCGGAGCGAGCAGCGAAATCTTTAAATCATCACACAGGTATCAGAGTACAGCTCAGAAGCCAGTGCTACATCAGTCTATGGCTACATGGACTAAGTTGAGCATGGACTAACGTGACTAAGCCTTACACGAGGTTTTAATCAGTGGGTCGGGTTAAATGGCCGGATGGTTTGTTCAACAGCACGTGCCGCAGAGCACCGGGCTCGAACGAATGAAGAGTGTGGTACTTGAGACCCAATCATAATAAATGAATAACCATCAACATTTTTAAAATTAGCCAACACACAAAACAGTTTCCTTCATCATGGTTAAGTTCAAACCGATACACACACATCTACAATTATTCACTTATGTGATCTTTCGAGCTAGACGACGACTCTGTTGTATCTTTTTCAAACTGATGAAATTGGTTTAATGATATTGGTTGTCACATGACTACAAGTTCGAAACCCGGTGGTAGTTGGTGACGGACTTTGTCCTTGTCAATTGATCTGGGGTGTCGTCTGATGTTGATGGTTTCCTTGTCCCTTACACCACGGTTAAAACAGATAGAGTCTTGATCTAGCACCTTCACATCCTTCCAACCGATTGCGTGTTTCTTGGTTTGGATTTGTCTAGAGACCGACAAGGAGGCATTCACACTTAGGACAAAAATAACCATTTTTTAGGAAACTTATAACCATTTTTTTGTTCCGTATGCAGCACCCTACGCAATGAGTAGGTTCCACAAAGAACTCCATGGAAAACCAATGCGGTTCCTTTATAGAACCAAAAATGTTCTTTATAAAAATGATTATTTTTAGAACCTTAAGTTTGAAGAACCTTTAAGGAACCGTTAAGAAAGAACCAAAAAAGTTCTTTAATAAGAAAATGGTTCTTTGTAGAAACTTATAAGCTTGCAGAACATTTTGAGGAACCCTTAATAAAGAACCAATCAAAGGTGCTATGTAGAAAAGAAAAAACATTCTTTAGCTAAGAAAATGGTTTTATAGAACCGAAATACGGTTGACACTGATTTTCACGTTTCTTAACTTTGCGATGAGTGCTTGAATTGATTAATTACCATTGCTTAGGGTGCTGTATATGAGACAAAATGGTTCTAAGTTGCACCTTTAAAAAAAAAAAAAAAAAGAGTGAATGCCTTGTCGGTCTCTCCAAGCCAAGAAACACACAATCGGGTGGAAGGACGTGAAGGTGCTAGAACAAGGCTCTATCTGGTTTAACTGTGGTGTAAGGGAGAAGGGTAGCCAGACATCAGACGCCACCCCAGATCAATTAACAAGGACAACGTCCGCCACTTCCTTAAGGTTCTTTATAGAACTTTTTAAGGTTCTTTATCATGTTTATAGAACATTGCTTATGGTGTTGTACACGGGACAAAAATGGTAGCTAATGGTTCTAAGTTGCACCTTTATTCTATGAGTGTTGCTCTAGCGTTGTTCAGTCAATCTGGTGCTGACAGTGCGCTCAGACTCTCCAACATAGGCAGCAGTAGATCCGAGGTGCTCTGACGATAACTCTCCGATCACCAGGCAATCTACGTTTGTTAAGTAGGCCAGTGGGACAACGAAACCGCTACGTGAACGAGCTAAGGCAGCAGGACAGTTTTCACAAGAAATGTAATAAACAGGTTCCGTTATGTCAACCCATAGAGTGTCTTTTATTGTGTCTCTTGGTAAAGAGATTGTCTAATTCAGAGTCGAGGAAATATAGAATCAAGAGAAAAGGCAAATAAAAAAATTTCGGAACAGATCTAATATAGGTCAATGGGATTAGTTCTCTATTATTTCAAGCTAATGCGAATTTAAGCATACGAATAGACCTCTAGGCATCACACGTTAAAATTGATGACAGTTTCCTCGTTTTGAATGGCAAGGGCGGGTAAAACAACAAGACTGCACCACCAAACTTTGTCAATCAAAGATTTCTGTTTACTGCCCTTTGGTAGAGTCATCCAAAGAGATTGTTGTTGTGGTTTATTTTGTTTACAGGCCCCGTGTATACACACATTCCGCAGGGCACACGCGCTTTTTAAAGAAATGTTTCAAAAGATACTGTCCTTTCGTTATTATCTGCTACAGATTTAAGCCAACGGACTTCAAAATCATAATACAATAACAAGCAGCAAAGACGTAATCCTGGTTTAGCAAAACAATACATTTAAAGTAAAGTTGCAAGTTAGGGTGACTTCTGAATCCCCCTTTCTAAGGGAACGCAAGACCTGAGATATGCGTTATTGTAATTCCAGCGGGAGTTGCTATATCCATCCCTGCGGCATACTTTTATATAACACGAGCCCGTTACTTTAACAAGCTTGTTGCGCATTGTCGACGAATGTGTTTCCTTCTATATCGTGTTCACTCATTGTCACGTATTTAAGACGGCTTAAATCTGGTAAATTATTTTTAGGATCTTAATTGCTTTTAAAATGTGATGGAAAGTGATGGAAGCGATTATCAAAATATAAGCACGCTTTTTCTTCATGTATGATGAAACTGCTGCACTCATTCGAAGTTAATATCAGTATGGGTGTTTACCTTTATCATGTTAATGTACCAGGGCACCAGGCCACACGCGACAGTACTAGTTTGCATCGCTTTGTAAAGGACATTTTGTACTTGTCATATTAACAATGGTATGTCTATTCGTTAAGATTTATGCAAATTCATACTACATGATATTTCAGGGAAGGAAAGACGACTTTGCTTGCACAGTTGAAAATAACAACCTAATGATACAGCAAACTTGAGGGAAATAAGTAACACAAGAAAGGTACAAAGAAAGAAGAAGAAGAAGCAATATATATACTGTAAAATAAAACAAGAGATAAAATACAACAACGGTAAAGAAAAAAAGAAAAAAAGAAAGAAAGAAAGAAAGAAAGAAAGAAAGAAAGAAAGAAAGAAAGAAAGAAAGAAAGAAAGAAAGAAAGAAAGAAAGAAAGAAAGAAAGAAGAACGAAAAAAAAGAAAGAAAGTAAGAGAGGAAGGAAGGAAGGAAGAAAGGAAGGAAGAAAGAAACAGCGAAAGGGAGAAAGAAATAAATAAATAGAGAAATGGAGAAAGAAAGACAGAAATAAATAGAGAAAGGGAGAAAGAAAGATGAATAGAATTGAAGCTACGTTAACTCACAAAAGAAAAAAGATGAGGTAGCCAATTATTACTCTTATAAAATAACAATGTCTTTAAGATAAAAAGATGATATAAATAATCAGCAGTGATCCATAAAAGAAGTTAATTTGATAATTTTTCATTGCACGTGGGAATCGGAGGTATATACAACTGGAAGAATCAGGTGAAACGTAAGCGGGAAAACAGTGTCAGTCGAGCGGTGGACGCTGCAGTTGCAGCATGGTGTAATGGATCGTCGATTCTCTTCACCAATTTTTCAATTAATCTTCATTTAAAACGGTTGTTTAGTGTTTACAATCCCATAGCAAAGAAGAGTCGATATATAGTCCCATCATTCACCGCAAAATGGCAAAAGACAACCTAAAATTTAAATAAAAATCAAGCACTCCGCTTTCGTGGCTAAATAAGTAGGTTGGGAGAATTCCATTTTGTGGTATTTAAAATGGAATCAAGTATTCTTGATCTTTGTAAACATGGTTCGTTTTGAACAATTCCAGTGCAAAATGATGTTGATCTACTCACATTTTCAGTGACGTTTCACCACTACACTAGTGGTTTCTTCAGACTGCAACTCATCACATCTTGACTGCTTCCTTTTACAGTCAACTGGAGCCGTAGAGGGCGTGATGAGTTGGTCAAAGATGTTGTTGAGTGAATAGGGTCCCTCGTCCTTTTCGGCGTATCCAGATAGCCTCTTTTAGCCATCTGGTAGTAGTGCCTGGTGAAACGTCACTGAAAATATGAGTAGATCAACATCATTTGCACTGGAATTTACAGTTCAATCCAACATTCCAAATGAACTTGTTCAAAGATTCTTGATCTTTGTTTGACAAAATAAAGCAAATTTGTACTCACTATATTATAAAAAATGTAAAATCCTCTATTTACAAAGAAAATCAATTTCTGGTAGATTTATGTAGAGTTGAGTTAACTTGGTTAATGTGACCTGAATAAGCTGTCTTTGCATGTCAAATTTACTGCCTTTTACGGTAGCCACCTCCTGTATTAGTCAGTTGTATTTATTGCGAATCACTACCTAAATATTTTTTATTAAAGTTAAAATAAATATTTCATTTAATTTGTTAGAGTCATTCGCAATTGTTTTGAGTAAAATATAAATCGTCGTATTATTGAATTTGCGTAAAGGATTCTGGGACAATTTGTAGCTATCCTTCCATAACGAGCCCTCTTTCTTTTGCATCGAAGTGAAACAAATTACGAACAATGACTTTCACATAAATAATTATACACCTTACTATTTCATCGCGTCACGTGACGCGATGAAATAGTGGGTGTATAATTATTAAATAACACATCACATGAATCCTTACTTCCTACGCCACAAAGTAAGATACTGTTCATTGGTCCACAAATAGTAGTACTATTTGTGGACCAATGAACTGCATCGTACTTTGTGACGTAGGAAGTAAGGATTCATGCGACTGGTCATGAACGTCACCATGTTCACCATCACCTGAGCATGGAGGTAGTACCTCCATGACCTGAGTATGGCGTCGTTCCATAGCTATACACCATATAGTACATGATAATGTTTAACCTTTTTTGTTTTCATTGTTTTCTTCTCAATAAAAGTGCATGTAATTAGTCATACTTAATGAGAGTAGAAAGATAATTATCAAGTTATTTTAACATTTTGAAATCACACAAAAGCGGACTTTTTTGGTCCAATGACATTGTTTCGTGAGCCGTTTCGATATATATGACCTACCTGCCATTATTATATAGAATGACATACCCGTTTTTTATAATTATCATTTTTTTTGATGATCAAACAAGAATAATGTATAATAGTTCAAAATAATAATAAAATCAAACAAAATAATCACTGCGATAAATTAATATTTTGTTTATTTTATAAATTGTTATAAATAATAAAATACCACCTGCTTAGAATACGCTATAATGATTGGTATGACAATATGACACGTGAGTAGTTTACTCGTCTATCATATCAGTTGTAGGCACTGTGACAAAGGAATGGATGATAGGTGCCTGAAAGAAAACTCTCACAAAGTACAGTTTTATGTATACAAAGATAAAGACGCGGATTCATAAACATTTAAAGTATGGTATCACTCCACCCACACAGTAAATTAATATATTAAAGTTGTAAACACTTATTTAAACACTTCAATGGAATTTGTAACACTTTTTGAACATTGCCAAGTGTTTACCACAGTTAAAGTATAGGAGGTAAACACTAAACTAACAAATTTAAATAATAAACACTCCTAAAAACTGAACGATAAAGTTTTTAGGTATTACAAATAATAGACAATAAGGATTAAACACTCTGTTTAAGAACTGAATATCTATAGTGTTCAAGTATATATTTTGTCTCTTGCTTGTCTTTAATATTTCAGTGTCTGAATTATGAGACTGGTTTAATAATAGTAAGTGTGGTACAATTCGTTGGAAAATATATCACATACTATACGAAAAGGGTCGTACAAGGAACTCTTGAACATGCAGGGTATCATTCGTTTGTCAAGTCGTCTTGTAGCGTTTGTAAACAAAGATAGAGGTACAGGGTGTATCAAAATGATTGGTACCCATCAATATCCAGTGATCATGGCCAAGACTGCCACATCAAAATGCAGCATAAATGCCACCTTATTTGTAGATTTATACCATAAAAGGTCACTAAACAAAGAATTGTAGTCATCTCAGGAAGATCTAATGTTGAATGTGAAAGAAGTAGGCATTTTTGTATAGGGCATACAATGAAGCTGATGGGTACCAATCATTTTGATACAGACTGTAAATTTCAATTTGACAATATTAATTGATAAAACCCCTGAAAAACAGCATTTAAAGGGCTTTTCCAATTCTGTGGTTATCACTACGTCATTGATTATGATTTCAAGTCAATTCGACAACGTAATTATCAAAAACGAAAACGAATAAAACACCAAACAAATAAAGGGCGTTTTCAATTATGTAAAATCACTGCGTTATTTGCTGTGATTTTAAGCCAATAGATCTACTCCGACAGTTGTAATAAAACGGTTTATTTAAATTCTTACGTTTGTACTTCTAAATGGATTTCTGTCCTTTTAACTTACACACAATTCATGAATAATAAAGAGCGTTTTCAAAAACCAGATTTGTTTTTAGTTCACGATTTTTAGGCTATTATGCCAAGTATGTGGAGTAAAAGTGCAAAGGCCTCGTTGTACGTCACAGACCCAGGGGAAACGCAAGCAGCTGGTTTGTCAGCTTATTTCATGAATATAAACACGACGTTGCGCTTTTGTCATTCGGAACACCTTCAATATCATTAATTTCAATTAAATATAAGATATCATTGTCAATAGTAAGAACAAGATTATAAAATTACAGTGTTAGTCACTTTTCATAAATGAACATGTTGAATGTTATATCGTGGAAGCAAGTTTACATTTTAAAAGTTATTGATTAGCTTTATACTTGCAAACTGGAGCAAGTCAAACTACTGAACAAGTGGTTCCCCTACGTATGATGCATCGCCCAAGGGAATAAACTATGTACTGATTTTTGCATGTCCCAAAGTCATTAATAGTATTAATTTTCTTCACCAAACTAAACGCAACGAATTTTAAAATTACATAGAAAAATAAAAGATTATTTGAGGTGCATTAAGCCGAGAATGAACACGCGAGTGGTCACTAAACTGGTTTACTCCAGACAATACCTAAGTCCCGAGGGAAAGATTGTTAGAACAACGCTGCTGGTCCGAGATTTTGAAACGGGTATTTATCCCTTTTGATGGCTGAAAAAGTAGACCGCTTGTAGTGATTTCACTACCAACGCCGTCAAAAGTTAGTTTAAAAAGTGGAATCTTTCATCAAGTTGTACATCAAGGAGTTTCAGAAACGCGACCTGTTTAGTAAAATCAATGAATAAAACGGCGTCATGAAATGTCAACTGCAACCCTTGTTCATTGTACATGTTGCAGGGATTTTTCATTTACTTGATAAAAATGGAGGCTAACAAATGTTGCTACCTATGAACCGGCTGTTATTTGGATTTTACGTCGCGCACAGTACAGCGTAGAAGTAAACGGCGTGACAGGGTATGGAAAGAGCACGCTAATTTCATTATTGCTTGCGACAGTAGAATTAAAGGGTGTTACCCGTACAGTGCAACAAGTATGATAATGGTCAATATTTCATGTAGAAACATTGCTCTCAGGTACTCCTGTAGAATTTTATTTTGAAAGTTTGAATATAGTTTACGACATTTCGACATAAAATTATTATTGCAAGAATCATACTACGTTCTATTGTTAGACTTTCAATCCGTAATATAGCATAAGCATCATTGGCATAATATTTCAACAATTCGCCTGAAAGGATCATTAATGTATTGACACCTATGGCAAGCCAAAAGCCCCATTACGTATTGCGACAACGCGTTGCTTTCGAAAGCAACGCGTTGCTAAGCCAGCCAATAGAAATAGAGCTTTTAGCAACGCGTTGCTTTCAGAAGCAACGCGTTGCTTTCCCAAAGCAACGCGTTGGTTACATACTCAATTCAGGGGCGCCCAAGCCGAGTTTTTGATTAGCCAATAATATCGGCGCTTTGAAGAGCTGTTGGTTATGTCCATCCCGCCTTAGTGGTACTAGTTGTTACATGTTTTGTGTTTTGCGTGCATCACACTATAATTGTACACTCAATTGTAGACCTAAATACTCAGTCTGAGAAATTCCTTGAGCAACAATATTAATTTGTTCATATCATAAAACGAAATCCATTTCAGGCGTAAAATTTCACAGATATTATGAGAACAATAAATAAGCTTATAAAGAGTTTCTTGCATGCTTGTGTGTATCCTGTAAGAGTCGCTGTGATTGGTTGTCGCCACAAGACGTAAAGAATGACAACAACGTGTTGTTTGCGAAAGCAACGCGTTGCTTTCAGAAGGCGAAAGCAACGCGTTGCTTTGGGGAAAGCAACGTGTTGCTAAAAGCTCTATATCTATTGGCTGGCTTAGCAACGCGTTGTCGCAATACGTAATGGGCCTTTTAGCTCGCCATAGACACCTTTTACATTTAATTTGCATTAAGAAAAAAAATTCAACTGAACGAACGCTTTAATCAGTTCATATCGAGTCATATATGAAATGTGTATACCTAAGTTTCCTATAACTTTTCAATTAAAAAAATTAATATTCAGTTTATATAGCAAACGCTTTTGTTAAAAAATTTAATACTCCTTTATCTGTGTTTTATCACGATGATTTCTGAAATCAAATTCGCGACGTCTTGTGTAAAAAAGTACAAAGTTTAAGTTCTAAAAAACAAGTTTGAGCTTAGTTGGTTTCAATCCTATTAGTCGATTCATTAATACCAAATCAAGTGCAATGAAACTGATTTAGACACGTGCATAAGACAAACATTGCGAGTTTTCCAATCGTGTTTGTGGACTTCTGTCATTTCTTGTCATTTCTGTACGACTTCGCTTCATTAACAAGGCTCTTATATTTTGGTAAAACCCCGCTGTTAAGTCAATTTCTTTCCATGTGTAATGAACTTTTTACAACTACGTTGATAATTCTTGGGTATTTTTTGATTACAGTGCTAATGGGGCAAGTTAATTGCAAAACAGTACATCATTCATGTTTTGTAATTATGTCTGATGTGTTGATGACTATAAACTTTGAGGTGAATAATCCCGCTGTTAGCATGGTTTTCTGCATTGTGAATACATTCTTTAAAAGTATATATTTCATTTCTTCAGATGAAATGTCTATAGGCTTTCTTAGGTTATCCAGGGTTGTTGGTGTCAGATAATCCAAATAATTCACAACTAAATAAAATGATCGAAGATCTTTGTTACGTTACGCAACAAAAATAATAAAATACATCATTTTCATTTTGCTAGATTGAAAACCGCAAAAATGCATGATCGAATAATAAACAAACGAGTTAGGTACAGAAGGTGTCTTAGAAATGAAATTCCATGAGTATACCAATAAGTCATGATATAGGAAGCACTGTCAGTCAATCATGACCATGGTTATTTGAGCGTCAAATTATCTATCGCGCGACGTGCGCAGTACTTGAACGGTGACTTAACAAAGATCATCGATCATTTGGTATATTCTTTTGTATTCTTTGCAATATGAATTGACCAAATTATCGAATCAAAACTAACCCAAGCATATTATTAACCAAATGGTACCGTTACCAAATCATCAAGTTCCCTTTTCAGAGAAGCTTTCATAGTTTTCACCTTAGATTATTAATACACAGATTGGAATTGTCCATGCATGTGCCCTCTAAGCGTATACTCGAATTCAGCTGACACCGGTACAGCGTTCAGACCTGGCGACATCGCGCGAAGTTTCTTTTGCGTACGCTCGCGCTATTTGCGCTATTTTGAGTTTGCTCACGCGGTACCTGACTTAGCGTCGATCCCCTGAGGCAACATGCCATGTTTCCGCGGTATGGTTTTCACAACCAGATGATCTTTGACCCCTTCATTTAGTGAAACATGACCTACTTTAGTGTCTTTTACTTGACATTGTAAGTTCTTAAGAAAATACACTAAACGTACTTCTTTGTGAATAAGAACCAAACACACTGTACCTCAAGTTCTTTCTGGACAGTCTAGGTGAAGTACGCACAGCGCGTGAGCGTTTTTTGATCTAACCACAGTCCAAATAGTTTCAGATCGGCTCCCAACGTCACGGCTGCATTGTGGATGACACAAATCTATGGATCCGCATCAATGCAGGTCAAATTGCGTCGTGTGTATAAAGAGAGTTCAACTGGTTTGAATTGCAATTTTTTACACGCAAGGCGTTTTATGTCCAACTTATTTCAAAAACGTAAACAAAGTCAACGCTCAGTTGAAGTGACACCCAATCTACAATAATAGCCGATAAATCACGACGTTATTTGTGTGTGTTTATCTCTAGAGTAAATCAGAGATAAGTTAAATTCGTGGACTTCGCCAATAAATAGTAGAAGAGCAATGGTTCTCATCCGTGAAATGAACGCTCAATAAAGTTTTTTTCTCTGCTCAACATTATCTGTGTCGCTATCTTTCTAAAAGCTTAAACACAACAGTTCATTATCAATGACCAATATTTTCCTAAATCAATTGTGGCATGGTATAAAGCAATTACACAGACTTTTTATTTATCATAAGATAGCGATCTATGTATTTGCAAATTCGGAAAATCATTCAACAAGTTTTGTATTAATTTTGTTTGGCTGGATAAAATGCGGTGTCAAGCGTGGTAAGTGCGTTGAAAGAGAAAGAAACGAGCACAGAGAAGCCCAAAGATATTATGTGGATAGACATCACTTAGATAGAATAGAGGGGATGAAGATATTGAAATGTATATTGAAAACTAAGGAGGAGATACGTATAAGAGTGAATGAAAACGAGATTAGAGAGAATGCTGCTGCAGCATTAAGGAGAGAGGAGAGTCGGGAAAAGTAGTGAAGGAAAAAAATTAGACCAGTGAAAGGGAGGAGAAGATTGTGACAAACAGTTAAGGAAAGAAATAAAATTGTTTTTCAAACTTTGATGCATTATTACTAAAATAAAAATGAGTATAAATATGGCTAGTCTTTTCGTAGCCTCTCACAACTTATCAAAATGTTTCTAACCACGATTTATGAAGTTTCGTTTAGTTCTTTATTAACTCATTGTCTTTCATTGTCCTTGGTTTTATAACTAAATCATCTGCTTAATATATGGAGCGACATTAGCGATATGCTTTTGTAGGAGATCGGCTATCTGGTGCTACATTAATTTTGATGGATCATTTATCAAGCATTGTAATTAATCTCAAGTATTGAATAATTTATTGATAACGATTATCACAATAAGAAAACAATAGGTACATTCAGTTTCAAGGACATCAGAACTTCAAAAGAAGGAAACATACAATGATTTATATCAAAACAAGGAGTAAGCTACTTTAGGCGTGGATCCACAAATTAGAAGGGAGGTAAAATGTTTTGTTCCAATGGTATAATGGCATAAAAGAATATAAAAGGATTGCCTAATGGCCTAATAGCGACAATAAAATATGATTCTTGAGACATCATCCGAAAGTGAGAGACGTTAACAAAGTGCATTCAATAACCTGTCATCAGTGATGTTTATAACGGCCCAAGGAAGATGTGAGGAAGAAACTTGAAAAGAAAGAAAATGACATTTCAAGAAATTAATCCGTTTTGATCAACAGGTACAATAAGCATTATTGTCTAACACTTGAGCTTATGAAAATATTAGGCGGGCAAAAGAAAAGGATTTGCAATTAATATCCATGCTAACTGAGTAGATGGTGCTCAAAGTAGCTAGGCAAAGCCGTGAGTGACAAGCATCTCTTTCATCTTAACTCTGTTGATTGAAAGAAATTACAAAAGAAACAGTTTCTAACTTACATCCGTTAACTTGTTTAATTTTTCGCGTATCTTAAAGATGCGCGCCAGAGGCAGCAAGGCGACGAAACTAGCCGCACACTCGTCAGGTTACTAAGTTTATTTAACTCGCTGGTGTATTAACTATTGCCTTTTCAGAAATAGCCTGAAGAAGACTTTCACCCCAATATGTTTCTTGTGCATTTGGTACAATGAGCCCAACAACGATATAAACCAAGCCGGCTTATAGATGCTGGGCTAATCTTACTTGTAGTTGATCTATATCCTCATCTTTTTTTGATAATTACTGGTGGAAATTGTACCCGCGACGGTGTTGTCTCCTGTTATTCACCGCTGGTTATTATACAGACAAGGAGGAGTGGATATGCATTAGATAGCTAGCAACGTTGCAGCTGCATACGATCTTCACGTGCACAATATGCTCTGCCTTCAAGACATTAAACTCTTATAAAATGTTCTTTCATCGTAAAATTTTAACCGCGAGTGGACATGTCTATTTTGAAAAGGAATTGGTGACACGTGCCTTGGGCAAATCTAAGCTGGCGATTAATAGTGACCCTCTCACTGATCTAAGTTTAAAATTGATGCAACCAAGTTAATAGTTTGAGGATTTAACTTGTCCAAGAATACCATCAAGTTCTGTTTTCTGCAAGACACGCGAATCTTACAGTAGCGGTATACTTTGTCGTTTCATCACTTACATCATTATTTTGTTAGTATAAGATATGAAAAACAAAGCCTTTCTCCGAACATTTCAAATGTTTTTTGTTTTGTTTTAGAGAATGAAATGAAACACTCATGATAGTTGTCAGTGGCTCCGAAATAGGGGGGGGGGGCATGGGTCGGCCCCTCAATAATCAATAATTTTGGTGGGGAACAAGTGTCCTAGGGTCCCCAATAATTTAAGGAAAAGGATATAATTCATTTTAAGGATATAATTCATAATTAAGGTACAATTCATGTAAAATGTATGCATTATAAAAGCACACCCCACATCAGCGTTTCGCGCTTCGAGGAAAGCCTCGTATTGATGGCCCCTCAATATTGAAAATCTCCCGGAGCCTCCGGTTAATATAATGATATGAGACATCATTAAAAGTGTTATTTGCCTGTTAATTTGATTATCTGCTTTTAGGGTCTCAAATCCATACGGTTCAGTTTTTGAGAAATTGCTTCGAGAACATGACCTAATTGTACACTGCAACCTTAATACAGCATTTATTCTCTAGCTATATATGCTTAACGTTTTCTTGGATTTTGATTGTGTGTTTGTCGTTTTATTTTAATTATAGCAATTGTCAGGTACAATTCATGAATATCCACTCTTATTTTGACGTTAGCGGGAACGTAAATATTAGTTGCATCAATAATCTACTTAGAAATGATTGCCGTATAACTTGTATTTATTCTTTTCTTTTCGTTTGATTTGTACCTTCATCTTCTTCTTTCAATTTCTTCGTATGAAATCTGAAGTCATACCCATAACAAATACGTCAATCACGCTACGAGCACAGCCAAAGTGCAGCCAAGCGTCTTAACCACCTGCCCAACTGGCCTGGCCAATGGGCTATTCCAGAAAATAAACGCACACCCCTTATAGAGGAGTAACTTTTTAATAAAAGAAATGTTTAGATTTCCAAAGTTACTTTCTGAAAATGACTGGAATTCCAATGTTACTAGAAAAAGTTTGGAAATGCAAACATATGAATGAAAAATCACAGAATTGTCAAAAATGAGATCTAAAATTGAGTATTTCTTATTTGGAACTATTTTTTTCTGCTAGATGTTTTCGCCTTTGGACATTTTAAAAGTCTGGTTTCCAACAATCATGACGGGACAAAAAGGCAGGGGGTATGCATTCATTTTCTGGAATAGCACAACGTATGAAAGCTACCATCAGTGAAAAAAGAAGTCGTTATTAGCTGCTTGCGATAAATCACAGCTATAAAGAAGCACAGATTATATTAATGGCACAAATAAAACATTTGATAATACAAACTGTTATTATGGGGTGTCATAATTTACCGTAATTCAGGCGAGAAATGTTATGAATATCCTTATAATAAGTAAGCTTGTTATTAAAAGCAGCAAATGTACACAAACATCCAATAACACAGGACCAATAAAGTGACACAGCCCAGCTAACTACCCATTTCTTTTGAGCTGAAGTGGCTCAATTTGAGCGCTTGTTTTATAAGTGGTTGACACTGTGATAAACTTTTTGATTTTTCTTGAAAGTTTCAAAGGGTGTTAGTTTAGTATATTCCTTTATGATAACACTTTTAAAACACATATATAATGATGATATTATAGCCGTCGTCTTCCATGCATGTGGTTATATTTAGGACAAGCGTCCAAATGGGTGGACACTTCTTTCATATTTAAAAGTATTATGTTATTTTTCTGAGTACAATAACACCATTAAGAGAAGGGCTGTCCGGACAGCAACGATACCCATGATATCGATACACATTTTATTTCTTCTAACTGACCCGCCTTGTTTATTGAATAACAAACAGCCATCTTTCCATTTTTCATGTTTTAGTTAAGTTGAAGACGTGATGTATTTCTTGGTTCCGGCAATCGATCCTATATAATAACCTATACTGTACGGAACGCTCACAATCATGATAATATTACGAAGAAGAACTAGCTCCTTGATTTGATTTGAGTTGATTTGATTTGAGTTTATTAAGCATATCATCGTTAGAGTCAAATAACATATTGCACAGAACATATATACAAAACATAATTATTATAAAATACAAATTAAAACATAAAAATTGACACGATAATACGCCAAGGATATCCCTTTAAGTCAGAGACTTATTTCCAAAGGGGTCCTTATAAATAACAATGAAAATATATATATATTACAACTATTTAAAACATGAAACACCTAAATTACAATATTAAAAACTATATAACCATGTGGTCTAAGAGGATAATTTTAGCATCCTTTTTAAACCTTGATTTTATATTGCACAATTTTACATTTTCGGGTAGTTTGTTCCAATCATGGATTGCATTGTAAAAAAGGAAGCAGAATCTGCTGTTTTGATTTTTGGAACTTGGAAGTTAAAATTGCTACCCCTAGTGTTATAACGATGAAGATGAGATAATTTGACAAAGTTTTCTTTCATATAGCTTGGGCAAACATCATGAAAAATATTTAAAAACATCCTTTAGATGTCATGCAAGAAACACGCTGATTTGAGGGTTACCCTGACGAGAGACAATTATTTTATTTAAGAGAGGAAAATTTCTACTTAGCCCTGTGATATTTTCATTTCCCTTGTTTGTTTGTTTTTCGCACTTTCTGAAGAAAAGAGTTGCAGAATTTTTGTTCGCCTTAGTCAATCAAATTGGAATCTAAAGCAGTATTTTCTTCTAAAAATGATGGAAAAGAACATTCACTCATCTAATTTTAAAAATGAGTTAGATTGCTCATATATTTATTAAATTAATTGTTAATATTGCTTTGATTATTAAAAGCGATAATCAAACACTTTCAAAGTAAATTGATGGTTAAATTGTTTGTGATAACATTTTGTAAAAAAAAAATAGTAGCACCAATAAAGTGACACCAAATTAATCAGTAACCTTATCAAATGATATCATCTATTTCATAATATCACCGTCATTCCTTTATATAGCCTCATCACATCAGTCTCTATCAATACCCTTTGGTGCATTATTTATGAGGTTCTTCTTAGCACACAATTCTCTACAAAGTCGCTCCGTATACGCTTGCAGATACTAGTAATACCGAAGCGGCCGAAGCATAAGCCAAGAGCAGCAAAAAACGGAACTCGGAGCAGGTGATTGCCAGGTCAAGGGATTCATTTTACCTCTGTCTCGATGGTTACTAAGGAACCCAAGCAATTGTATCGATTTAACTTCTTTTGAACCAGTAACGTCAAATACAAGTTAAGCCCTGGGAATAAAGTTAGCTAGCTTGAGATTTCAGTGGCTGTTTATATATGTATATTTAACTCGAAGCCTCCGGGGTAAAGAAGGATCGAACTTGTACTTATGACTGCACTGTGCGTTCTCGAGTTGAATTTGGAATTTGCACAGTGACATGTATTGGACGATTTAATCATATAACGTCAATTTATTAATAATTTAATGTAACGAACACAAACAGCAACAGAACGTTACATTTTCCTAGATTTTATTTTGTGTTATTTAATAATTCCTTCCACAATGTTTACGAAACAGTAATTTTATCAATGTCATGATAATTGAAATAAATCGACGACCTTATTCACGCTTGTGTGTTATAATCTGCAAAAGTGTCTTCACGATTGTTTGATGTGATCATTTATTCAATTTTCTAACAAAACATTTGATAATGTTCAATTCTATACCTGGCCAATACCTTCTAATAAATACATATATTTCAAGCTCTTTTTAACACAGATTTTGGTTTCTTTTCAACTTATTCATCTTTTTCTGCTTTTTTGTGGTATTTTTATTCTATAAACTGTATATTTGTGTGCAAATTGAGGGCGCTATTTACACATATTTTAAATTTAATTTAGCCAAATAATATAAGTTATTCCTAACATTTCATGATAAAAAGATTAGTGAAAAAATCGTTGCTATTTGTCACTCGTTTTCTGATGTTTTATTGGCATTATACCAGTGTCTACCCCTTGTAAAGATGAAAACATAATTTAAGGTAAATAGCGCCATCAGTGTTCACCCTTTCTTAAAATTGACGTAGATTTACATGCTATCAAACAACCATGTCTTTAATTCTCTTATAGGATAACTAACTTTGAATTCACCGTATTTTGCTTCCGATTGATTGTAATTAATAAAAATCAGTATGCAAGTGATTTTATAATTAAAGACTGAGATAAAAAGAATTTATCGCGTCTGACGTCATTTGTCAATCAAACTCGAGTTTGGTTTGTTTACAAGTGTCGTGATGATGACTTGCTGAACGCGGCGGTATAACCGGGCGCCTTATTGTTAATTTTGCACCTTCAAACATGCAAACCATCTCAAAAGTTAGGTCTTTATAGTAGGAAACTTTCTTTCGCGAAGGCACCATGTCAACAATGCCTAGAAAAGCTGCTTTTTGCCTTGTAAAAGTACGTAATTTTTCACCATTTGCTGCTATTCCTTTTCTTCGATCAGCACCAGATAGATCGGTCTTCCTTTTACGCGCTATTAACCTGTGTAAACCAATCAAGGATCGAAATTGACAGTGACATCAGACGCGATAAATTCTTTTTATCTCTGTCTTTATTATAACAAGACGTTTTTATGTTACAATGGATGTACTCAAAACCGTAACGCGTCATGAAAACCTCTGATGTAACGTTGCACAAACGATATGAAAATGTTTGATTTAACAACACTTCGACTTCAATAGACTTCTCCGTAGTCCACTTGCCGACTGTGCATACTCTGGCTATTGCATTTAAGCTTAGAACTCTGATTCAATTAATTTGAGCACAATTGATAGAATTTCACATGATCTTTTCAGTCACCGTACTCCGTCTGTTTGTTAGCTTCCCAAGTGATTTTTAACTCGGGCTTTCGCGATTAAGGGAACGTTCATACCCCTTCTCTTAATAAACTGGCAGATTCTAAAATTATAAATGTTATTGAAGTACCATTATAGTTTTACTATATACTTTTACTGTCACAAATATAATTATATAAACTTTTTCATAACCATTTTATACTATGTAATAAATATCAGTATCATTTCGAGTTCAACTGAATGCATTCATCATGAATAATAACATATTTTTATTTATCAAAAATCGACTATGGTATAGTCTAAAACTTCAAGTGCAACATGAAAAATCTTGAAGTGCCAACTACTTTCTTCTAATAATGCATTGTTCACATTATGTTAACAATAAATCTGGCAATGTAACATGACTATGTGACTATGTACATATGAAGATGATTATGTTGAAATTGTATTGTACAATTAACTTCTAATCCTCTTATTATAATCATTTTCCAAAAACAAAATCATAATTAATGCTCGTTTATGAGATTTAGGAGGAGAAGTACTTAACACAGAAAAGACACAACAGAGTTCCCGTTAAATATTTTGATAACAAACATATGAACGATTTTTTGCCCTCGGCATTTCACTTGAAGTGTAATGATTTTATTGGATTGAAAGTGAGCAGTGGAGCTGTGATATAATATAAGTAGGGTAATACTGACGGGACCTGGGATAAGAGCTCATGGCAATGACTTAATCATAAGTCTCATCCAGTTAAACAAATCAAGCGTGCAAAAAGTATGACATCTTCGTGTAATAATTACCTCATTTTGTCGACTCGATACATGACTTCAATTCTGCGTTACAGCTATGATAGGTTGCAAGGGATATAAGCCCGGTGTACACGCCCTGTAACTTTAAGCAGAATATGTACGAATTGTCTTCACTATTTATACCACATATAATCGCACCATGATAATTGTAAAACGTGACTCTAAATGGATTATATTACCGATCTCTGCCCCTTCTTTGTTACAAAAAAATCAAAAACATATTAGTAGCTTTTATACAAATATAAATTGTAAAATTTTCGCAATGTTCCATTTTGTATCACTGGCTGTGATCCAAAACGTTTTAAATATTTAATTTAAAAAAAGACACCCTTAACAGGTATGTCTCGTAAAATAATCTCTTTCCAATTTCACCTACACTACAGTTTACAGTCAGATTCTTATATCATGTATATAGGCCCTAACCATGCTAACGAGTACATGTCTGCATCATGATGAAAATTGGGGTAATGTTATGCGTATATCTAAAGGCAGGTGTTTTTTCGTAAGCTCGTCAATACACGCCTTGCGCTAAAGTCGACTTTCAATTTACTTCTTATTTAGAAGTAGTTTCCGTGTGGATGACAGGGATCTCCTATGAATATTATTACCATCATGATAAATAGGAGTTACATTATTCATGTTATATGAGCCCATATAGCATCATTTTCAACGGCGGAGTTCATAAACATCAAATGATAGCTACAAAACATGACCACAAATTCGTAAAGGTGCACTCGAAATCAGGAATGTGCGGACAAAAATGAACCAGTGCGTCTCTCGTTCTCTGTATGATTTACATGGTCTCCCAACTAAACTGATCAACATCATTGCAACAGTTTAAAATACATGTATATTAAAGAACATAACTATGGGAGTCTCCTGCCTCGGGCCTGCCGGCCTTGCGGCCTTGACGGGGATATTTTGTTGTTTACTGGGGCCCAGTATCATTTTGTACCCTTTAATATCCCTCATTCTTCAGGCCCTGTCCTCTTTAGGGGACTAATTTATATTTTAGGTTTGTAGCCCTGTTGGGCAACCTTGAACAATATTGTCTTTGAGCCCATTTTTTATTGGTGGTAGTGGTAGTAGGGGTGGTTGGGGGGTGACAAAATAAAAATTTCGTGAGTACAGATGAAACAAATTTCATGGTTGCATCATTTGGAGCCGGTACTAATGTATTAGTGGGTATTATACATATACCGTTTTTTAGAGAGACTATACATCATGTAAAGTCTTCGAGCTTCCAAGAAAGGCTTCGTAGCGAGTAAAAACGTCGTATTTGACACTATTTTGGCCCATGATCGGGGTGAAATTTAGTGGGGAAAGGGCCCCTTGTCCCATTTCTTTTTCCTTTGCCTTCCCGATTTTTATTTTTTTCTCAAAGGGGCACTTTTCTCTTTGATGTTTTGTAAGGGGCACTCTGATCACCTGCCCCCTGGCTGCGCTATTGTTCACACGTGGGTATATATATATGGTAAAAGATGATATGATACGGTATAAGTGTAACAGTCTGTATTTAAGGGCTTGTATTACACTTTTCTTACAATGGCTTGATTTATTAGTGTTAATTGGTATAATGACAACCCATTTAACATTATATTTTTTAAACTGTTGCTTTTTGTGACAGCAAAAGCAATTTATTAACGTATATTATAGCCTACATTATATATATTATATATTATATATTATATATTATATATTATATATTATATATTATATATTATATATTATATATTGTCCACCCATATAAGTGCGCGCGATATACACTGTACGATGTCAGCAATACTATATGATTTTCACCGCCCGTTGTAGCACGAGTGGCAGTGAGCTGATAGCCGATATTGTTTCCATGTTGAATGGTCAACGTCATATCATCAGGCGCGTGCAAGACACGCGTAGTTTTATTTAAGTTGGTGAAGATTATTACTTATTATCAATGATTATGTTACTTAATGCTTATGAGCTCATTAAAAGCCAGTTAACGGTTGTAAATGTTTTTTTAACGTTGTAGCGTTAATTTATTTTCCTTTTGTCTAATTGTTGTTGCGTAATTAAACTGTATTCGAAATTCGAAAATATGTAGAGCATAATATCATTCTGCGAAATTAACGAAACAATTGTGATACGTCTCAAAAATGGCTACAAAATTTACATTTTCAAAATTTTTATTATGATGCTTTCTTTGGACGGTACTTGCTTGGGAAATGATCATAACAATATTACAAAAAATTCATCCGAAAAACTTTTGAAAACCCATAAATTTGTAATTTGACAACATTATGAGAATAATGTAAGTCTTGGCATTGTCGGGGATTGCTAAACCCCTAAATCATTAAATTATTCTTACATGAATCAAGTGGTCGACCCTTCGAATTCATTAAGCAACATCGACTGTCTTCAGTGTATTAATAATGTTGAAATCACACCACAAACAGCCTTGATCAGTTAGTATCAAATTGTCAACTCCGTTGGCTATTATTATGAAAATATATCTCATGGAGTCTTTAATTAATTTTTAAAATCACGTGTCGCGTAAACGGAGTTAAATACAAATTGTAAATGAGGGATATGCGAATCACCTGCAAGGGGAAGAAAACCACCTGCAATCGGTACATGGAATGATGCGATTGCGGGCGAGACACTAGACGGCATGCTTCTCGTCCGCTGGCCGACCCAGCTACCGATCTAGTGCGGAAAAGCAGTATACATGCGTCTAGGTTTTATCTTGATAGTGCGCGCAATTTAGTTGAAATATTGGTTTTAATCCGTTGCTAAATAAAGTAAAAATGATAACATGTCTTTTATACTCTGTAAAAATTCCCGGAGCATTTTTAACACTTCAACGTGTTTAGTATTTAAAACGTAAAAATATAGGAGGCGATGGTAACGATTAACACTACAAATTTTAACAATGTTTATATTAAAATGTATTGTGTTGAAGTGTTTAAAAAGTGTTATTACTAACCACGGTTGTTTGATGTGACCTTTTATTAATTTTTTTAACAAAACATTATATAATGTTAAATTCTAGACATGGACAATACCAAAAACTATCACAATATAATATGTACGTATTTTTTCAGCTCTTTTTTAACACAGATTTTGTATTCTATGGATTTTGTATTCCATAAGCAGGATATTTGTGTGCAAATTGAGGGCGCTATTTACATATCTTTTACATTTAGCCAAATAATATCAGTTATTCCTAACATTTCATTATAAAAAGTTTTTTTGAAAATGTCGTTACTATCTGTTATTCCTTTTTTAATATTTTTAATGAAATTATACCAGTGTCTAACCCTTGTAAAGATGAAAAGACGATTTAATATAAATAGCGCCATCAGTGTTCACCTTTTCTTAAAAACGACGTAGTTTTACATGCTATCAAACAACCGTGTAACACCCAAAGACAGCACCCTACCACTCAACCTACACACATAACCTCCCTCCATCCAACGCGTAAATCAACGTACAAACATACTCAGTAAAAAAAATTGTTGCAGAATACATACAACATGGTGTTGCTTCTAAATGGAAACAGCATGTTTGTAACAAGCACAAACGTACAGTCGGTACCGGTAGACACTGCAAACGCTTATTTACCATGTTTACATCCATTAGCATCTCATTATTTTGTTGTTTGTAGTTATATGCGTGTTTTTGAACTCATAACTAACCATCAATCTCCTGTATTGTTTTTTTTTCTGTCTTTCAGTGCAATGGGTTTGAGTACGGGGAAAATCATGGCGGATACTACTACTAGCAATGGTCAACAAGCATTCGTTGGATGCATCAGATAGAATTATAATAGTAACAGCAACAAACAACCACTGAAAGCTTGGCTATGCCCTAAACTTGGACTAAAACTGTGACTGGCTGCTTGACAATTCACTTTGATCAGATGGGAAATGTGCATTATTACTTAGTAAAAAAATATTGTAAATATTTCTAAATGTAAATATTGATGACGGAAGACTTTATGGATAGACATTTTAGAAACCGTTTGAAGAAGAAAAAGAAGAGACGTTTCGCTTTTCATTATGTCTAAAATTTGGATATATCACTGCCCAATGTCTTTTAAGACCTTCATTGGTGGTACATTTTATCGAAACAACAAGAAATGGTGACAACGGGCCACAGTCACAGTTCTTAATGACAATGAAAATACAAAACAATGGAGAGACAATGCGAGATATATCGTTGGAGAGATATCGTTGCTCAAGAGATAAAATTCATTGACAACAATTGCTTGCGGATTTTTAATCCATGGATGTGAGCCCAGATATTGGAGAGATATCGTTACTCAGAGATTGACAACAATATCTTACGGATTATTGATACAGGGATGTGAGCCCGGAAGTTAGAGTCTCAACTATTGCTCAAAGCGTATTTCACTGGAAGACGTCATAGAGTGGTCATAAATGGCATTTACTCTGATCGGTTTACAGATGTTTCCGGAGTTCCACAGGGGTCGATTTTAAGGCACTTAAATTTGGTTTTGTACATCAACGAGGTTGCCGACAATGCCGAATGTATTGTGGATGTTAAAGACACAGATGATTGTGAGTGCTCCGGAAGAGTTACATTTCGCCCAATACCAGGTTATTACTTAATCTAGAAATCTACTATACAAGTAGCGTGAATGGTACAAGGTTGAATGAAATCACAACCATTACAGATATTCCCATATCTACTAGACTTCGCTTGAGTTTCTACATTAATAGAGTGTTGAAAAAGATGTACTTAAACAAGCACAAAGTGTATGCCCAAAGGGTAACTTGGGGAACAAATAAATATACATTCGCATTAGTGGCACTGTCATTACCTGGCGCTGTGATTTGGGGTAGGTCGTGTCTTCCCTTATCCAGTAAATTGTTCTTTTAGTTTCCCCATGAGCTATGTCGTAAGTCTTAAGTTAATGCTTTAGATTTTGTTCCTTTCAACAGATGCACAAATTGTAAGGTGATATAATGTCCCCTCCCTTTTGGATCTAAAGGTGTGGTGATCTTAGAGGGGATATGTACATGTTATTTCGTTCGTCCCGCCTATTCTTATATGTTATTGATGCTGTGGAAAATATATTTTTAACTGTATTCTCGCTGCATTTTAATACCAGTGATGATACCAATAAATAAACTGCATCTATAAACAAGTTATAGATTATGAATACTACTTCATTGTCTAAAGTTTAATTTGTCATACATTATGTACATATTATCATGATACTATTTTTCGTCCACTTGTTGCTAAATGTTTAGTAGAAACAATCGGGAATAATTACTGTCCCTGCAGATATCTGTTATCACATCATGTTGTGAGCTTTAATGTAGTTTCGCCTATCCCTGCAGTATCTTTTATCACATCATAATTATTGTGAGCTTTAATGTAGTTTTACCTATCCCTGCAGTATCTTTTATCATCTTGCATCATGTTGTGAGATTTTATGCTTTACCATACCCAGATATTAGCAAAATCAAAAGGAATTTATTTCTTAATATTCCGTTTCCTCACAATTCTTCTTTTCACTAATGCAAAAGTCCAACTTGAATCATTCTCAAACAAATTAAATTAGTTTTCATTTCCATCTTCATTTGTCAAAATTAATTAACATTTTCATCTTTTAAATTAACAAGGCATACTTTCCTTAAAGATTGTTACACTAGAATTAAAAGAATTTTTACCAAGTACTCGGCTGATAAATCACAGCTTATCATGCCAATTTGATACAAGATTGAGACATCATTGGACTTATGCCTTAAGAGATATGCTTTTATTATTCAAACTAGTATAAAGATCAAACCACATCGCAACTAATCCTGGAGCGAAGATTAAAACATGTCCGCTTCCAGTGTGTTGTTGGCTAATCCTAGAAATTTTAATCTCCTCAGTAAAACTGCATAAATTGCAGGGACAGGTAAAATTACATTAAATCTCACAATATAATGTGATAAAAGATACTGCAGGGACAGGTAAAACTACATTATATCTCACGACATGATGTGATAAAAGATACTGCAGGGATAGGTAAAACTACATTAAATCTCACAATATAATGTGATAAAAGATACTGCAGGGACATAAAATGGTCCCACAAAAATACTGTGCAAAGGTGGCTATCCGAGCCCTTAACTTTATTTGGTAAATAGTTTGATCAAGTTCCCAATGCCAGGACCAAGTTCAGGGTCAGCTGATTTTGTAACAGTAGCATAATCCTATTCAAATACAGATGCTTACCACACAGATATTAATAAAACCATAAGTACATTAATGTAATCTATATCCTAAGGCATTTTTCTTTAAGTATTGCTTTTCCTCATGACGCCCCTTTTCACCAATGCAAAAATACACCTTTTATTTGTCAAATCATTTAAGTTGAATCATACATTATTTTCAGATATAATTAAATTAGTTTAAATTTTTAGGTTTATCTGTCTATCAGTCTAAATTAATCAATACATAATACATTATATTCATGTCTTAAATTAACAACGTATGAGTAATTGATTTCCTTACAGATTGTTACACTAGAACTAAGACAATTGTTGCCAAGTACTCGGCTGATAAATCACAGCTTATTATGCCAATTTGATGCAAACTTGAGACATCATTGACCTTCCACCTTAAAACACAAGCATTTTTAATTATTGAAATATGCTTTTGTTATTCAAACTTCACTCGAGTTAATCGGTAAGAAAAGTGGAGCTCGTAGGCAGGTCTTATTTTTATTGGAAAAGGTGCTACATTTCCTTAACAAGAACAAGTTACCAATTAAACCCGTATGCTTGTCAAGAGGCTGTTTTGTATTGCCCAATTAGATGATCCCGTCTTTTATTTGAAAACAGTATTTCTTGTGGTATATGCGCCTTGAGTTAAAGTTGTTCTATGTAATACCGCTCGTGAGTGGTTTCCGCATGGCAGCACGATTTAGAAGTGTCACAGCCCTCTGTACATCGCCCCTTCGCGCTTGCGCGTGACTACATTTTGGACCCCGCTGAGCCTCAGGCACCAACCTATCAAAATTCGTAAAAGTCGATCAAAAAAGATGAAGCGGGATAAACCACTAATAGAGATAAATGAAAGTCGCATTAGTTTAGGGAATATCAACACAATACCACGAGCTGCGGGTGCTGGTGTCTACTATAGCACTGTTTTGGTAAAAACCATGTAGTTAACACGTTATGAATAATTAATGAGATACTTCAGCTTCAAGTACGAGATGCTCATTTTGTATACTCAGCAGGCACAAGGAGGAAATATTAACTTATATATTCACCAGTGTGGTGTCGTTTGAGACATGATATCGCTATTAGCATAATTTGGTGAGCTGATGGACATGATAAAGAGACGGAGTGAGTTAGAAGACGTGCTATTGGTTAAACCAATCAACGGAGGTGTGGATATATAACAATAAAATAATTGTGTAATTAAATTCGTTTAAATCTGGAAAAATACCGCCGCGGGATTAGATGCAGTACGCAGTATCTATCTGATAGTCAACCATTAAACAAAACGCTTGCACATTTAGATGACTTATCAGTGACACTTGTGCGATGAGATTTTAATTTACCTTATTCGAGAGGGTAAACCGGACTATTAGTTTCTCAGGTTTAGACAGTTTAAAGATCGGCACGGCACGTGCCTCCGTCATGGTTGATCTCTGAAGCTAATTCACCATTTTACTGAACGTGTGCTGCAATCTTGGCCAGTTCTCTCTATTAAGACAACGAAAGAAAAACTAACCATCGATGCGGTTTTCACGGTGTTGACTTCAAATTGCAATACTAGAACAAAACCATACGTTCTGCCCATTCTAACTATACTTAACAGACAATCACCTGACGACGTTGTTCATTAAGC
This sequence comes from Amphiura filiformis, assembly GCF_039555335.1. Taxonomy (NCBI): domain Eukaryota; kingdom Metazoa; phylum Echinodermata; class Ophiuroidea; order Amphilepidida; family Amphiuridae; genus Amphiura; species Amphiura filiformis. The sequence goes on along the minus strand of NC_092639.1, from coordinate 26,439,591 downwards.
ATTGAAGCACTGAGAAGTCATTGCTGTTCATTGAAAAAGTTCGAGTTTTATCATTCTGTGGCAAAATTGTTGATGACATGGCATCGGAATCATCTAGTGGGAATCTCTCGGACATGATGTTATCATCACCTGGTAGCAGTGATGGTTCTTGCGACGAGCCTATACCAAAACGCCAAAATACTACACAGGGACAAAAATCAGGACTACTCCGTACACGGAAAAGAGCTACCGGGCGAACGGGAGGAGAAAATACCGGTTCATCAAGTTCATCTTCTAGCAGTAAAGCCGCCGTACAAGCAAAGGATAAAGAACCGCATCTCGTGCAGAGAAGAAACGCCCGAGAACGCAGACGAGTGTCGCTAGTCAACGAAGGTTTTATCAGACTCAGGAGAAAAATCCCGACAGAACCTAGAAATAAGAAACTGTCCAAGGTTAAGACACTTAGAACGGCTATCAATTACATCATGCATCTCAAGGAAACATTGGATGAAGAAGCAAATAGGCAACATAGATTGGAAGAACTTGAAAATCTTGGTATGACTATTCCCTTACAGCATGCACCGCCTCATCAGGGTTATACCGAGTGGACGCCGTATCCTGAGCCAGCTGTTGTGGTAAGCATTAAACTTTCTTTAAGGAACTGTCAAGATTTATTCTTTAGGCTTTTGAAGAATTAATATCTTATTCTCAGGGATAAATTTAGTCAGAAGACAAATCAACATCGTAAGTGAATCGCTCGGTAACCGCTAAAATCCCAATACGATCGTTCCTAAACATAAAATAGCTATATGGTATACTCTCATACGTCACCTCATAAGTCCATACTATTGATCCTTATAGAAAAGTAACATGTCAACTATGTTTAATAATAACATTGTTCTCACGCATTTTGGTACTATCCGTCGCCTTATAGGAGAACACGATGGGTACGTTTGGTTGCTCAAAAGCCACCTAATTGCGCACAATTTTTGAAAGCGAGTTTGTTACCTCTATTGTGTATTTAATACGGTTAATATGGTCAATAACTTTTTTTGATATTTGATGTCAAGCCTTTAAAGACCCGTAATTATAATATAAAAGCTCAAAATATATTACACATGAGATGAGTTCAAATTCTCGAGCCTGTGTCATGGAATTACATTTGTCAAGAACGAATTGATCACATCATTCAATTATTCTTTAATATTTATTTATAACCTATGATGAACTATGTTGCAAATAGCGTACTAAACCACGTGAGCAACGTGGCACACTGGTTAAGGTCTTTGCCTTTGGTGCGAGAGGTCCCGGGTTCAATTCCCCGCAGGACCCCCTCAAAAAAAAGGATAATAAAAAATCCGCTCTCTCCGTGGCTCATCTTGTAATGGCGGGCAGATGACCCATGATAAAAGACCTCGTTACAGTCAGTTCCGATCAGGGTAACGCCCATTGTCGGCTGCATTTGTCTGTCCTGTAAAAATACTCCGACCAGCTATCTACGGGCGACCCCCCCCCTTCACCAGGTCATTTGTGCCTGGCCGAAGTTTCGTCAGCGTTATCTCCTAGATTTCAGCTGTGGTGGACATAAAAAAAACTCTTTTGAGAGACTTTATAGTAACAACGGACCTTTAGCTATTCACCTTGAAAGAAAAACATTTACCTACAAACTCATTAAGGTACATGCAACGATAATTAAACCATTTTTATACTTAATTGGGGTCTTTATCACGGTCTCGCATAAACGCACATAAACCCATCCACGCACCAGGGATTTATTCGGTGTGACGAATTCCAATAGAGTTTTATAAAGCTAAAAACTAAGATAAATAAACACAAAGCAATCGTGGGAACCGTGCCAAGGTACTATACCTTTGTTTTCTTAATTTAATTGGAAAGAAAAACAATAAATATACAGATATTCTACAAAAAGATTTATATGATAGGCACGTTGTATGACTTTAAAAGTTGCGAGATATTATGATAAAGATAAACAATAATGGAAATGAAACCTTTGTGTGGAAAGAATATGAGAGACAGAGCTGGCGTTTTTTAAATATAATTATTGTTATAATAATGATTATTATTCTCTTACTTTGCCTGTCATGAATGGATAGAGAACTTTCTCTAAGTCTGATTATGAAATTGTAAAAAAGACAATCGTTTATTTCCAATAACAGGCGGCCCATTCTCCCGTTTTGGGACGAAGGTAGGTACGTGAGTAACCAACAATGTGTCCTCTTGCACAATAATCATGATAATATCATACCAAGTGAAATACTTTGGATCTTGCCCTTGATATGATAAAAGAATTTGTAGGAATCGCTTCATGTACAAAAGAGAGGAAAACGTATTGGTTTAACACGTTACCCATATCTTTGTCCCCTAACCCGTGCAGATAAATCAGCACACCTAACAAATCAAAAATTAAATTTGGGTTTGTAAGATATTAAAAAGATTTGATAACTTTGAAGTTGAGCATGGGCTGTGAGTGGAATTTATGGCTTGATGGCTCGCTCAACAGCACGTGCCGAAGAGCACCGGACTCAAAAGAGTGAAGAGCGTGGTACTTGTGATCCAATCATGCTGAAATAAACACCCAATTTAACAAGTTATAGCGCTCATATTTATGAGTATGTGACAAGTGTTACATTACGCTACAGAATGGTAATCTGCAGATCCGTCGGATACCGCTTTTTCAATGGGAAATGAACTTTGCCACTTTGATGATGTCACGATGAGGTTAGCATTTATTCCGTATTGAAAAGCGTGTTCCGACGGATCTGCACTCTACCGGCCTCACGCTAATAAGAGCAACCAATAATTTGATGCATATATTACGTACTGACATTTTACGTACAAGGAATATATTGTGTTCCATGTCGTCATATTCATTGCAATGCAGTAGTATGTCAGATCAGAGAAGATGAGTAGACAGACCGGCAAAATCAGAATGCTTGGGGAGAATTTTACATCTGGCTATCTCACATTCCTAATTGCACACTGAAAGAAAGGTATGATCATATCATCGATCGTAGCCACTTCAATCTGGAGTTCATTTGGTACTTAACAAATATATAGGCCCTACTTCTGTCAGCAACTCTTTGATTGGGCAAAGGTTTTCAGCAGTTTCAGTTATGTTGATCAAGTTTGAATGTTCAGCCATGCAGTGTTTTTTTTTTGTTGTGTGTGTGTGTGTGTCTTTTGGTATGGACATGGTCTTCTTCTGTTATCCAGAGTAGGACATAGAGGATCAAGACGCAGGCAGAAAACAAGAGGGGAATTGAAAAGATCAAATATAGGTCAAAGGGATTAGTCCTCTATTATTTTAAGCTAATGCGAATTTAAGCATACGAATAAACCTCTAGGCATCACACGTTAAAATTGAAGAAAATTTCCTCGTTTTGAATGGTCCGGGTGGGTAAAACAACAAGATGAAAACAAGGTTACGTGCTTGACTGCACCACCAAACTTTGTCAATCAAAGATTTCTGTTTACTGCCTTTGTTATAGTCATTCAAAGAGATTGTTGTTGTGTTTTATCTTGTTTACAGGCCCCGTGTATACACACATTCCGTAGGGCACACGCGCTTTTTAACGAAATAATGTTTCAAAAGTTACTGTCCTTTTGTTATTATCTGCTATAGATTAAAGCCAACGGACGTCAAAATCATAATACAATAACAAGCAGCAAAGACGTAATCCTGGTTTAGCAAAACAATACATTTAAAGTAAAGTTGCAAGTTTGGGTAACTTCTGAATCCCCCTTTTTAAGGAACGCAAGACCTGAGATATACGCGTTATTGTAATTCCAGCGGGAATTGGCTATATCCTCCCTGCGGCATACTTTCATACAACACGCGCTGGTAACTTAAACAAGCTTGTTGCGCATTGTCGACGAATGTGTTTCCTTCTATATTGTGTTCACTCATTGTCACATATTTAAGACGGTTTCAATCTGGTAAATTATTTTTAGGATCTTAATTGATTTTAAAATGTGATGGAAGTGATTATCAAAATATATGCACGCGTTTTTTCTTCGTGTATATGATGAAACTGCTGGACTCATTCGATAAAGTTAACATGATTATGATTATGGGTATTTACCTTTATCATGTTAATTTTATGAGGCCAACACGCGACAGTGCTAGTTTTCGTCGCTTGGTAAAGGATAAGTTTCAGTTGTCATATTTACAAAGGCAAGCTTATTCGTTAAGATTGATGTAAATTCATTCTATTAGACACGATATTTCGGGAAACGGAAAGACGACTTTGCTTGCACAGTTGAAAAGAACAACATAATAACACAGATAACCTCAGAAAAATAAGTAACAAAATAAAAGTGCAACAAGAGACAGAAGAAGAAAAAATCTATATTTATTATATATGCGAAAGAAAACAAACAAGAAAGAAAGAAGGAAAGAAAGAAAGATAAAAAGAAAAAAAAAAAAAAAAAAAAGAAGAAAAAAAAGAAAGAAATAACGAAAGAAAGAAAGATTATAACGTACAACAACGAATAGAATACAAAAGATGTTAAAACATTTTCCACTTGTCATGATATTGAACAAAGATATTAACATTGATAAATATTATACTTCGTAGAAATTGCTCATGTGAACGGAAAAATAACATTATTTTTTATTTAGAAATAAAACAACAAAGCAACATTAGAGAAAATATGTAACGAAAGTAAAACTTATGAAATCGAAAAACAAGTTTCACATAAGATTTGTCTTTCAAATAGACTAATTACTTTTTCAAAATAATACGTGGCCAACCATAAATAATTAGAAAGAGATAGTGTGGGAGAATTACAAATATACTCTAAGTTGGTTTCAAAATATACCACAATTGACTAAATTTGTGAAAAATGATTCAAAAATCCGGATATAAGGTACACGCGTATTATGACTTAACCAGCCGGTAAAGTTCTTTAATTGCTATTATATTGGCACACAGTAAATTAACCTACGTTAATTCACAAAAGAAAAAGATGAGATAGCCAATTACTCTTATAAAATAACAATGTCTTTAAGATCTACAAAAAGATGATTTAAATAATCAGCAGTGATCCATAACAGAAGTTAATTTGATATTTTTTTCATTGCACGTGGGAATCAGTGGTAGTACGGTAAGAGTCAGGTGAAATGTATACGGGAGAACATCGTCAGTCGCACGCTGGGCACTGAAGTCGGATCAAGTGCAACGGATCGTCGATTCTCTTCACCAATTAGTGGCTGTTTTGTATTTACTATCCCATTATAAACGAAGAAGAGATGATTTAGTCCTATCATCCACCTCAAAGTTACAAAAGCCGATCTAAAGTTTAAATAAAATTAAGTACTCCGCTAAGTGGCAAACCTTTTCCAGTCAGGAGACTTCAGGTTAGCAACTATTTTAAACTGCTGAGATTTGGTATAGTTCACAATTATTATTATTATTATTATTATTATTATTATTATTATTATTATTATTATTATTATTATTATTATTATTATTATTATTATTATTATTATTCTCTCTCTGTGTCAGGTGGCGCTGTGTAGCGCTGCTGTGGTCTTCACAAGAGTACGCCATCTCACTCGATCTGATGCCAAGTGCGTTGCACCTTGCATTCCCTGGTTAGAAACCAGCTTCACGTCATTAGTCCAAGATGTTGGTGGACGTCCTCTTCCTCGTTTGCCTTCCATAGCCCCTTGCAAAATCTGTTTTTCTACACCTCCATGTTTCCTGACAATATGGCCAAAGTACTTCAGCTTTCTCTCCATTATGCCGCTTCTGATGGTTAGACTAGTACCAATCTTGTCGAGGATCCAGGAATTTGTTCTCCTGTCTTTCCATGTCACTCGTAGAAGCCTCCTGTAACACCACATCTCAAAAGCATCTACTCTTTTCCTATCATTCTTGGTCATAGCCCAAGACTCGCATCCATAAGTGGCAATGGAAAACACAGTTGCACGAAGTAGGCGTACCTTGAGGTCAATGGATAGGCCTCTGCTTTTCCATATGCTTGACATGCCCTGCACAGTTGTCCTTGCAATAGCCAGTCTTCTCTTAATTTCAGTTGTGCTGTCACCACTGTTGTTAATCATTGAACCCAGATATTCAAATTGCTTCACCTCCTCAATCTGCTGTCCATCTATCACAAACTCATCACTTTTCCGCTCTCTGTCTACAACCATTATTTTTGTCTTATTTGTGTTCAGGAGAAGGTGTTTTTCTTCGCTGGCCTCTTTGATGCGCTTCAAAAGATCAATCAGCTCTACTCTGCTGCTACAAATAAGATTATTATTATAATGAGTGTAATAAAACTGCGATAAATGAACAATAATATTTGTAATTTTACCACCTGCTTAGAATACGCTATAATGATTGGTATGACAATATGACACGTGAGTAGTTTACCCGTCTATCATATCAGTTGTAGGCACTGTGACAATGGATGGTAGATCAACAAAAAGAAAGCTATCACAGTGAACTTTTGTAGAAAATTTTGTGTAAAGATAGATTCATCATGTATGATATCCTTTTATCCATGGGTTTACCGTCAAACCCCTCACACCCACCCCTACCCCATCCACGTTTTAAATACAAACGTATCCAACCCTAACACATACACCCCCACCCACATCACATATCTACATACAACCCCCCCCGGGAAATGGGTAGGGGGTATGTGGGGGGAGTTGGTGCACATGGATGGTGTATGGGAGGATGGATGGGTGGGTGATGGGTTATGGATGTTCATTTGGGTAGATGTGCGGTAGTTGAATGGTAAGAACGATGCGAGCGACGGACTTATGTTGTATGGGTGTGGGGTGTGTGTGGGGGTGTGGGGGTGTCAGTTTCCTTTTTTTCTGTCCCTTTGTCTGTATGTCATGCCTTTAAGGTGACTCGTTTTAAAACGTTTCATCTTTGGTCAATTCATCTTGTGTAAACAAAGAAAGAGGGGAATGTCAATTCCACAATAATTTTCAAAAAAGCAAAACCAACCAATAAAGAGCTTTTCAAATTCTGTAGAAATCACCATGTCATTGGTTATGATTTCAAGTCAATTCGTCAATTACCAAAAAATAAATACAAAACCAACAAATAAAGGGCGGTTCCAATTCTGTACAAATTACTACGTTATTGGCTTTGATTTTAACCCAATTGATATGCCCGACAGATAATTCTACAAATGTCTGTCCTTTTAACTTACACACCCTTCATGAATAACAATGAGTGTTTTGAAAAAGCCAGATTTGTTTTTAGTTCACGAATTTTAGGCTATTATGCCAAGTATGTGGAGTGAAAGTGCAAAGGCCTCGTTGTACGTCACAGACCCAGGGGAAGCGCAAGCAGCTGGTTTGTCAGTTTATTTCACGAATATAAACAAGAAGTTACGCTTTTGTCAATCTGAACACCTTCAATATCATTAATTTCAATTAATAAATTATTGACAGCATAGTAAGAACAAGATGTTAAAATTATATCGTTTGTTCCTTTTCATCATCGAATGTTGCATCATGGAAGCACATCTGCATTTATAACTTTATTGATTAGCTTTATACTTGGAAACTGGAGCAATCCATCCATTTAAAAATCCTACTGAACAAGTGGTTCCCCCTGCAGATGATGCAATGGAATAAACTATGTACCGCGATACCGGTTTTTTTGTCCCTAAGTCATAGTATCGTATTCATTTTCATCACCAAACTGAACGCATCCAGTTTTTAACTTCCATAGAAAAATTACCAAAAAGATTATTTGAGGTGCATTAAGCAGGGTATGAACACGCGAGTGGTCACTAAACTGGTTTACTCCAGACAATACCTAAGTCCTGAGGGAAAGATTGTTAGACCAACGCTGTTGGTCTGAGAATTTGAAACGGGTATTTATCTCTTTTGATGGCTGAAGAAAGTAGCCCGCCTGTAGTGATTTCACTACCAAAGCCGTCAAAAGTCAGTTTAAAAAGAGGAGTCTTTCTCCAAGTTGTCCATCAATGGGTTTTAGACACGCGACCTACCTGCTTAGCAAAGGCTATGGCATTAAAGTTCAACTGCAACTCTTGTTCATTGGAAGGCTTTTCATTTAGTTGATCAAATGAGAGGCTAAAATAATACTCACAAAACGTTGCTACCAGTGAGCCGACTGTACTTTTGTACAGAATACGTACAGCGTATATAGGCAAACGGTGTGGCAGTGTGTGGAAAGAGCACGCTAATTGCATTATTGCTTGCGACAGTACGATTAAAGGGTGTTACCCGTGCAACGCAACAATGATTATATTGATTAATGTTTCGTGTAAACAAATTGCTTTCAGGCACTCTTGTCATATTGTATTTTTGTCAAAGATAATTTTGAAAGTTTTAATGTAATCATTAGTTGGGTCGTTCGGGCAAGTGGAACAAACTTACTACTTTGCATGAAATTTGTATAGGTAAATAAGGTTCAGATATTCGTAGTGTGTATTGTTTTCACAATTGTAGCATAATCATCGTTTGCATAATATTTAGAAAAACGCCAGAAAAGGTGACTAATGTATTGAAATCTTTTACGTGTATTTTGAAAAAAGAAATAATGTATTCAACTTAACGAACGTTAACAAGTGAATTCATATTGAGTGGTACGGACAAGTGGGACAACCTTTCTACTTTGAATGGAATTTTTATAGATAGATAAGGTTCACATAACGTTTTAATTAAATCCCCTAAAGTAATAATTCAGTTTGTATAGCAAATGCTTTGTTGAAAAATCAAATACTCCTTTATCTGTGTGATCATCTATATGATGATTTCATGAAATCAAATTCAAGACCTTGTGTAAAAAAAGAATTTTTTTATCAAAAAAAAAAGAAAGAAAGAAAAAAGAGAGCTTATTTGGTTTCAATCCTATTAGTCGATTCATTAATACCAAATCAAGTGCAATGAAACTGATTTTGGCACGTGCATAAGACAAATATTACGAGTTTTCGAATCGTGTTTCTGGACTTGCTTATTTCTGTGTGACTTCGCTTCATTAGCGAGGCTTTAAAATTTTAACTTATAACCCGCTGTTGAGTCAATCTCCTCCATTGTGGAATGAACTTTTTACAACTAAGTTTACAATTCTTGTGTGTTTTTATGTTTTCGTGTAAGTGCTAAAGGGCCAAATTAATTGCAAAAACAGTGCATCATTTATGTTTTAATTTTCGGATGTGTTGATAACTATAAACTTTGAGGTTAAGAATCCCGCTGATGACATGGTTTAAGTAACTTTTCTTCAATGTAAAATAAATTCTGTCATTCTGTCTACGAAATGTCTTGGTTTAAGCGCTATTGGGGCGAAATTTGTTTCAAAACCGACTACATTTATCATTCTTTATAATGTTATGTTCTAGCTTAAGAACGATGACACATGAACATAGAGAAATGTGTTTACTTACATGTAAACATTAATTATGACTGTTAACAAATTCCCGGTAAGTTTCATTCACGATAACCTAATAAGATTTATTGACCTTTGACCATTATATTTTCATCATGTGATTCAAGTTTAATATGACATACAAATATAAGTACAGTGATTTGAATAAATAACTTACTAGTTATATATGCAATGAAACAAAATTGTCTTAACAAAAGATTTACGAGATGTAAATGTAAAAAATAAAACATGTAAATACAATACAACAAAAACGTTTTCGAATTTTCAGTTGTTAATTTGATAATGTTAAAACCTTGTCATAAATGATAATCTGTTCAAATCAGTATTCCAATTATGAATTTTTATCAATTTGTCAAAACTACAAATTGGCTTTATCAATCGACCTTAGTATTTAAACCTTTTGTATTGTATCTATTGTTATAGTGTTTGTTATTCTTTCTTGTCTTGGGTTTGATAATTACACCAAATTAGTGTTTGTTACAGCAATGTTTACAAAGGAGGTTTATACCACCCACTTTGATGCCGACAAAAATCGTGAGCTATAGTTACCATCATTATGACTCCTTTTTCCTTTCCGATCGGCTTAACCATTAATGTCCAGTACCTAATTAAAAGGAAAGGAAACATGCTTCAAACCACACCAAATAAAGGAATCATGCTGAGCATAAAATGATAACGTTTTAAATAACAAACACTCATACAATTGCTATGAATGAAAAATATATTTGATCTGTTTAAATCAAGCGTATTGTGAAGTGGTGCTTATTGGCGTACTTGTACCCAACACCTTGACAATACGTTCTGCGACTTCCTTAATTATCATTGATTCAATTAAAGCATATATCTTACCACAAGTACAACACTGTACATCCTACTTTGTCTCGTCTAAAAGACATTATAAAGTCTTAGTCTAGTCTCAAGTTGCGGTTTATTTACCCACTGAATGAACTTATCCCAACTTCCAAGGCGATAGATTTGACAGGTGACTTTATGACATGATAAAAATATGGATTTTGTATCAACTAAATGGCAGCAGTCATGGAAGTTGTTATTGTTATCGGGTTCAACGTATATAATAACGCAGTAACAAAATATATATTGTTACCAAACCACATGCATAATATTTGTTTTCTTCCGTAGATTTGTTATTTTTTAATGCAACCAAAGCGATAATGTGGTCATTATCCCCATTATTTTTTTTTTTTTTTAAACAAGAAATTAAATAATAACAGTATCAAGTAAACCTGTGAAGGTCAACTGTGTTTAATTACTAATTTCGTTGTCATACGCGTGCGCGTGTTGCTTTGTTTCCTTTAAAAAAAAAAAAATAGTTCAGTGGTTTTTTTGGGGGGGGTTTTTTCTCAGAAATTAACAAATTATCAGTAACTTTAATGACCCCGGAAAAGAAATCAAAGAGTTTATATGGTACGGTATATGGATACTCTATATAGCCTTTTGTTTAAGAAAATAGATTGTGATTTAGAAGATTGTGATACTGAAGGTGTCTTCAACAGAAATTCAACTGAAATTCCACGAGGAACTATACTCTCAGTCAATCATGACGGTGGTTATTTGAGCGTCAAATTATCTATCGCGCGACGTGTGTAGTACTTGATCGCTGACTTAACAAAGATCATCGATCATTTGGTGTATTCTTTTGTCTTGTTTGAAATATAATTGGCTACCGATTTGTTTTCACCTTGACAATATTACCAAATATTTTGTTATGATCAAAAGCTAAGGATACTATTATTGCTTTCTGGCTAAACACATTCAGACTTAAAGATAAGATAAAGCGGTTTACCAAATCAGGTATAGAACTGTTTGGTATTATTTTTGTTTGTAAATTACCAACTTACGTTTATTAAGTTGAATGGACCAATATCAACTTAAAGACCCCAAGCTTTTTAGCCAATTGGTACCGGTTACCAAATGTACCTCCTTTTTCAGAGAGGTTATAGTTCTTCATAGTGTCATTCGATGTTGCGATTTAGTTACATTTAGGTATAGTTCATCGTCAATTCAATTTTGTGGAACATGACCTGTACAATATGGATGTCACAAATCTATGAATGCGAATCAATGCAGATCAAATTCCGTCGTGTAAAGAAATTGTTTGAATTGTAATTTTTACACACAAGGCGTTTTATGACCAACTTCTTTCAAGAGAGCATTCAACGCTCAGTTGAAGTGACATCCAATCTATAATCATTGAGAAATCACGACTTTTTTGTGTTTCTCTGGAGCAAATCAGAGATAAGTTGAATACGTGGAGTTTGCCAATAATAGTAGAAGATCAATGGTTCTCATCCGTGAAATGAATGCTCAACATTGCCACCAAGTTTGTTTTCGGAACAACACTATCTGTGTCGCTATCTTTCTAAAAGTTTAAACACAAGAGTTCATTATCAATGACCAATATTTTCCTAAATCAATTGTGGCATTTAGAGCAATTATACAGGCTTGTTATTTATCACAAGATTTAAAGCACTTAAAATATAAGCAGATGAAACTAAAAGGAAATAAAGTACAAATAGCCTAAGAATATTAAAAGCAGTTAAGGAAAGACAGAAAATAGGTTTGCAAACTTTGATGCATTGTTATTCAAATAATAATGAGTATAAAATGTTAGCATGCATGTTAATTTTTTTCGCAGCCTCTGACGACTCATCAAAAAGTTTGTAACCACAAATTGTGTTTAATAATTTATTATCTCATTGTCCTTTCATCGACTTTCATTGTTCTTTGTTTTATAAAAAAAATCACTTCTGCCCTTCGCATCATATTCTGCTTATGGAGCGACATTAATGGTGTGCCTTTGAGGAGATCGGCTCTCTGGTGCTACTTTTAAGAATTGTTTATTAAGCATTGTGGTCAATAAAGATACTCTGCAAAAGTATTGAATAATATTGATTAACGATTATCACAATAAGAAAACAACAGGAACTTTCAGTTTATAACATCAGGACATAACTTCAAAAGAAGAAAACCTACAATGATTTATATCAAAAAATATATTCAATAACCTGTCAACAGGGATGTTTTAAAATGCCCAAGGAAGATGTGATGGAGAAACTTACATTTGATCAACAGGTACAATAAGCATTATTGTCTAACACTCGAGCTTATGAAAATATTAGGGGAGCAAAAGAAAAGGATTTTCAATTAATATCCATGCTAACTGAGTAGATGGTGCTCAAAGTAGCCAGGCAAGGCCGTAAGTGACAAGTATCTCTTATTAATGTTAACTCTGTTGATTGAAAGAAACTAGAAAAGAAACAGTTTCGAACTTACATCCGTTGACTTGCTTAATTTTCGCGTATCTTACAGAAGCGCGCCAGAGGCAGCGAACGGAAAAAGTAGTCTCACAATCGTCATGTAGTCAATGAGAGCGTCAAGTTACTCAAGTTGATTTAACTCGCTGGTGTATTAACTATTGCCTTTTTAAAGCAATAGCCTCAAGAAGACTATCACTCCAATACGTTTCCTGTGCATTTGATAAAATGAGCCCATCAACGATATAAAAAAAGCCGGCTTATAGGTGCTGGGCTAAACTATATCCTCATCTTTTATGGATAATAATTGGTGGAAATTGTACCCACAACGGTGTTGTCTCTTGTTTTTGACCGTTGGTTATAGACCATATATAGACAAGGAGGGGTAGATAGGCCGTTGCAGCTGCATGTACGATCTTCACGTGCACAATTATGCCTTGCCTTCAAGACATTTAACTCTTATAAAATGTTCTTTCATCATAAAATTTTAACCTCGTTTGGACAGGTCTCTTTTGAAAAGCAAATGGTCACACGTGTTTTGGCAGGTCTAAGCTGGTGATTAATAGTGACCCTCTCACTGATCTAAGTTTAAAATTGAAGCAACCAAGTTAATAGAACGCAAATTTATACTTCTACGCTACTTAAATTTGGTACACTCACCGGAGCGCGTTCACCGGGTCAACCGGCGTCTTCAGCGGATGTTATTGCTCTGAAGATTGTTGTTGCTAGTGATGTAGTACTAGGACACCTCCGATGACGTCACAGATGTTGATGACGTCAAACTTGAAGATGTTGTGCCACCCCCTTTGTTACGGGGGGTCAGGAGGTTGTCCCAGACAGGGTCGATGTCCAACCCTTTGTCACGGTTCAGTCTGGGTCTTTTAGTTCTGATATGGATTGCTTCCAAGACCCTCCGAGGGAAGTCCTTGGACTCCCTTTCTAACACTTTTACGTTCTCCCAGTCAATCTGGTGTCCTTTGCTCCTGTCGACGTGTTCCTTGATCGCTGACTTGGAACTGGCCGCTTTGGATTTATGTTCTGTTAGCCTCTTTTCGAGCTTGCGTCCAGACTCGCCAATGTATAGGGAGTCGCAGTCTTTGCAAGGGATGCTGTACACGACACCAGATTGCTTTTCTTGTTCAGTTGTGTCCTTTGGGGAGACAAGAGATCTGCGCAGAGTATTCTGAGGTTTAAAAGCTGTGCTAACACCTGCAGAGTTGAAAGCCCTGCGCAGCCGTTCCGAAAGTCCTTCCACGTAAGGCAAGGTAACACATATGCCCTTCTTATTGCTATCTTTGTCGCTGTCCTTATTTTGTTCTTTCTGTTTTGGACCCTCCGGAAGGGGGCGGCACAACATCTTCAAGTTTGACGTCATCAACATCTGTGACGTCATCGGAGGTGTCCTAGTACTACATCACTAGCAACAACAATCTTCAGATCAATAACATCCGCTGAAGACACCGGTTGACCCGGTGAAAGCGCTCCGGTGAGTGTACCAAATTTGAGTAGCGTAGAAGTATAAATTTGCTTTCTATTTACGTTTACCGCAACGTATGAATATACATCATTAAACCAAGTTAATAGTTTGAAGATTTAACTTGTCCAGGGAGAAACCCAAGTTCTGTTTTCCCCGAAGTTTCGGGTAAATGATACATTAACAAAAGCGAACCCTTAGAAGTCTTAAAAAACGTATATCGTACATTAGAAGTATTCTTTTTCGTTTCATAACATATAGGCTAATAGGCTATTACTTTCTCTTGTTTATTTGTTTTGTTTGTTTTTCATACACAAAGGGCTCAAAACACTACTGGTAGGTTTTTTTTATCTATAAATTTTACACCGAAATTACAACTTTGGATTTGGATTGATATTTTGTTGTGCATTGCCATACTTATTGTCACGTTAGCGGGAACCCGGGCGGGAACGTGAACATTTGATGCATTAATATCTATCTATTTCAGCTACTTAGAAATGGTGCTGAAATGTAGTAGGACTTCTATCGTTTGATTTGTTCCTTCTTTCTCTTTATAAAGTTGCACTCATTTTAACGAATGCGTCGCTGCGCTACGATCTACTACGATTATAAGCCCAGCCAAAGTGCAGCCAAGCGTCTGAACCACCTGCCCATGACCCAATGTATGAAAGCTACAATCAGTAAAAAAAGAACTCGTATCACAACTATATTATTAAGAAGCACAGATTATATTGAGAAGCACAAATAAAACATTTGATAATACAAACTGTTATTATGGGGTGTCATAATATCATAATTTACCGTAATTCAGGCGAGAAATGGTATGAATATCCTTAATAAGTTGGCTTGTTATTGGAAGCAGCAAATGTACACAAACATTCAATAACACAGGACCAATAAAGCGACTCAGCCCAGCTAACTACCCATTTCTTTTGACATGTTTGAACTGAAGTGGCTCAATTTCAGCGCTTATTTTACAAGTGGTTGGCACTGGGATAAACCTTTTGATTTTTAAAGTTTCAAAGGGTGTTAGTTTAGTATATTACATTATGATAACACTATTAAAACACTTATATAATGATGATACTATAGTCGAAGTTTTCCAAGCATGTGGTTACATTTAGGACAAGCGTCCAAATAGGCGGACCCTTCATATTTCTTTCAAAGTATTATGTTATTTTGTTGACTACAATAACACCATTAAGAGAAGGGCTGTCCGGAGAGCAACGATATCCATGATATTGATACTCATTTTGTTTCTAACTACCTCCGCCTTTTTTAATGAATTGTTTGCTTATAAAAAAATCCGGCAATCGATCCTATAATTATATTGATAGTAACGCAGATAAAGTGACACCAAATTAATCAGTCACCTTATCAAGTGAAATCATCTATTTTATAGTATCATCGTCATTCCTTTTTATAGCCTCACCATATCAGTCTCTTTTAATACCATTTCGTGCACGATTTATGAGGTTCTTCTAAGCACACAATTCTCTACAAATTCGCTCAATACGCTTGAAAATTATACCAAACAGGCCTAAGCATAGCAAGCCAAGAGCAGCAAAAGACGGAACTCGGAGCAGGTGATTGCCAACTCAAGGGATTCATTTTACCTTTCTCTGGATGGTTTCTGAGGACACCAAGCAATTGTTTCGATTCTTTTGAACCAGTAACGTCAAATACAAGTTAAGCCCTGTGAATAAAATTAGCTAGCTTGAGATTTCAGGGGATTTTTATATATGTATAATTAACTCGAAGCCTCCGGGGTACAGAATGATCGAACTTACTGTGATTTCTCGAGTTGAATTTGGAATTTGCACAGTGACATGTATTGGACGAATTAATCATGCAACGTCAACCATTAATAATATAATCTGGCGAACACAAGCAGCAATAGTTGTGTTTGTGTATATCCCCAATGTTACTTCTTTCTATATATTTTGTGTTGAAAATTTAAGCTGAAGGTTTACGAAGCAGTAATTACGCAATTTCATGACAATAAAGTGACGACTTCAAGAAAGCACACACACACACGCTCGCTTGTTATAGATTAATTAATTTACGAAAGTTTTTTTTCTAAATGCAAGTTTACAATAACATACAGAGGTTTTCCGTGTTCTATAAGCTGCATATCCTATCAGCGAATGCTATACCTTGTTTATGACTTTCAAAAGAAGTATCTGCATGTACAACCATGACTGTTTCAAAATAGCCCGCCAAAGTCATGCAGGTAACTCCGAGGTCGTGCATTGAATCGGTTTGAATGAGGAATACTACAGGAACTTTTGTAAGAAGTCACACATGAGCAAAGTGGATAACCTCTATTACAAGCACTTGTAAAAGTTTGAATCACTTTAAGGTATCAGAATGCCCTTTGTTGTCTTGGTTGTCAAAGGACACATAAATAATTTGTTTCAAGTAACATTTCGGCAACGCGTGCAATTCTTTAATGTAATGTATTTATTTGTTACGGTAATCTTTGATGTATTATTATGCATGCATTTTTAACACAAGATGACAATCTTTCATGTAATAATGCGTGTACTTGTATCGGCAACGGGACGTAATAATTAAAAACATGTACTTTTAACACAACATGATATCATTTATATAACAATGCTTGTACAACTGTACATGTACTTGAGATGCAACACGACATTATAATTATTTGATCTGTTGATGAAATATTAATAAATAAATGAATTATACATATACAATAGTTTCAACACATGATAATCTTATATACAACAAGATCTTGTATGTTACAATGGATGTACTCATAACCGCAACGCAATATGAAAACCTTAAATGTACCATACACAAATGATATAAAATTTTGATTTAACAACACTTGTACACAATGTACTTCAAGTGCGACATTAAAAATCTTGGAGTGCCAATTACTTTCTTCTAATAATGCATTGTTCATGCACGCTATGTTAACAATAAATCTGGCAATATAACATGACTATGTACATATGAAGAAGATTATGTTCAAAAATTGTATTTAGTAATGCACAATAACTTCTAATCCTCTTATTATAATCATTTTACAAAAACAAAATCATAACAAAGCATATGAAATTCTTTTCATTAATGCTCGTTTATGAGATTTAGGAGTAGAAGTATTTAACACAGAAAAGACACAACAGAGTTCCCGTTTCTTTAAACTTAAATATTTTGATAACAAACATTATGAACTATTTGATGGCCTCAGCATTTATTTGAAGTGTAATTATTTTATTGGATTGAAAGTGAGCAGTGGAGCTACGATATAAGCAAGGCAAAGCTGACAGGACCAGGGATAAGAGCCCATGGCAATGACTTAATCATAAGTCTCATCCAGTTAAACACGTCAAGTGTGCAAAAATTAGGACATCTTCGTGTAATAATTACCTCATCTTGTCACTCGATTCTTGGCTTGAATTCTGCGTTGCAATTGCAATAAACCCGTTGTACACGCCTTCTAAACTTTTAACAGAATTTGTACGAATTGCCTTCATTCTTTACACTATAATCATATCAAAGTAATCGTAAAACGGGAATCTAAATGCATTTTACCGATGAAAATTATGGTGTGGTATCTACTGTAGATCTTTTTGTTACAAAGAAATCAACACCATATTAGCTCTTATATAAATATAAAATGTAAAATAGTTGGCTTGCCATTTTTCATCTCGTATGACTACTTGTCGTAAAATAAATTCACAAGGCTTTCCATATTCACCTTCATTACAATCAGATTGTGGTGTCTGGAAATATGAAACTATAAAATCGAATTAAAATTGTTTCCAAATGTATAGCAATAACGACATAGCTTATAACTACATATGATGTAAAGTGGGGGTTAATATTATGCGTATATCTATGGGCAGGTGTCTTTTCGCAACCTCGTCAATACATGCCTTGCGCTGAAGTCGACTTTCAATTTACTTCTTATTCAGAAACAGTTTCCGGACCTGTGGATGACAGGGATTTCCTATGAATATCATTACAATCATAATAATAGGAGTTGCACTCTAAGGGCCAAAATATCATCATTTTCAACGGCGCAGTTCATAAACATCCAATGATAGCTCCAAAACATGACCATAAATTATTGAGCATGAGTTTATGTACATTCACATATTATGGGTCACGGAACTGTGTCTTAATACATGTGCATGTTAGGGAACCTATTAGTGTCCATAGATATACGTCTAGCCCTCTTCTTTTGTTCCATTATCTATTGTATTTCTATTGTTCAAAGTCTGGTCAACTGTCGATTATATCAAGTAATGTTGACAGGTCAAGATAATCTGGACAGGTCAAGATAATCTGGACAGGTCAAGATAATCTGGACAGGTCAAGATAATCTTGGTCAGGTCAATAAATTTTGAACAAGAGAAGTACATGTTCATATTTAGAAACACTGGCCACATTATTTGACTTTTTGGACATTTCAACAAACTTAAAATGCATCAAAGTTTAATATATTTTACACGATCAGCATAAATTATTATGCAAGTTATGCATATTAGATTTAAATGAAGATGGTAAACAATACTTGTGTGTATTGAATGACACCAAGAACACCTTTATTGAATAATGCAAATTAGTTTGTATTATGTCTCTTAAAGCCTGTATAATTAGGACGAGGATGTCAATCTACCTTTGTCCCCCTCTCCCAACTAACGCAGATTCCGACAAAGTAGGTAACAAAACAAGAGCCATGAGGTCTTACAAATTAAGTTCAACCAAGGATATTTTGTACCTAAAATGCAGTACATTACAGGCCACAAGACTAGATGTAGAAAAACTACAACAATCTGCGGCCTAACCCCAACCAAAAAGGTCGAGGAAGGTACCCAGGAATATGCGTTGACTTGGTTCAGGACATTTGTTCTATAAGTATATTAAAGATAAATATAAATTCTATGGTGTTAAATGAGTTACCGTCATGTCTAGGTAAAACACACCCACTTTGGTAATTTGACCTTTGAACTATTTACATATTCATTATTAATATTACGAATATGTGTAAAGAATTAATAAGGCTATCGAGTGGGACAAGTGAATTGAATAGAATCTCCCGTTAAAATCAATGCTGTATTGATTTGATTAAATCACTTGCAATTGACACTAGATAAGACTCATAGACTTGAACGCAGGACACACGGGAAGAATATTATACTGTCTCGGTGTGTTTTTATTTTTGGAAAACCCTAAACTTACACAAGATAATCATATCAGCTTTCCAGTTTGTCTTTTGGAAAATGAATAAACCATAACAACAAATTCGTTTATTTTGGCTCACCGTATATGTAAGATAAACGGTTCAAAACAGACCATTACCATAGATAATCGGTGTCTTGTTGAGGTATGGTTCGCATGTTAGTCGCTCGGAAGGCTCGACCCCTTCGGGGTCTCGCCTTCCGAGCGACTAACATGCTCACCATACCTCAACAAGACACCGATTATCTATGGTAATGGTCTGTTTCTCACCCTTTATCTACTACGTAATGTGACATGGATTGGTAATAATATAATAAAAACACACCTGTTTCTAAAAGACTATCATGGACAATGTCGACAAGTTGATTCATCCTTTCGTTATTTCTATCCCTGTCTTTCCTCTTTCCTTTCATTCGTCCTTTGTTCTTCCACTCTCTTCTTCTCTTTCTGACATTTGTACTGGGCTTTTTCATTGGTCATGTACAACTCTTACGATATCTACAATTAATAAACGCTATTCGTAAAGCAGCACTAGAATTCAGGAATGTGTGGAAAAAATAACCAGTGCCTCTCTCGTGCTCTCTTATTGTATGATTTTACGTGTCATTGAACCATATCATTTTGTCCATCAAAACTGATTCAAAGATTTTAACAAATAACTTTTTACGTTTATGGTATCAGTATTGAATATATAACAAATATTGTGTGCGTGTTTCATCACACAAGGGCAAATGGTAAAAGAGTTAACCCAGCAAACACAAAAGGTTTTCGGCATCATTCGCAAAAGGTTATAAAATGTTGTCAGAAAACGTTTAAAGTCGGGTTATATAAAGGGTATATAAAGGGTATAAAACGTTTTCATAACATTCAAAAACATTTTTGATAACCTACTGCAAATATTTTAACATTAATGTTATTTAAGTGTTCACAAAATATTTGACAAAAAATGTTTTCAAAAAATAGTCTACAATAACATTTTGAAAATTTTAAAAATATTGTTGTAGTGTGTTTTCATATGCAAAACGTTTTAAAACGTTTTCATGACCTTCATATAGCCCGATATTCAATGTTATTAAAACGTTTTTACCTAAACCGAAAACCGAAATATAACGTTGAAACGTTTTTAAAACATTTTTGTGTTTGCTGGAAAACTCACATGGACCATTGAAAGCGTTTATAATAAAGTTTCATAGTCTGTACTATTCCTGGGCTTGTATTACACTTTCTGTACAATGGATTAATTTATTAGTGTTAATTGGTATAATCGTAACCCATTTAACATTGCAATTGTAACAAAAATTGTTGCTTTTTGTTGTAGCAAAAACAATTTATTCTACTAACATTTATTGTCCACCCAAACGCATGCGCGATAAATGATGTCAGTAATACCGTATGATTTTCACCGCCCCTAGCACGTGTGGCACGTGGGCATGTTTCCATGTTGAATGGTCACCGTTGGCCATTATCATCAAACGCGTGTAAGACACGCGTATGTCAGTAATTGTCTATTGGTTACGATTACTACTTTCAAATTTTGATTTGTTTCTAAATTGTTTAATCATTAATACAATCAACAGTTGTAAATGTTTCAAAAACTATTGCTATGACAAATTATTGATTCCAGACAACATAAACGATGTTTGAGATTTATTTTTGAATAATAACATGAAATTTAAATGCCATATATTCAGTGTTGAAGTTTTTATATATTTTCAGAAATAATTGAAATGTATTCGAAATTCTTTAGTAGGCCATTTATTGCTGCGAAATTTACGAAACAATTGTGTTTATGCCCCCCCCCCCCACACACACACAAAATGGCTACAAAAGTTACATTTTCAACAATTGTTATACTTTCTTTGGACTGTTTTTGCTTGGGAAATGATCATAACAATATTACAAAAAACTTTTGAAAACCTACAAATTTGTAATTTGACAAATATAATTTGACAACATTGTGAGACAAAGTAAGTCGGGCATGGTCGGGAGTTGCTAAACCACTTGAAAATCATTAACTTATTCTAACATGAATCAAGTGGTCGACCCTTGAAAGTCATTAAGCAACATCGATGTTCTTGAGTGGGTTAATAATGTGGAAATCACACCACAAGTGGCCTTGATCAGCTAGTATCAAATTGTCAATCCCGTTGGCTATTGAATATAATTGAGTCTTCAAATTGATTTGAAATCACGTGTCGCGTAAACGGAGTTTAATATAAATTGTAAATGAGGGATATGCGAATCACCTGCAAGGGGAAGAAAAGCACCTGCAATCGGTAGATGGAATGAGGCGATTTCGCGCGAGGTAGACGGCGCGGCGTGCTTCTCGTCCGCTGGCCGACCCAGCTACCGATCCAGTGCGGGAAATAATTAGAGAACAGTATACAGCGTCTAGGTTTTATCGTATCACGTAATTAATTGAAATGAATAAAATATTAGCTTTGATCCGTTACCAAATATAGTAATAATGACAACGTGTATCTTATACACTGTCAAATTCCCGCAAACACCTTTTTTATCACTTCAACGGGTTTTATTTCAGCACTTTACACGTCGATTACGATTAACACTACAACTCGTTTACAAGGGTTTTTCATAACAACTATTAACAACATGTTTATATTAAAATATTTTGTGTTGAAGTGTTAAAAAGGTGTTATTTCTATAGTTTATGCCTTCAAGGTCGTTTAAAAGGACTAGTAAAGAGAATGAAATACTCGTACCATGGCTTTCAAACAGATACTTGCACATTAACCCATCTTGTATCCATTTGTCAAAGACCCCACAACGCCACACACCGGTCATTAATAAACACCACCCGCCCTTTTCAACGAACAAGCCTTATTCAGTAATAAGAGTGTTGCAGAATTTATACAACATGGTGTTGCTGGAAAGACCATGTGTGTTGTGTAATAAACACGATGTAGAGACGATGCCCACTACACACAATATTTAACATCCACCAGTATCTCATTATTTTGTTTGTTTGTTGTTATATGCGTGTTTTTAAACTCCTAACTAACCATCACTCTCCTCTTCTGTTTTCTTTTATTTCTTTCAGTGCAATGGGTTTGAGTACGGGGAAAATCATGGCGGATACTACTACTAGTAAATGGTCACCATGCAGTCGCTGGATTTATCAGATGAAATTGTGTAGTAACAACAACAAACAATCACTGAATGTTAAACTTGGACTAAAACTGCGACTGACTGCTTGGCAATTCACTTTGATCAGATGGGAAATGTGCATTATTACTTTGTAAATATTATAATATTGTAAATATTTCTAAATGTATATATTGATGATAGAAGACTTTATGGAGAGGCATCTTTGGAAAACAAGTCAGCGTGTAATAACTTACTAAAGTAAGATCATCAGGGATTGAGACCTCTACGAGATAACATGATACTGCGTGTTTAAATACAGTAATAACTCAGTTAGCTCTGATGATACATTCCATGATTGTATCGAAGCATTCCGTGATTCTATGGAAACAACAATACATTTGCGACCACAGGCCACAGTTCTTAATGGAAATACAAAACAATGGAGAGACTACGCGAAGATATAGCGGTGGTGTTCCGGAGATATAATTCATTGACAATCGCTTCTGGGTTATTGATAGAGGGTTGTGAACCCGGATGTAAAAGACTCATTTAAAATATTGTTTAAAACCTATTTGACGGGAAACCGACCGAGAGTGGTCGTAAATGGCATTCACTCTGAATGGTTTCCAGATGTTTCCGGAGTTCCACAGGAGTCGATTTTAAGGCACTTACCTTTTTGTTTTGTACATCAACAAGTCGCCCATTTTTTTCTTTCCTTGCTTGCCATGCTTACTGACGATGTCAAATGTTATTTTAATGTTAAAGACAAACATGATTGTGAGCGCTTCAAAAGGATACATTTCATCTTCATATGCCAGGTCATTACCTTTTATAGCAAAAGAAACCCAATGGTTTTTTTTACTATAGCATGAATGGTAAAGTTTGAATCAAATCACAAGCATAAAGATATAGGCATTGATACTTGGTAAACTAAGGTTGAGTTTTCATATAGAGTGTTGAAAAAGCTGTGTTAACAAGCACACTGTATGTGCTAAATGATCTGTCTTTGGCATTTTAAGTTCTTGAAATATCACTGAAAATATCAAATTTGTTAAAAAATACATTTTCGTACTTGGTGGCCCGGCCATTACCCTGCGCTGTCATTTATCATGTTTATGGTAGGTTTTGTCTTCCCCTTTCCAGTAACCTGAACTTTTAGTTTGCCCATGAGCCAGGTCTTTAGTGGCTGCTTCAAATGTTGTCCCTTCCAACAAATGCACATGAGGAGGCTCTGTTTTCATGAGGTACACAAATTGTTGGTTGATATAATATCCCCTCCCTTTTTGATCTAAAGGTGTGGTAATCTTAGAGGGGATATGCACATGTTCGTCCCACCTATTCTTATATTTTAAACTTGTTATTGATGCTGTATGAAAAAATATTTTAACCGTATGATCGATGTACTGAAATACCAGTGATGAAACCAATAAATCAATCAAATAAACTTAATCTATAAACAAATTAAGTTATAGATTATGAAGACTACTTTGTTGTCTGAAGTTTAATTTGTCATACGTCATGTGTATATTATCATAATTTTTAGGGGAAATATTATGATCGAGTTTCCAATGTTAGGATCAAATTCAGGGTCAGCAGATTTATAAGAGTAGCATAATCCTATTCAAATACAGATGCTTACCAGACAGATATATTAATAAAACCATAAGTACATTAATGTATTCTATATCCTAGAGCCATTACTTTTTAAGTATTGATTTTTTTTTAAATAAATTCATAATACTTTTTACCAATGCAAAACTACACCTTTTATTTGTCAAATCATTTACGTTGAGTCATATGTTATTCTCAGACATAATTAAATTATTTTCCGTTTATATCTATATCTGTATAAATTAATTAATACAGTGATGTCTTGAAGTTACAAAGTATGAATAATTAAATTCCTTACAGATTGTTACACTAGAACTAAAATAGTTGTTGTTAAGTACTCGGCTGATAAATCACAGCTTTTAATGCCAATTTGATACAAAATTGAGACATCATTGGACTTCCGCCTTAAAACACAGACTTTGAATATGCCTTTGTTATTCAAACTAAGATCAAACCACATCGCAATTAAGCCTAGAAGAAAGATAAAATATGCCTGGTTCCAATGTGGTGGATAATCCTTGGGTTTTATCATAATTTCTAAACGACTTCACCATGTTCACGTGTACATGATATAAATTATATTCGACCTAATTTTTTTCTTCTCTATCAAAGGCTTTTTACCAACCAAGAATACAATTCTAGATACATCTTATTTGTCGGTGATTGAATTTTCTGAATGGTGCTTCAGATATAACATAAAAATATTAAATATTTTCGGATTTTAAAAAACCACATTTTTACACTCATTTTTTACAAATCAAAATGGTCGCTTGCAAGGGAGGGTTAAACTTTTTAAGTAGTTAACAGATACTCGAGTCAAAGTGTAGGAAAAGTAGTGCCCATAGGCAGGTCTTATTTTCATTGGAAAAGACGCTACTTTTCCTTACCGTGTCTATTCAAAGAAAAATGTATATCAATAAAGATGTGAACAAGTTACCAATTAAAACCGTACGTTTGTTGAGAGGCTGTTTTGTCTTGTCCAATTAGATGATCCCGGCTTTTATTTGAAAACAGTTCTTCTTGTTCTATATTATGCCGCTAGTGAGTGGTTTCCGCATGGCGGCACGATTTAGAAGTGTCACAGTCCCTTGTACAACCCCTTTGCGCTTGCGCGCTACTGCTTTTTTGGACCCCGCTGAGCCGCAGGCATAAACTTATCAAAATTCATCAAAGTCTAGCAAAAACGATGAAATGGGATAAACCACTAATAGAGCTAAATAAAAGTAGCATTGGTTTTAGGGAATATCAGTACAATACGACGAGTTGCGCGTGCTGGCGTTCGACTATGGCACTGTTTTGGTAAAACTCATGTAGTTAAACACGATATGAATAATTAATGAGATACTTAAACTTCAAGTACGAGGTGCTCATTCTGTATACTCAGCAGGCACAAAAAGGAAATGTTAACTTATATATTCACCAGTGTTGTGTGGTATAAGACATGATATCACTATTAGCATTTTGCTGACCTGATAGAGAGACAGGGGTGGATAGAAGACGGGCTATTGGTTAAAGCAATCAACGGAGGTGTGGATATAATAACAATACAATAATTGTGTAATTAATTCAAGATGGCCGCCAATATGGCTATCATCACATATAAATAGCCATATATCAGCTATATAAGCAGGTATGGTGATGATTTTGGCGTCTTTGAATAGGTTTTAGGGGTCAACGAATTCATATCTGTCTTTATATAAACCGCTGAAATTTTCTTTCGCATTTGAATCCAATATTGCCGCCAAAATGGCCGCCACCACATAATTAATAGCTTTGTATCAGCTATCTAAACAAATATGGAAATGATGTTAGTGTCTTTAAATTCGGTTTTAGGGGTCAATGAATTCATATGTGTCCTTATATAAACCATTGAATTCTTCATTCACATTGAAATCCAATATGGCCGCCAAAATGGCCGTCACCACTACATATAGCTATAATCAGCTATCTAAGCAGGTATGGCGCTGATGTTAATGCCTTTAAAAAGGTCATAGGGGTCAATGAGTTCATATTTGGCACATATTGTCCTTATTTAAAACATTCAAGTCTTTATTCACATTGGAATCCAAGGAGGTCGCCATCTTACATGAAAGGCTACATCTGAGTGTGCTTTAGAGGTGTAACAATGATATAATCAGCTTTGATGGGAAGATGTGGTCACTTATTCATCAGATTCATCATCATAATCCTCATGATCGCTTTGCTCATGACAGTTTTTGTCCATCTGACAACCACAGCATATCATCCTGAATATTTTTTGAAGGTGGTGGTTGCACAATATCGGGTAATATCACTCGTTTGGTTCATCTTTTAGCCAACCCAACTGACATGGATCAGGTGGATCCGGGTTTAACACTGGCTCTAGATGCTAATTAATTTTGCAAATACGTTCGTTTTACATTTTCAGCAAATGCCCCGGTTGTTGGTAGCAAGGTTTCAACTTAGGTGTGGTTGTCACTTTCCGTTTTGTAATTTTTGACAACCAAGTATTGTAGTACCAAATCGCTCACATTGTCCCAGATGACTGCTTGCTCGCATGCTGCATCACAGGTGGTTGCCTCTGTAATCATGTCATCCATGGCTTGCTCCATATCACCCAACTTCTAATTTATGGCCCTTTAGAAATACTTTGATAATAGTTGCCTTTCCAATTTCTCAACTATATGTCACAATGTCACAGCCAGTATGGCCAGGGAGGATATGAGCAACCAGAAGTTGTGGTACAACATCTACATGCTTCTTTGCGGTCGATGCAATACTTAAATGTTTGCACGCTTGGAACTTGTACCTTCCATAGAAAAGTTACAGGTAGTAATATGCCTTCCATAGAAAGGTTACAGGTAGTAACACATGACGATGATATTCTCAATCCCTTGGTTGGCAATAAAGACAACCTGCTGGGTCATAGTAACATCAGCTTCGCATGGTTCGTTTACGTCCGCTGGATCACAATACCCAAATTGACTTCTTGTGGAACAGTCACAGCACATCGATGAGTTGCAGTGTTTGTTTGCTGAAGATCTTTTCACAAGATAAATTTTGTATGCATCAACATCTCAGCTTGTCATGCTTGTGTACACTAATTTGTCAAAATTCTTTCTCGTAAATAGTGTCGAAACCCAAAATATCGTCTCAATCCACACAATGTTATTTTGTTGTATAGTGTGAAAAAACAAACACTTTAACACATCGACTTCTTTTGCAAGATCTTATTCTGTCCCACAAGAAGTCAATTTGGGTATTGTGATCCAGCGGACTGATATGAAAATAAACCATGCGAAGCTGATGTTATTATGTCCCAGCAAGTTGTCTTCATCGTCAACCAAGTGATTAAGAAGACCAAAGTCATATATGCGATGACACAGATGCATTCCCGTTGCTCATATCACGTCACAGCAATCTTACCTTACCTGTAACCTTTCTATGGATGGGAAGGTATTTTCAAGCATACAATAATAAATATTTCAGCAACCGCAAAGAAGCATGTATATATTGTACCACAACTTCTGGCTGCTCATACCCTCTCTGTTTGTGACACTATGGCATCTTTGAAGAATTGGAAGGCAATTGTTATCAAAGTGCTTCTCTTAAGCTAGGCAAGATGGTGATATAGAGCAAGCAGTGGATGACACAATTGCAGAGGCTACCACATTTGTTGTAGCCAACTGGAACAATGTCAGAGGTTCGGTACAGCACTTGGTTGTCAAAAGTTGCAAACGGAAAGTGACTGACAACCACACCAAAGTTGAATAACTTGGCACCAACAACTGAGGTATTTGCTGAAAATATAAAACAAGCTCATTTGCAAGTTACATGGAAGGGTGCATTTTCCCCCCCCCGATCATCTACCTGAGTTGGATCCATGTCAGTTGGGGTGGCTTAAAGATGAAAACAAGCGTATAACACCTGTGACATTACCAGATAATGTAGTTGTACCTGATGAATAAGTGACCACATAATCCCCTTCAATATAATCAAAGCTCTTTATATCACTGTTATAGCTCTTAAGCACACTCAGCACTCAGATGCAACAATTCAAATATATAATTCGTTGACCCCTAAATCCTATTTAAAGGCACTAACATCATCACCACAGCTGTTTATAGCCATTTTATATGTGATGGTGGCGGCCATATTGGATCTTAATGTGAATGAAGACTTCGGTGGTTTTGATAAGGCCAAATATGAATTGGTTGACCCTAAAACCCATTATTTTCAAGACACTAAAATCATCACCATACCTGTTTATATAGCTGATATATGGATATGTATATGTGGCGGCGGTCATTTTGGCGGCCATATTGGATTTCAGCCTGAATAAAGACTTCTGTGATTTAGATAAGGATTAATATAAATTTGTTGACCTCTAAAACCCATTCAAAGACAAATTTAAATCATCACCGTACCTGTTTATATAGCTTATATATGGCTATTTATATGTGATGGCAGCTATTTTGGCGGCCATCTTGGATATCTCGAAATGCCCAAGGGTGCTGAGGTGGCATCAGTCAGTTTCTGAATCAGTAGGTCTTGGTGATATAGAAACAAGAAAAAAACATTGTGCGGACGCTACTTTTGGGTTTTTGGCTTGGGCACCAGACTAAATCTCTCGGACATGATGTTATCACCCGTGTTATCATCACCTGGTAGCAGCGATGGTTCTTGCGATGAACCTATGCCAAAACGCCAAAATTCTACACTCCGTACATGGAGAAGAGCTATCGAACGCACGGGAGTAGAGAACTCTTGAAAGAAAATCGTTTATTTACGAACTCATTAAGGTGCACGCAACGATAATTAAACTATTTTTATACTTAATTGTGGTCTTTATCACGGTCTCGCATAAACGCACATAAACCCATCCACACACGAGGAATTTATTCGGTGTGACGAATTCCAAAAGAGTTTTATAAAGCTAAAAAATAAAATAAATAAATAAAAAGCAATCGTGGGAACCGTACGATTGTTTTTGAAAAAAAAATTATACAAATAGATTCATATGATAGACACGTTGTATGACTTTTGAAAATTGCGAGTTAGATAATAAAGATAAAGAATAATGGAAATGAAACCTCTTTGTGGACATACGATTAGAGGTAGAGTTGGTGTCTTTTTAACACAAGCAATTGTTATAATTATAATTATCATTATCTTAGTTTGCCTCACATGAATCGATATATCACTTTCTCCAAGTCTGGTTGTGAAAGTGTAAAAAGACAATCATTTTAAATATTTCCCCAATCAATATCAATATGTTGAGTCTTGTTGTATGGTATATATGATATTAGAAATCTTATGAATTTCTTCAGAGAAATGAAAAGGAAAAGGTGTTAGCAATTTACGTTATCTATATTTTTGCCTCTATAAACCTGTAGACTCGTGGAAGGCCCAGGTGATAAAGCAGTTACCCGAAAGGTTTAGTCAGTGAGTCGAATTCATGGCTTGATGGCTCGCTAAACAGCACGTGCCAAAGAGCACCAGGCTCGAACAGAAGAGCGTGGTACTTGTCATGCTGAAATAAACACCTAATTTAACCAGTTATAGCGCTCATATTTATGAGTATGTGGAAACTAAGGTGTATTTAAGTGTTAAATACACTAATAACTATTGTTTCAATTGCTTATGAGAGCAACCAATACCTTGAGGCATACACTGACATTACGTACAAACATTGTTCCTGCTTTACACAGAGCATACATTAGATGGAAAGTATCATCATGCCCACTTCATTAAGTCAAACTAAGTGATGTCACGGTGCTATTATACATCAACTTTGATCCCCGAAATCTATCATCCATCATGATGCGCTTACTCACCTCACAGCTTGTAGCAGTGAGATCAAAATATGGATGACCAGGAACTTGCTGCGTCTGAATGACGAGAAGACTGAATTCTTTGTTGCGGTATCTGATTACCAAAAGCAAAATATGCCGCCTGAAAATGTTCGGAACTTGGGTGTTATTTTTGATCGTCAAATGACAATGACATCACACATCAGCTCACTTTGTTCAAGTTTGAATTACCAGCTTCGCAATATATCCCGTGTTAGACGCTTCTTGGATGTTGACACATGCCACCTTGTTGTTAGAAGTCTTATACTGTCTCGCATTGACTATGGAAGTGGGCTCCTTCTGGGTAGTAATACATCTGACATTCAAAGGTTGCAAAGAATCCAGAACTGGGCATCCAAACTCATTTGTTGCAGAACAAAACAGGACCATGCTACGCCTTGTTTAGAAGAATTACATTGGCTTCGGAACAGAGAGAGGATCATTTTCAAGATCATGATGATTATTTTCAAATGCCTTAATGGATCAGCCCTCTTATATGACTGATCTGCTCTCTCTGTATTGTCCAGCCAGATCTGGCCTCAGATCCGCCTGTGATACAACACGTCTTTCTGAGATCAACAGCGTTAAATTGCTGAAAACTGCTACAAACAGGTCTTTTGTTCATTCAGCACTACATATTTGGAACAATCTGCCCACTACCATCAGGGAATCAAATACATTATCTGGTTTCAAAAAGGGTCTAAAAACTTACTTATTTGCTGCTTATATGCCAACAATTTCCGTTATGTTTATCAATTTGAATGACCGGCCACAGAATATCCTTCAGTGTATTTCTTGCTAAAGAGATTGTCTTACTCTATACTATTACCATGATTACCCAAAGTTGAAGAAAGGGAAGAGAGAATCAAGAAGCATGCAGAAATAGTTAATTTAAGCT
Organism: Amphiura filiformis; assembly: GCF_039555335.1. Taxonomy (NCBI): domain Eukaryota; kingdom Metazoa; phylum Echinodermata; class Ophiuroidea; order Amphilepidida; family Amphiuridae; genus Amphiura; species Amphiura filiformis. Next base: position 26,408,794 of record NC_092639.1, on the reverse strand, counting down.
TGACAATTACGGGAAAGATCAAATATAGGTCAAAGGGATTAGTTCTCTATTATTTTAAGCTAATGCGAATTTAAGCATACGAATAGGCATCACACGTTAAATTTAAGAAAATTTCCTTTCTGGCATAATTTCCGCATTTTGAATGGCTAGGGCGGGTAAAACACCAAGATGAAAACAATGTTATGTGCTTGACTGCACCTCCAAACGTTGTCAATCAAAGATTTCTGTTTAATGCCCTTTGGTAGAGTCATCCAAAGAGATTGTTGTTGTTGTTTATCGTGTTTAAAGGCCTCCTGTATACATATATTCCGCAGGGCACACGCGCTTTTTAAAGAAATAATGTTTCAAACGTTACTCTCCTTTCGCTATTATCTGTTAAAGCCAACAGACGTCCAAATCATAACATAATAACAAGAAGTAAATTCATAACACTGGTTTAGCAAAACAATACATTTAGAATAAAGTTGCAGGTTTGGGTGACTTTTCAATCCCCTTTATTAAGGAACGCAGAACCTGACATACGCGTTATGGTAATTCCAGCGGGAGGTTGCTATATCCATCCCTGCGGCATACTTTCATACAAAACGCGCTAGTTACTTTAACAAGCTTGTTTAAAATGTTGCGCATTGACGACGAATATCTTTATATACTTCTGTATCGTGATCACTCATTGTCACTTATTCAAAACGCTTTAAATTTGGTAAATTAATGTTGGGATCTTAATTGATTTTAAAATGTGATGGAAAGTGATAGAAAAGATTATCAAAATATAGGCACCCTTTACTTCATGTATATGATGAAACTGCTGGACTCATTCGATAAACGTTATCATGATCATGGTGATTTACATTTATGTACCAGGGCAACAGGCGACAGGGCCATTTGGTGTCGCTGTGTAAAGGATATACATTTTGTACTTGCCATGTTAACAAAGGTATTTGTTAATATTAATGTAAACTAAATTTGTACTACATGATTTCCCAGTTAACAGAAAGACGGCATTGCTAACTCAGATGAATATAAGGAGATAATTATGATGGAAAGTGAAGGGGTGGGGGATAGAACGAAAGAAGTATATTTTGATATGTTATTTGTGCAACAAGAAAGGAAAAGGAACAACAAATTATTATATTATGCAAAAAGAAAAGACATGGAAAGAATAAGGAAAAAAGAAAAAAAGAAGAATATTAAAGATAAACATTGTGTGTCATTGATTAAAAGGTATGGAAAACACCTTTAAAATCCACTGTATTCCAGTGAGCCGAAGTTCATTTACGCAATTGACAAACATTGAGGAAAAGAAAGAAAGAAGAAAGAAAGAAAGAAAAGAAAAAGAAAGAAAGAAAGAAAGAAAGAAAGAAAGAAAGAAAGAAAAAGAACGAAAGAAGAAAGAAAAGAAAGAAAGAAAGAAAGAAAGAAAGAAAGAAAGAAAGAAAGAAAGAAAGAAAGAAAGAAAGAAAGAAAGAAAGAAAGAAAGAAAGAAAGAAAGAAAGAAAGAAAGAAAGAAAGAAAGAAAGAAAGAAAAAAAAAAGAAAGAAAAAAGAAAGAAAGAAAGAAAGAAAGAAAGAAAGAAAGAAAGAAAGAAAGAAAGAAAGAAAGAAAGAAAAAAAAAAAGTAAAAAAAAGAAAGAAAGAAAAAGAAAGAAAGAAAGAAAGAAAGAAAGAAAGAAAGAAAGAAAGAAAGAAAGAAAGAAAGAAAGAAAGAAAGAAAGAAAGAAAGAAAGAAAGAAAGAAAGAAAGAAAGAAAGCGAAACAGGAAGAAGAAAAGGACTACAGAAAGATGAACAAAGGAAGAAAAACAGTACAAACCAACATATTAGATAACATTTTCCCCTTGTCATGATATTTAACAAAGATATTAATTAATACTTTTTAAAATTATGATAGTATTCATTTCTAATAAGGAAACATCATGGGGAAACGGAAAAACAACTTTCACATACAATTTGTCTTTCACGGTCACTTTTTCAAATTATCATTACCAACCACAAATAATTACATGGAGATTAAGAGTGTGGGAGAATTACTCTAAATTGGTTAACAATATGCCATAATTGGCTGAATTGGTTAAACGATTCAAAAATCAGGATATAAGGTACACGCGTATTGCGACTTAAGCAGCCGGTAAAGTTCTTTAATTGCTATTATACAGCCATAACAATTGGATGTACATTATCCTGGTAATCTCACACAATAATGGGACGTACGTTAACTCACAAAGGAGAAAAATTGAGATAGCCAATAATTCTTGTGAGGTAACAATGTCTTAAAGATCTACATAAAGATGATTTAAACAATCACCAGTGATCCATAAAAGAAGTTAATTTGATTATAATTTTCATTGCATGTGGGAATCGGAGGTAATACGGGAAGAGTCAGATAAAACGTATACGGGAAAACACCGTAGTTACACCATAGTGCTACGATATTATATTGAGTCGTAACTTGTTTACTATCCCATAACATGATAACGGAGAAGGGTTGACTTTCACTTTTTCATTGTGTTCTTGTCAATTAAAACTGTATGCAATTAATTAATTATCTCTAACGAAATAGGACGATACTTGTTGCTTTAACATTTTGAACTCATGCCAAAGTATTGGCCGAACAAGAATAAGGTAACAGTTCAAAATAATAAACCAATTATTATTAAAATAATCACTGCGACAAATGAACAATAATTTTTCATAAAGAATAAAATACCACCTGCTTAGAATACGCTATAATGATTGGTATGACAATATGACACGTGAGTAGTTTACCCGTCTATCATATCAGTTGTAGGCACTGTGACAAAGAATGATTGGTGAAAGAAAACTCTCAAAAAGTACAGTTTTATGTAAAGATAAAGACGTGGATTCATAAACCTATCATATATGGTAATACTCCATCCACTATCCCACCGTCAAATACCCTCACACCGGTCCCCACCTACTCCATCACATCTATCCACCCTTGAATACACCTCACATTCTATCACATATACACACCGTCCCCGTGAGGGTTGTGTGGGGGTGGATAGAGGTATGTGTAGGGGTATGTGTATGGATAGGTAAATGGGTGAGGTATGGATGAGGTGCGTACAGGAGTGGGTATGTTTATAGTAGGTGGATGGTTAGTAGGAGTGCAAGCTACGGACGCAGAATATATATGTGTCGGTTTCTTTCTGTATGTCTGTCTGTCTGTGCTGCTGGCTGACGACTCTTGTCTGTCTTTGTTTCTATCTCTGTATAGTGCAAACAGTCCAAAGTCTATATAGAACCAGTTTTAGGATGGTCAGTAACAACTTATACATGATGGGACCCTATATTTGCACTTGACTGGTAAAAACATATTAGGGTGGTATTGTTTCAGTGCGAGAAAGGCTAGAGAAGTATCCGAACAGAATGATTATAGTTCCATATCGCATCTTGATAAAATTATATCAAACAGTCAAAAGTCTATGGAACCAGTTTTATGATGGAACAACTTATACATGATGGGACCCATTCCTTTAAATGGATTTTTAAATTTTAGATCACGATTTTTAGGCTATTATGCCAAGTGAAAGTGCAAAGGCCTCGTTGTATACGAGGAACCGTAAGCAGCTGGTTTGTCAGCGTATTTCAGGAATATAAACACGACGTTGCGCTTTTGTCAATCCGAACACCTTCAAAGTCATGAATTTAAATCAAATTTAAGAAATTATTGACAATATTGTAAGAACAAATTTTAGCGTTTGATACTTTTCATCATTGAATGCTATATCGTGGAAGCGAATTTTATTGATTAGGTTTACACTTGGAAACTGGACCAAGTCAAACATTTTATAATCCTACTGAACCCGTGATTCTCCCTTCAGATGATGCATCTGCAAACTTAACTGCCCAAGGGAATAAACTATGTACCAATATATTTGCATATTCCAGTTTCATCGTCTATAAAAAAAAATTCTGAACGCAACGAATTTTAAAATTCCATAGAAAAATAAAAGATTATTCGAGGTGCATTAAGTCGAGTATGAACACGCGAGTGGTCACTAAACTGGTTTACTCAAAACAATACCTACGTCCTGAGGGAAAGATTGTTAGAACAACGCTGCTGTTCATGATTTTGATTTTGATGGCAATGGCAATGGCTTGAAAATAGTAGACCGCCTGTAGTGATTTCGCTAGCAAAACCGTCAAAAGTCATTTTTAAAAAGGAGTCTTCACCAAGTTGTCCACCAAGGGTTTTCAGACACGCGACATGTTTAGTAAAATGTATGAATAATATGGATTAGTGAAAGTTCAACTGCAACTCTTCTATACATCGTAGGGCTCTCTCATTTAGTTAATAAAATGGGAGGCTCAACAAAATTAATATTCACAAAATGTTACTACTCATGAACCGACTGTTATTTCGATTGGACGTCGCGCACATTACAGCGTAGAAGTAAACGGCGTGACAGGGTATGGAAAGAGCACGCGCATTTCATTATTGCTTGCGACAGTACGATTAAAGGGTGTTACCAGTGCAATGCAACAAGTATATGTATGATAATGATTAATGTTTCGTGTAGAAACAATTCTCTCAGCCACTTGAGTTTTATTTTTGATTTGTTTCAGATGATTTTGAAAGTTTGAATATAATTCTTTAATAGTGTGTAAGTTATTTTCACGGTGATTAGAGTTGCACGAATCACAGTTTACTCTATTGGAGTTTTACATCCATAGTGCAGCATAAAGCAACATTTGCATAATATTCAAAAAACGCCCGAAAGGTTACTTGCATTGAAATCTATTTTCAACTGAACGAAAAGTTTCATATCGAGTCACTTGGGCGAGTGCAACCTACTCTTTGCTATTTTACTTGAATATCATGAAATTGGTATAGATTATTAAAATGTCCTAAAAATAATATTCAATTTGAATTGCAAATGCTTTGTTAAAAAAAAGAATCTAACAACCCTTTATCTGTGTATTATCACGGTGAATTTTTAAATCAAATTCACGACGTCTTTGCATAAAAAGTACAAAGTTTAAGCTCTGAAAAAAGTTTGGTTTCAATCCTATTAGTCGATTCATTAATACCAAATCAAGTGCAATGAAACTGATTTAGACACGTGCATAAGACAAACATTGCGAGTTTTCGAATCGTGTTTGTAGACTTGCTTATTTCCGTGCGACTTCGCTTCATTAGCGAGGTATTTTGACATTTTAACTATTAAGGTGGTAAAGCCCCCGCTGTTAAGTCAATTTCCTCCATTGGAGAAAGAACCATTTTGCAGCTAAGATTATGATTCAGGGATAGTTTAATGTTTTGTTTTAAGTGCTAATGGGGCAAGTTAATTGCAAAGCAGTATATAATTCATGTTTATTTTTTTGTATGTGATGATGACTATAAACTTTGAGGTGAAGAATCCCGCTGTCAATATGGTTAATTCATATTTCTTTATCGTGAATAAATTATTTAAAACTGTCATTTTATAGATGTAATGTCATGGTTTAAGCGCTATTGGGGCAAAACATGGCATCATTCTTTTTAATTTTTCAGAAATGTTGATAAATATGAACTATATGATGTGAGGTAATTAGTTGTTAGGTACGTTTCTTCGATGTGGACCTCTTTACAACTGCACAGTGTAAACTCTCTTTGCAACTACCTTTATCATTCTTTATCATATTTATCGTCCTTTATCGTAATGTTATGTTTTAGCTTTAAAAGCTTAAAGCGCTATCAAAAATATGAACATAGAAAAATATGTTGATCTATCATTAACTTTAATCAACATTAAAAGTTGAATAAAACGGTAAGTAACTTATTTTAATTACGATAATTATTTTACCTTTGACAATAAAATACAATCCATTTTAAATATTACTCAAATATAATAGGTAAAAGTGATTTGAACAAATAAAATAAATAACCATTTATATAAGCAATATAAGCAATGAATTGGCAAACAGAAATTTACAAAATATTTTTGTGAAAGAGATGAAACGAACAATTCAAGTACTAAAGTGTGTAAATACAATACACCAAAACTTTTGATTTATTTTTGAGAACCTTGTCGAAAATAATAATCTGTTCAAATCAGTATTCCAATTATAAATTTTTATCAATTTGTCAAAACTACAAATTAGCTAATTTAGCTTTATAATGATAAATGATCGTTATCAATCGACCTTAGCATTGGATCCTTTTGTGTTAAATCTATTGTTAATGTTTTGTTATTCTTTCTTGTCTTGGGTTTGATAATTACACCAAATTAGTGTTTGTTACAACAATGTTTACAAAGGAGGTTTAAACCAATGTGGTATCGCCCTATTTGATACCGACTCTTTTTTTTTGCTTTCCATTCGACTTCACCATGTCCAGTACCTAATTAAAAGGAAAGAGAACATGCTTGAAACCACACCAAATAAAGGAATCATATGCTGAGCATAAATGATAACGTTTTAAATAATACACACTCTTACCATTACTATGAATGAATATGTATTTGATCAAGCGTATTATGAAGTAGTGCCTATTGGCGTACTTGCATCCAACACCTTGACAATGCTTTCTGCGATTTCCTTAATTATCGTTGATTTAATTAAAGCATATATCTTACCACAAGTACAACATTGTACATCCTACTTTGTCTCGTCTAAAAGACATTATAAAGCCTTAGTCTAGTCTCAAGTTGCGGTTTATTTACCCACTGAATGAACTCATCTTAACTTCCAAGACGACAGATTTGACAGGTGACTTTATGATACGATAAAAATATGGATTTTATATCAATTAAAATGGCAGTAGTCATAGAAGTTGTTATTTTTATCGGGTTTAACGTAATAACGGCGTAACAAAATGCATATTTTTTATCAAACCACATAGCACCATATTTATTTATTCGGTAGATATATTATTTTTAGTATAACCAAAGCGATAATGTGGTCATCACCCTCCGTTAATATTTTAAAATCAAAACTAAGATAATAACAGTTTCAAGTAAACTTGTGAAGGTCATTGGTGTTTTATTATTCATTTCTTTGTCATAAACATGTTACTTGCAGAAATCTAAATATTACCAGTAACTATAATGACTCCTGAAAAGAAATAAACTATAGTGACTTTAAAATGTATATATTCATTCGTTGTTAAAATATTTTGAACATAATTTGGTAAGGTATATACTTTAATAGGCATTTATGGCGCATGGCGTTTTATGAACAACTTATTTAAAGAAAGTATACATAAGTCAACGCTCAATTGAAGTGACATCCAAACTTTGTCCAATCTAGTAATGGCCGCATTACTCGTTGACTGCCGATAAAACGCCCAATAAAGACTTAGTCACCGGACCGCGCCGGCCAGTTAAAGTACATGCCCTATCACACCACTCCACACCATACATAAATTCTCCCAGTCACATTTCCCAAATATGAAATTAAAAAAGTCAAATTTTAATTTACTTTTTTAAAGTTTGGCAGAGGCGGGGTTCGAACTCACGGCGCAACGCTTAGTACTCTATGGGCGAGTTTCCCGACAGGAGTCTTATTAAGCCGTAGTCTTAAGGTGGCCTTGAGGCTACTAAGCCTAGCCCGCTCTCGAAGCCCGAGTCTTAACTCTAGCCGGATTTCTTCAACGCAAATTCATCCTAGTCTTAGTGGCCTTGCAGGCTTAACGCGTGATAGCCTCGTCCCTTTCTACCAGCGAGTTAATTGTATAGGCTGTTGGAGGTAGATGTACATAAGCTGCGGTCCTCACGGTTTACCGTACTAACAAGGTTGCCGTCTCATTATCGCAATGTTCCCGGCGCAAAGACGAGCCTGGACCCGCGGTCTTGTGCTTGGGCTTATACCGTAGGCTACACAACTTGATGCAAGAATATTGTGTCTGTTTTTGTGTCTTTTATGTATTATTTTATTTCCACTTGACTTTTTGTAAGTCCAACTTGTATGAATGATACGTCTATGCTTTATACTCGTGATTTTTTCTTTGCATCCCAAAAAGGGTAAAACTGTAAGCCTAATGGAAAGGAATCTGTGATTCCCCTAAAACGGAAAGCAACCAACGTGCTATCTACTGCTGATATCAGTAGTCTTCTCAGATCTCACATGAAGTTATCTGTTGGTACAATATTTATAATTATTTAAGTAGAAGATATAGCAATATTATATGCATCTTATCCGTAAATTCAGTTTTAATACTGCATGCATTATTGTTTCGTGTCAAATATTTGCTATATCTTTACCAATTTTGTCCTTCATCTATTGTATTAAATTGATGTCCAACCTGGTATAATATAGGCACTCCAAAATAATATTGTAATAGGCCTACTTATGAAAAGTACGAGTATCAAACTATTAAGGCTTGGATAGGGACATCTGGTCTTCATGATGATGATGATGATGATGATGATGATGATGATGATGATGATGATGATGATGATGATGATGATGATGATGATGAAAGAATTTAAAAAAATTATATTCGTTGTTAAAAAAATCATCATTCAAAATGAGCAGGTCTTATGATAGCAACAGCTACTTGAAAAAATTCAACTAACTCAAATGAACACTAAAATAAAATGCTGAAATGTTCAACCAAATCGAACAATTACTTACCCACAGTGGCGTAACTAGACATTTTCATTTTGGGGTGGGGTGGGGGAAAGCGGGGGCAAACATAATAAACGTGGGGCAGGCATCGTTCATGCTGTTTGGGTTTGTAAGGGGTGGAGTGGGTCTGAGGAGTTGTGGGATCTGCTTGGAATGTGTCCCCGGAACATTGGCGTAGATTTCTTTTTGACATGGGGGGGAGGTGGGATTGAAAAAAAAATGGTACAAATGCCATATTTAAGCTATTAAAGCTGTTGACATATAGGCCAATGGTACAAAAGTGGGATAAATGCAATTTATTTAACCTTAAAAATTTAGTTTTTAAGGTTAAAATGACCAAATATGAGGTTAATTAATAACTCTCAGAAGTAGGCCTAATTTACCTTTTTTCATGGGGGGGCAAGAGCTCCCCCGCTTCCCCCCCCCCTAGTTACGCGACTGTTTACTCATGTTAATTGAAAGACTGTCAAAATATGAAAGATAAACTTTGTGTTACAATTTAAATAATTTGTAAATTGAAATAGACCAAGGCTTACGACCTAAGACCTGCTCTGAGGCAGGGCCAAGAAAAGCCGCTGTAAGCCTGGTCTAACAGGCTTGTGTAGACTACGGCTACAGAAGACTGATTTCGAGAAATGCAAATTTTACTGAAGCCTGGGGCTAATCCTACAAGCCTGGCCCACGGGCTAACGAAGCCTCGAGGCTATGGTAGCCGTGCTTCGGGAAATACGTTTTCAGTTAAGCCTGGTCTTACGACCTCTTAAGCCTTGAGGCTAGACAAGCCAATTGCTAAGCCACCCGTCGAGAAATTCGCCCTATGAGCCTAGCGCCTTAGACCACTCGGCCACTTGTCTTGTTATTCATTTGAAACTTATTTAAAAATATAATCGCTACCACGTGACAAGCAAAGACAGAAAACGTATTATATTTTGGAATTTTATCATTAATGTGTATTATAATAGAGCTACCATTATTTATATTGTTGAATTCTCAAGCGCATCATTTCGAATTGGGTTTTATTCCTAAAGCCCGATACTGACTCCACCTGTACATTTTAATTTCATCGCGGGATGCTGAGATGTTTGAAAAGCATCGCAGCATCGCATACCGCTGCGAAGTGGAGTCAGGATCGGGCTTAATTCGAACCACCAGCATCCATGGTTCGATGTAGAGAGTCTTTCCTATTCAGAGGAAATATTGCAATTACACACCTTATTGCCTTTTAACAATAACCAATGACACTAGCACGTAATTCCAGTCAAGCACCAATCTTTAATCCTATTGTTGAAGAGGATAATAAGCTTATACTTATGTATATCATTCGTAAAAAAGCTTAAGTCTTTGTTTGCTTTGGTTAAGTCCTGTTCAAGTGGTGGATTAACCAACAATTAACAATGAGAGTACATTCCTGATCCTCGTTCAGTTGGCGATGATTTGAAGTGACCGCCAATTATGACCATTTGATATTTAATAGGGCCTACCAGCAATGTGGAAAAAAAGAAATAATGTTGTGCCAAAATAATGTACCCTTTTACGGAAGGAGCAAAGTTTAACAAGTTACAACTCCGCTTCTGCAGTACGAATGTCAGCGGCGAATGTCAGGTTATTATTTCCCAGTCTTGAAAAAAAATTGCAGGCAGAGGTGGGAATCGATCTCGGTACCTCCCGGTTAAAAAGCACTGTGCAAAACCACTAAGCCAACTAAATATCTGTCGTGAGATGCTTGACATTAATCTTTGATATTGCTGAATGGAACAAATCGCGGAATTAAATCAGTAATAAAAGAAGTAGATTCTTATTAAGCGGCCAAATCGGATAAAAGGGGAAATATTTGTCCCTGCTCTAAAGAAAATATAGGTTAGAAAATTATCAAATAAAATTAAATTAAAAATTGAGACTTTATATTTATTTATTTCACAAGGCGGCATTTTCACAGACAAACACTGTATACGCTAAAAACTCGACCCTCATTACTAGATGATGGCATAGCTCAGTGTTAGAGCATCAGACTGGTAATGTCAATATCGTTGGTTCGAATCCGCCTGCCAGCAATGGTTATTATGATTTTAATGCTACGCTACAATTTGTTCAATTTTTTTTCATTTATTTATTTATTTATTTATTCATTCATTCATTCATTCATTCATTCATTCATTCATTCATTCATTCACTCATTCATTCATTCATTCATTCATTCATTCATTCATCTATTTATTTATTTATTTATTTATTTATTTATTTATTTAAATAATTTGATATATTTGAAAGGGGTATTTGAGCAATTTGAAATTTTTACCCCCGTATAATCCTATGGGGTCATTTTGAACCCACTCCCTCCCAAATGGCCAAAACCTATGAGTTTAAATCATACATAATGACAGTACGTCAATCATGAGTGCATTTATTTGGGAATGGGTAGGCACTGCAGCTTGATTCACCATCCACAACATGATAATGTGTGCACATGCTACATTATATACACTTGTAGGCCTATGTTGTTGTTGGTGTATAAGTAATGGGCCTTGCAATTGAAATGCCTCAAGCTTTTAATCCGATATGCAGATTATCTATTTGTTTTCATGAATTGGAAGACATTCTTTGATGTATTACTGAGCTCAATGATCTGAAATTACTGGAGTGTGAGGTCAGCATAGTATTTTATTAACAGAAAGTATAGAGGCCCTGCATGAAATTATCGATTGACTCCAAACAAAGGATTTGAGCCGGTGTCCTTCACCGTAGTTATGGCGGAGTGCAGTCCATTCAATCAAATGTTGTCATCAACCTATTTGATTGCAATCATGCTTTTGTTGAATGCATTTGAGTAGTCCGCCATATTTACGGGATGATATGTCACATGCAAGGCCTCTATTCTCCAAATTAATTTCCTAATGTATGTGAGAATGATAGAATAATGGCATGATGAACATAATCATTGATGCATCAGTTTTAAAATAGACTAGTCGGTTACCATATTTGGCGGTTCTCGGCTGGGCGCGATTACCAGGCTGATGGTGACATGTCCATATGACAGTTTTTACTAATTTGACCTCAGATGACCCCTGGCGACCCCAAAATGACCTTCCAAAAATTTGGCTCTAAATGTTGACTGTACCCACCAAGTTTCATGCCCATACGACAGTTTTTACTAATTGGCCTCAGGTGACCCCTGGGTGACCTTGGATGACCCCAACATGATCTAAACTTATAACTCTAAATGTTGACTGTACCCACCAAGTTTCATGCCCATATATGAGTTTTACTAATTTGACCTCAGATGACCTGTGGTGACCTTGGATGACCCCAAAATGACCTTCAAAAAATGTTGTTTTAAATGTTGACTGTACCTACCAAGTTTCATGCCCATACGACACTTTTTAGTAATTTGACCTCAGATGACCCCTGGGAGCGGACCCCGGTGTCAGATGACTTTAAAACGAACATAAACATCTTCTTGACAGGACAGAACTACACCCACCCCCCGAGTTTGAGCCCTGTACGACCTAGTTTCATGCCCATATGACAGTTTTTAGTCATTTTACCTCAAATGACCCCTGGGAGGGGGCCCGGGGTCGGATGACTTAACGAACATGAACATCTTCTTGCCAGGACAGAACTACACCCACCACCCACCGAGTTTGAGCCCTGTACGACCTAGTTTCATGCCCATATGGCAGTTTTAGTCATTTGACCTCAAATGACCCCTTGGAGGGGGCCCCGGGGTCGGATGACTTAACGAACATAAACTTCTTCTTGCCAGGACAGAACTACACCCACCCACCGAGTTTGAGCCCCGTACGACCTACGACGGCCTCACATTAGCAGTCACAGACAAAACCTAAATCTACAGAATATATCCATTACTCGTCTCGAAAGAGCTCAAAATAAATAACTTAGAAAATTTTCTTGATGTCCTTTAACATGTTTCCATAGTTAACCATCGTTAGCCATGGATATCTATGCTGTAGAACTGACCGGTGACTAAGTCCGATTTATTGGGACGTTTATCGACCATCAACGAGTAATGGTTAAAATCACGACGTTTTGTGTGTATTTATCTCTAGAGCAAACCAGAGATAAGTTGAATACGTGGACTTAGCCAATAATAATAGAAATTGGCAGAAGATCAATGGTACTCATCCGTGAAATGAATGCTCCACATTGCCACCAAGTTTGTTTTCTACTCATTATCTGTGTCGCTATCTTTCTAAAAGCTTAAACACACGAGTATATTATCAATGACCAATATTTTCCTAAATCAATTGTGGCATATAAAGCAATTATACATGCAGTCTTGTTATCAGAAGATAGCGATCTATGTGTTTTCAAATTCAGAAAGCATTCAGCAAACTTAATTTTGTTTAGCTGGATAAAAATGACGGTGACAAGTTAAGAGAATTTGTATACTGAAAACTTAGGAGAAAGAAAGGAGAAAGAAGTATAAGAGTGAATGAATAAAGATGGACTCACTGACATGACAGGAAATGAGCAAATTTGAATGGGTTGAAGAATGTCAAAAATAAAAATAAGAGATTAGAGAGAATGTTGCCGAAAAGAGGAGAGAGCAGAATAATAAATAATAACGGCACAAATATCAATGAAGTGAGAGTTAACATGGCTAAAGCACTTGGAACTGAGAAAGATGTAATAATATAAGAAAGAAAGTCAGTGAAAAGAAACAAAAGGAAAGAAACAGAATTGTGTTTTTCTTTGAAATTTGATATGTTGTTTAACATGTTTAAAGCAACATAATGAGCATAAACCATTTGTAAGTCTTGACGTAGACTCTACTCGCGACTCTTGTCTTTTCGTAGCTACTGACGACTCGTCAAGAAGTTTCTAACCACACTGTTTACGAAGTTAAGTTTAGTACTGTATTAACTTGTTCTCTTTCATTGTTTTTGATTATACTTGGTTCTGTCGTACTCATCATCTACGCATCCGTCATATCTTTGTTTAAAGTTCTGGCAATTTTTCAGAGGGTTAACTTCTTTGAAATTATACAGTCTAAACGCAGGACAACCGTTCTTTTGTTCTGCTTAGTCGCGCTAAAAGTCGATCGATACATGTTAAAATCAGCACAATTCCGAGATACACCTTTTTGCTATGAAATTTATTTTCTCCGTCAAATATAAAGCAAAATTTTTTTTTTCTTCAGTAATGTCAAATAAAAACATAGTGCTTGGATGAAAATTTTTTTTAAAAATCCTGGTGTTAAAATTAAGCATCAAATTGTGTCTTTTAGTGTGATATTTTTGATTTTTATAGGCCTTTAGTTCGCCCGTGAGCTTTTTGCAGAATTCATTTTTAGCGTCTCAAACTAATATAGTTTGCTAAAGAAAGATATTTCCCACCTCTGTAAAGCACATCGTGTGGGTCTATATATTATAGTTTTGTCAGAATTTCCGTTTTGATTCCATAATTTTTGAATACCAGCTGAAAAAATTTCAAATCCACGCGTGAAATACTAGCATTGTGGATCGATATCTCTGGGTGCCCGGCCTGGATACAGTTTTGCCAGAAATTCAATATAGCAAAGAAATTACCTAGTGTTTCGGTATAGTGCCTTTTGTTTGTGTTTGTTTGAAATTGCTTAAACCCACCGAAAGTCATAATGAAGCAGCCAAAACAATACAAGGTTAAACACGGAAGTTTATAACAACCTATTATAATGACCTAGCTAAAGGAAAAATCATTTATGGTAACAATGAGCCTTGCATTGTAAGTCATGGTTCAAATGTGTTGAGTACCCACCCCACCCCCATAGGCCTACATAATATTACATACCGGTACCTTATAATATTTATATAGCACGGCTATAGCTATACATTTAGAAAGTAGGTCCTAGAGCGCTAAATTATGACAAATAGGCCTACACAAACCCGAACGCAAGTCTGAAGGGTGTAATGAAAATGCCAACCCGCGATGGGGGGGGGTCATTCAAAATTCACCTGGAGATAGGAGGGACAGAAAATTAAAATCCCCTCTAATAACACGCGAATTTTTCTAGGTTTGGACAGTGGATTTTCCCATGGACCTCATCCTAGCCCTTATAAATTGAAATTGCAGGCTATCACGGGAGCAAATTTCCAAAATCCACCTCATTTACCAGAATTGGGGATTTGGGCTACCAAATCGCTGGTCAGGCAATCCTGGTTTTCAATGGAAAAGGGACCTGGGTTGACAACAATTGAAATATCGATTATTTGTGCTGGTTGCTCTCGAGGTAAAGTACTAAGTTTGACATTTTCGGAGCATGGAGGGAAAAGGGTAAAATAAAACGGAAATTCTGACAAAACTATAATATGTAGACCCACACGATGTGCTTTACAGAGGTGGGAAATATCTTTCTTTAGCAAACTATATTAGTTTGAGACGCTAAAAAATGAATTCTGCAAAAAGCTCACGGGCGAACTAAAGGCCTATAAAAATCAAAAATATCACACTAAAAGACACAATTTGATGCTTAATTTTAACACCAGGATTTTTAAAAAAAATGTTCATCCAAGCACTATGTTTTTATTTGACATTACTGAAGAAACAAAAAATTTTGCTTTATATTTGACCGAGAAAATAAATTTCATAGCAAAAAGGTGTATCTCGGAATTGTGCTGATTTTAACATGTATCGATCGACTTTTAGCGCGACTAAGCAGAACAAAAGAACGGTTGTCCTGCGTTTAGACTGTATAGAGCGACATTAATAATGTTCTCTTGTAGGAGATCGCGGAGTATCAGATGCTACATGTTAATTTTGATGGGTCCTTTAATTAATCTTAAGTATTGAATAATTTATTGATTAATGATTATCACAGTAAGGAGACAATAGGTACTTTCAATTTAACACATCAGAACAAGATTTCTATACAATGTTATATTATCAAAACAAGGAGTAACCTGCTTTAGGCATGGATCCACAAATTGGGAGGGAGGTAGAACGTATGGTTCCAATGGTATAATATGGCATAAAAGAATATACTTAAAAGGATCGCCTAATAGCCTCAATAAAATATGATTCTTGAAGAAAATGTGTGAGATGCTAACAAAGCACATTCAATAACCTGTCAATAGTGATGTCTAAAACTGCCCAAGGAAGATGCAATGAAAAAACTTGAAAAGAAAGAAAAAAATGACATTTCAAGAAACTAATCCGTTTTGATCAACAGCTACAATAAGCATTATTGTCTAACACTTGAGCTTATGAAAATATTAGGGGAGCAAAAGAAAAGGATTTGCAATTAATATCCATGCTAACTGAGTAGATGGGGCTCAAAGTAGCCAGGCAAAGCCGTAAGTGACAAGTATCTCTTTCATGTAAACTCTATTGATTGAAAGAAACTAGAAAAGAAACAGTTTCTATCTTGAATCCGTTAACTTGTTTAACTTTCGCTTATCTTAAAGAAGCGCGCCAGAGGCAACAAGGCGGCGAAACTAGCCGCACAGTCGTCATGTAGTCAATTACCAGAGCGTCAAGTTACCATTGGTTACTAAGTTTATTTAACTCGCTGGTGTATTAACTAATGCCTTTTCAAATTAGTAGCCTAAAGAAGACTATCACTCCAATACGTTTCCTTTTGCATTTGATAAAATGAGCCCAGCAACTCATAAAACAAGCTGGCTTGTATAGGTGCTAGGATAATCTTTCTTACAATAATTCAACTCTATCCTCATCTTTTGGATAATGACTTTACTGGTAAGAAATTTTACCCGCGACTTAACTATACAGTGCCTGGGTTTATCCGTTGGTTATATACCATACAGACAGGGAGGAGTAGATAGGCAGCTAGGAACGTTGCAGCTGCATGCGATCTTCACGCGCAGAATATATCTTGCCTTCAAGACATTAAACTCTTATAAAATATTTTTTCATCATCAAATTTTAACCGCGAGTGGACATGTCTATTTTGAAAAGCAAATGGTGACACGTGCCTTGGGCAGATCTAAGCTGGCTTTTAGCATATTTAAAAGTGACCCACTCACAGGTCTAGCATTGATGCAAGTGAATGGTTTGAGGATTTAACTTGTCCACGGAGACCATCAAGTTTTGTTTCTTCAAAGTTTCTGGTATAGTACATTAAAGCGCAACCTCTATGAAAGTCATAAAAGCTCGCATAAAAGATGCGATTCGTACATAGTACGAGTACTTTGTTGTTAAGATATGAAAAACACAGACTCTCTTCAAACCACTCACTCGGTTATTGATAATATGAGACGTCTTTGAAAATGTTATTTGTTTGTTTCTCAGTTGTTTGTTTCTCATACAAAACAATACGGTTCGGTTTTTGTAAAATTGCTCCGCCAACATTACCTTGTGAAAATTTTGCCATTGATTTGCTACTTGTGAAATCTTATTCAATAATTCAAATCGATTGCACTTTATTTCGCTATCTAGCTGGCTATACGTTTTCTTTGGTTGGTTGGTTTATTGTTTTATGTTATTAGAATTATACTCACATGAAGGTATTTGAACTTGTATTCATTCTTTTCTTTTCGTTTGATTTATACCTTCATCTTCTTCATTCAAATTCTTCTTATGAAATTGTACCCATTTTAACGAATACGTCGCTCGTCGTGCTACGATTAAGCAAAACCAAGTGCAGCCAAGCGACCGAACCACCTGCCCATTCCATGAAAGCTACCATCAGTGAAAAAAAGAACTCGTTATTAGCTGTTCGTGATAAATCACAACTATATTATTAAGAAGAACAGATTATATTAATAGCACAAATAAAACATTTGATAACATAAATTGTCATAATTTCATAATTTACCGTAATTCAGGCGAGAAATGGTATGAATATCCTTAATAAGTTGGCTTGTTATTGGAAGCAGCAAATGTACACAAACATTCAATAACACAGGACCAATAAAGCGACTCAGCCCAGCAACTACCTATTTCTTTTGAGCTGAAATGGCTCAATTTTAGCCCTTATTTTACAAGTGGTGGGCACTGTGTTAAATTTTTTTGATTTTTTTTGTAAAGTTTCAATGGGTGTTAGTTTAGTATACTCCATTATTATAACACTATTAAAACACTTGTAATAATGGTACAAAATTCGCCGTATTCTGTGCATGTGGTTTACATTTCAGTCACGCGGCCAAATGGGCGGACATGGTTTCCTTTATATTTTTAAGTATTAGGGTTATGTTATTTTTCTGACTACAATAACATTTTTAAGAGAAACGCTGTCCGGACAACAACGATATTGATACTCATTTGATTTCTTCTAACTACCTCAGACTTAACGAATTGCTTGCTTATAAGAAACATGCAGCCATTTAAAAATAATGTTTTAGTTAAGTTGAAGGCGTGGTTTCTTTCTTGCTCCCGGCAATCAATCCTATACAAAACTACTATTACGAACACCCTTAATTTAAAGAGTTTAGAAAATAGATAAAAACGCTCCTTAGAGGCCATACAAGTGTAATGCTACTTTAGTTTTAGGGTTGTCCACGGCGAGAGACTATTTTAAGAGAGGAATATTCCTTTTTTGGCACTGTGAGATTTCTTTCCACTACCATGGCATTTTTGTCATTAATTTCATTTGTTAATTCTCTTGACTTTTATTGAAATTTTCTGTGTTAAGGATTTTCTTTGCCTTTCCAAATCTGACTGTAATTTAGAGCAGTATTTTCTCCTAAATAGAAAACAACCTAATTTACCTGTTCAAATGATCGAGATTGCTCATTAATTTATTTAAGTCATTCTGAATACTATTTCAATTATAATATTAATAACTACATGTATTTTAAAACAATATCAAAGTAAATTGATGGCTGTTTGTGATAACATTTTGTAAAAAATAAAGTAGTACCGATAAAGTGACACCACTTGTATTGTCTCTAAGGAGCGTTTTTATTTATTTTCTAAACTCTTTCAACTCTTCAAGGGAGAGCGTGGCGTAATGGTTAGGATACTTGCCTTTAGTACATGAGGTCCCGGGTTCAATTCCCGGCAGTGGCTATTTGCTGGGATATTGACTTGAAAAAAATCTGAAATTGATTGGCAACCTCTGTAGATTAAATTCAGACTTCCGCTCTCCCCATGGTTCATTTAGAATTGGGTAAATGAATCATGAAAGTACTCCGTCCTTCGATCCCGTATGCAGAGAGCAATACCTGTACACGTATCTTGCAGCCAGTTTCGAAAAGAGTTGGGTGTTAACCCCTGACTATTCCCAATCCGTCTAGGTGTTCAAATGGACCCCATTGGAAATAAGCTTCAATAGAGGCTTTCTTGGGTTATCCAGGGTTGTCAAAACCCGAACAAATCAAATCAAAATCAAATCAAAAATAATAATCAGTCACCTTATCAAGTGAAATCATCTATTTTGTAGTATCATCGTCATTTCGTTTTATAGCCTCATCATATCAGTCTCTTTCAATGCTCTTTCGTGCAGAATTTATGAGGTTCCTCGTAGCACACAAGTTCTTTACAAAGTCGCTCTGTACACTTGTAGATAATACCGAAGCAGCCGAAGCATAAGCCAAGAGCAACAAAAAAAACCCCGGACTTGGAGCAGGTGATTGCCAACTGAAGTGATTCAGTTTACTTTTCTCTGTATGGTTCTTAGTTTATTTATTTATTGTATCGATTTAAGTTCTTTTAAATGAATAACGTCAAATACAAGTTCAGCCCTTGCAATAAAGTTAGCTAGCTTGAGATTTCAGGGCTTTTACATATGATCGAACATATTGCTGTAATTTTTCGAGTTAAAATGTAGAATTTGCACAGTGAGATGTTTCGGACGAATTAATCATGCACTTTTGATGTTATTTAATCAAATGTTTTCCCTTAATTCATTTGCGAAAGTTTGCGATAGCTTACGACCAAACATCTACAAAAGTTTTAATCAAGTTATGGCATCAGAATACCCTTTGTTGTCTTGGTTGGTAACTTACATGACGTAGTTCTTATTTATTTTGCTTAGATAGTGTTACACACCAACATATATGTTCTGGCAATGAGTGGAATTCTTAAAACTAACAATTTTATGCAAATCTTAAATGACAATAATAAATAGCATGATTGTGCAAATATTTTAGCAACATTTTGTATGTTACAATGGCTGTACTCTATACCACAATGCGATATGAAAATATTTGATGAAACAACACTTGTACGTGCGACATGAAAATTCTTGAAGTGCAAACCCCTTTATTTTTACTTATAATTCATTGTTCAAGTTATATGTTTATGTTAACAAGTAAGTCTAGCAATATAATCATGACTATGAACATGATTATGTTAAAATTGTATTTAGTAATGCACAATTAACTCCGAACCTTCTTATTATAATCATTTTACAAAAACAAAATCATGACAAAGCATACCAAATTTTATTAATTATTGCTCATTTATGAGATTTAGGGGGAGAAGTACTTAACACAGAAAAGACACAACAGAGTTCCCGTTAAATATTTTGATAACAAACATATGAACGATTTTGTGCCCTCGGCATTTCATTTGAAGTGTAATGATTTTATTGGATTGAAAGTGAGCAGTGGAGCTGGGATATAATATAAACAGGGTAATGCTGACGGGACTATGGATAAGAGCCCATGGCAATGACTTAATCATAAGTCTCATCCAGTTAAACAAATCAAGTGTGCAAAAATTATGACATCTTCGTGTAAACAATTACCTCATTTTCGTGACTTGTCACTGCGCTCTATTTCTGCGTTTATAGGTATCCATAAGTAATTTTTGTAAGCGTTCAAAGGAAGCAAGTCCGTTGTTATACATGCTCTCTAAAATGTTAACTGAAATCAGTACGACTTGACTTTATTCTATACACATGAAATATTTAATTTTAAAACGATAATCTAAATGCATATTTATTACGGATGGAAATTACAGTATTGTGTCTTTTGTAAGCGTCGCGCTTTTTTTGTGCAAACATCCACATCATTTTAGAAACTTTTATCAGATTTGATACTTTCGCTTGCAATATTGCGTTATTACTGCTTATGATTTTATCTATACTGTTCTTCAAATGACCTCTATAATAGGTATAAATGTCTCGTAAACATTATATTAAAAAAAAACTCACAAGTCTTTGGTCTCCGTATGCTAAATAACAGTACTATAATAGCAAAATTTAAAATTTAATACAAAATGTATAGTGACAACAACATAACTAAATCTGCACACAACCTGATTATATCCCAACTATAATGCATGTATATATCGTGTACATGTCTTATCATGATGTAAAGTGCTATGCGTATATCTAAAGGCAGGTGTTTTTTCGCAAGCTCGTCAATACACGCCTTGCGCTGAAGTCGACTTTCAATTTACTTCTTGTTTAGAAGCAGTTTCCGGACCTGTGCATGACAGGGATCGCCCATGAATATCATTATAATATGAGTCGCATTATAGGAGCCACAATATCACTATTTTCAACGGCGCAGTTTATAAACCTCCATTTAACTACGATAGCTCCAAAATATGACCTTATTGTTGAGCATGAGTTTTTGTACCCAACACATTTATGTAATTTATTCATCTATGTAAAAACATAATTATTGAGAGTCAATTAACTATTCCTTTAAATAACGAGCATGATAGGGACCCTAGTGTCGATGGGTAATTGTGACATGAAATGGTAACAATGTCTATTTCTAATTTCTATTACTGCCAAGGAAAAGGCAGAGTGTTTCGCCTCCTTCTTCAGTGACAAGTCAACCATTACTGAAACTGAAAATAGCAAGCAATTCCTTCACCTTCCTCCGAGGACGACCACCAAATGCTCCAGTGTGATTTTCTGGCCTAAGATAGTAAGAAAACAGCTAACCAAACTATATAGATATCAACAAAGCGTCTGGGTCTGATGGGATTCCCGCTCTAGTTCTGAGAACCGCAGCTGTTGAACTGGCCACTCTTCTTGCATGGCTCTTTCAGCTATGTTTCAACAGAGGACACATGCCAGCCCAACGGAAAGTTGCCGTTGCCGATGTGGTCCATGTTTCAAGAAAGGGGACAAACACTCTCCAAGCAACTACCGGCCCATCTCTCTCCTTCATGTACTCTCCAATGATCATAGAGAAGTTGGTCAACAAGGCTATGTGGAAACATCTCAACGATCAGAAGCTGTTTGGTTTCAGAGCTGGCCATTCAACAGCGGATGCCCTCATTTATGTATCCCGCGTCTCACCAACACCTTAAACAACAGAGAAGAAGCTCGTGTTGTCTGCCTGGACATTAGCAAAGTATTCGACCGAGTTTGGCACCCTGGACTCCTGGAAAAACTCTCTGCTCTTGGCTTCTCTGGAAAGCTGTTAGCATGGTTTACTGACTACCTCTCGAACCACTCCATGAAGGTATTACTGAATGGCAAATCGTCCCGTCTGAAGTGGATCAATGCTGGTGTCTCACAAGGATCCATCCTTGGTCCCCTCCTGTTTATAATATTCATTGATGGTATCTCTCAGAGGCTGACAAATACTTCCATCTTGTATGCTACCTACATCACTGTGAAAGTTAGATGCAGTCCAGAGGCGTGCAGTTCGCATCATCGATCTCCTAGGAGAAGAACTTTCCTCTCTTCAAATTCAGCCTTTGTCTCACCGTAGAGCAGTAGGTGCCACTACTATGTTCCAGTTCAAATTCCAAGATCTAACCTCGTTAGTCATGGGCGGTCTTTCATTACATCTACAGCCCGCACATGGAATGCACTCCCGCCTCACATTCCTGAAATTGTGAAACGGTCCAGCTTCAAAAAGGAGGTTAATAGCTATCTAGGCGCCAACCTGTCAGTTTTATCGTAATGATAACAGCTGTTAATGCCTTGATATGTCTTGACATAAATACAAAAAAAATATCGACAGGTTTTTCTTCTTTCTCGTTCTTACCTTTTTCCTGTACACACTCTCCCATAATACACCCTTCGCACGAATACTGCCTGCAATGATATCTTATATAGACGCCAATTGTAAAAGGTGTTCCCATTCCCGGAATGTGTGGAAAACAAGACAGTATCTCGAACGCGTTACGGTACATTAGTGTTCCCTCCTGCTTCCTTCTCTCTGTCTCTCCATTTCTGTATCTCTCGTCTGAGACAGGCATCCGGGACGGGTCGTCTTGGTCATGCTGTTCGCCATTATATTTATACTATTAGATTTAAATTTACAATAAAACTACTGATGTTTTCAATTATTTAGGCTTACGACGTGTTTTTGTTTTGTTTTGTTTTGTTTTGTTTTGTTTTGTTTTGTTTTGTTTTGTTTTGTTTTGTTTTGTTTTGTTTTGTTTTGTTTTGTTTTGTTGTTGTTGGTGTTTTGCTTTATTTTTTTGCTTGTGTGCGTATTTCATGAACGGTTAAAAGAGAAAAACTCATATCGGCCATTGAAAGCGTTTATCATGTTGATGATAAGTATCACCAGTTTGTAGACCATAATATTTCTGGGTTTATAATACACTTTGCTTTAATACAATGGATTAATTTATTAGTGTTAAGGGAACAACCCAAAAGTTCGATGAAGCCCTATAAACGAAAGTCCTTTCGTTAGAAGGCTAACTGACTACCTCCTCCCCTCTAACGTAAGTGACAAATATCGAAAATTTCAACCCGTATATTCATATAGGATACTGTCAGCCCTGGCCGTCGCTATATGGTGCATGTGGTTGTGGAGGGGGTGCGACAATGCTAGGATATTGATCATGTTTATGGAAGAAACGAATATTGCATTCAATTTTAACATATTTTTCATTCTCTTTTTTGGCACGGAAAAAATAGGACTTGCTGGATTTTCAAATAAAAAGAACGTGGTATGAAACACAAAACGTTTTCGACATCATTCGCCAAAGGTTAGAAAAAGTGGTCAGAAAACGTTTAAATGTCGGGTTATATAAAGGGTATATAAAGGGTAAAAAAAGGGATTTGAAAACATTTTGATAACCTCCTGCAAATATTCTAACATAATGTTCTTTAAACAATATTTAACAATAACTTTTTGAAAACATTTTAGAAATAGTTTTGTAGTATGTTTTCATACATAACGTTTTTTCATGACGGTAAAAATGACGTTTATATAACCAGGAGATGAGACTGCTCAGGTTAAATGTCGGGACCTAGGTCACAATTTGAGAAGAAATGATAGCCTATGCCAAGTTCGAAGTTCCCTAATCGGTCCATGAGTGACCAAACCGTTCCTGGTAAGCCGTATATATACTTCTATTACAGTATATGCAGTCTACATGTTCTTTGTTGACAAGGGGCAGTCTTCAGTGAACAGCTCTCTTTTTCAGAGCCAACAAACCTTTCAATTTTTCTGTAGACAAGGGGCAATCTTCAGTGAACGGCTCTTTTCAGAGCCACCAAAACCTAAGTTAAATTAGCAGATAGGCGAGATCTGCTTAATCTCTGTGGACAAGGGGCAGTCTTCAGTGAACGGCTCTTTTCAGAGCCACCAAACCTTTACAATCAGCAGATAGGCGAGGTCTGCTGGGTTTCTGTAGACAATGGGTAGTCTTCAGTGAACGGCTCTTTTCAGAGCCACCAAAACCTTTTAAATTAGCAGATAGGCGAGATAGTGCTTAATCACTGTTGACAAGCGGCAGTCTTCAGTGAACGGCTCTTTTCAGAGCCACCAAACCTTTAAATTCAGCAGATAGGCGAGGTCTGCTTGTTTCTGTAGACAAGGGATAGTCTTCAGTGAACGGCTCTTTTCAGAGCCACCAAAAACTTTTTAAATTAGCAGATAGGCGAGATCTGCTTGTTCTCTGATGACAAGGGACAGTCTTCAGTGAACGGCTCTTTTCAGAGCCATCAGTAGGCAAGGGGCGGTCTACATGTCTCATTGTCCTGAAGAGGTCAGAGCTACTCCTGACGAAAGCTTGACAGTTCTAAACTTGTCTGACGGCGAACCCGCTAAAAAAAACCACCAATTGTTATGAATTCCCGTCGTAAAAGCCTATCCCACAATTTCCCTGATATAACCCGACATTTAAATGTTATTAAAACGTTTTTACCAAAACCAAAACCCCAAAATATAACATGTTTAAAACGTTTTGTGTTTGCTCGGACAGTTGCTTTAAAAATGAACTTACATGACGTTGCAGGTTGCGAGTACTGCACTCCATATTGATTTGAAATCATTTTGAAGAAGCCACTGTAAAATCTAAATATCGTACTTCGGAAAATACTAAAACTTGAAAATTATATTTTAAATCCTTAAAAAAAGATAACCTTTGACCGATGTTTTAACTACTTTTTACAAACGTAATCGGACTTTCTGACCCCCTCCCCCCCTAACGAAAGGACTTTCGTTTATAGGGCTTCATCGAACTTTTGGGTTGTTCCCTAATTGGTATAATGATAACGCATTCACCATTAACATTGTAACAAAATTGTTTCTTTTCATTATAGCAAAAACAATTTATTCTACTGACGTTCATGGTCCACCCATACACGTGCGCGATAAACGATGTCAGTAATCACACCGTGTGATTTTCACCGCCCATAGCACGATCTGTGGTGGCACGTGAGCCGATAGCCGAGGTTATTTCCATGTTGAATGGTCAGGTCAGCGTTGATCATATCATATCAACAGGCGCGTGCAAGACACGCGCATTTCTAAACATTGGTAACGATTACTTTCAAGTTTTGATCTAAATAGATTGCTGACAGTCAACAGTTTTAACTGTGTCAAAGGCTATTGTGATAGTTTTACACGCATGGTAATCATGTACTTTTTTGCATTCAATTTAAACTGATATTCCGAGTTCATTTACTTTTGCTGAATTTACAGATGAGTAAATGGTAGCTTAATTTGTCCAAAACATTGCCACAAAATGTCCACCTAAACTGTTTTATTATGATTCTGTCTTCGACCGGTCCATGATTGGGAATTATTCATAACAATTAGTCGGGACAAAGTTTGAAAACTCACGAATTTGTCACATCAAATTCAATTTAGTTTGACAATATCGACAATATACTAATATTCTAACATGAATCAAGTGGCCGACCCTTGAAAATGATTAAGCAACATCGACGTTCTTGAGTGGGTTAATAATGTAAAAAGTGGCCTTGATCAGCTAGTATCAAATTGTCAATCCCTTTGGCTATTATTATGAATATACTTGAGTCTTCAGATTGATTTGAAATCACGTGTCGCGTAAACGGAGTTAAACGTAAATTGTAAATGAGGGATATGCGAATCACCTGCAAGGGGAAGAAAAACACCTGCAATCGGTACATGGAACGAGGCGATTGTGAGCGAGATAGACGGCATGCTTCTTGCCCACTGGCCGACCCAGCTTTTGATCCAGTGTGGAAAATAATTAGGAAGCAGTATACAGCGTCTAGGTTTTATTGTATCACGCAATTAATTGAAATAAATAAAATATTTGTTTTAATCCGTTGCCAAATAAAGTAAAATGATAATGTGTCTCTTATAGACTGTTAGATAACACTTAAAAAACCCAATTCAACGCGTTTAGTACTTTACACGTTGAAGCGTTTAAAAAGTATTATTACTAACACCTACAGACCCCACCCTAACACCCGACCCACACGTATAATCACCCCACCCTCACCCAACGCAAAAATCAGTAATAAAAGTATTGCAGAATTTATAAAACATATATGGTGTTGCTGGTAGCGGAAGAGCATGTGTGTAATAAACACGAACGAAGAGTCGTTAGGAACCGCACACCCTTATTTACATCCATTAACATCTCATTGCTTGTTGTAATTATACATGTGTTTCAATAACATTGACTCATAACTAACCATCACTCTCCTTTTTTGTTTTCTTTTCTTTCTTCCAGTGCAATGGGTTTGAGTACGGGGAAAATCATGGTGGATACTACTACTAGTAAATGCTTTCCATGCAGTCGCTGGATGTATCAGATGGAATTGTGTAGTAACAACGACAAACAATCGCTGAAAGCTTGGGTATACCCTAAACTTTGACTAAAACTGTGACTGACTGCTTGACAATTCACTTTGATCATAATTATGGGAAATGTGCATTATTACTTTGTAAATATTATAATATTGTAAATATTTCTAAATGTATTAATATTGATTATGGAAGATTTTATGAATAGACATCTTTCGAAAACATTTGAAGAAGAAAAAGAAGAGGCATTTCACTTCCTATGGGGTAATCAAGGTCATAGAAGACAACATGTAATAAAGCAGATCTTCAGAGATTGAGAACTTTACCTTATACCATGATACTGCATGTTTATGTGTACTAAAATTCGGATATATCACTGCCCAAGGTCTTTTAAGGCCTTCGCTGGTGGTACATTTTATCGAAACAACAGTAAATGGTGACCACGGGCCACAGTCAAAGTTCTTGATGATAATGAAAATACAAAACAATGGAGAGACAATGCGAGATATATCGTTGGAGAGATATCGTTGCTCAAGAGATAAAATTCATTGACAACAATTGCTTCCGGATATTAGAGCCTCAACGATTGCTTAAAGCGTATCTTACTGGAAGACGACATAGAGTGGTCATAAATGGCGTTTACTCTTCTTTGTTTTCAGATGTTTCTGGAGTTCCATAGGGGTTGATTTTAAGGCACCTACTTTTTATTTTGTTCATCAATGACTTGCCCAGTTTTGTCCAAAATGTTTGCCGACGATGCCAAATGTTATTTTGATGTTAAATACACACTTGATTGTGAGTGCTTCGAAAGAGTTTAATTTCTGCCCTTGAAGTGCCAGGTTATAACTTTATCTAGAAAGAAAAAGTCAATTTTATTTTATTTTACTATAGCATGAATGGTACAAGGTTAAATGAAATCACAACCATTAAAGATGTATTAACAAGCACAAAGTGTGAGTCAAAGGATTTGTTTTATTGTATCAGGCAATTAATTGAAATAAATAAAATATTTGTTTTAATCCGTTGCTGAATTTGAGCTTTGTGGGAGACACAATTTTGGCTTTATGCAACACTATTCTGTTATTATCAAATTTATAGGGCTTTGAAGTGATATGTCCTAAACTTCGTCAGCAATTGACATAATTTCTTCACAGCTGAAATACACTTGCAATGTACCAATTTTTTGAACATGGGAAGAGCTTAAAATTTGGCTCTTAAAACTACTACGTACTCAGAAAGTTTGAATGGCCCCCTGAGGTCACATCTTATAAACTTACGGTAAAAAACAACTGCGCGGATTCTTGGTTGTTTTTTATGAACTCACTTTTTTTTGTGTGTACACTACAGTAAGTTTATAACATTTGGCCCAGGGGTGCGTACCACTTTTCAGAGCCATATTTTTTTAAAGCTCCTCCCACTTTCAAAACTGGTAGAGCGCAAGTGCATTTCAGTTCTGACGAACACTTAGTGGTATTCAAATAATTTTCTCCCATAAAAAGTAAGGGTAAATTATGTAGCTTCAACTATATATATCATTCAGAATTGATTTTCTTTCAAGCAAAATTCTACCTTCTACTAAAATCAATTTCTGATTTATAATATAGAGAGTAGAACTTGTATAAAGTTACATGTGTTACAGTCTAGCAGAACTGAAGTTCGAAGGCCGAATTCACCTTTTCGTAGGTCCACTCAAAGTTACACAAACACACTGATCTAAAATTCAAAACAAAATTGTTCATTTCCAAAAATACAGTATGGTCAATGCTTACAGTACATAATAAACCCTTAAAAATCACACGGATCTTACTACAAATAAACACAATCCCCCTCTCAACATTTCGTCATAACATTGTAAGGTTTCGTTTTGTACCAATAAATCTAACTTTGAAATAATTATATGACTGTTTACTAAGTGTTGTGTGAAAATAAGAGATTTCCATGACTTCAGGGCTAAATGAGCCTAAATTGAAGGCAAAAACTGCCCTTTTCAAAAGTCACAAAGTAATCATATGCTTGTCACAAAGGTTAATTCATGGCTTGTTACTATTGGAAAACCCATGTGGTTGAGTGCAGTTAAAACTCCACACCAAGTGAACATTTACTTTAATGTGTATCGATCCTTGGTGCAGAGCTCAGCACAGTGAGTTGTAAGATGGCCAGTTCCATTCCTTGTCCCAATACACATTGCAGTTAACAAGCATAGGCCTACTTCGTGACTTTTGGAAAGGGCAGTTTTTTTCTTCAATTTGGGTTCATTCAACCATGAAGTCACGGACATCTTTTGTTTTCACACAACACTTAATAAACAATCATATAATTATTTCTAAGTAAGTTTTATTGGTACAGAGTTTTACTTTACGATGATATGACAACATTTTCAAAGGGGGACTTATTTCTTGTGATGTGTTTATTACCAGCTTCTTGTTCTTGATACAATATTCTGTTGCGCATCCATTTTACGCGACGCCAGTATCATAGGCGTGCAGCGTTTACCGCTGCCGTGACGCGGCGCAAGTGCTACGCGCTCCGATGCGCTCACGATAGTGGGCGTCTTGGATCGCAATCCAAACGAACTAAGCTAGTTTGGCGCGGATGGCCCCCAGCTATGGCCGACTTAATCCAAATGGAACCTAGACGCTGCATATTAATCTCGCACTGGATCGATAGCTGGGTCGGCCATCGGGCGAGAAGCACGACGTCTAGTACATCGCGCGCGATCGCCGCAATCCATGTAGCGATTGCAGGTGCTTTTCTTCCCCTTGCAGGTGTTTCGCATATCCCGCATTTACAATTTATATTTATCTCCGTTTACAATTTGATACTAGCTGATCAAGGCCACTTGTGGTGTGGTTTCCACATTATTAACCCACTCAAGAACATCGATGTTGCTTAATGATTTTCAAGGGTCGACCACTTGATTCATGTTAGAATAATTTAATGATTTTTAAGTGGTTTGGCAATCCCCGAACATGCCCCGACTTATATTGTCTCACGATATTGTCAAATTGAATTGAATTTGATGTGACAAATTTGTGAGTTTTCAAAATTTGTCCTGACTATTAATTTGTTGAATCCCAAGCATGGATCGGTCGAAGACACAGTTTAGATGGCAATTTTGTGGCAATGTTTTGGGCATATTAAGGATAGCTCCCATTCATTCCTTCGTTTATTTCCATATATAAAAATATACAACTACATCAAAATTATATCAATTACAATAAAGTACAAAAGACACACAATATGGCGGAAAAGGGTATATTATAGGAGAGTTTGTTAAGGAGAATAAAAGACGTTTGTAATGCCATCCCATGTCATAATTACCATCGACACTAGAATCCCTAACATGTTCATTTATTAAAGCATGGTTCTTTGACCCCGATATGTTTCTACATAGATAGAATGATTTATATTATTTTGTTGGATACAAAAACCCATACTCCACAATTTGAGGTCATATTTTGGATCAATCATTGTTAAATGGAGCTTTATGAACTGCGCCGTGGAATATGATGGTATTCTGGTTCATATAATGCGACTCATTATTATAATGACATTCATAGAAGATCCCTGTCATCCACAGGTCCAGAAAAAATTTCTAAATAAGAAATAAATTGAAAGTCGACTTCAGCGCAAGGCGTCTATTGACGAGCTTACGAAAAGAAAAACATGCCTCAGATAATATGCATAGCATTACCCCACTTTACATCATGATCAGAAATGTACGCGATATAATATACATGCATATAGTTGGGATATAATTAGATTGTGCAGAATTAGTTATTGCTATACATTTTGCATTAAATTTTATATTTTCGTATTTCCAGTTATTTAGCATGCATAGACCACAATGACTTCAACGGGTTTGTTCCCTTAGAAAGCTTACAAAAATATGGATAGCTATACCGTATTGCAATTCGAGCGCAGTACCGAGTCAAGAAGATGAGGTTATTTACACGAAGATGTCATAATTATAGCACACTTGACTTGTTTAACTGGATGAGATATATGAGTAAGTCACTGCCATAGGCTCTTATCCATAGTCCCGTCAGCATTACCCTGTTTATATTATATCCCAGCTCCACTGCTCACTTTCAATCCAATAAAATCATGACTTCAAATGAAATGCCGAGGGCACAAAATCGTTCATATGTGACTGGACGCGGCGAATCAGCCGTAAAGTCGGCCCAGGTCAATTTTGTTTTATTTCGTGTTTAGAAAATGTATACCATAAGCTTTAAAATGGTATATCATTTGACTTCAAACGATATCCAAAAGCGGGGTTATGATTTGTTGAACTCTGTTCCTTCGACAAAATTGTATTTTTTATCGGTTCTACATGTGTCTCTTTTTCTATATTTCTGGCAATAAATATCCAACAGTCATAATTGGCGGTCATTTCAAATCATCCCCAAGTCAACGAGGTTCAGAAGTATCCTCTCATTGTTCATTGTTGATTATACATACCTAGACAAAATACAATGCTTTGTTATCTACCACTTGAACAGGATTTAGCCAAAGCAAACAAAGACAAGTACTATTCTATAGAAATAGGTAGAAGCTTATTATCTTCTTCAGCAGTAGTATTATTGATTGATTTAAATAGCGTTTGATAAGATACTTGTCGCAACGAATTGATACACCTATGAATACGACCTCCACATACATTTTACACTTTAACTCAGAATACAATTTGCCGAGTTTACGGCTGATTTATGGCACGCGAGACAAGACAAAAAACGGCGAGACTTAAAAAATGACGTCCAGTTTAAAAAATGACGCCGAGAATAAACAAAATTAACGTCGAGAATGAAATGATAACGTCGAGAATGAAATAATAACGTCGAGTTTTAAAATACAACGTTGAGTTCAAAACGATGACGTTGAGATTGTAATATGTTTGTTATCAAAATATTTAACGGGAACTCTGTTGTGTCTTTTCTGTGTTAAGTACTTCTCCTCCTAAATCTCATAAATTAGCATTAATTCAAAGAATTTGATATGCCTTGTCATGATTTTATTTTTGTAAAATAATTACTAATATAATGAGATGGTTCGAAGTTAATTATGCATTACTAAATACAATTTTAACATAATCATGTTCATTATGTACACAGTCACATACTCATGATTATATTGCTAGACTTATTGCCCGGTCCCGGACTTATTGTTAACATAACCATTATAACGCGAACAATGTATTATAAGTAAGAAGAAAGGGGTTTGCATTTCAAGAACTTTTAAGCAAACATTTCATGTCGTTTAGCGTATCGTTGCATCAAAGATTTTCATATCGCATTACGGTTTCGAGTACAGCCATTGTAATATATAAAATGTTGCTAAAATCAATTGCATATGATATTTATAACTACTATACATCAGACAATTATTGCATGATTCTGCTCGTTACCGGAGCATATATATTGGCGTGCAAAATAAATATAAATTAACAAACAAGACAACAAAGGGTATTCTATAACTTTATTAAACCTTTTATTTTTTTAACATTTATAATTGGTCGTATGTTATCGTAAGCTTTCGCAAAAAAATTAATTTAATCTATGAGTATTTCGTTCATTGCAATAATCATGATATTGCGAATTACTATTCCAAAAGATTGTAAGGGAAAACATTTTAGATGATATTCTATACACAACAAAATGCATGCTTAATTCGCCCAATACATGTTACTGTGCAAATTCTGCATTTTAACTCGAGAAATCACAGAAATATGCATGTTCGATCATAACTAAATAATGCATATGTAAAACCCCTGATATCTCAAGTTAGCTAACTTTATTCCCAGGGCTTAACTTGTATTTGACGTTACTGATTCATAAAAAAAATCTAAAATCGATACAATAAATATATAAACTATTGCTTGGTGTTATAAGAACCATACAGAGAGAAGTATAATGAATCCCTTGAGTTGGCAATCACCTGCTCCAAGTTCCGGGGTTTTTTTTGGCTGCTCTTGGCTTATGCTTCCATGCCAAAGTAGAGATATTTCTCTCTTAAAATAGTCTGTGGCCTGACTACCCTAAAAGTATAATTTGGTTCACCTCAAGTTTGGTAGTGACGTCAATGCTTTTTCGCGGTTGCGCTGTAAGCGTGCCAACAAATCGCCTCTGTACGGGTGCGTGTACACTCAGCGCGTTTAACTTTCCGCGCGCAATTCGATACTGCGGCGAGCTAAAAATACGCACATACGTCAATACCAAACTTCAGATGAACCAAATTATAGCGTTACCCGTGCATGGCCTCTAAGGAGCGTTTTTATTTATTTTTAAACTCTTTACAAGAGTGTTCCTAATAGTACTTCTGTATCGATTGTCGGGAGCAAGAAATTAATCAAGCCTTCAATTCTTAACTAAAACATTTAACAAATGGCTGCATGTTTCTTGTATTGCAAACAGTTCATAAACAAGTCTGAGGCAGTTAGAAAAAACCAAAATGGGTATCAATATCACGGGTATCGTTGTTGTCCGGACAGCCCTTCTCTTAATGGTGTTATTGTAGTCAGAAAAATAACATGCTTAGAAATATCAAAGAAGCATGAAGTGTCCATGACCGAAATGTAATCACATGTACGGAATACGGGAATTTAGTATCATTATTATTAGTGTTTTAATAGTGTTATCATAATAGAATATACTAAACTAACACCCATCGAAACTTTCAAAAAATATCAAGATAAAGTTTTGTACAGTGCCCACCACCACTTGTAAAACAAGCGCTAAAAAAGAAAGGGGTAGTTAGCTGGGCTGGGTCGCTTTATTGGTCCTGTGTTATTGGATGTTTGTGTACATTTGCTGCTTCCAATAACAAGCCAACTTTTTAAGGATATTCATACCATTTCTCGCCTGAATTACGGTAAATTGTGAAATTATGACACCACATAATAACAATTTATGTTATCAAATGTTTTATTTGTGCTATTAATGTAATCTGTGCTTCTTAATAATATAGTTGTGATTTATCGCGAGCAGCTAATACGAGTTCTTTTTTCACTGATGGTAGCTTTCATGGAATGGGCAGGTGGTTCGGTCGCTTGGCTGCACTTGGTTGTGCTTAATCGTAGCACGAGCGACGCATTCGTTAAAATGGGTACGATTTCATAAGAATTTGAATGAATAAGATGAAGGTACAAATCAAACGAAAAGAAAAGAATGAATACAAGTTCAAATACCTTCATGTGAGTATAATTCTAATAACATAAAACAAACAACCAACCAAGAAAACGTTAAGTATAACTAGCGAAATAAAGTGCAATAGATTTTAAGTATTGAATAAGATTTCACCTGCAGTTAAGTAGCGATTCAAAGGTATTGTTGTCGGAGCAATTATATAAAAACCGAACCGCATAATCAATTTGTTTTGTATGAGAAACAAACAACTGAGAGACAAACAAATAACATTTTCAAAGACGTCTCAAATTATCAATAACCGAGTGAGTTGTTTGAAGAGAGTCTGTGTTTTTCATATCTTAACAACAAAGTACTCGTACTATGTACGAATCGCGTCTTTTATGCGAGCTTTTATGACTTTCATAGAGGTTGCGCTTGAATGTACCAAACCAGAAACTTTGAAGAAGCAAAACTTGATGGTCTCCGTGGTCAAGTTAAATCCTCAAACTATTAACTTGTATCAATGTTAAACCTGTGAGTGGGTCACTATTAGGGACGCACCATTAGATTCTCAGGGGGGGGCATGGGAGTTTGGGTCCGGCAGAATTTTTTTTTTTCGCCGCCGAAGGCGGCGGAATTTTTTTTTTCGCCTCCAAGAGCACCGAATTTTTTTTTTTAGCCGCCTTCGGCGGCGAAGTTATTTTTTTTTCAATTTTAATGTACATTTTAATACAAAGTTGGGTGGGTGAAATTTTTTTTTTTTACTCATCAGTGAGGCAAAATTTTTTTTTTTTTTGTCTCACTAGTGGGCAAAGTTTTTTTTTTTCTCACTAGTGGGCAAAGTTTTTTTTTTTAAAAAACTCCCATGCCCCCCTGGAAATCTAATGGTGCGCCCCTTAAACATGCTAAAAGCCAGCTTAGATCTGCCCAAGGCACGTGTCACCATTTTCTTTTCAAAACGGACGTGTCCACTTGTGGCTACAATTTTATGACGGAAGAACATTTCATAAGAGTTAAATGTCTTGAAGGCAAGATATATTCTGCACGTAAAAATCGCATACAGCTGCAACGTTCCTAGCTGCCTATCCAGTCCTCCCTGTCTGTATGGTCTATAACCAACGGATACACCCAGACGCTGTATAGTTAAGTCGTAGGAAAATTTCTTACCAGTAAGTCATTATTCAAAAAGATGAGGATAGAGTTCAATTATTGTAAGAAAGATTAGCCCAGCACCTATACAAGCCAGCTTGTTTTATGAGTTGCTGGGCTCATTTTATCAAATGCACAGGAAACGTATTGGAATGATAGTCTTCTTGAGGCTACTAATTTGAAAAGGCACTAGTTAATACACCAGCGAGTTAAATCAACTTGAGTAACTTGACGCTCTAGTAATTGACTACATGACGACTGTACGGCTAGTTTCGCCGCCTTGTTGCCTCTGGCGCGTTTCTTTAAGATGAGCGAAAATTAAACAAGTTAATGGATTCAAGATAGAAACTGTTTCTTTTCTAGTTTCTTTCAATCAATAGAGTTAACATGAAAGAGATACTTGTCACTTACGGCTTTGCCTGGCTACTTTGAGCACCATCTACGCAGTTAGCATGGTTATTAATTGAAAATCCTTTTCTTTTGCTCCCTAATATTTTCATAAGCTCGAGTGTTAGACAATAATGCTTATTGTAGCTGTTGATCAAAACGGATTAGTTTCTTGAAATGTAAGTTTTTTCATCGCATCTTCCTTGGGCAGTTTTAAACATCACTATTGACAGGTTATTGAATGTGCTTTGTTAGCATCTCACACTTTTTTCTCAAGAATCATAGTTTATTGAGGCTATTAGGCGATCCTTTTAAGTATATTCTTTCACCCCATATTATATACCATTGGAACCATACGTTCTACCTCCCTCCCAATTTGCGGATCCATGCCTAAAGCAGGCTACTCCTTATTTTGATATAAATTATTGTATGTAAGTTTCCTTCGTTTGAAATTTTGAAAGTACATATTGTCTCCTTATTGTGATAATCGTTAATCAATAAATTATTCAATACGTGAGATTAATTACAATGCTTGCTGAAAGACCCATCAACATTAATATGATTACGTAGCATCAGATAACCAACGATATCCTTCAAGAGAACATCATTAATGTCAAAGAAGTTAACATTAAGAATATTTGCCAGATTTTTCAAACAAAGATATGACTGATACGTAGATGATGAGTATAACAGAAGCTTTTTACAGAACCAAGTATAATCTAAGACAATGAAAGAGAACAAGTGAATACAGTACTAAACTTAACTTCGTAAAACAATGTGGTTAGAAATTGTCGACGACTCGTCAGTGGCTACGAAAGACAAGAGTCGCGAGCAGAGGCTACGTCAAGACTTAATGGTATTCATTCGGTTGCCTTAAATAAAATATCAAATTTCAAAGGAAAACACATTTTTGTTTCTTTCCTTCTTTCCCTCTTTCCTTTTCCTTTTCACTGACTTTATTTCTTATATCATTACCTCTTTCTCAGTTTCAAGTGCTTTAATAATGTTAACTCTCACTTTTATATTTATATTTGTGCCGTTATTATTTATTATTCTGCTCTCTCCTCTTTTTGGACAACATTCTCTCTAATCTCTTATTTTTATTTTTGACATTCAACAACC
This sequence comes from Amphiura filiformis, assembly GCF_039555335.1. NCBI lineage: Eukaryota > Metazoa > Echinodermata > Ophiuroidea > Amphilepidida > Amphiuridae > Amphiura > Amphiura filiformis. The sequence continues at coordinate 26,372,594 of NC_092639.1, read as the reverse complement.
CATTCAAATTTGTTCCTTTCCTGTTATATCTTTATTCATTCCCTCTTATATTTCTTTCTATTTTCTTTCTTCTAAGTTTTCAGTATACAATTTCTCTTAACTTGTCCCCGTCACTTTTATCCAGCCAAACAAAACTATTATAAAAGTTTGCTGAATGCTTTCTGAATTTGCAAATACATAGATCGCTATCTTCTGATAACAAGCCTGCATGTATAATTGCTTTATATGCCACAATTGATTTAGGAAAATATTGGTCATTGATAATGAACTCGTGTGTTTAAGCTTTTAGAATGATAGCGACACAGATAATAAGCAGAAAATAAAAACTTGGTGGCAATGTGGAGCATTCATTTCACGGATGAGTACCATGATCTTCTACCATGTCTACTATTATTGACAAATTCCACGTATTCAACTTATCTCTGATTTGCTCTAGAGATAAATACACACAAAACGTCGTGATTTATCGGCCATTACTAGATTGGACATGTTTGGATGTCACTTCAATTGAGCGCTGACTTTTGTATATTTTCTTGAAAAAGTTGGTCATAAAACGCCATAAGCGTACAAATTCAAATAATGTGAACTCTCTTTACAAGACGCAATTTTTACTGTGGTTGAAACGAAAAGGCTCACATACTGTTCGTACTTTACCAAGACTGTCCAGAAAAAAACTTGAGGTACAGTGCATTTGGTGTCCACAAAGTAGTGTGGACACTAGAGTATTTTTTTCTAAGAATAGAGCAACTTAATGCCGCAGCGATTCGAGTAGGGATCCATGAGGAACTAATGTCATTTGATTATGACAATTGTTGCAGGAGCATCACATTATCTATGGCGCTGTGGGTAGTACTTGAACTCTGACTTAACAAAGATCACCGATCATTTTGTAATTTATTTTGTTATTGTTGATTACGTGGATTACCTGACACAAACAACTCCTAACAACCGAAGAAAGCCTGAAAAGGGCGGTTTATTCCCAGCACCAGAGCCGAGGATTTAGACAGTTATGCAGACATCCTACTCATTAAAAATCTGACTGCGAGATACAATCAAATTAAAGTGATCACCATTTTGAAGCGATATACACATAATTAAACCATCTCATTTTATAATTTCACGATTTCACAGTTTGCCTATTAAAGTATATTTGGTAATACCGTACCAAATTAAGTAAAAAATATGAAAAACGAATGCATACATTTTAAAATCACTAGTTGATTTCTTTTCCTGAGTCATTATAGTTATTGGTAATATTTAGATTTCTGCAAGTAACACGTTATGACAAAAAATGGACAATAAAACACAAATGACCTTCACAAGTTTACTTGAAACTGTTATTATCTTAGTTTTGATTATCGCTTTGGTTACACTAAAAATATTGCTTTGGTAACACTAAAAATAACATATCTACCGAATAAATAAATATTATGGTGCAATGTGGTTTGATACGCCGTTATTACGTTAAACCCAATAAAAATAACAACTTCTATGACTACTGCCATTTTAGTTGATACAACATCCATATTTTTTATCATATCATAAAGTCACCTGTCAAATCTGTCGTCTTGGAAGTTGGGATGAGTTCATTCGGTGGGTATATAAACCGCAACTTGAGAATAGACTAAAGGCTTTACAATGGAGAGACGAAGTAGCATGTATGATGTTGTTATGTGTGGTAAGATAATTATAATGCTTTACTATGGAATCAACGATAATATTAAGGAAGTCGCAGAAAGTATTGTCAAGGTGTTGGGATGCAAGTACCCCAATAAGCACCACTTCATGATACGCTTGATTTAAAGAGATCAAATACATTTTTTATTATATGAGTGATTATTATTTAAAACGTTATCATTTTATGCTCAGCATGATTTCTTTATTTTGTGTGGTTTGAAGCATGTTTTCTCTCCTTTTAATTAGCTACTGGACATTAATGGTGAAGCCAAATGGAAAGAAAAAAGGAGTCATATTAATAACTACAGCTCACGCTTTTTGTCGGCATCAAATAGGTAATACCATATTAGTATCAACCTCCTTTGTAAACATTGTTGTAACAAACATTAATTTGGTGTAATTATCAAACCAAGACAAGAAAGAATAACAAAACATTAACAATATAGATATTATAATACAAAAGGTTCAAATACTAAGGTCGATTGATAACGATCATATCATTTATAAAGCCAAATTAGCTAATTTGTCAAATTTTTGATTTTGACAAATTGATAAAAATTCATAATTGGAATACTGAGTTGAACAGATTATTATTTTTGACAAGGCTCCCAGATAAATCAAACTAACAATTGAAAATATGAAAATGTTTTGCAATGTTGTATTTACATGTTTTCTTTTGTAGTTGAATTGTCTTTTTCATCGCTTTCCAAAAAATCTTTTGTTAAGATTTGTTTACCAATTCATTGCTTATATAAATAGTTATTTATTTTATTTATTCAAATCACTTTATCTATTATTTTTGTGTAATATTTAAAATGGATTGTATTTAATTGTCAAAGGTATAAACATTAGCATATTATTCTATAAGTTACTTGCCGTTTTATTTAACTGTTAATGTTGATTAATGTTAATGATAGATCAACATATTTTTTCGATGTTCATATTTTTGATAACACTTTCTTAAAAGTGTTATCAAAAATATGAACATCGAAAAAATATCAAAAATAGCTTAAAAGTTTTTAAAGCTAAAACATAACATTATAAAGAATGATAAATGTAGTTGTAAAGCGAGTATACACTGTGCTGTTGTAAAGAGGTCCAAAGTGAAGAAACTAAAGTGTATTTTTATCAGCATTTCACGATAAAGAAATATGAATTGACCATATTAACAACGGGATTCTTCACCTCAAAGTTTATAGTCATCAGCACATACAAAACATAAACATGAATTATGTACTGTTTTGCAATTAACTTGCCCCATTAGCACTTAAAACATAACATAAAAGTACTCCTGAATCACAATCTTAGTTGCAAAAAGTTCATTCTCCCGATGGAGGAAATTGACTTAACAGCGGGGTTTTTACCACCTTAATAGTTAAAATGGTAAAGCCTCGCTAATGAAGCGAAGTCACACAGAAATAAGCAAGTCCACAAACACGATTCGAAAACTCGCAATGTTTGTCTTATTCACGTGTCTTAATCAGTTTCATTGCACTTGATTTGGTATTAATGAATCGACTAATAGGATTGCAACCAACTAAGCTCTAACTTTTTTGCAAGGACGTCGTGAATTTGATTTTAAAAATTCACCGTGATAATACACAGATAAATGGTTGTTAAGATTCTTTTTTTAACAAAGCATTTGCTATACAAACTGAATATTATGAAGTAGGTTGCACTCGCCTTATTGGCTCGATATGAACTCACTTGAAACTTTTCGTTCAGTTGAAAATAGATTTCAATGCAAGTTATTTCGGCCGTTTTTTTAATATTATGCAAATGATGCTCTATGCTACACTACAGATGTAATATCAATAGAGCAGATTATGATTCTTTGTAACTCTTATCACCGTGAAAATAAAATAATTCAAACTTTCAAATTCATCTGTAAAAAATAAAAAAAATAAACTCGAGTGCCTGAGAGCAACACTTCTACACTTCTACACAAAACATTAATCATTATCATACTTGTTGCATTGCACTGGTAACAACCTTTAATCGTACTGTCGCAAACAATAATGAAATTAGTGTGCTTATAAGATTTATCTCAGTTTTTCTCCTTTGTGAGTTAACGTGCGTCACATTGTGTTGTGAGATTACCATGATAACGTACATCCAATTTTTATGGCTATATAATAGCATTAAAAACAGGGAAAATATGACACAACATCCAATGGGGGAATAACATAAGACATATAAACAAAGTTAAAAACCCGACGTTTCGAAAAGACAAAACTTTTCTTTCTCAAGGGATAAAATAAGAGACCTGCTCTCAGTATAGTGGAGACCAAAAAAAAAAAAAAATGAAGATAAAAAGCTGCATTGACTGGAGCATTGATTATAACAGCAAAAAATAAAAGAAATCTGAATAACAGTGGAGGCTTCCGTAGACCAACAAATATCAAGGACTTGGTTGTTAGATCATCTCTCAAGATCCCCTCTACGGAAGCTCCTGAATTGGGATTCTCTCCGTGCAACAAATGTGCTGCCTGCAACCACCAACACACCAGAGAGCAGACCAAGCATACGACTGCTGGTGAGACATTCCGCAGCACCATCACTGGAGAAAGATATGATATTCAACACCCTCTCAACTGCCAGTCTACAAATGTCATCTACCTCATCACCTGTAAGAAATGTGGTCAACAATACATCGGTGAAACTAAGAGAGCCCTGAAGACTTTCTTTTATTTTTTGCTGTTATAATCAATGCTCCAGTCAATGCAGCTTTTTATCTTCTTTTTTTGATCAGAGCTGGTCTCCACTATACTGAGAGCAGGTCTCTTATTTTATCCCTTGAGAAAGAAAAGTTTTGTCTTTTCGAAACGTCGGGTTTTTAACTTTGTTTATATGTCTTATGTTATTCCCCCATTGGATGTTGTGTCATATTTTCCCTGTTTTTAATTTTATCCATTGCTAGTGTGACACTATTGTATCCTTTTGGATCCATCCTTTGGTTCCCCGCTGGTCAGTTGGAACAGATTTTCCCTGTTTTTATATATATAATAGCAATTAAAGAACTTTACCGGCTGGTTAAGTCGTAATACACGTGTACCTTAAATCCGGAGTTTTGAATCTTTTAGCCAATTATGGCATATTGTTAACCAATGTAGAGTAATTCTCCCACACTTTTAATCTCCATGTAATTATTTGTGGTTGGTAATGATAATTTGAAAAAGTGACCGTGAAAGACAAATTGTATGTGAAAGTTGTTTTTCCGTTTCCCCATGTTTCCTTATTAGAAATGAATACCATCATAATTTTAAAAAGTATTAATTAATATCTCTGATAAATATCATAACAAGGGGTAAAAGTTAGCGTATATTCTGTTTTGATCTATTCCCTTTGTTCATTTGTCTGGGTTTTTTTTCTTCTTCCTGGTTCGGTTTTTTTTTCTTTCTTCCTTGCTTGTTTTTTCATTTTGATAATCACTTTCATCACTTTCAATCACATTTTAAAATCAATTAAGATCTCAAAAATAATTTACCCCATTTAAGCCGTTTTGAATAGGTGACAATGAATGAACTCGATATAGAAGTAAACACATTCGTCTACAATGCGCAACAAGCTTGTTAAAGTAACAAGCGCGTTTTGTATGAAAGTATGCCGTATATATTATGTCTTACGTTTCTTAAAAAAGGGAGGTTCAGAAGTCACACAAACTTACAACTTTACTCTGAATTACTCTGAATGTATTGTTTGCTAAACCAGGAATATGAATTTACTTGTTATTGTATTATGATTTTGACGATTTTGACTTACTAAAAAGTGAGAAGACACTTTGTAATGGAAATATTTAAAAAGATTGTCTTTTTACAATTTCATAATCAGACTTGGAGAAAGTGATCTATCGATTCATGAGAGGCAACCTAAGATAATGATAATTATAATTACTTGTGTTTAAAAGACGCCAACTCTACCTCTAACCGTATGTCCACACAGAGGTTTCATTTCCATTATTCTTTATCTTTATTATCTAACTCGCAAGTCATACAACGTGTCTATCATATAAATCTAAAGGGTTTTTTTTTTCAAATTAAGAAAACAAAGGTAAGGTATTATAGTACCTTGGTACGGTTCCCACGATTGCTTTTTCTTTATTTATTTTATTTTTCAGCTTTATAAAACTCTTTTGGAATTCGTCACACCGAATAAATTCCTCGTGTGTGGATGGGTTTATGTGCGCTTATGCGAGACCGTGATAAAGACCTCAATTAAGTATAAAAATAGTTTAATTATTGTTGCGTGTACCTTAATGAGTTTGTAGACTTCTTTCAAGGGTAAAGGGATAGTCATACCAAGATAGTTTCTTATTTCTTTTTCTTATTTTTTTCCTCAGTCTGATCTTAGTTTGAATAACAAAAGCATATATCAAATTGGCATAATAAGCTGTGATTTATCAGCCGAGTACTTGGCAACAATTGTCTTAGTTCTAGTGTAACAATCTGTAAGGAAAATAATTACTCATACGTTGTAAATTTAAGACATGAATATATTAATTAATTTATAGGCAGATAAAGATAAAAATGGGAACTAATTTAATTGCGTCTGTGAATAATGTATGATTCAACTTAAATGATTTGACAAATAAAAGGTGTACTTTTGCATTGGTGAAAAGTATTACGAATTTATGAAAAACTCAGTTCTTAAAAAGTAATGGCTCTAGGATATAGAATACATTAATGTACTTATGGTTTTATTAATATATCTGTCTGGTAAGCATCTGTATTTGAATAGGATTATGCTACTCTAATAAATCTGCTGACCCTGACTTTGGTCCTAACATTGGAAACTCAATCATAATATTTCCCCTAAAAAATTATGATAATATACACATGACGTATGACAAATTAAACTTTAGACAACAGAGTAGTCTTCATAATCAATAACTTAATTTTGTTTATTTGATTGATTGATTGGTACCATCATTGGTATTTAAGTACACCGAGCATACGGTTAAAAATATATTTCACACAGCATCAATAACAAGTTTAAAATATAAGAATAGGTGGGACGAACATGTGCATATCCCCTCTAAGATTACCACACCTTTAGATCCAAACGGGAGGGGATATTATATCAACCAACAATTTGTGGACATGCAAACAGAGCCTCCTCATGTGCATTTGTTGGAAGAGACAACATTTGACGCAGACACTAAGGAATAAGCCCAATCGCCATTCTAACTTCCGGTTTTTGAGAGCAGTTTTGGGACACTTTGACCTCTGACATATCGGGGAAATTGACGTACTTATTTTTAATTTACTTATTATTGTCATAATGTTATCATTAAAAATACTTCAATAATTAATTTATGAAATAGTAATATTTTTTATATTTGTTTTAATCATTATAAAACATTTTACATTATATTTTGTACGTAAAAAATCCAATATTTCTGAATTTTCCCAATAGGTCAAAGGACAAAGTGTCCCAAAACTGCAAAAACTGTCCCACAATGTATTGGAAACTTCCAATGCCGATTTGGCTTATTATTGTAAAGACGTGACTCATGGACAAACTATAGAAGTACAGGTTACTGGAAAGGGGAAGACAAGACCTACTGACCCTAAATCACAGCGCAAGTTAATGACTGGGCCACTAAGTGCGAATGTGTATTTTTAGCAAATTTTACATTTTAGTGATATTTCAAGAAATTAAATGCCAAATACAGATCCTTTAGCACACACTTTGTGCTTGTTAATACAGCTTTTTCAACACTCGATGTGAAAACTCAAGCTTTGTCTAGTAAGTATTAACCCTAACACTGACCCATGCTTTTTGGTATCGGAAGTCAGAGAAGATCCGAATTTTTCAATAAGAAGAAGAATTTTGACTTGGCACCCCCTGGGATTCGAACCTTTGACCCCTCGCATGCCAAGCGAACGATCGCGGACCGGTAGCTGCTCGGGTTATTGCTGCCCGGCCAGCAATTCCGTGAGCATATCACACTTCGGGTGATTGCGTCATCGCAGACCCTGGGATGCATGCATGTTATGAATTTTTCATCGTGGTATTTTGTGGTTTTTACTGGTGTTAGGGGTAATGGACACTCTAATCTGGAAAATTACATCTTTTTTAACCCTAACACTGACCCATGCTTTTTGGTATCGGAAGTCAGAGAAGATCCGAATTTTTCAAGAAGAAGAAGAATTTTTGACTTGGCACCCCCGGGATTCGAACCTTTGACCCCTCGCATGCCAAGCGAACGATCGCGGACCGGTAGCTGCTCGGGTTATTGCTGCCCGGCCAGCAATTCCGTGAGCATATCACACTTCGGGTGATTGCGTCATCGCAGACCCTGGGATGCATGCATGTTATGAATTTTTCATCGTGGTATTTTGTGGTTTTTACTGGTGTTAGGGTTAATTAATGCCTACAATTCCGGTCATAAATAGTTGGAACATTTGTGTCAAAGTAGGACTGTTTAAAACCGTATTTCTGTTATACTTGACATACTAAAATATCGATTACTTTGGTCTGAAGTCTGAACCCTTCCCTACTACTACAACCCTCCTACTGCCACACCAATCAATGTTGGGTGTCTCCTGGGGTACATGAACAAATAAAACAACTACTAACATTGATCGGGGAATGGCGGCATATTTAAAAACCCATGTTAAAGTGTTCCAACACTTATGACCGGGATTGTAAGTCTTTAATGCTTGTGATTTGATTCAAACTTTCCATTCGTGCTAAAAAATCATTTGCTTTACTTTTTCTATAAAAGGTAATGACCTGGCATATGAAGAGGAAACTTAATTCTTTTCAAACACTCACAATCATGTGTGTCTTTAGCATTCAAATAATATTTGGCGTCGTCGGCAAGCATGGCAATTATGCATTTTAGAAAATAAAAGGGCGACTCGTTGATGTACAAAACAAAAATGTAAGTGCCTTAAAATCGACCCATTCAGAGTGAATGCCATTTACGACCACTCTCTGTCGGCTTCCAGTTAAATACGCTTTAAACAATAATTTAAATGAGTCTTTTACATTCGGGTTCACATCCCTGTATCAGCAATCCAGAAGCGATTGTCAATGAATTATATCTCCGGAGCACCACCGATATATCTTCGCGTAGTCTCTCCATTGTTTTGTATTTCTATTAAGAACTGTGGCCTGTGGTCGCAATGTATTGTTGTTTCCATAGAATCACGGAATGCTTCGATACAATCATGGAATGTATCATCAGATATAACTGAGTTTCAGTAGACATGTATATAAACATGCAGTATCATGTTATCATGTAGAGGTCTCAATCCCTGATGATCTTACTTATTACATGCTGTCTTGTTTTCTACAGATGCATGTCCATAATAGATTCGATCCTCCAGTCCTCGAATACTCACGCACGGCCGCTCCACGTATCGAATAAGGCAACGTGAAGGATTGTGGGTGAAAAAAGGCGCCGCCATTAGAGGCCAGAAGGATTCAGGCTATGTCCATAAAGTCTTCTATCATCATTACTTACATTTAGAAATATTTACAATATTATGATATTTACAAAGTAATAATGCACATTTCCCATCTGATCAAAGTGAATTGCCAAGCAGTCAAGTTTTAGTCCAAGTTTAACTTTCAGTGATTGTTTGTCGTTGTTACTACATAACTCCATCTGATAAATCCAGCGACTGCATGGTGACCATTTACTAGTAGTAGTATCCGCCATGATTTTCCCCGTACTCAAACCCATTGCACTGAAAGAAATAAAACAAAAGAGAAGAGGAGAGCAACGGGTTAGTTAAGAGTTGAAAAACATGTACATATAAACATCAAACAGACAAAATAATGAGATGCTAATGGATGTAAATATTGGGTGTAGTGGATATCGTCTCTACGTTCGTGTTTATTACACACATGCTCTTTCCATTATCAGCAACACCGTGGTTTATGAATTCTGCAACACTTTTATTACTGAATAAGGCTTGTTCGTTGATAAGGGCGGGTGGTGTTTAATATAAATGTGTGTGGGTGGGTTGCGGTGTGGGTACATGATGGGTTAATGTGCAAGTATCTGTTTGAAATCCATGGTACGAGAGTTTCGTTCTCTTTATTAGGCCTTTTAAACGACCTTAAAGGCATAAACAGAACACTTTTTAAGACTTCAACACAATATATTTTAATATAAACATGTTGTTAATAATTGTTATGAAAAACCCTTGTAAACGAGTTGTAGTGTTAATCGTAATCGACGTGTAAAGTGCTGAAATAAACGCGTTGAAAAAAGGTGTTTGCGGGAATTTTTTACAGTGTACAAGAGACATGTTGTCATATTTGGTAACGGATTAAAACTAATATTTTATTCATTTCAGTTAATTACGTGATACGATAAAACCTAGACGCTGTATACTGCTCCCTAATTATTTCAAGCACTGGATCGGTAGTTGGGTCGGCCAGCGGACGAACTAGAAGCATGCCGTCTATCTCGCTCACGATCGCCTCATTCCATCTACCGATTGCAGGTGCTTTTTCCCTTGCAGGTGATTCGCATATCCTTCATTTACAATTTACATTTAACTTCGTTTACGCGACACGTGATTTCAAATCAATTTGAAGACTCAAGTATATTCATAATAATAGCCAAAGGGATTGACAATTTGATACTAGCTGATCAAGGCCACTTGTGGTGTGATTTCTACATTATTAACCCACTCAAGAACATCGATGTTGCTTAATGAATTTCAAGGGTCGACCACTTGATTCATGTTAGAATAATTTAATGATTTTCCAGTGGTTTAGCAATTCTCAACCATGCCCCGACTTACTTTGTCTCATAATGTTGTCAAATTACAAATTTGTAGAGTTTCAAAAGTTTTCCCGAATAATGTTTTTTTTTTGTAATGTTATGATCATTTCCCAAGCAAAAACAGTCCAAAGAAAGTATCAAAATACAATTGTTGAATATGTAAATTTTGTAGCCATTTTAGGGGACATAACACAATTGTTTCGTTAAAATAAATGGTCAACACATTCTAAAGAATTTCGAATAGATTTCAATTACATAACATCAATTATCACACTTATAATAGCCTTAAAATCTCAGGTTATTATTCAAAAATAAATCTCAAACATTGTTTATGTTGTCTGGAATTAATAATTGCCATAACAATAATTTTTGAAACATTTACAACTGTTGATTGTCTTAATGAAGCTTAATGAGTAAACACGTTAGAAACTAATCAAAAATTTAAAAGACTAATCGTAACCAATATATCGACATACGCGTGTCTTGCACGCGCTTCATGATATGACCAACGCTAACCATTCAACTTTGAAACAATCTCGACCATCAGCCCACGTGCCACTCGTGCTACGGGCGGTGAAAATCATACGGTATTACTGACATCGTTTATCGCGCATGCGTTTGGGTGGACAATAAATGTTAGTAGAATAAATTGTTTTTGCAATAACGAAAAGCAACAATTTTGGTTAAAATTGCAATGTTAAATTAGTTACCATCATACCAATTAACACTAATAAATCAATCCATTGTACAGAAAGTGTAATACAAGCACAGAAATAAGACAGACTATGAAACTTATCATAAGCGCTTTCAATGGCCCATGCGAGTGTAACTCTTTAACCAATTGCCTCGTTTGATGAAACATGCATACAAACAATCTTAGGTAATACCACGTTATGAACGTGAAAACGTTGGTACGCTATCATTGTTCAGTGGATTTATGAACTACGCCGTTGAAAATGACGATATTTTGGCTCATATAATGCGACTCCTATAGTCATGATTGTAATGATATTCATAGGAAATCCCTGTCATCCACAGGTCCGGAAACTGTTTCTGAATAAGAAGTCGGCTTCCGCGCAAGTCGTGTATTGACGAGCTTGCGAAAAAACACCTGCCTATAGATATACGCATAATATTAACCCCCACTTTACATCATGATCAGACATGTAGCCGATATACATGGATAAGATAGTTATAGGATTGTGCAGATATAAAGTCTGCACAAAAAGTAACTCAGCTGTTATAAATACGCCTATAGATTCAGAACTTATAATTGTTTCCACAATATTGTTACATAGAAAGAAGGACGATTTATTTACGCGCATTTTGATACCCCGGTTGTCAAATATCGCTCAATATTAACAACACAGTAGTGCTTTTAAAGAAAAATACCCGAATTTAAAAGTTGCAGTTTACAGCGATCAATGGTTTTTACGCAAGCATTGTGGCACGTAACACCCTCCATTTATCTTCGCGCTGACTTCAAATCAATACAAATAGCTGCAACTTTTAAATTCGGGTAATCTTCTTTAAAAACACTGCTGTGATGTTAATATTGAACAAAATTGGACAAATGGGGTATCAAAATGTGCGTAAATAAATTGTCCTTATTTATATATCTATATATTTATAACAGCTGAGTTACTTTTTTGTGCAGACTTTAGTTATAAACTATGTCGTCATTGCAATACATTTGGAAACAATTTTATTTTCAATTATGTATATTCGTATTTCCAGAAACCACACTATGGTTGTAATGAAGGTGAATATGGAAAGCCTTGTGAGTTTATTTTACGAAAGGTAGTGATATGAAGTGAAAAATTGCAAGCCAACGATTTTACATGTTATATAAGAGCTACTAATATGGTGTTGATTTTTTGTAACAAAAAGACCTGCAGCAGATACCACATCATAATTTTCATCGGTAATATAATGCATTTAGATTCCCGTTTTACAATTAACTTGATATGTTTATAGTGTAAAGAATGAAGGCAATTCGTACAAAAGTTTAGAAGGCGTGTACAGTGGGTTTATTGTCCTTGCAACGCAGAATTCAAGACCAAGAATCGAGTGACAAAATGAGGTAATTATTACACGAAGATGTCGTAATTAATTGCACACTTGACTTGTTTGACTGGATGAGACTTATGATTAAGTCATTACCATGGTCTCTTATACGTGGTCCTGTCAGCTTTGCCCTGCTTATATCCTAGCTCCACTGCTCACTTCCAATCCAATAAAATAATTACACTTCAAATAAATGCCGAGGGCACCAAATTGTTCATATATTTGTTATCAAAATGTTTAAGGTTAAAAGAAACCGGAACTATGTTGAGTCTTTTCTGTGTTAAATACTTCTACTCCTAAATCTCATAAACGAGCATTAATTCTCGCTATTCACAATAAAGGGCGCCGCCAACAGTTTGCGATGTAATCGTGATGTATCATGGGAAAAGGTCGACATCAAGTACGCAATACGAATATTACCATGCTATTACATAGGAACACGTGACAATATTTTTTTAGTTTGTCAAAATAAAATATTGTCACGTGTTCCTATGTGATTTGTAATAGCATGGTAATATTCGTATTGCGCGGACTTGGATGTCGACCTTTTCCCATGATACATCACGATTACATCGCAAACCGCTGGCGGCGCCCTTATTGTGAATAGCGAGAATTAAAAGAATTTGATAATGCTTTGTCATGATTTTGTTTTTGTAAAATGATTATAATAAGCGGATTAGAAGTTAATTGTGCATTACTAAATATAATTTTACCATAATCATGTACATAGTCACATAGTCATGATTATATTCCCAGATTTATTGTTAACATAGCGTGCATGAACAATGCATTATTAGAAGAGAGTAGTTGTCACTTCAAGATTTTTCATGTCGCACTTGAAGTACAAGTGTTGTTAAATCAAACATTTTATATCGTTTGTGTATGGTACATTTAAGGTTTTCATGTCGCGTTGCGGTTTTGAGTACATTCATTGTAACATAAAAGATCTTGTTGTATATAAGATTTCTATGTGCTGAAATATATTATAATTCATTTATTTATTAATATTTCATCAACAGATCAAATAATTATAATGTCGTGCTGTCATCTAAAGTACACGTACAGTTGTATACGCATTGTTATATAAATGATATCATGTTGTGTTAAATTGTGGTAAAAGTACATGTTTTTAATTATTACGTCCCGTTGCCGATACAAATACACGCATTATTAAATGCAAGATTGTCATCTTGTGTTAAAAATGCATGCGTAATACATCAAAGATTACCGTAACAAATAAATATATTACATTAAAGAATTGCATGCGTTGCCGAAATGTTACTTGAAACAAATTAACTATGTGTCCTTTGACAACCAAGACAACAAAGGGCATTCTGATACCTTAAAGTGATTCAAACTTTTACAAGTGTTTGTAATAGACGTTATCCACTTTGCTCATGTGTGACTTCTAACAAAAGTTCCCGTAGTATTCCTCATTCAAACCGATTCAATGCACGACCTGAGTTACCTGCATGACTTTGGCGGGCTATTTTGAAACAGTCATGGTTGCACATGCAGATACTTCTTTTGAAAGTCCTAAACAAGGTATAGCACAAGGTATAGAACACGGATAACATCTATTATATGTTATCGTAAACTTGCATTTAGAAAGAAACTTTCGTAAATTAATTAATCTATAACAAGCGAACGTGTGTGTGCTTTCTTGAAGTCGTCACTTCATTGTCATGGAATTGCGCAATTACTGCTTCGTAAATCTTAAGCTTAACACTTTGAATAAGGAATTATTTAAATAACACAAAATATATAGAAAGAAGTAACATTGGGGATATACACAAACACAACTATTGCTGCTTGTGTTCGCCAGATTATATTATTAATGGTTTGACGTTGCATGATTAATTCGTCCAATACGTAATAAGTAAGTTCGATCATTCTGTACCCCGGAGGCTTCGAGTTAAATATACATTATATAAAAATCCCCTGAAATCTCAAGCTAGCTAACTTTATTCCCAGGGCTTAACTTGTATTTGACGTTACTGGATCAAAAGAAGTTAAATCGATACAATTGCTTGGTTTCCCCAGAAGCCATCCAGAGAAAGGTAAAATTAATCCCTTGAGTTGGCAATCACCTGCTCCGAGTTCCGGTGTTTTTTTTTGGCTGCTATGCTTCGGCCGCTTCGGGATTATTTTCAAGCGTACTGAGCGACTTTGTAGAAAATTGTGTGCTAAGAAGAACCTCATACATTCTGCACGAAAGAGACTGATATGATGAGGCTATAAAAAGGATTGATGATGATAATTACAAAATAGATGATTCCACTTAATAATGTGACTGATTAATTCGGTGTCACTTTATCGGCGCTACTGTATTTTCGTTACAAAATAATATCACAAACAACCATCAATTTACTTTCATAGTGTTTTATATCGCTTGTAACAATTGAAGCAATATTCACAATTAAAATAAATAAATGAGCAATCTTTATAATTTTTTAAAATGTTAAAGTAAAGCCAAGAATTCTCCGCGTTGCGGAAATTCCTCGAAAATCGCCGAATTTGGAGGTAAAGCGGAAACCGCATTTCTGAGGAAAAAAATAAAAAAAAATAAGCAAAAATGACCTCGAAAAAGAAAAAAAATACAATTGAAAAGAAATAAATGAAATGGGTCTTCAAAATTCATCAAAATAAAGTAAAATCTGTCATAGATTTACCGTACAACGCCTGTCCTACCTCCCATTGCAGCCATGATACCCGATCAGTTTATTCTTGGTAAGATTCTTGTGAAATTTTGTTATGTCAGAAATGTGCTAAAATTACAAAGCGGAGAAAAGCTGTTATTTAGCATTTGTAAAGCAGAAAATTCTTGGATTTATGTTAAAGCCATATTGTAATATTTCCATAACAAAATAGATTAGTGATTCTTTTCCATAAAATGATAGTTTTTACTCTCAGATATGCCCCTTTAAAGTTTGAGCATGCTTGTGTGTATCCTGTAAGAGTCGATGTGATTGGTTGTCGCCACAAGACGTAAAGAATGACAACAACGTGTTGTTTGTGAAAGCAACGCGTTTCTTTCAGAAGGCGAAAGCAACGCGTTGCTTTGGGGAAAGCAACGTGTTGCTAAAAGCTCTTTATCTATTGGCTGGCTTAGCAACGCGTTGCTTTCGAAAGCAACGCGTTGTCGTAATACGTAATGGGCCTTTTAGCTTGCCATAGTCGTGATCGTCTCGTACGCCATGTACGTACTGTGTTATGAACATCGCGTACGCGTTCGACTAATATTTCCATCGTAATAATAAACCGTCTTGTTCAGACGGTTTATTCAAAATCTCGAATTTTGACAAAACCACAGCACCTAAAGTCTTGATTTTTACTGGGTACCGTATGTTAGTTTACTAAAGTACATTACAATCGTGTAAAAACAGAATCTAGAAAATATTGAGGGCGTCCTCCTCAGCAATGTTATAATATGGGTTTAAATTAAAGCCAAGAATTCTCCGCGTGCGGAAATTCCGCGAAAATCGCGGAATTTGGAGGTAAAGCGGAACACGCATTTCAGAAAAAAAATATAAAAAAATAAGCAAAAATGACCTAGAAAAAGAAAAAAAATACATCTCTTTTCTCATCATTGGGAAAAAACAACTGAGTCGAAAACAGATTATGCAATCTGACGAAAATACCGTAAGTGGATGGAAAGAAATCTCGCAGTGCTAAAATGCAATAGTCTCTCGTCAGGACAACCATCAAAGCAGCGTTACCCTTGCATGGCATCTGAAGGCACGTGTTTTACTCTTTATATTATCATAATTATTAACGTCCATTATGGTGTAGGATCAGTATATAGGATCGATTGCGTCTTCAACTTAACTAAAACATGAAATATGAAAAGAGGTGTGTTTTTATAAGCAAACAATTCATTAAAAAAAGGCGGAGGCAGTTAGAAAAAACAAAATGAGTATCAATATCATGGATATCATTGCTGTCCAGACAGCCCTTCTCTTAATGGTGTTATTGTAGTCAACAAAACAACATAATACTTTCAAAGAAACATGAAGTGTCCGCCTATTTGGACGCTTGTCTTAATGTAACCACGTGCATGGAAGACTTCGACTATAGTATCATCATTTTATAAGTGTTTTAATAGTGTTATCACAATGTAATATACTAAACTAACACCCTTTGAAACTTTCAAAAAATCAAAAGGTTTATCCCAGTGTCAACCACTTGTAAAACAAGCACTAAAATTGAGCCACTTCAGCTCAAAAGAAATGGGTAGTTGCTGGGCTGGGTCGCTTTATTGGTCCTGTGTTATTGAATGTTTGTGTACCTTTGCTGCTTTCAATAACAAGCCAACTTATTAAGGATATGCATATACCATTTCTCGCCTGAATTACGGCAAATTATGAAATTATGACACCCCATAATAACAGTTTATATTATCAAATGTTTTATTTGTGCTTCTCAATATAATCTGTGCTTCTTAATAATATAGTTGTGATACGAGTTCTTTTTTCACTGATTGTAGCTTTCATACATTGGGTCATGGGCAGGTGCTTCAGACGCTTGGCTGCACTTGGCTGAGCTTAATCGTAGCGCCAGCGACGCATTCGTTAAAATGAGTGCAACTTTATAAAGAGAAAGAAGGAGCAAATCAAACGATAGGAGTCCTACTAGATTTATTTCAGCATCATTTCTAAGTATTAATGCATCAAATGTTCACGTTCCCGCCCGGGTTCCCGCTAACGTTACAATAAGTATGGTAGTGTACAATAAACAATCAATCCAATGAAAAGGTTAGGTATGGCAAGGGGAATAAATGCTATATTAAGGTACAAGTGTTCAGTTGTAATTTCAGTGTACTATTTATAGATTTAAAAAAACACCTACCCGTAGTGTTTTGAGGCTCTTGTGTATGAAAAACAAACAAAACAAATAAACACAAAAATAACATTTAATGACGTGTCATATCATTAATAAACATCATGGGTGTTTCATTTCGTTCTCTAAAAGAGGAAAACAATTGAAATGTTTGGAGAAAGTAATAGCCTATATGTTATGAAACGGCAAAGAACACGTCTAATGTACGATATACGTTTTTTAAGACTTCTAAGGGTGCGCTTTTGTTAATATATCATATTCATATACCCGAAACTTTTGGAGAAAACAGAACTTGGGTTTCTCGCTGGATACGTTTAGTCCTCAAAGTATTGACTTGCTTGCTCTAATTTTATACTTAGATTTAGTGAGTGGGTCACTATTAATCGCCAGCTTAGACCTGCCCAAAGGACGTGTGGCATTTTTTCCTTTTTCAAAAGAGAGCTGTCCACTCTTTGTTAAAATTTATGATGAAAGAACATTTCATAAGAGTTTAATGTCTTGAAGGCAGGGCATAATCGTGCACGTGAAGATCGTATGCAGCTGCAACGGCCTATCCACCCCTCCTTGTCTATATGTGGTCTATAACCAACGGTCAAAAACAAGAGACAACATCGGTGCGGGTACAATTTCCACCAAATATTATCCATAAAAGATGAGGATATAGTTTAGCCCAGCACCTATAAGCCGGCTTGTTTTATATCGTTGATGGACTCATTTTATCAAATGCACAGGAAACGTATTGGAGTGATAGTCTTCTTGAGGCTATTGCTTTAAAAAGGCAATATTTAATACACCAGCGAGTTAAATCAACTTGAGTAACTTGACGCTGAATAATTGACTACATGACAATATTGTGAGGCTACTTTTACCGCCTTGCTGCCTCTGGCGCGCTTCTGTAAGATACGCGAAAAATTAAACAAGTTAACGGATGTAAGTTCGAAACTGTTTCTTTTCTAGTTTCTTTCAATCAACAGAGTTAACATGAAAGAGATACTTGTCACTTACGGCTTTGCCTGGCTACTTTGACCACCATCTTTTTTTTTTTTTGCTCTCCTAATAATGTATTTTCGTAAGCTCGAGTGTCAGACAATAATGCTTATTGTACCTGTTGATCAAAATGGATTAATTTCATGAAATGTCATTTTTCTATCTTTTCAAGTTTCTCCCTCACATGTTCCTTGGGCATTTTAAGACAACACTGTTTGACGGGTTATTGAATGTGCTTTATGGTGTCTCAAGAATCGAATTTTATTGAGGCTATTAGGCGATCCTTATATTATATACCAATGGAACCAAAAGTTTTACCTCCTCTCTAATTTGCGGATCCACGCCTAAAGCAGCTTACTCTTTTTTTTTTTTTTCTTTTCTTTTTTTTGATATAAATCATTGTAGGGTTTCTTCTTTTGAAGTTATGTCCTGCTGTTACAAACTGAATGAACCTATTGTCTTCTTATTGTGATAATCGTTAATCAATTAATTATTCAATACTTTAAATTATTTAACGATCCATTAAAATTAATGTAGCACCAGAGAGCCGATCTCTTACAAAAGCACATAAGCAGAAGATGATGAGAAGGGCAGGGGATTTATTTATAAAACAAAGAACAATGAAAAACGATATAAATGATGAATAAATTATTAAACAAAAAGGTTAGTAACTTTTTGATGAGTCGTCAAAGGATGCGAAAAAACCAACCATGCAAACATTTTATACTCATCATTATTTGAATAGCAATGCATACAAATTTGCAAACCTATTTTCTGTCTTTCCTTAACTGCTTTTAATATTCTTAAGCTATTTGTACTTTATTTCCAAGTGTTTTAATTCTCAGTTCATATTTTTCCATTAATTATTTCTCTTCCCTCTCATCATAAAATGTTCCCTCATTAATTGTCCCGTCTTTCCTCTTGTCTACAACGTTCTCTCTAATCTCTTATTCTTAATTTTTACATTCTTCAACCCATTCGATCTTCCCCCTTTTCAGCCATGTCAGTCTAAGGGACCGATCGTTATTTACGACAGGGGGGAATGGGTGTTTCACGGCAAAAATATCGACAAAAAATTTCGCGTTCCCCCCTCGCGTCCGCAAAAACATTTCGCGTTCCCCTTGTTTTCCCAATTTTCTCCATTTAAAATTTAACAATCCCCCTCCTGGTTCAACTAAAATTTCAGGTTCCCCCTCAAGACCACAAAAAATTTCGTGTTCCCCCTAAATTTACCCATCCCCCCCTGCCATAAATAACGATCGCTCCCTAAGTTGAATCCTTTATTAATTCACTCTTATACGTCGTTCCTCCTAAGTTTTCAGTATACGTTTCAATCTCTTCGTTCCCTCTATTCTCTCTAAGTGGTGTCCGTCCACATCTTTGGGCCGCACCGTCACTTTGTCCAGCGAAACAAAATTAATAACTAGAGGCAAATGGTGGTCATAGACCACAAACCTAGCTGGGGCATGTTGGTGTTGTGGAGGTATCTGACCCCTGCAAAATGTTCCAAAAATGTTCCCCTGTCATGAGGTTTGTTGTCACCGAGTTTTGAGTCCTGTACTCCTCACAGATGTCCAGAAAATGCAATTCTAAGATTTGACCCAGATGACCTTTGACCAGACCCCTGCAAGATGTTCCATAATTCACCCCTGGTCATGAGTTGTCACCGAGTTTGAGCCCTGTACCTCTTACAGATGTCCAGATAACGCAATTCTAAGATTTGGCCCCAGAACTTAGTGATGTCTTTTGAGCTGACCCGTGCAAAATGTTCCAATATGTTCCCCAGGTCAATTGCAAATCCACAGTAGGGTTGCAAATATACCATATGTCACTCGGAGTGCGACAATTTGTACAGATAAATTTATCACAGGTATTTTTTTATTAATTTGACCATTCGTCTGCATATTACCAAATATAACCCATTTTGGGCTACCGTTTTTCCGCGAAGGTCATTTATGTCGACAAATTGTTCACAAATCCACAGTAGGGTTGCAAATATACCATATGTCACTCGTAGTGCGACAATTTGTACAGATAAATTTATCACAGGTATTTTTCTATTAATTTGGCCATTCGTCTGCATATTACCAAAAATAACGCATTTTGGGCCACCGTTTCTCCGCGAACATCATTATGTCGACAAATTGTTCGCAAATCCACCACAGGGTTGCAAATATACCATACGTCACTCAGAGTGCGACAATGTGTACAGATAAATTTATCACAGGTATTTTTCTATTAATTTGACCATTCGTCTGCATATTACCAAATATAACCCATTTTGGGCTACCGTTTTTCCGCGAAGGTCATTTATGTCGACAAATTGTTTGCCAATCCACAGTAGGGTTGCAAATATACCATATGTCACTCGTAGTGTGACAATTTGTACAGATAAATTTATCACAGCTATTTTTCTATTAATTTGGCCATTCGTCTGCATATTACCAAAAATAACGCATTTTGGGCCACCTTTTCTCCGCGAACATCATTATGTCGACAAATTGTTCGCAAATCCACCACAGGGTTGCAAATATACTATACGTCACTCGGAGTGCGACAATGTGTACAGATAAATTTATCACAGGTATTTTTCTATTAATTTGACCATTCGTCTGCATATTATGAAATATAACCCATTTTGGGCTGCCGTTTCTCCGGGAAGGTCATTTATGTCGACAAATTGTTCGCAAATCCACCGGTTACTTTTAAGGATATTAATACATGGCATAAAATGTGACAATTTATCAAAATAATTTTATAATGAACGCTTTTATGGATATTTGCCAATACAATATACCGTACATCTGACATGTACATGGTATATTAGGTATGCTAGGTGAATTCAAATTTGCCATCAAACTGCATCATTTTATATATCAAATTAAAGCTCTTGAGTCTTGAGTAAACAAAGCCAAAACTGAAAACCTTTTTTTCATAGCACTTTCCGTAGCAAAGTTACATCTTGTCAAAGATTGACTTTCATCAAAAAGATTCAGCTAGCAAAATTCCCCAAAACGGCATTTCGGGGGTGTTTCTAGATCTTAGTCTCATTATGATAGCAGCTTTTTTTTAATGGAACTGCTATCAAAATCCTCTAAAATTCCTTGTGCGATTGTCTTATCACCATAAAAAATCATATATTTGGGTCAAGTGAAGTACAGAAAACATATTTATGTAGGTTTCCTTCTTCGGCCAGTTGTTTTAAATTTCTATGTAAATATGCACATAGATGAACTCCTGGATGGGGCAGCTTTAATTAGCATGAGGCCACATTGATATGTAAATAGCGTATTGTTATTTAAATTTGTGCCCAGACGTATTGAGGGCGACAGTCATGTTACCCAGACGGAGAATGGCTGCATATGCCAGGCATGTCAATTTGCTGAGTGAAGGCTGATAATCACCTTTCTGTATAGGTAATAAGCTAGTATATTTCGTGTACCAGTTGGTTATAACAAAAAATTAGTATCATATTAAATATATTAAATGTATAAACTTTGAAATTTACATGAATTTGAAAAGCAGAGCTTCGAAATCTAGCTAAGTCAGGTGATGTGAAATTCTGCTGCGTGACCCCCTCTGCGTGGTAGAATTATATTCATAAAACATTGAATTTAACAGATATCATGGGCAGCCAACCACGATTTATCAGCATTTAAAATATATGTTAATTAACAAAGATAAATAATAAAGAGTACAAATGGCAATTAACTAGTAAACAAGCCTGAAATCTTAAAATGTTGCCACGTGATTTCCCGAACACATGATATTTCAACATGTGACCACTATTCAGATTTACCGTAAATATTTGGAGTATGCTTGCACATCATGCACATACACTGTGCATTTCTTTACCTCCGTATAAAATCAATAATTCATGCTGGGAGCCAAGTAACATTGTCTACTCAGTGCAGATTGGTATTTTATTTTACTTGAGAGCATAATAGAAATACATAAGACGAATAAGGCGCCATGATGGAAGGTCAGGTCGGGTATCAAAGGTTATTATAACTTAAATACTACTTGTATTTCCCACATTGCCTCTGTCACATATTTCCTTCATATTATTGCCAGCAAGTCCTAATTTTGACTTTGCAAATTGCAAAATGTCATTTCATATCAAATTAGTAGACTTTCTTTGAAAAAAACATATCACTGGTGCCTGATGGGAATACCCGTCCGCCATTTCATTAAACTGAATCGTTTTCGCCTGGTTTGTGCCCAGATGTATTGGGGGCGCGCTATACTCTCATTGAACAGGCAAAGTTCGCAAAACTAACAACGTTGTTATTTGCGAAACTCAATTAACATGATCCAAGGGGTCGAACATGAATTATTCATAACGAGCTATAACGGATCGATAACTGGCCTCACTTTCTAGCTAGTAAACCAGCTGAATTTTTCATAGATTTTGCGTTGCTAATAGAACAACCGTGAATTTAGTGTCACCCCTTGATTTGCATTTTGTCGGCGAATTTGGCTGACTAGCAAATGTGTTAACTAAGGTTTGCCTGGGATGAGTACATCATCAGGTTGTAGTAAGCTACAAATTTCTAATGTTTGAGGACTTGTTCTCATTGCTTACCTGTGTTTTCACATCATATTTTGTGGTCAAAATGATTACAAATGTGTAATTTGCCCGGGGTAATTTGCAATCATTTCCGACGGCTAAGTAAGATGGCCTTGAACAGGGATCTCTGATTTGAATGCACACTAACCAGGGCCGTGACACTCGTATTCAATCCCTGTATATCAGTAAGCTTAAAGACGAAATACCTAGGGGAACTGGGGAAAAGTGGAAAAAAATTTTTGTCCAGCCCAAACAGGATTACGAAGCAAGGCAAGGCAAAACTTATTAAGGTTTACAAGATACATATTTGGTGCATACGCACCGATATGAACCTCGCGCCAATCAGGCCGTCTTCACGTACTAGAGGTAAAGTTTGACATATCAGATATCGCACGACTCTGTGGTATATTTGGTTAACAAGATAGAGGGTTAAATGCACAAAGTGCTATATCTCATTAACCAATGATCCTACAGAGATGTGAGCACTGACTTTTTGTTCTTTATGACCAGAGGAAAAGTTTGACATATCGCACGACTCTGTGGGATATTTGGTTAAAAAGATAGATTGTTAAGTACACAAAGTACAAAAAGTGACTATATCTCATTTACCAATGATCCTACAGAGATGTGACCACTAACTTTTTGTTCTTTATGACCAGAGGAAAAGTTTGACATATCGCACGACTCTGTGGGATATTTGGTTAAAAAGATAGAGGGTTTGGAGCACAAAGTACAAAAAAGGGACGAAAACTCATTAACCAATGATCCTACAGAGATGTGACCACTGACTTTTTTGTTCCTTATGACCAGAGGAAAAGTTTGACATATCGCACAACTCTGTGGGATATTTGGTTAAAAAGATAGAGGGTTAAGTACACAAAGTACAAAAAGTCACTATATCTCATTAACCAATGATCCTACAGAGATGTGACCACTGACTTTTTCGTTCTTTATGACCAGAGGAAAAGTTTGACATATCGCACGACTCTGTGGGATATTTGGTTAAAAAGATAGAGGGGTAAGTACACAAAGTACAAAAAAGTGACTATATCTCATTAACCAATGATCCTACAGAGATGTGACCACTGACTTTTTGTTCCTTATGACCAGAGGAAAAGTTTGACATATCGCACAACTCTGTGGGATATTTGGTTAAAAAGATAGAGGGTTTGGTGCATAAAGTACAAAAAGTGACTATATCTCATTAACCAATGATCCTACAGAGATGTGACCACTGACTTTTTGTTCCTTATGACCAGAGGAAAAGTTTGACATATCGCACAACTCTGTGGGATATTTGGTTAAAAAGATAGAGGGTTTGGTGCATAAAGTACAAAAACATGTGCAATTTCACTTAGTTGCCAGCGGAAGAAAACGGGAAGATTACAGTGGTTTGTTGCCAGCGGAAGAACCCGAACGATTACAATACCTAGCTGGGGGGTGTAAACCCCCCAGCTAGGTAAAAAATAAAACCTTGTTGAATGATTTGCCGAATTTGCCAATACATAGATCGCTATCTTATGATAAATAACAAGCCTGTATAATTGCTCTAAATGCCACAATTGATTTAGGAAAATATTGGTCATTGATAATGAACTCTTGTGTTTAAGCTTTTAGAAAGATAGCGACACAGATAGTGTTGTTCTGGAAACAAACTTGGTGGCAATGTTAAGCATTCATTTCATGGATGAGAACCATTGATCTTCTACTATTATTGGCAAAGGCCACGTATTCAACTTATCTCTGATTTGCTCCAGAGATAAACACACAAAAACGTCGTGATTTCTCAGCTATGATTATAGATTGGATGTTCACGTCACTTCGACTGAGCGTTGACATTTGTATACTTTCTTGAAAATAGTTAGTCATAAAACGCCTTGCGCGTAAATATTACAATTCAAACAATTTAGACTCTCTTTACACGCCGGAATTTGACCTGCATTGATTCGCATCCATAAATTTGTGACATCCATAATGTACAGGTCATATTCAACTAAATGAAGAGGTCAAAATTGAATTGACGATGAACTATGCCTAAATGTTACTAAATCACAATATCGAGTGACAATATGAAGAACTATAACCTCTCTGAAAAGGGAGCTACATTTGATGACCGGTACCAATTGGCTAAAAAGCTTGGGGTCTCTTGTTTTTAAGTTGATAATTGGTCAATTCATTTTAATAAACATAAGTTTGTAATGACAGTTGTAAAGAATTTATTCACAATGAAGAAAAGTTACGTAACCATGTTATCAGCGGGATTCTTCACCTCAAAGTTTATAGTTATCGACACATCCAAAATGAAATATAAATGATGCACTATTTTTTGCAATTAATTGGGTCAATTATTGGTAAATTGTGCTTTACAAATCCACTTGCTTACTCACGTTTTTAGACGTTTCATCAGTAATGTGATGAACCAGCACATTACTGATGAAGTCTTCAGAAGGAAGATGAAACGTCTAAAAACGTGAGTAAGCAAGTGGATTTGTAAAGCACAATTTACCAATAATTGATATCTAACAATCCTGATGAACTTATTCAAGGAATTAATTGGGTCCTTTAGCACTAAAACGAAAAACACCCAAGAATTGTAAACTTAGTTGTACAAAGTTCATTCTACAATGAAGGAGATTGACTCAACAGCGGGTTATAAGTTAATATTTTAAAGCCTCGCTAATGAAGCGAAGTCCACAAACACGATTCGAAAACTCGCAATGTTTGTCTTATGCACGTGTCTAAATCAGTTTCATCGCACTTGATTTGGTATTAATGAATCGACTAATAGGATTGAAACCAACTAAGCTCGACGTTTTTTTTTAAATTTCTTTACGCAAGGACGTCGTAAATCTGATTTTAAAAATCATCGTGATAATAAAGGAGTATTTTTCAACAAAGCATTTGCTATATACAAATTGAATATTAGTTTATGAGATTCAATTAAAACGTTATATGAACCTTGTCTATCTATACGGTACAGATTCCATGCAAAGTAGTAAGTTTGTTCCACTTGCCCGAACTACTCAATATGAACTCACTTGTAAGCGTTCGTTAAGTTGAAAAAAAAATCTTTTTGCAAAATAAACGTAAAAGGTTTCATGAAATCATCATGATAATACACAGATAAAGGAGTATTAGATTTTTCAACAAAGCATTTGCTATACAAACTGAATATTATTTTAGGGGATTTAATTAAAAGGTTATGTGAACCTTATCTATCTATAAAAATTAGAAAGTAGAAAGGTTGTTCCACTTGTCCGAACCACTCAATATGAATTCACTTGTAAGCGTTCATTAAGTTGAATACATTATTTCTTTTTTCAAAATAAACGTAAAAGATTTCAATACATTAGTCACCTTTTCTGGCGTTTTTCTAAATATTATGCAAACGTTGATTATGCTACAATTGTGAAAACAATACACACCAAGAATATCTGAACCTTATTTATCTATACAAATTACATGCAAAGTAGTAAGTATGTTCCACTTGCCAAAACGACTCAACTAATGATTACATTAAAACTTTCAAAATTATCTTTGACAAAAATACAATTTGACAAGAGTGCCTGAAAGCAATTTGTCTACACGAAACATTAATCAATATCATCATTGTTGCGGTGCACGGGTAACACCCTTTAATCGTACTGTCGCAAGCAATAACGCAATTAGCGTGCTCTTTCCATACACTGCCACGCCGTTTGCCTATACGCTGTATGTATTCTGTACAACTAAATGAAAAGGCTTCCAATGAACAAGAGTTGCAGTTGAACTTTAATGAAGCCATAGCTTTTAAACAGGTCGCGTGTCTAACTTGGAGAAAGACTCCTCTTTTTAAACTGACTTTTGACGGTTTTGGTTTTGAAATCACTACAGGCGGTCTACTTTCTTCAGCCATCAAAAGAGATAAATACCCTTTTCAAATTCTCGGACCAACAGCGTTGATCAACTTGATCTAACAATCTTTCCCTCAGGACTTAGGTATTGTCTAGAGTAAACCAGTTTAGTGACCACTCGCGTGTTCATACCCTGCTTTAATGCACCTCAAATAATCTTTTTAGTAATTTTTCTATGGAAGTTAAAAACTTGATGCGTTCAGTTTGGTGATGAAAATTAATACCGTACTATGACTTTGGAACAAAAAAACGGTACATAGTTTATTCCCTTGGGCGACTTGTAAATGCATCATCTGAAGGGGGAAACACTTGTTCAGTAGGATTTTTAAATGTAAGGATTGCTCCAGTTTCCAAGTATAATGTTGAAAAAGTATAATGTTTCCGGAAATGTTGAAAATGAGCTCTCAAATTGAGGATTTCTGATTTTAAACTATTTTTCTGCTGGATTTTTTTTCCTTTGGGCACTTAAAAAGTCCGGATTTCCAACAGTCACAGCTGGACAAAAAGTCCGGATATCCGAACTCCTCTATAGGGGGTGTGCATCTATTTTCTGGAATAGCCCATTTCAGCATAGTATGTATATAGTATTTACCGGCAACGTGTACATGTACTTACATCCATTATAACTATTACTAAAACAGGCTCCACTGAATCAAAGACAGATAAACGCCATAGATATCCTGCCCTACAGACCCCCTACCCCACACACACACACTCACAAACACACACACACACACTGCGTCCGTCGCTCACATCCCTCTTTCCATTCAACTACTAACAATTCCATCCCTTCACGCACATCCACCCACACGATCATCCAAACACCATCACCCACCCATCCATCTACCCATAAACCATGCATGTACAACCCCATACGCACTCCATATCCACCCCGGGGGAACATGTGTAAGTAGGGATGTGATGAGGGTGTGGTGTATGTGTTAGGGTGGGATACGTGTGTATTTTATTGGACAGTGGTGGATGGGGTAGGATGGTGAGGTTTGAGGGTATTTTGACACATGGATGGAAGGATACCAAACATGATTTGTTTATACAAAATTGTTTAGAAAAAAAAATTAATAAAAATTCACTGTGGCAGCTTTCTTTTGTGCACCTATCATCCATTGTAACAGTGCCTACAACTGATATGATAGACGGGTAAACTACTCACGTGTCATATTGTCATACCAATCATTATAACGTATTCTAAGCAGGTGGTAATAATAATATTGTTCATTTATCGCAGTGATAATTTTGTACTATTACTATTATGAATATGAAATGTCCAATGCCAACGGACTAAAAATTCCAATTTCGTGAGAGTTCAAAGTTTTAAGATAATATGCATCTTCATACTCTTACTAAGTATAACAAAGAATTTTGCTTGAAAGGAAATCTAATTCTTATCACATATAACTTCTAAAATATCCCAAATTTACCCCCTTGTATGCACAGTTTAAAGAATGTTGTTTTTGATGTACAAATCAAAAATCATGTGTCTTTGGGTATACGGATGTGTAGGCAGTGTGGAGTCGCTTAGGGTGGGGTGGGTATAGGGGTGTGCTAATATTGTGGTGGTGCAAGAGCATTATGTGTAATTTAACATGATTACTGTGTAAGGCTCCTGACTAGAAAAGGTTTGCATATGATGAAATACAACACAATGGAATTCATCCGACCTACTTAGCCACTTAGCGGAGTGCTTCATTTTATATAAACTTTAGATCGGCTTTTGTAACTTTGAGGTGGATGATGGGACTATATCAACTCTTCTTCGTTATCATTGGTTATGGGATAGTAAACACAAAACAGCCACTAATTGGTGAAGAGAATCGACGATCCGTTGCAATTGATCCAACTGCAGTGCCCAGTGCGCGTCTGACGGTGTTCTCCCGTATACATTTCACCTGACTCTCCCCGTTCTACCTCCGATTCCCACATGCAATTTAAAAAATCAAATTAACTTCTGTTATGGATCACTGCTGATTATTTAAATCATCTTTTTGTAGATCTTAAAGACATTGTTATTTTGTAAGAGTAATTGGCTATCTCATCTGTTTCTTTTGTGAGTTAACGTATGTTAATTTACTGTGTGCCAATATAATAGCAATTAAAGAACTTTACCGGTGGTTAGGTCATAATACGCGTGTACCTTATATCCGGATTTTTGAATCTTTTAACCAATTCAGTCTATTGTGGTATATTTTAAAACCAATTTAGAGTATATTTATAATTCTCCCACACTATCTCTTTCTAATTATTTATGGTTGGCCATGTATTATTTTGAAAAGGTAATTAGCCTATTTGAAAGACAAAGTGAAAGTTGTTTTTCGATTTCATAAGTTTTACTTTCGTTACATATTTTCTCTAATGTTGCTTTGTTGTTTTAATTCTAAATAAAAAATAATGTTATTTTTCCGTTTTCATGAACAATTTCTACGAAGTATATATTTATCAATGTTAATATCTTTGTTCAATATCATGACAAAGGGAAGATGTTTTGTATTCTATTCATTGTTGTAAGTTATAATCTTTCTTTCGTTCTTTCATTCTTTCTTTCTTTCTTTCTCTTTTCTTTTGCAATATATAATAAATATAGTTTTCTTCTTTTTCTGTCTCTTGTTGCACCCTTTTTTTTGTTACTTATTTTTCTGAGGTTATCTGTGTTATTATGTTGTTCTTTTCAACTGTGCAAGCAAAGTCGTCTTTCCGTTTCCCGAAATATCGTGTCTAATAGAATGAATTTGCATCAATCTTAACGAATAAGCATGCCTTTGTAAATATGACATGTAAACTGAAACTTAACCTTTACCAAGCGACGCAAACCAGCACGGTCGCGTGTTGGCCTCATCAAATTTACATGATAAAGGTAAATACCCATAATCATAATCATGTTAACTTTATCGAATGAGTCCAGCAGTTTCATCATATACATAAAGAAAAAACGCGTGCATATATTTTGATAATCACTTCCATCACATTTTAAAATCAATTAAGATCCTAAAAATAATTTACCAGATTTAAACCGTCTTAAATATGTGACAATGAGTGAACACGATATAGGAAACATATTCGTCGACAATGCGCAACAAGCTTTTTGAGTCACTAGCGCGTGCTGTATGAAAGTATGCCGCAGGGAGGATATCGCCAATCCCCGCTGGAATTACAATAACGCGTATATCTCAGGTCTTGCGTTCCTTAAAAAAAGGATTCAGAAGTTCCCAAACTTGCAACTTTACTTTAAATGTATTGTTTTGCTAAACCAGGATTACGTCTTTGCTGCTTGTTATTGTATTATGATTTTGACGTCCGTTGGCTTTAATCTATAGCAGATAATAACAAAAGGACAGTAACTTTTGAAACATTATTTCGTTAAAAAGCGCGTGTGCCCTGCGGAATGTGTGTATACACGGGGCCTGTAAACAAGATAAACCACAACGCAGTAAACAGAAATCTTTGATTGACAAAGTTTGGTCGTGCAGTCAAGCATCTTGTTGTTTTACCCGCCCTAACCATTCAAAACGTGGACATTTTCTTCCATTTTAACGATGCCTAGAGGTCTTTTTGGTATGCTTAAATTCGCATTAGCTTAAAATAATAGAGTACTAATCCCTTTGACCTATATTTGATCTTTTCAATTTCCCTTTTTTGTTTTCTACGTGCGTCTTGATCATCTATTTCTAAAATAGAGTAAGACAATATCTCTACCAAGAGACACGAAAAAGACACTGTATGGCTGAACATTCAAAATGATAATTTGATAAGTACCAAGTGAACTCCAGATTGAAGTGGGTATGATCAGTATGCTCTGTGCAAATAGGAATGTTAGATAGCCAAATGTAAAACTCTCACCAAACATTCTGATTTTACCGGGCTGTCTGACATACTACTGCATTACAATGAACATGACTTTGACATGGAACACAATGCATTCCTACGGAAGTAAATAAGGGCCATGTGGGTTCGCTTTGTAACGCAAGAAGTCAGGAGCTTGTGATCACAAATCCCGACTTCTTGTGTTCCTGACTTAGCCAGTTTGAAAAAAAAAGAGATAGTAAATATATAAAAATAGTTATAGAAATAGTTAAGACAACTCAGGATCTCAAGAACTAATGAAATCTGTTCAATTTTCACGGCGTTAGTATTTTAATTGTAAGGAGTTGTCTTAACAATTTCTTTATTTTTATATCTTTACTATCTAAGTCGGAATTTGTGATCACAAGATCCTGACTTCTTGCGTTACTAAGCGAACCCACATGGCCCTTAGTTACTTCCGTACATTCCTTGTACGTAATGTCAGTTTAAGGCATTGGTTGCTATCATAAGCTTTAAAAAAGAAAAAATGTAGTTATTAGCCTAATGTAACACTATTTACATACTCATAAATATGAGCGCTATAACTTGTTAAATTAGGTATTTATTTCAGCATGATTGGATCACAAGTACCATGGTCTTCACTCTTTTGAACCCGGTGCTCTTTGGCACGTGCTGTTGAGCGAGCCATCAAGCCATAAATTCCACTCAAAGCCCATGCTCAATTTCAAAGTTATCAAATCTTTTTAATATCCTACCAACCCATATTTATTTTTTTGATTTGTTAGGTGTGCTGCTTTATCTCCACGGGTTAGGGGACAAAGATATGGGTAACGTGTTAAACCAATTTTCCTCTCTTTCTTTTAACATATCAAGGACATGCAAGATCCAAAGTATTGCACTTGGTATAATATTATCATGATTATTGTGCAAGAGGACACATTGTTGGTTACTCACGTGCCTACCTTCGTCCCAAAACCATGGAATGGGCCATCTGCTATTGGAAATAAAAGATTGTCTTTTTACAATTTCATAATCAGACTTAGAGAAAGTTCTCTATCCATTCATGACAGGCAAAGTAAGAGAATAATAACCATAATTATAACAATAATTATATTTAAAAGACGCCAGTTCTGTCTCTCATATTCTTTCCACACACACAAAGGTTTTCCATTATTGTTTATCTTTATTATAATATCTCGCAACTTTTAAAAGTCATATAACGTGCCTATCATATAAATCTTTTTGTAGAATATCTGTATATTAATGTTTTTCTTCCCAATTAAAAGAAAACAAAGGTATAATACCTTGGCACGGTTCCCACGATTGCTTTGTGTTTATTTATCTTAGTTTTATCTTTATAAAACTCTATTGGAATTCGTCACACCGAATAAATCCCTGGTGCGTGGATGGGTTTATGTGCGCTTATGCGAGACCGTGATAAAGACCTCAATTACGTATAAAAATCGTTTAATTATCGTTGCATGTACCTTAATGAGTTCGTAGGTAAATGATTTTCTTTCAAGGTGAAGGTCCGTTGTTACTATAAAGTCTCTCAAAAGAGGTTTTTTGTGTCGAGCGCAGCTGAAATCTAGGAGATAACGCTGACGAAACTTCGGCCAGGCACAAGTGATAGCTAGTTGGGGGTATTATAACAGGACAGGCGATAAAAGACCTTGTTACAGTCGGTTCCGATCAGGGTAACGCCCGATTGTCGGCTACACTTACACTTGCCTGTCAACCCCTGTCAACTAACAATCGGGCGTTACCCTGATCGGAACCCACTGTAACAAGGTATTTTATCATGGGTCATCTGCCCAACTCGCTTTAAATAATTGTGCACCATTAGGTGGCTTTTGAGCAACCAATCGTACCCATTGAGTTCTCCTAAAAGGCGACGGATAGTACCAAAACTATTTTATTATTAAACATAGATCAGCAATTGTTATCAAGTTATAACATCGTCGGACGCATCACATACTGGTCTATCTCGAAAAACACGCATTTCGAGAAAATCGCAATTGAAAATCTTCGTATTAAGTGGCATATTTTCTAAGCACCATGTGGCCTGTACACAAAGCTGAAAGATGAAGGTCAGCCAAATCCAATGGTATTTGGTACTTAGTCTAGTTAGGTCAGATGGTTCACAACTATGATAGTAAAAAAATCAGGTGACCTCCCTGGGGGAAATTCCATGACCCCCCTAAAATTGGCCCTCTTTTGACCTGCCTCAGAATTGATATAGCTTAAAAATGCCCAACATTTAACATCATGAAAATGTACTTTGAAATAACCTGGGTCTGACAGAAAGTTGAACATATTGGAATTGAACCATGCTTTATAAGATGATCTATTCAGAAAAAAATAATTCTTTTGATATAATTACGTAAAATCATGGTGGAATTTGGGCAAAAACAGGATTTTTCATAATTTTGAAAGTAGCGAAAAAAGAACATTTTCAAATCACATTTTCTGCTATATTCAGGCTAACATTGGATCAAACCTTTTGGATAATATAACCAACATGTTGTACTTCTGAAATATGTTTAAATTAGCGTGGTACCTTTTTGCTATACTGCAGGGGAGTTTGTTGATTTTGGTGGATTTTCCGTTATTTGCTTGTTTTTTTGTAGACTTAATTAACGTTTTCCAATGTATAAACGTACTAATTATTTTACATTCACAATACGGCTTCAATTCTCAACCAAGGTTATTATTGATTTGAGTTTGATAACTATTTTCATGTGGATTTTGCTCTTTTATTATAGTGGAATTTGTTAATTTTCATGGAATTTGCATATGAATCTCCCTGCAAACTAATGATATGAAACTAGGGTTTCCTAGATTGATATGATAATTATTTTGATTGCTGATTTTAGAAATATTGTTTCCAATAACAGAATGTGTTTGTTTTGTGTTAATGGAATTTGTTTTTTCCAAGGAATTTGTGTCTTTTAACATATTTTCAAAAGTGGAATTTGCAACCAACATTACACTGTTTAGGTAATAAATCATATTTTAAATAAAATAGACTAATCTTTAGTTAAAAAAACATTTATAACAAAACAAACACCACACCATACTTCATATTATCTACTACCAATGCAATGGAATTTTCATTTCTTTTCAAAGGCGAATTTACCAAATAACAAGTACAGGTACTTTAAGCATGGTCTAAAATTGAATGTGAATATGTACATGTAATGATGTACCGGTACGTTTACAATATCTCAATATCTCATTGAGCGTGAAACTCACGCATTCAGGGACTTTATCAGGTGTCAGGTCTATTGCCATTTGGTCTAATACCATTTGGTCTAATACCCATTTTATCTACAGACTTGACATTTAGTACCGTATGGAATATTTTCTCACAAAATTCAAGGACTGGGCTGGAATTTCGGACTTTATGCAAAATTGTTCTGTTATTGTCCAATGAACTCACGCTGCTTCTTTGTGTACAGTAAGATTATAACATTTATCTGGCCCCAGGGGGCCATTCAAACTTTCTGAGTGCGTACAACTTTTAAGAGCTCCTCCCACTTTCAAAACGGGTAAATTACAAGTGCATTTCAGTTCTGATGAACACTTATTGGTATTAAGGTTCAGTAAACATCACCTTAAACCTCAATAAATTTGACAATAATGTTGCTCAAATTCAGAAATTTTACCCCCACAAAAATCCAATTCAGTCTCCTTAAACCGCCATTTTAGACTAATTCACTACATTATGAGCGCCATAATGTAAACTAATGGAATTTGGAAAGCACATTTTCTGTCAAAAAAAATATGTTACACCATCTCCCGACACACCCCAATTAATATTTAGTCTGTGCGGTTTATGCATACCCCTTCCAGACCAGTCTTGGAATTTTGCAACAAAATATTCCATACTAAATATCAAATCTGTATATACAAAAGGTAGAGTACCAGAAAGGCTAATTACCACGTCTAATAATCATATAGTCTATAGTCATTTAGTATAATATTGTTTGGTCCAATAACCAGTAGGTCTACTGACCATATAGACTAATAACCATTTGGTCTAATATTTTATTATGAACAATTTGGCATAATTACCTTCTGATCTAATAACTGTTTGGTCTATTACCGTATGGTCTAATAACCAGTTAGTCTAATACTATGTCGTGCATTTGCCAAAAAATTTGTCTACAACTGGTTACGGGCTGTAAATATATGTAAATG
This sequence comes from Amphiura filiformis, assembly GCF_039555335.1. Lineage (NCBI taxonomy): Eukaryota > Metazoa > Echinodermata > Ophiuroidea > Amphilepidida > Amphiuridae > Amphiura > Amphiura filiformis. The sequence goes on along the minus strand of NC_092639.1, from coordinate 26,337,793 downwards.
AGACGAGCATGTGTATAAACATACTACATTCATCAAAACTTATGCATTATTCCTCGGAATTCTCAGAATTAATATTGTTTATTATTGTTTATAATGTACCAAGAAGAAGAAGACATGCGGCCTGCATGTATTGAAAGTGACATTTTGCCGGGCTATTTGTTCTTCTTTTCCGGTCTTTACAAGGTATATAAATAATATAACCGACACTAGGCTCATCATGCATCACCTGGGGGTGCCACAGGCATGGGACATGGGCCAGTACGAGTTACCTGCAACTCCAAACATTAAAACGAAATAGGTTTGCCTGTTTACGTCATTTGCATAGAGTTGGAATACTACATGTATTATAGGCCTGTTTATATAATCCCTGTTTAATATGAAACAAGCAAAGGCATCCTGCTTTTTTATACGACCACGGTAACCCCGGTCTATGACCTCATCATGTGTAGTAGCATCATTGCCTCTACATAGCCTCACATGTGCTATTAGACCAATCGGTTAGTAGACCAATTAATTAGTAGACTAAATGCTTGTTAGACCAAATGGTTTGTATACCAAAAGGGTAATATTAGACCAAATGGCTATTAGACTTAATGGTTATAGACCAGATGGGTATTAGACCAAATGGTTCATTGGAATAAATGGTTTTAGACTTTATGGTTATTAGGGACCGTTCACAAACACTTGTTGGGAGGGTGGGCTGATGCAAAAAGGGTGGGGGCCTGAAAAATGTTGATCCTCCTGGGCGGGCCTTGAAAAAAATGACCACAAATTTTCCCGGGAAAATTGAATTTATATGCTTTTCTATGGGGTTGACCCATATTTCATGTCAAAAAGGGGGGCTGAAATTTTTGAGGTCTGTAAAGGCGGGCCCCGAAAAATCTACCGGAAGTTCTGCGGAGGGGCGCAGGAGCTCCACTGGTGGATGACGTACATAACTCCCTAACAAGTGTTTTTGAACGGTCCCTTAGACTATTGGGTTTTGGTCGAAATGGTAAATAGGACCAAATGGTTATTGTACCAAATGATAATGGGACCAAGTGGATGTAGTAAAATCTAACAAATTCTCACACACCAAATTTAATTTATTAGGGATTCATTCATGAAAACTACGCTTATACCAGAACATTTTGTGATACTGTACTATTTCTTCATCATAAACCATTATTTCTCCAACTGAAATCCTCACGCAAATCAGCCAGTCCTAAACGCTGGGCCATATCGCCGTTGTTTAGTCTCAAACAATCAAGCGCGCCGTAAGGTAGCGCGTATGTATGTATAGGTATATATGAATGTAAATTATTGACCAAATACAGCCAAAAATGGGATATTTCGACATTAAAAAGTCACTTCTAGGTAAAAACTTGTACTCAGTTGTTATTAATAATCTACATACTGATGTTATATAATATTTTCTTTCTGAATAATACAGATTGTAAATAGTATTAGACAATATTAATATGCTCATTTTGATTTTGTTGATTTACGAACTAATGCAAAATGCAATATTTTAAAGACCCCTCAAAAAAAATTGGAAAAAGATACCACAACAGAGAAAGCATTTTTCTTTAGGCAAAGGATGGGAAATGTTTATCTAAAAAGGTCATATCAAACTCAGCCTGAATAAAGGCAATAATTAAGTTAGAAATTTGGTAAAATTTGCATTTTTTCTCATTTTCGACATTTTGAAAATATGGCTATATTGAGTTTATGAAAAATCCACCTTAATGAAATTGCTGGCTTCTGCAAATTTGTGAGGAGATTCACCAATATATGTATTTTCAATACCAATTTGTTTGGGACCTGTTGAATTATGGAGTTTCCTACAATATTTCCTGGAAATTGATGAAAAACTGCTTTTTAAAACATATTTTAGGTGATTTTGGAGCGATTTTTAGGGGGTGGTCATATTTTTTAATGGGGGGCTCCAGAGAATTTTTTAGTGTTGTGATTGAAAAGTGTTATCAAAACCTATCAATGTCCCAAAATATTATTAATGGCGGCCGACCTTCATCTTTCACGTCTGCAGGAAATTAGAAAATATGCCACTTAAGTTAACCTTTCTATAATTTAATTATACTATGGATTTTAATGAAAGTGGTTTTAAATTAAAGCATATACTTAACAAATTTATTTAAGTGGAATTTTGAATTATATTTATGTATGCAGTATTGCTTAAAACTACACTAAAGTTGTAGTTCTGTATGTGAAATAGTTAATTTCCCGATATCGTATTTAAAATTCGTTTCATACTGGTCTATCTTGGGGGCTATCTCGATTTCGCGAACAAAGATGTGACTTTAGACGCATCACATACTGGTCTATCTCGAAATAGACCAGTATGTAATGCACTTTCAATACGATATCGGGAAATTAACGATTTCACATACAGAACTACAACTTAAGTGTAGTTTTAAGCAATATTACATACGTAAATATAATTAAAGATTCCACTTAAATAAATCTGCTAAGTGTATGCTTTAATTTAAAACCACTTTCATGAAAATCCGTAGTCTAATTAAATAATAGAAAGGTAAACTTAATACGAAGATTTTCAATTGCGATTTTCTAGAAATGCGTGTTTTTTTCGAGATAGATCAGTATGTGAAAATACGTATTTTGAAAAAATCATAGATAGTTTAAATTAAACATTTTATAACTAATTATCTAGGAAAAATTGAGGTCTGTAATTTGTTGTATTTGAAGAGCTCCGTAAAAAAGAACTATATACCAATTTTCTCAAAAAAGTCAAAAATTCAAGATAGACCAGTATGTGATGCACCCGACGACATGTTACTTTTCTATAAGGATCAATAGTATGGACTTATGAGGTGACGCGTGAGAGTATACCATTATAGCTATTTTATGTTACGGAATGCTCGTATTGGGATTTTAGCGGTTACCGATCGACTCACTTGTGCTGATTTGTTTTCTGATTAAATTTATCCCTGAGAATAAGAAATAATTCTTCATAACACACTTGCAATACTTAATTTTAACATTTAACATCTAGAATAAGCCTAAAGAATAAATCTTGACAGTTCCTTAAAGAAAGTTTAATGCTTACCACAACAGCTGGCTCAGGATACGGCGTCCACTCGGTATAACCCTGATGAGGCGGTGCATGCTGTAAGGGAATAGTCATACCAAGATTGTCAAGTTCTTCCAATCTATGTTGCCTATTTGCTTCTTCATCCAACGTTTCCTTGAGATGCATGATGTAATTAATAGCCGTTATAAGTGTCTTAACCTTGGACAGTTTCTTATTTCTAGGTTCTGTCGGGATTTTTCTCCTGAGTCTGATAAAACCTTCGTTGACTAGCGACACTCGTCTGCGTTCCCGGGCGTTTCTTCTCTGCACGAGATGCGGTTCTTTATCCTTTGCTTGTACGGCGGCTTTACTGCTAGAAGATGAATTTGATGAACCGGAATTTTCTCCTCTCGTGCGCCCGTTAGCTCTTCTCCGTGTACGGAGTAGTCCTGATTTTTGTCCCTGTGTAGTGTTTTGGCGTTTTGGTATAGGTTTGTCGCAAGAACCATCACTGCTACCAGGCGATGATAACATCATGTCCGAGAGATTCCCGCTAGATGATTCCGATGCCATGTCATCAACGATTTTGCCACGGAATGGTATAAAAAAAAACTCGAACTTTTTTCAATGAACAGCAATGACTTCTCTGTGCTTCAATGCTTAATGAGCAACGTCGTCTGGTGATTGTATGTTAAGTATAGTTAGGATGGGCAGAACGTATGGTTTTGTTCCAGTAGTGCAATTTGAAGTCAACACCGTGAAAACCGCATAGATTGTTAGTTTTTCTTTCGTTGTGTTGATAGAGAGAACTGGCCAAGATTGCAGCACACGTTCAGTAAAATGGTGAATTAGCTTCAGAGATCAACCATGACGGAGGCACGTGCCGTGCCGATCTTTAAACTGTCTAAACCTGAGAAACTAACAGTCCGGTCTACCCTCTCGAATAAGATATATTAAAATCTCACCGCACAAGTGTCACTGATACTAGTAAGTCATCTAAATGTGCAAGCGTTTTGTTTAATGGTTGACTATCAGATAGATACAGCGTATTGCATCTAATCCCGCGGCGGTATTTTTCCAGATTTAAACGAATTAATTACACAATTATTTTATTGTTATATATCCACACCTCCGTTGATTGGTTTAACCAATAGCGCGTCTTCTAACTCACCCGTCTCTTTATCATGTCCATCAGCTCACCAAATTATGCTAATAACGTTATCATGTCTCAAACGTCACCACACTGGTGAATATATAAGTTAATATTTCCTTTTTGTGCCTGCTGAGTATACAAAATGAGCACCTCGTACTTGAAGCTGAAGTATCTCATTAATTATTCATATCGTGTTAACTACATGGTTTTTACCAAAACAGTGCCATAGTCGAACGCCAGCACGCGTAACTCGTAGTATTGTACTGTTATTCCCTAAACTAATGCGACTTTCATTTATCTCTATTAGTGGTTTATCCCACTTCATCATTTTTGCTAGACTTTGAGGAATTTGATAAGTTTGTGCCTGAGGCTCAACGGGGTGCAAAAAAGAAGTAGCGCGCAAGCGCGAAGGGGTTGTGCAAGGGGCTGTGACACTTCTAAATCGTGCTGAATCATGCGGAAACCAGTCACTGGCGGCAAAATATAGAGCAACTTTAACTCAAGGCGCATATACCACAAGAAGAACTGTTTTCAAATAAAAGACGGGATCATCTAATTGGGCAAGACAAAACAACCTCTCAACAAGAATACGGGTTTAATTGATAACTTGTTCACATCTTTATTGATATACATTTTTCTTTGAATAGACACGGTAAGGAAAAGTAGCGTCTTTTCCAATGAAAATAAGACCTGCCTATGGGCACTACTTTTCCTACACTTTGACTCGAGTATCTGTTAACTACTTAAAAAGTGTAACCCTCCCTTGCAAACGACCATTTTGATTTTAAACTGTGTAAAAATGTTTTTAAAAATATCCGGAAAAATTTAATATTTTTATGTTATATCTGAAGCACCATTCAGATAATTCTATTCTTGGTTGTTAAAAAGCCTTTGATAGAGAAGAAAATTAGGTCGAATGCAATTTTATATCATGTACACGTGAAGTCGTTTAGAAATGATGATAAAATCCAAGGATTATCCACCACATTGGAACCAGGCATATTTTATCTTTCTTCTAAGCTTAATTGCGATGTGGTTTGATCTTAGTTTGAATAACAAAGGCATATTCAAACTTTATGTTTTAAGGCGGAAGTCCAATGACGTCTCAATCTTGTATCAAATTGACATAATAAGCTGTGATTTATCGGCCGAGTACTTGGCAACAATTGTCTTAGTTCTAGTGTAACAATCTGTAAGGAAATCAATTACTCATACGTTGTTAATTTAAGACATGAATATATTAATTAATAAAGATAAAAATGGAAACTAATATTTAATTGTGTCGGAGAATAATGTATGATTCAACTGAAATGATTTGACAAATAAAAGGTGTACTTTTGCATTGGTGAAAAGTATTACGAATTTATGAAAAAATCAATACTTAAAAAACAATGGCTCTAGGATATAGAATACATTAATGTACTTATGGTTTTATTAATATATCTGTCTGGTAAGCATTTGTATTTGAATAGGATTATGCTACTGTAATAAATCAGCTGACCCTGAATTTGGTCCTAACATTGGAAACTCAATCATAATATTTCCCCTAAATAGGATTAACAGTAACTGCTCACTGAAAAAACCCAATGTAAAACATATTGCAATATGACAACTAAACTCTATCCTATTAAAATCATTTTTGAAGTGAGTTGGGATGAGGCTGTGAGACACGAAGTACTCCATTAAATGAAAACACTTTTGCTGAAAGTCTCTGCAATATTAAAGCACCCACCCATTTCTAACTAATTTCAAGACAAATTTTCATAACAGTTTAAAGCAACAGAAAAAATATTGTTACCTTTCAAAGGTATGGCTACATTAGTATTATAAGTGATGAAAAATGAAAAGTGCCTCTTACTTACTGGGGGTAGCACTGGTTACGTGCTCATGATAATGACAATCCAACTCCCTAAACCACCGCTCATCGCGGCGCTCGCGCTTCGCGCTCGCAATTGGGGCACCGCGGTCAGAGGAACGGAGCCAGTTCTAACTGGGGTTGTTCCCTGTGCATTAAAACACTCAAATAAACACTCAAATAAGCACCCAAATGACCTTGGCTAGTTTCAGGTTCATCCCTGCGATTATTTCAGCGGGAACAAATATGACCTAACACCTTTCAAAGATAAGGTGGGCTAGTCTCAGGTTCATCCCTGCGCACAATGCAGCGGGATCGGGAACAAATATGACCTACTCCTTACCAGGGTATGGTGGGCTAATCTTAGATTCATCCATGTTCTCATTTTAATGGGAACAAATAATTATGACCTACCACCTTATCCAGGGTAAGGTAGGCTAATCTTAGGTTCATCCCTGCACTCAATTCAGCTGGAACAAATATGACCGACCACCTTATCAAGGGTTGGATTTATCCCTGCGCTCATTTCAGCGAGAAGAAATATGATATACAACCTTATCCACGGAAAGGGTGGGCTTATCTTAGGTTGATCCCTGCTCTCATTTCAACAGGGACAAATATGGCCTACCACCTTATCCAAGGTAAGGTGGGCTAATCTTAGGTTCATCCCTGCGCTCATTTCAAAGCGAAGACATGGATATACCACCTTATCCAGGGTAAGATGGGCTAAACTTCATTCCTGCGCTCATTTCAACGGGAACAAATATGACCAACCACCTTTTCCAAGGTAATGTGGGTCGATCTCAGGTTCATCCCTGCGCTCAGCGAAAGGTACCTTATGTAGGGTGCTACATGTGTCTGATTCCGCTTGTTGCTGGTAATAGATATTTAAGTAGCAGCTAATTCAAAACATCCCCAAATTAACAAGGCTCAGGAAGTCCTCCATTGTTAACGATTTGCTAATACACTCTAGTCAATATACAATGCTTTGTAACCCTCCTCAGTCCAATCAAATCAATCAATAGATCTATAACAATTCTATGACATAGTTCAAGTTTCATTGTACTCTTTAACAATAGGATTATATTGATTATTGATTGGTGTGCTTGACTAGCAATGAGATACATGTAGCATCCTACTTAAGATACATTTTGCTGCTTAGGTTTAATTCAGCCGGAACAAATATGACCTAACACCTTATCCAGGGAAAGGTGGGCTAATCTTAGGTTCATACCCTGCGCTCATTTCCGCGGAAACAAATATGACCTAACCATTTATCCAAGGTGAGGTGGGCTAATCTTAGATTCATCCCTGCTTTCAATTTAGCGGGAACAAATATGACCTAACCATTTATCCCAGGTGAGGTGGGTTAATCTTAGATTCATTCCTGCTTTCAATTTAGCGGGAACAAATATTAACCTACCGCCACATCCAAGGTAAAGTGGGCTAATCTTAGGTTCATACCCTGTGCTCAATTCAGCGGGAACAAATATGACCAACCACCTTATCCAGAGTAAGGTGGGCTAATCTTAGGTTCATACCCTGCGCTCATTTCATCGGGAACAAATATGACCTAGCTATTTATCCAGGGTAAGGTGGGCTAATCTTAGGTTCATACCCTGCGCTCATTTCCGCGGAAACAAATATGACCTAACCATTTATCCAAGGTGAGGTGGGCTAATGTTAGATTCATCCCTGCTTTCAATTTAGCGGGAACAAATATGACCTAACCATTTATCCCAGGTGAGGTGGGTTAATCTTAGATTCATTCCTGCTTTCAATTTAGCGGGAACAAATATTAACCTACCGCCACATCCAAGGTAAAGTGGGCTAATCTTAGGTTCATACCCTGTGCTCAATTCAGCGGGAACAAATATGACCAACCACCTTATCCAGAGTAAGGTGGGCTAATCTTAGGTTCATACCCTGCGCTCATTTCATCGGGAACAAATATGACCTAGCCATTTATCCAGGGTAAGGTGGGCTAATCTTAGGTTCATCCCTGCGCTCAATTCAGCGGGAACAAATATGACCAAATCATTTATCCGGGGTATGGTGGGCTAATCTTAGGTTCATACCCTGCGCTCATTTCAGCGGGAACAAATATGACCTAACCATTTATCCAGGGTAAGGAGGGCTAATCTTAGGTTCATCCCTGCGCTCAATTCAGCGGGAACAAATATGACCAAACCATTTATCCGGGGTATGGTGGGCTAATCTTAGGTTCATACCCTGCGCTCATTTCAGCGGGAACAAATATGACCTTACCATTTATCCAGGGTAAGGTGGGCTAATCTTAGGTTCATACCCTGCGCTCATTTCATCGGGAACAAATATGACCAACCACCTTATCCAGGGTAAGGTGGGCTAATCTTAGGTTCATCCCTGCGCTCAATTCAGCGGGAACAAATATGACCAAATCATTTATCCGGGGTATGGTGGGCTAATCTTAGGTTCATACCCTGCGCTCATTTCAGCGGGAACAAATATGACCTTACCATTTATCCAGGATAAGGTGGGCTAATCTTAGGTTCATACCCTGCGCTCATTTTAGCGGGAACAAATATGACCAACCACCTTATCCAGGTTAAGGTGGGCTAATCTTAGGTTCATCCCTGCGCTCATTTCAGCGGGAACAAATATGACCTAACCATTTATCCAGGGTATGGAGGGCTAATCTTAGGTTCATACCCTGCGCTCATTTCAGCTGGAACAAATATGACCTAGCCATTTATCCAGGGTATGGTGGGCTAATCTTAGGTTCATACCCTGCGCTCATTTCAGCGGGAACAAATATGACCTAACCATTTATCCAGGGTAAGGTGGGCTAATCTTAGGTTCATACCCTGCGCTCATTTCAACATGATGTTGTGAGATTTACCTGTCCCTGCAGAATCTTTTATCACGTCATGTTGTGAGATTTAATGTAGTTTTACCTGTTCCTGCAGTATCTTTTATCACATCATGTTGTGAGATTTAATGTAGTTTTACCTGTCCCTGCAGTATCTTTTATCACATCATGTTGTGAGATTTAATGTAGTTTTACCTGTCCCTGCAGTATCTTTTATCGCATCATGTTGTGAGATTTAATGTAGTTTTACCTGTCCCTGCAGTATCTCTTATCACGTCATATATACAAGGTGTCCCATAAAAAGGTTACATGTAGAAAATGAACCGCAGTTTGTGATGGTACAACAAAATAATGTAATTTTTTTCAGATATTATTAATTGATCCTTTTTGTAACTGTTTGCTAAGTTTCAATTCGGTATCTTAAAATCATCTTAACTTTTGAGCGCAAGATGGCAGGGGTGTCAAGAGTGGCTAACCATCAAAAAATTGCACAACTTTGTTTTTAGATTTTGCCTTTATTACTTTTTATGTTTCTCTTATTTTTCATTGTTGAACTTATTGCACAAAAAAAGCATATTGAAAATTTAGATATTGTACACTGACAATAATCAGTTTTAGAACATCTTGACTCTCGTTGCTACCAAATAAAGCAAGATGGTCGTTAGAGAAAAACATGTTTTTGGTGAAAGCAGTTCTGCACGCTTGTATCTCCTGTCATCAACACAAAATGAATAACATTTTTTTTTGCATTTAGGCTTTGTTTGGATTTTGTTGACTTGAAATCGCTGCTGTTTGTTTTTTATATTTCTGACTGAACTCTTGAAATAAAACTGAACATGTTTTATTCTTTGTTTATCAGAATAAAATACTGCATCTGTCATGCTACGGCTGGGCCTACTCAAATGCTCCGCCAAAAGCACAATGACTGTGACGGTGGTATAATGAACCTCGTGTAGCATTATCACGTATCACGAGCTTGCTCAGGAATGCGTGGAATGCAGACTAAGTACGTGGGTTGTGAACTTGACATTCACATGGGTACTGGTAGAGGGGACATAGATTATGTCATGAAAAGGATATTTATATTTGTTAACATTAACTTATATTATTTTCAAAAATCTACATGTAACCTTTTTTTGGGACACCCGGTATGTTGTGAGATATAGTGTAGTCTTACCTCTCCCTGCAGTATCTAGTTTTAGGTTCATCCCTGCGATTATTTCAGCGGGAACAAATATGACCTAACACCTTTCAAAGATAAGGTGGGTTAGTCTCAGGTTCATCCCTGCGCACAATGCAGTGGGATCGGGAACAAATATGACCTACCCCTTACCAGGGTAGGGTGGGCTAATCTTAGGTTCATCCCTGTTCTCATTTTAATGGGAACAAATAATTATGAGACACTTTTGGGCAGGTTATCAATTTTGAGGTTTTTACAAATCTTAAATAAAGAGATATTTTGCTCCACAACGCCGTTTTCCCCAATGAAATCGGACATTCCTAAGCGAAGATATTGAGTAAGTTATGGTATTATAAAATTTGAAATTGAGATATCGGCCTTTAAAAATATTATTGACAATGTTGAGAGTAGGAATTATCTTGAAAAATGTCTCAAAAAATACAAAATGCCACTTATATTCCGGTATGAAACTATCAGACAATATTTTTAACACTAATAACATCACAAATTCGCAACAAACCTAATGTGTCAAAAAATCACCTCCGGGCAGATTTTTGGCTATTTCTCCATTTACGATCCTGCCCAAAAGAGTCTCCTTTTCACATATACACATGACGTATGACAAATTAAACTTTAGACAATGGAGTAGTATTCATAATCTATAACTTAATTTGTTTATAGACGTAGTTTATTTGCTTTATATATTGGTATCATCATTGGTATTTAAGTACACCGAGCATACGGTTAAAAATATATTTCACACAGCATCAGTAACAAGTTTAAAATATAAGAATAGGTGGGACAAACATGTGCATATCCCCTCTAAGATTACCACACTTTTAGATCCAAACGGGAGGGGGTATTATATCAACCAACAATTTGTGGACATGCAAACAGAGCATCCTCGTGTGCATTGGTTGGAAGGGACAACATTTGACGCAGCCACTAAAGAATTATTGTAAAGACGTGACTCGTGGGCAAACTATAGAAGTACAGGTTACTGGAAAGGGGAAGACAAGACCTACCCTAAGTCACAATGACCGGTCCACCAAGTGCGAATGTGTATTTTTATATTTATATTTTTAGTGATATTTCAAGAAATTAAAATGCAAACTACAGATCCTTTAGTACACACTTTGTGCTTGTTAATACAGCTTTTACAACACTCGATGTGAAAACTCAAGCTTATAGTCTAGTAAGTATTAATGCCTACAATCCCGGTCATAAATAGTTGGAACACTTGTGTCAAAGTAGGATTGTTTGAAACTGTTATACTTGACATACTAAAATTTCGCTTTCTTTGGTGTGAAGTCTGAACCCTTCCCTACTACTACAACCCTCCCACTGCCATACCAATCAATGTTGGGTGTCTCTAGGGTACATGAGCAAATAAAACAACTACCATCATTGATCGGGGGAATGGCGGCATATTTAAAAACCCATGTTAAAGTGTTCCAACACTTATGACCGGGATTGTAGGTCTTTAATGCTTGTGATTTGATTCAAACTTTCCATTCGTGCTAAAAAACATTTGCTATACTTTTTCTATAAAAGGTAATGACCTGGCATATGAAGAGGAAATTTAATTCTTTTGAAGCGCTCACAATCATGTGTGTCTTTAGCATTTAAATAATATTTGGCGTCGTCGGCAAGCATGGCAATTATGCATTTTAGAAAATAAAAGGGCGACTCGTTGATGTACAAAACAAAAAGTAAGTGCCTTAAAATCGACCCCTGTGGAATTCAGGAAACATCTCGAAATCATTCAGAGTGAATGCCATTCACGACCACTATCTGTCGGCTTCCAGTCAAATACGCTTTAAACAATAATTTTAAATGAGTATTTTACATTCGGGTTCACATCCCTGTATCAGTAATCCAGAAGCGATTGTCAATGAATTATATCTCCGGAGCACCACCGATATATCTTCGCGTAGTCTATTAAGAACTGTGGCCCGTGGTCAATCACCGTAATACTTCGATACAATCACGGAATGTATCAACAGAGATATCTGAGTTTCAGTAGACATATACAGGGTGTCCCAGAAAAAATTACCGAGTGAATAAAATTGAACGTAAGTCGAGAAGTAGACATCAGAATCAAACAATTTAAAATGTAACGAATAGCCTATTTTATTATGCATCACGTACGAAAATTTTATTTGATTCGGTTCACTGGTTGCGAAGAAATAAGCGATTACATAATGTGCGCATCAATGCAGTTCATTCCAAGTTTGATCACATGCGCTTTTTTTATACTTGCTTGCCACTTCCTAAAGTTTGCGTATCTCATTAAATTTAGTCCACATTGTCTATTTTATAACCCGACGGTGTTGTGTTATTCATTTTTTTCACTGAAGATGAAAACAGTTTGTCCGGAAAACTTTGATTTCTTCAATTGGAAACTTTCCAACTTTAATTCTTTGGGTTGTGCAAATAATATTTTAACTTTCCAAAGAACATTTGAGCCAAGAATGACAATGATCAAGTGTTTACAGTTTACGTGTGATTTTTGATACCATGCAACATTAATATTGAAGTTTTAAAAGATTTAAAATTTGCATTACAATTTAATGTGTGTGAGATTTTTTTAAGCCAGCGGGAATTCTTTTATGCCATAATTGTTTATGCAACATTTATATCAACATTAACGAAAAAGATATTTACAAGTATCGACCATCATCTTACATTCAAGCTTTCATTTTCAATATCGTGCAGAATTTCAAATTTGAACAAAACCTAATTATTGTTTAAAAAGAACGAGAAGGATTTCACAGAACAAAACATGAAGCCCATTGACAGTTAACTATAGTGCGCATAGTGTTGAATGATCTTTCGTTCAAACTTGGAATGAAGTGAATTGACGCATGCGTTATGTAATCGCTCATTTATTCGCAATCAGTCAACGATTCCAGTGAAATTGACGTATAGGATGCAGAATAAGATAGGCTACACACTGATGTTTACATTTTCGGATTCTGATGTCTATATCTCGACTTACGTCCAAATTCATTCGCCCGGTATTTTGTTCTGGGACACCCTGTACATGTATATAAACACGCAGTATCATGATATCACATAGAAGTCTCAAACTCTGAAGATCTTACTTTTTACATGTTGTCTTTTCTCTTCAAATGTTTTCTACAGATGCCTGTCCATAAAGTCTTCATTGTTTTGTATTTCCATTAAGAACTGTGGCCTGTGGTCGCAAGTTATTGTTGTTTCCATAGAATCACGGAATGCTTCGATACAATCATGGAATGTATCATTAGAGATAACTGAGTTTCAGTAGACATGTATATAAACATGCAGTATCATGTTATCACGTAGAGGTCTCAATCTCTGATGATCTTACATATAATTACATGCTGTCTTCTTTTCTAAAGATGCCTGTCCATAAAGTCTTCTATCATCAATATTTACATTTAAAAATATTTACAATATTATAACATTTACAAAGTAATAATGCACATTTCCCATCTGAAAGTGAATTGCCAAGCAGTCAGTCACAGCTTTAGTCCAAGTTTAACTTTCAGTGATTGTTTGTCGTTGTTACTACACAATTCCATCTGATAAATCCAGCGACTGCATAGTGACCATTTACTAGTAGTAGTATCCGCCATGATTTTCCCCGTACTCAAACCCATTGCACTGAAAGAAATAAAAGAAAACAGAAGAGGAGAGTAATCGTTAGTTATGAGTTTAAAAAACAACAAACAGACAAAATAATGAGATTCTGATTAATGTAAATAGTGTGTGTACCGTCGTTACGTCGTGTTTATTACACACATGCTTTTTCCATTACCAGCAACACCATGTTGTATAAATTCTGCCACACGTTTATTACTGAATAAGGCTTGTTCGTTGATAAGGGCGGATGGTGTTTATGTGTGTGGGGTGGGAGGCGGTGTGGGGGTCTGTGGGTACACGATGGGTTAATTTGCAAATATCTGTTTGAAATCCATGGTACGAGTATTTCGTATTCTTTACTAGGCCTTTTAAACGACCTTGAAGGCATAAACTATAGAAATAACACCTTTTTTTAACACTTCAACACAATATATTTTAATATAAACATGTTGTTAATAATTATTGTTATGAAAAACCCTTGTAAACGAGTTGTAGTGTTAATCGTAATCGACGTGTGAGTGCTACAATAAACGCGTTGAAGTGATTAAAAAAAAAAGGTGTTTCCGGGAATTTTTACAGTGTATAAGAGACACGTAATTATTACTATATTTGGTAACTGATTAAAACTAATATTTTATTATTTATTTCAATTAATTACGTGATACGATAAAACCTAGAGGCTGTATACTGCTCCCTAATTATTTCCCGCACTGGATCGGTAGCTGGGTTAGCCTTGATCAAGGCTTCCTCCTTATTTTTTCTCTATTCATGCTCCTCATAGGACCCCTGTATAATCAGTGGTAGAAGTAGGCTATCTTATACTGGACTCTCTAAAATTTTTAGTCAGGTCAGAGCGCTGGCAACATGAGCTAAGGAGGAAGTGTGCCTTGTGGGGTGGGCGTGGTGGCATTTTGCTCAAACACTACCCCTGCAGTGCACAGTATGCCTGGAGTAAAGTAAGATAAGAAAGTCCACTATCTGGCCTCAACAATTCAAATGTCAAATCAATTTGTACAAAGTTATGATGCTAAATAATTATTTCAAAAGAAATAGCTTTTGTATAAACAGAAATTTTTGGAAAATGTGGCAAAGCTTCCATGAATTTTACATTCATTAACTATGGACGCCAAAGGACTTGAAACAAGTCTATAGCTGGGTCGGCCAGCGGACGAGAAGCACGCCGCGCCGTCTACCTCGCGCCCGCGCGCGATCGCCTCATTCCATCTACCGATTGCATGTGCTTTTCTTCCCCTTGCAGGTGATTCGCATATCCCTCATTTACAATTTATATTTAACTCCGTTTACGCGACACGTGATTTCAAATCAATTTGAAGACTCAATTATATTCAATAGCCAACGGGATTGACAATTTGATACTAGCTGATCAAAGCCACTTGTGGTGTGATTTCCACATTATTAACCCACTCAAGAACGTCGATGTTGCTTAATGACTTTCAAGGGTCGACCACTTGATTCATGTTAGAATAATTTAATGATTTTCAAGTGGTTTAGCAATTCCCGATCATGCCCCGACTTACTTTGTCTCATAGTGTTGTCAAATTATGTTTGTCAAATTACAAATTTGTTGGTTTCCAAAAGGTTTCCCGAATACTATTTTTATAATATTGTCATGATCATTTCCCAAGCAAAAACAGTCCAAAGCAAGTATCACAATGCAATTGTTGAAAATGTAAATTTTGTAGGCTTTTTTGGGGGACATAAACACAATTGTTTTGTTAATTTTGCAGCAATAAATGGTCTACATAGTCTAAAGAATTTGGTATACATTTCAATTAAATATCAACAATTAGACTTTTCTGAAAATCGAAAATATAAAAACTTCAACTTTAAAAAAAAAAACCGAATATATGGCATTTATATTTCATGTTTATTTAAAAATAAATCTCAAACATCGTTTATGTTGTCTGGAATCAATAATTTGTCATAACAATAGTTTTTGAAACATTTACAACTGTTGATTGTATTAATGATTAAACAATTTAGAAACAAATCAAAATTTGAAAGTAGTGATCGTAACCAATAGACAATCACTGACATACGCGTGTCTTACACGCGTTTGATGATATTGACCAACGCTGACCATTCAACATGGAAACATGCCCACGTGCCACACGTGCTACGGGCGGTGAAAATCATACGGTATTACTACTCGTAACATCGTTTATCGCGCACATGTTTGGGTGGACAATAAATGTTAGTAGAATAAATTGTTTTTGCTACAACAAAATGCAACATTTTTTGTTACAATTGCAATGTTAAATGGGTTACCATTATACCAATTAACACTAATAAATCGATCGATGTAAAGAAAGTGTAATACACGCCCATAATAATACAGACTATGAAACGTATCATAAACACTTTCAATGGCCAAATTGGAGTTATTATTTTTAATTTATATTTTTAATTTTTAATTTTTTTATTTCATATAGTTTAATTTTACCATTTGCCCTCGTGGGATGAAATACGAACACAAACAAACTTAGGCAATACCATCTTATAAACGTGAAAACATCGGTACTTTAGGATTATGCAATTTGTTATATATTCAATTCTGATACCATAAATGTAAATTAGAGTTATTTGTTAAAAGGTTTGAATCAGATTTGATGGGCAAAATTATGTGCTTCAATGGCATCTAATATCATACAGTGAGAGAGCACGAAAGAGGCACTGGTTATTTTTTCCACACATTCCTGAATTCTAGTGCTGCTTTACGAACGTTTATTGTATATATCGTAAGAATTGTACATGACCAATGAAAAAGCCCAGTACAAATGTCAGAAAGAGAAAAAGAGAGTGGAAAGAACAAAGAACGAATGAAAGAGAAAGAAGAAAAGACAGAGATGGAAATAACGAAAGGATGATTCAACTTGTCGACATTTTCCACAATAGTCTTTTAGAAACAGGTGTGTTTTTTTAATTACATTATTACCAATCTATGTCACATCACCTATGGACACTACTAGGTTCCTAACATGTACATGTATTAAGACACAGTTCCTTGACCCATATGTGAATGTACATAAACTCATGCTCAATAATTTGTGGTCATGTTTTGGAGCTATCATTGGATGTTTATGAACTGCGCCGTTGAAAATGATGATATTTTGGCCCTTAGAGTGCAACTCCTATTATTATGATTGTAATGATATTCATAAGAAATCCCTGTCATCCACAGGTCCGGAAACTGTTTCTGAATAAGAAGTAAATTGAAAGTCGACTTCAGCGCAAGGCCCCGGCGCAAGGCATGTATTGACGAGGTTGCGAAAAGACACCTGCTCATTTTATACGCATAATATTAACCCCCACTTTACATCATGATCAGACATGTAGCCGATATAAGATAGTTATAGGATTGTGCAGATATATAGTTATAAGCTATGTCGTTATTGCTATACATTTGGAAACAATTTTAAATCAATTTTATATGTTCCTATTTCCAGAAACCACAATCTGACTGAATCCAACTAGTTTACATTTTATATTTATTTAAGAGCTACTAATATGGTGTTGATTTTTTTTTGTAACAAAAAGATCTACAGTAGATACCACACCATAATTTTCATCGGTAAAATGCATTTAGATTCCCGTTTTACGATTACTTTGATATGATGATAGTGAAAAGAATGAAGGCATTCGTACAAATTCTGTTAAAAGCTTAGAAGGCGTGTACAACGGGTTTATTGCCCTTGCAACGCAGAATTCAAGACCAAGAATCGAGTGACAAAATGAGGTAATTATTACACGAAGATTTCGTAATTTTTACACACTTGACTTGTTTGACTGGATGAGACTTATGATTAAGTCATTGCCATAGCCTCTTATCCCTGGTCCTGTCAGCTTTGCTTTGCTTATATCCCAGCTCCACTGCTCACTTTCAATCCAATAAAATCATTACGCTTCAAATAAATGCTGAGGGCATCAAATTGTTCATATGTTTGTTATCAAAATATTTAAGGTTAAAAGAAATGGGAACTATGTTGAGTCTTTTCTATGTTAAATACTTCTACTCCTAAATCTCATAAACGAGCATTAATTAAAAGAATTTGATAATGCTTTGTCATGATTTTGTTTTTGTAAAATGATTATAATAAGCGGATTAGAAGTTAATTGTGCATTACTAAATATAATTTTACCATAATCATGCACATAGTCACATAGTCATGATTATATTCCCAGATTTATTGTTAACATAGCGTGCATGAACAATGCATTATTAGAAGAAATTAGTTGTCACTTCAAGATTTTTCATGTCGCAGTTGAAGTTCAAGTGTTGTTAAATCAAACATTTTGTATCGTTTGTGTATGGTACATTTAAGGTTTTCTTGTCGCGTTGCGGTTTTGAGTACATCCATTGTAACATACAAGATCTTGTTGTATATATGATTTTCATGTGCTGAAATATATTATAATTCATTTATTTGTTAATATTTCATCAACAGATCAAATAATTATAATGTCGTGCTGTCATCTCAAGTACACGTACAGTTGTACACGCATTGATTAATGATATCATGTTGTGTTAAAAGTACATGTTTTTAATTATTACGTCCTGTTGCCAATACAAGTACACGCATTGTTACATGAAAGATTGTCATCTTGTGTTAAAAATGCATGCATAATAAATACATCAAAGATTACCGTAACAAATAAATATATTAAAATCATTAAAGAATTGCACGCGTTGCCGAAATGTTACTTGAAACAAATTAATTGTGTGTCCTTTGACAACCAAGACAGCAAAGGGCATTCTGATACCTTAAAGTGATTCAAACTTTTACAAGTGTTTGTAATAGAGGTTATCCACTTTCCTCATGTGTCTAACAAAGTTCCCGTAGTATTCCTCATTCAAACCGATTCAATGCACGACCTCGGAGTAACCTGCATGACTTTGGCGGGCTATTTTGAAACAGCCATGGTTGCACATGCAGATACTTCTTTTGAAAGTCCGAAACAAGGTATAGCATTCGCTGATAGGATATGCAGCTTATAGAACACGGACAACCTCTATTGTATGTTATCGTAAATTTGTATTTAGAAAGAAACTTTCGTAAATTGATTAATCTATAACAAGCGAACGTGTGTCTGCTTTCTTGAAGTCGTCACTTCAATATCATGAAATTGCGCAATTACTGCTTCGTAAACCTTTAGCTTAACACTTTGAATAAGGAATTATTTAGAAAGAAGTAAAATTGGATATACACAAACACAACTATTGCTGCTTATGTTCGCCAGATTATATTATTAATGGTTTGACGTTGCATGATTAATTCGTCCAATACATGTCACTGTGCAAATTCTAAATTCAACTCGAGAAATCACAGTAATAAGTAAGTTCGATAATTCTGTACCCCGGAGGCTTTGAGTTAAATATACATATATTAAAAAAACCTGAAATCTCTAGCTAGCTAACTTTATTCCCAGGGCTTAACTAGTATTTGACGTTACTGGATCAAAAGAAGTTAAATCGATACAATTGCTTGGTTTCCCCAGAAACCATCCAGAGAAAGGTAAAATGAATCCCTTGAGTTGGCAATCACCTGCTCCGAGTTCCGGTTTTTTTGGCTGCTATGCTTCGGCCGCTTCGGTATTATTTCCAAGCGTACTGAGCGACTTTGTGTGCTAAGAAGAACCCCATAAATCCTGCACGAAAAGGTATTGAAAGAGACTGATATGACGAAGCTATAAAAAGGATTGATGATGATATTACAAAATAGATGATTCCACTTGATAATGTGACTGATTAATTTGGTATCACTTTATCGGCGCTACCATATTTTGTTACAAACAGCCATCAATTACTTTCATAGTGTTTTATATCGCTTGTAACAATTGAAGCAATATCCACAATTATTTAAATAAATAAAAGAGCAATATTTTTCCAATTTCAAAAAGGTTAAAGCCGTATTGTACATTTCCATAAAAAATAGATTAGTAAATCTTTTCCATAAAATGTTAGCTTTTACTGTCAGATATGTTCCCTTTAAAATTTTAGCCGAACAACTGAGGTAAGCAAAGGAAACTGGAATTTACTATATACCAGCGCCTACCAGTGCTACGTTACGGTCCTTTGATGTGTGTACGTGTATGATCGTCCCACACGCCATGTACGTACTGTGTTATGAACATCGCGTACGCGTTCGACTAATATTTCCAACATAATAAACCGTCTTGTTCAGATATATATAATCTGTGCGTCTTAATAATATAGTTGTGATTTATCGCGGCCAGCTAATAACGAGTTCTTTTTTCACTGATTGTAGCTTTCATACATTGGGTCATGGGCAGGTGCTTCAGACGCTTGGCTGCACTTGGCTGTGCTTAATCGTAGCGCCAGCGACGCATTCGTTAAAATGAGTGCAACTTTATAAAGAGAAAGAAGGAGCAAATCAAACGATAGCAGTCCTACTACATATATTTCAACATCATTTGTAAGTAGCTGAAATAGATATTAATGCATCAAATGTTCACGTTCCCGCCCGGGTTCCCGCTAACGTTACAATAAGTATGGCAATGTACAACAAAAGCTTAGGTATGCCAAGGGGAATAAATGCTATATTAAGGTACAAGTGTTCTGTTGTAATTTCAGTGTAATATTTATAGATAAAAAAAACCTGCCCGTAGTGTTTTGAGGCCCTTGTGTATGAAAAACAAACAAGTAACATTTAATGACGTTTCATATCATTAATAAACAACATGGGTGTTTCATTTCGTTCTCTAAAAGAGGAAAATATTTGAAATGTAATAGCCTATATGCAGTGGCGGCACCAGGAATTTTTGTCGGGGCATGGGGGAGGGCAAAGTGAATTTCTTGGGGGAGGTCAAAATCAGCAAATTTTGCGCAAATTACCTCAACAAGCGGAAATTCGCGTAATTTTCGGATTTTACCTCAAAACTGGGGGGCAAGAAAAATATTTGGGGGGGCAAATGTCCCCTTGCCCCCTCGTAGCGCCGCCACTGCCTATATGTTATGAAACGACAAAGAACACGTCTAATATACGATATACGTTTTTTAAGACTTCTAAGGGTGCGCTTAATGTATCATATTCATAATACCCGAAACTTCGGAGAAAACAGAACTTGGGTTTCTCACTGGATAAGTTTAGTCCTCAAAGTATTGACTTGCTTGCTTCAATTTTATACTTTGATTAGTGAGTGGGTCACTATTAATCGCCAGCTTAGACCTGCCCAAAGGACGTGTGACCTTTTTTTTTCTTTTCAAAAGAAATCTGTCCACTCTCGGTTAAAATTTATGATGAAAGAACATTTTATAAGAGTTTAATGTCTTGAAGGCAGGGCATAATCGTGCACGCAGCTGCAACGGCCTATCCACCCCTCCTTGTATATATGTGGTCTATAACCAACGGTCAAAAACAAGAGACAACATCGTTGCGGGTACAATTTCCACCAATTATTATCCATAAAAGATGAGGACATAGTTTAGCCCAGTACCTATAAGCCGGCTTGTTTTGTATCATTGATGGGTTCAATTTAACAAATGCACAGGAAACGTATTGGAGTGATAGTCTTCTTGAGGCTATTGCTTTAAAAGGCAATATTTAATACACCAGCGAGTTAAATCAACTTGAGTAACTTGACGCTGAGTATAAATTGACTACATGACAATATTGTGAGGCTACTTTTACCGCCTTGCTGCCTCTGGCGCGCTTCTATAAGATACGCGAAAATTAAACAAGTCAACGGATGTAAGTTAGAAACTGTTTCTTTCCTAGTTTCTTTAAAAAAAAAAAAAAATGAAAGAGATACTTGTCACTTACGGCTTTGCCTAGCTACTTTGACCACCATTTACTCAGTTAGCATGAATATTAATTGCAAATCCTTTTCTTTTGCCCGCCTAATATTTTCATAAGCTCAAGTGTTAGACAATAATGCTTATTGTACCTGTTGATCAAAACGGATTAGTTTCTTGAAATGTCATTTTTCTATCTTTTCAAGTTTCTCCATCACATCTTCCTTGGGCATTGTACGACATCACTGTTTGACAGGTTATTGAATGTGCTTTGTTAACATCTTACTCTTTTATGGTGTCTCAAAAATCGAATTTTATTGAGGCTATTAGGTGATCCTTATATTATATACCATTGGAACCAACAGTTTTACCTCCTTTCTAATTTGCGGATCCACGCCTAAAGCAGCTTACTCCTTTTTTTGATATAAGTCATTGTAGGTTTTCTTCTTTTGAAGTTATGTCCTGATGTTTTATAAACTGAAAGTACCTCTTGTCTTCTTATTGTGATAATCGTTAATCAATAAATTATTCAATACTTCAGATTAACCACAATGCTTGATAAACGATCCATTAAAATGTAGCACCAGAGAGCCGATCTCTTACAAAAGCAAACGTCAATGTCGCTCCATAAGCAGGAGATGATGAGAAGGACAGAAGCGATTTATTTATAAAACCAAGAACAATGAAAGACGATGAAAGATAATGAGTTAATAAATTATTAAACAAAATTTGTGGTTAGAAACTTTTTGATAAGTCGACAGAGGCTGCGAAAAAAACTAACCATGCTAACATTTTATACTCATCATTATTTGAATAGCAATGCATCAAAGTTTGCAAACATATTTTCTGTCTTTCCTTAACTGCTTTTAATATTCTTAAGCTATTTGTACTTTATTTCCATCTCCTTATATTTTTAAGTGCTTTAATTCTCAGTTCATATTTTTCCATTAATTCTTTCTTTTCCTTTCATCATTCTAATTTTTCCTTCATTACTTGTCCCGTCTCTCCTCTTTCCTGCAGCGTTCTCTCTAATCTCTTATTCTTATTGTTGACATTCTTCAACCCATTCAATCTTCCCCCTTTTCAGCCATGTCAGTCTAAGTTGCATCCTTTATTAATTCTCTCTTATACGTCGTTCCTCCTAAGTTTTCAGTATACGTTTCAATCTCTTCATTCCCTCTATTCTGTCTAAGTGGTATCCGGCCGTCCACATCTTTGGGCCGCACCGTCACTTTGTCCAGCGAAACAAAATTAATTAAAAAAACCTTGTTGAATGATTTGCCGAATTTGTAAATACATAGATCGATATCTTATGATAAATAACAAGCCTGTATAATTGCTCTAAATGCCACAATTGATTTAGGAAAATATTGGTCATTGATAATGAACTCTTGTGTTTAAGCTTTTAGCAAGATAGCGACACCGATAGTGTTGTTCTGAAAACAAACTTGGTGGCAATGTTGAGCATTCATTTCACGGATGAGAACCATTGATCTTCTACTATTATTGGCAAAGGCCACGTGTTCAACTTATCATTGATTTGCTCCAGAGATAAATACACAAAAACGCCGTGATTTCTCAGTTATGATTATAGATTGGATGTCACTTCGGTTGAGTGTTGACATTTGTATACTTTCTTGAAAAAAGTTGATCATAAAACGCCTTGCACGTAAAAATTACAAAATTCAAAAAAATTGCACTCTCTTTACACGACGGAATTTGACCTGCATTGATTCGCATCCATAGATGTATGACATCTATAATGTACAGGTCATATTCAACGAAATGAAGAGGTCAAAATTGAATTGACAATGAACTATACCTAAATGTTACTAAATCACAATATTGAGTGACAATATGAAGAACTATAACCTCTCTGAAAAGGGAGCTACATTTGATGACCGGTACCAATTGGCTACAAAAGCTTGGGGTCTCTTGTTTTTAAGTTGATAATTGGTCAATTCATTTTAATAAACATACGTTTGTAATATACAAAGAAAAGCAATGCCAAACAGTTATATACCTGATTTTGTAAACCGCTTTATCTTATCTTTAACCTATGTCTGAATGTGTATACATCTTTAGCTATTAATCATAACAAATATTTGGTAATATTGACAAGGTGAAAACAAATCGATAGCCAATTATATTTCAAACAAGACTAAAGATGACACAAAATGATCGATGATCTTTGTTAAGTCAGCGATCAAGTACTACACACGTCGCGCGATAGATAATTTGACGCTCAAGTAACCATCGTCATGATTGACTGAGAGTATAGTTCCTCGTGGAATTTCAGTTGAATTTCTGTTGAAGACACCTTCTGTGTCACAATCTTCTAAATCACAATCTATTTTCTTAAACAAAAGACTATAGAGTATCCATATACCGTACCATAAACTATTTGATTTCTTTTCCGGGGTCATTAAAGTCATTGATAATTTGTTAATTTCTGAAAGAAAAAATCAAAAAACACTGAAATATATATATAAATAAATAAAAAAGTAACAAAAAGTAACACGGGCACGCGTGTGACAACGAAATTAGTAATCAAACACAATTGACCTTCACAGGTTTACTTGATACTGTTATTATTTAATATTTTGTTTTCAGAAAAAAAAACAATGGGCATAATGACCACATCATCGCTTTTGTTACTTTAAAAATAACAAATCTACCGAAGAAAACAAATATTATGTATGTGGTTTGGTAAAAATATATATTTTGTTACTGCGTTATTACGTTAAACCCGATAAAAAATAACAACTACCATGACTACTGCCATTTTAGTTGATACAAAATCCATATTTTTATCATATCATAAAGTCACCTGTCAAATCTGTCGTCTTGGAAGTTGGGATGAGTTCATTCAGTGGGTAAATAAACCGCAACTTGAGACTAGACTAAGGTTTTATAATGTCTTTTAGACGAGACAAAGTAGGATGTACAGTGTTGTACTTGTGGTAAGATATATGCTTTAATTGAATCAATGATAATTAAGCAAGTCGCAGAAAGTATTGTCAAGGTGTTGGTTACAAGTACGCCAATAAGCACCACTTCATAATACGCTTGATTTAAACAGATCAAATATATTTTTCATTCATAGCAATTTTATGAGTGCTTGTTATTTAAAACGTTATCATTTTATGATCAGCATGATTCCTTTATTTTGTGTGGTTTGAAACATGTTTCCGTCCCTTTTAATTAGGTACTGGACATTAATGGTGAAGCCGATCGGAAAGGAAAAGGGAGTCATAATGATGGTAAATATAGCTTACGATTTTTGTCGGCATCAAACAGGGTGGTATAAACCTCCTTTGTAAACATTGTTGTAACAAACACTAATTTGGTGTAATTATCAAACCCAAACAAGAAAGAATAACAAAAACTTGAACAATAGATATAACACAAAAGGTTTAAATACTAAGGTCGATTGATTAAGCCAATTTGTAGTTTTGACAAATTGATAAAAATTCATCTTACTGATTTGAAAAGATTATTATTTGTGACAAGGTTCTAAGATATAATCAAATTAACAAATGAAAATGGGAAAACGGTTTGTTGTATTGTATTTACATGTTTATTTAGTACTTGAATTTGTTATTTCATCTCTTTCAATAAATCTTTTGTTAAGACATTTTTGTTAACCAATTATTCATTGCTTATGAACAGTATTTTGTGTTATTTATTCAAATCACTGTACCTATATTTTTATGTCATATTAAAATTGCATCATATTTGCTAAAAAAATGTATATTCAAACGTATAATAAATCTTATTAAGTTATCGTGATTGATCGTGACTTACCGGGATTTTTTTATTAGTCATAATTAATGTTATCATGTATATAACACATTTCTCTATGTTTATATTTGTGATCGTTCTAAAACATAACATCATAAAGAATGATAAATGTATTTTTCGTCACCTCAAAATGAACACGTTTTTATTTCAGAACAGTTAGAAATATACGGTGTCTTGTTTTGTAAACAAATCGCACCAATAGCCCTTAAACCAAGACATTCATCGATATAATGACAGTTGTAAAGAATTTATTCACAATGAAGAAAAGTTACTTAACCATGTTATCAGCGGGATTGTTCACCTCAAAGTTTAAAGTTATCAACACATCCAAAATGAAATATAAATGATGCACTGTTTTGCAGTTAATTTGGCCCTTTAGTACTTAAACGAGAACATAAAAACACCCAAGAATTATAAACTTAGTTGTAAAAATTTCATTCCACAATGAAGGAGATTGACTCAACAGCGGGTTATATGTTAATATTTTAAAGTCTCGCTAATGAAGCGAAGTCACACAGAAATAAGCAAGTCCACAAAACACGATTCGAAAACTCACAATATTTGTCTTATGCACGTGTCTAAATCAGTTTCATTGCACTTGATTTGGTGTTAATGAATCGACTAATAGGATTGAAACCAAGTAAGCTCGTTTGTTTTTTTTTTGAGAAAAAAAATCTTTACGCAAGGACGTCGTAAATCTGATTTTAAAAATCATCGTGATAATAAAGGAGTATTAGATTTTTCAACAAAGCATTTGCTATATACAAATTGAATATTAGTTTAGGAGATGCAATTAAAACGTTATATGAACCTTGTCTATCTATACAAATTTCATGCAAAGTAGTAAGTTTGTTCCACTTGCCCGAACTACTCAATATGAACTCACTTGTAAGCTTTCGTGAAGTTTTGCAAAATAAACGTAAAAGGTTTCAATACATTGGTCACCTTTTCTGGCATTTTCTAAATATTATGCAATTATTGTGATCATTGTGAAAACAATACACACTAAGAATATCTGAACCTTGTTTATCTGAACAAATTTCATGCAAAGTAGTAAGTTTGTTCCACTTGCCCGAACGACTCAACGAATGATTACATTAAAACTTTCAAAATTATCTTTGACAAAAATACCATTTGACAAGAGTGCCTGAAAGCAATTTGTCTACACGAAACATTAATCAATATCATCATTGTTGCGTTGTACGGGTAACACCCTTTAATCGTACTGTCGCAAGCAATAACGCAATTAGCGTGCTCTTTCCATACACTGCCACACCGTTTGCCACAGTCGGCTCACTAGTAGCAGCGTTTTGTGAGTGTTATTTTAGCCTCTCATTTGTATCACTAAATGAAACCTTCCAATGAACAAGAGTTGCAGTTGAACTTAAATGAAGCCATAGCTTTTGCTAAACAGGTCGCGTGTCTAAAACCCCTTGATGGACAACTTGGAGACAGACTCCTCTTTTTAAACTGACTTTTGACGGCTTTGGTAGTGACATCACTACAGGCGGTCTACTTTCTTCAGCCATCAAAAGAGATAAATACCCTTTTCAAATTCTCGGACCAACAGCGTTGATCTAACAATCTTTCCCTCAGAACCTAGTGACCACTCGCGTGTTCATACCCTGCTTAATGCACCTCAAATAATCTTTATAGTATTTTTTCTATGGAAGTTAAAAACTTGATGCGTTCAGTTTGGTGATGAAAATGAATACCGTACTATACTATGACTTTGGGACAAAAAAACGGTACATAGTTAATTCCCTTGGGCGACTTGTAAATGCATCATCTGAAGGGGGAAACACTTGTTCAGTAGGATTTTTAAATGTAAGGATTGCTCCAGTTTCCAAGTATAAAGCTAATCAATAAAGTTATAAATGCAGATGTGCTTCCATGATGCAACATTCGATGATGAAAAGTAACAAACGATATAATTTTAACATCTTGTTCTTACTATGTTGTCAATAATTTATTAAATTTGATTGAAATTAATGATATTGAAGGTGTTCAGAATGGCAAAAGCGCAACGTCGTGTTTATATTCATGAAATAAGCTGACAAACCAGCTGCTTGTGCTTCCACTGGGTCTGTGACGTACAACGAGCCCTTTGCACTTTCACTCCATATACTTGGCATAATAGCCTAAAAATTGTGAACTAAAAACAAATCTGGTTTTTCAAAATCCTCATTAATATTCATGAAGGGTGTGTAAGTTGAAAGGACAGAAACTTGTAGAATTATTAATTTAAAAGTACTAAAGTAAGAATTCAAACGAACAGGTTGTATTACAACTGTTGGAGCATATCAATTGGGTTGAAATCACAGCCAATAGTAGTGATTTTTTAGTAGAATTGGAACCGCCCTTTATTTGTTTGTTGTTTTGGTAATCATATGTTGTCGAATTGAATTGAAATCATAGCCAACGACAAGGTGATTTCTACAGAATTGGAAAAGCTCTTTATTGGTTGGTTTTGCTTTTTTGAAAATTATTGTGGAATTGACATTCCCCTTTTTCTTTGTTTACACAAATGGGATAGTAAACACAAACAGCCACTAACTGGTGAAGAGAATCGACGATCCGTTGCACTTGATCCAACTTCAGTGCCCAGCGCGACTGACGGTGTTCTCCCGTATACATTTCTCCTGACTCTTCCCGTACTACCATGACTACCATTGATTCCCACGTGCAATGAAAAAATATCAAATTAACTTCTGTTATGGATCACTGCTGATTATTTAAATCATCTTTTTGTAGATCTTAAAGACATTGTTATTTTGTAAGAGTAATTGGCTATCTCATCTTTTTCTTTTGTGTATTAACGTAGGATAATTTTCTGGATGCCAATATAATAGCAATTAAAGAACTTTACCGGGTGGTTAAGTTATAATACGCGTGTACCTTATATCCGGATTTTTGAATTATTTTTCACCAATTCAGTCTATTGTGTTATATTTTAAAACCAATTTAGAGTATATTTGTAATTCTCCCACACTATCTCTTTCTAATTATTTATGGTTGGTCACGTATAATTTTGAAAAAGTAATTAGCCTATTTGAAAGACAAATCTTATGTGAAAGTTGTTTTTCGATTTCATAAGTTTTACTTTCGTTCCCTATTTTCTCTAATGTTGCTTTGTTATTTTAATTCTAAATAAAAAATAATGTTATTTTTCCGTTCTCATGAACAATTTCTACGAAGTATATATTTATCAATGTTAATATCTTTGTTCAATATCATGACAAGGGGAAAATGTTTTAACATCTTTTGTATTCTATTCGTTGTTGTACATTATAATCTTTCTTTCTTTCGTTATTTCTTTCTTTTCTTTTTTCTTTCTTTCTTTCAATCTTTCTTCTTTTTTTTTTTTTTTTCTTTTTCTTTCTTTCTTTCTTTCTTTCTTTCTTTCTTTCTTTCTTTCTTTTCTTTCTTTTTTTTTCTTTCTTTCTTTCTTTCTTTCTTTCTTTCTTTCTTTCTTTCTTTCTTTCCTTCCTTCCTTCCTTCCTTCTTTCTTCTTCTTTCTTTCTTTCTTTCTTTTTGTTTCGTTTCATTCGTTTGTTTTCTTTTGCATTATATAATGAATATAGTTTTGTTCTTTTTCTGTCTTGTGTTGCACCTTTTTTTTACATAATTTTTCTGAGGTTATCTGTGTTATTATTTGTTTCCCGAAATATCGTGTCTAATAGAATGAATTTACATCAATCTTAACGAATAAGCATGCCTTTGTAAATATGACAAGTAAACTGAAACTTATCTTTTACCAAGCGACGGAAACCAGCACGGTCGCGTGTTGGCCTCATAAAAATAACATGATAAAGGTAAATACCCATAATTATGTTAACTTTATCGAACGAGTCCAGCAGTTTCATCATATACATGAAAAAAGAAACGCGTGCATATATTTTGATAATCACTTCCATCACTTTCCTTCACATTTTAAAATCAATTAAGATCCTAAGAATAATTTACCAGATTTAAACCGTCTTAAATATGTGACAATGATTGAACACGATATAGGAAACATATTCGTCGACAATGCGCAACACGCTTTTCGAGTCACCAGCGCGTGTTGTATGAAAGTATGCCGCAGGGAGGATATAGCCAATCCCCGCTGGAATTACAATAACGCGTATATCTCAGGTCTTGCGTTCCTTAAAAAAGGATTCAGAAGGTACCCAAACTTGCAACTTTACTTTAAATGTATTGTTTTGCTAAACCAGGATTACGTCTTTGCTGCTTGTTATTGTATTATGATTTTGACGTCCGTTGGCTTTAATCTATAGCAGATAATAACAAAAGGACAGTAACTTTTGAAACATTATTTCGTTAAAAAGCGCGTGTGCCCTGCGGAATGTGTGTATACACGGGGTCTGTAAACAAGATAAACCACAACAACAATCTCTTTGAATGACTCTAACAAAGGGCAGTAAACAGAAATCTTTGATCGACAAAGTTTGGTCGTGCAGTCAACCATCTTGTTGTTTTACCCGCCCTAAAAATTCAAAACGTGGCCATTTTCTTCCATTTTAACGATGCCTAGAGGTCTCTTCGTATGCTTAAATTCGCATTAGCTTAAAATAATAGAGTACTAATCCCTCTGACCTATATTTGATCTTTTCAATTTTCCTTTTTGTTTTCTACGTTGGTCTTGATCATATTTCTAAAATAGAGTAAGACAATATCTCTACCAAGAGACACGAAAAAGACACGGTATGGCTGAACATTCAAATTGATAATTGATTTGTTTAGTACCAAGTGAACTCCAGATTGAAGTGGGTATGATGAGTATGCTCTGTGCAAATAGGAATGTTAGATAGCCAAATGTAAAACTCTCACCAAGCATTCTGATTTTGCCGGGCTGTCTGACATACTACTGCATTACAATGAACATGACTTTGACATGGAACATAATGCATTCCTGGTACGTAATGTCAGTTTGTTCATTGGTTGCTCTCATAAGCTTTAAAAAAGACAAAATGTAGTTATTAGCGTAATGTAACACTATTTACATACTCATAAATATGAGCGCTATAACTTGTTAAATTAGTTATTTATTTCATCATGATTGGATCACAAGTACCATGCTCTTCACTTTTTTGAACCCGGTGCTCTTTGGCACGTGCTGTTGAGCGAGCCATCAAGCCATAAATTCCACTCACAGCCCATGCTCAACTTCAAAGTTATCAAATCTTTGAAATATCTTACCAACCCAAATTTAATTTTTGATTTGTTAAGTGTGCTGATTTACCTCCACGGGTTAGGAGACAAAGATACAGGTATATAGGTAACGTGTTAAACCAATACGTTTTCCTTTCTTTTGTACATGAAGCGATTCCTACGAATTTTTTTATCATATCAAGGACAAGATCCAAAGTATTGCACTTGGTATGGTAGTATAATGATTATTGTGCAAGAGGACACGTTGTTGGTTACTCATGTGCCTACCTTCGTCCCAAAACCGTAGAATGGGCCATCTGCTATTGGAAATAAAAGATTGTCTTTTTACAATTTCATAATCAGACTTAGAGAAAGTTCTCTATCCATTCATGACAGGCAAAGTAAGAGAATAATAACCGTAAATAACAATAATTATATTTAAAAGACGCCAGCTCTGTCTCTCATATTCTTTCCACACACACAAAGGTTTCATTTCCATTATTGTTTATCTTTATTATAATATCTCGCAACTTTTAAAAGTCATATAACGTGCCTATCATATAAATCTTTTTGTAGAATATCTGTATATTTATTGTTTTTCTTCCCAATTAAAAGAAAACAAAGGTATAGTACCTTGGCACGGTTCCCACGATTGCTTTGTGTTTATTTATCTTAGTTTTATCTTTATAAAACTCTATTGGAATTCGTCACACCGAATAAATCCCTGGTGCGTGGATGGGTTTATGTGCGCTTATGCGAGACCGTGATAAAGACCTCAATTAAGTTTAAAAAGCGTTTAATTATCGTTGCATGTACCTTAATGAGTTCGTAGGTAAATGATTTTAGGTCCGTTGTTACTATAAAGTCTCTCAAAAGAGGTTTTTATGTCGAGCACAGCTGAAATCCAAGAGATAACACTGACGAAAAATTATCTGTCTAGCCATTTTATGTTACGGAACGCTCGTATTGGGATTTTAGCGGTTACCGAGCGACTCGCTTACTGTGCTGATTTGTTTTCTGATTAAATTTATCCCTGAGAATAAGAAATAATTCTTCATAACACACTTGCAATACTTAATTTTAACATTTAACATCTAGAATAAGCCTAAAGAATAAATCTTGACAGTTCCTTAAAGAAAGTTTAATGCTTACCACAACAGCCGGCTCAGGATACGGCGTCCACTCGGTATAACCCTGATGAGGCGGTGCATGCTGTAAGGGAATAGTCATACCAAGATTTTCAAGTTCTTCCAATCTATGTTGCCTATTTGCTTCTTCATCCAATGTTTCCTTGAGATGCATTATGTAATTAATAGCCGTTCTAAGTGTCTTAACCTTGGACAGTTTCTTATTTCTAGGTTCTGTCGGGATTTTTCTCCTGAGTCTGATAAAACCTTCGTTGACTAGCGACACTCGTCTGCGTTCCCGGGCGTTTCTTCTCTGCACGAGATGCGGTTCTTTATCCTTTGCTTGTACGGCGGCTTTACTGCTAGAAGATGAATTTGATGAACCGGAGTTTTCTCCTCCCGTGCGCCCGGTAGCTCTTCTCCGTGTACGGAGTAGTCCTGATTTTTGTCCCTGTGTAGTGTTTTGGCGTTTTGGTATAGGTTCGTCGCAAGAACCATCACTGCTACCAGGTGATGATAACATCATGTCCGAGCGATTCCCGCTAGCTGATTCCGATGCCATGTCATCAACGATTTTGCCACGGAATGGTATAAAAAAACTCGAACTTTTTTCAATGAACAGCAATGACTTCTCAGTGCTTCAATGCTTAATGAGCAACGTCGTCTGGTGATTGTCTTGTTAAGTATATATAGTTAGGATGGGCAGAACGTATGGTTTTGTTCCAGTAGTGCAATTTGAAGTCAACACCGTGAAAACCGCATCGATGGTTAGTTTTTCTTTCGTTGTGATGATAGAGAGAACTGGCCAAGATTGCAGCACACGTTCAGTAAAATGGTGAATTAGCTTCAGAGATCAACCATGACGGAGGCACGTGCCGTGCCGATCTTTAAACTGTCTAAACCTGATAATCTAACAGTCCGGATTACCCTCTCGAATAAGATAAATTAAAATCTCACCGCACAAGTGTCACTGATAAGTCATCTAAATGTGCAAGCGTTTTGTTTAATGGTTGACTATCAGATAGATACTGCGTACTGCATCTAATCCCGCGGCGGTATTTTTCCAGATTTAAACGAAATTAATTACACAATTATTGTCTTGTTATATATCCACACCTCCGTTGATTGGTTTAACCAATAGCATGTCTTCTAACTCACTCCGTCTCTTTATCATGTCTATCAGCTCACCAAATTATGCTAATAGCGATATCATGTCTCAAACGACACCACACTGGTGAATATATAATTATAAGTTAATATTTCCTTTTTGTGCCTGCTGAATATATCAGATGAGCACCTCGTACTTGAAGCTTAAGTATCTCATTAATTATTCATATCGTGTTAACTACATGGATTTGACCAAAACAGTGCCATAGTCGAACGCCAGCACGCGCAACTCGTCGTATTGTGCTGATATTCCCAAAACTAATGCGACTTTCATTTATCTCTATTTGTGGTTTATCCCGCTTCATCATTTTTGCTCGACTTTTACGAATTTTGATAGGTTGGTGCCTGAGGCTCAGCGGGGCCCAAAATGTAGTCACACGCAAGCGCGAAGGGGCGATATACAGGGGGCTGTGACACTTCTAAATCGTGCTGCCACGCAGAGACCACTCACGAGCGGCATTACATAGAACAACTTTGACTCAAGGCGCATATACCACAAGCAACACTGTTTTCAGATAAAAGACGGGATCATCTAATTGGGCAATACAAAACAGCCTCTTGACAAGCGTACGGTTTTAATTGGTAACTTGTTCTCATTCTTTATTCTCTTTGAATAGACACAAGGAAATGTAACTCCTTTTCCAATGAAAATAAGACCTGCCTACGAGCTCCACTTTTCGATTAACTCGTCAGCGAGTGAATATAGTTCAGTTAACTTCTTAAGAAGTTTAATCCTCTCCCTTGCAAACGACCATTTTTTTAACTGTGTTAAAAATGAAATACATTCCAAAAATATTTGTAATTGTTTATTATATCGGAAGCACCATTCAAAAAAATATAATTACCGACAAGTAACATTATTATCCAGAATTGCATTCCTGGTTGATAAAAAGCCTTTGATTTTAAAGAAAAATTCTTTTAATGACAGTTTATGCCATAGACACGTGAAGTCGTTTGGAAGTGAGGAAAAATCCAAGGCTTATCCACAACACTTAGGTATATATAATATATAAAGATTAATTGTGATGTTTTGTCTTAGTTTGAATAACAAAAGCATATTAAAAAATTGTGTTTTAAGGCGGAAGTCTAATGATGTCTCGATCGTATATTAAATTGGCATAATAAGCTGTGATTTATCAGTCGAGTACTTGGCAACAATTGTCTTAGTTCAAGTGTAACAGTCTGTAAGGAAGTTAATTACTCATACGTTATTAATTTAAGACATGAATATATTAATTAATTTTGACTGATAAAGATAAAAATTTAAACTAATTTTATTCTGTCTGAGAATAATATATGATTCAACTTAAATGATTTGACAAATAAAAGGTGGGTTTTTATTGGTGAAAAGGGGCGTCAAGGGGAACAGCAATACTTGAGGAAAAAAAGCCTTTAGGATATAGATTACATTAATGTACTTATGGTTTTATTAATATCTGTGTGGTAAGCATCTGTATTTGAATAGGATTATGCTGCTGTTATAAATCAGCTGACCCTGAACTTGGTCCTGGCATTGGAAACTTGATTATTATACAGGGTGAGTAAAGTAAAAAAAGAGCAATAGTGCAAAGAATGCATCTTTATTTTAGAATCAGGTTGAATTCTTTAGGTTTTAAAACGTTTAATAATGATATATTTATTGGTGACCCTGTGTGAAAAAATGAAGTAATTAACATTTACCGTTCTGTTATTATGACACATTTTATGGCGATACCCAATTTTAGTATTTGTCCACGAGATATCGAAGACACATTAAGGAAGCCATCTTGATCCGGCAAAAGGGGGCCAACACTTTCAACCGAGACGAGGGCAACCACTTCCTACCCCACATATATGACCAATTACTCCACTCCAAAACGCCACCAACGTCGAGTTCCAGCAGGAAACAGACGAGGAGTGTGAAAGTTGATCAGTCAATTTGAGAAAGTACTACGGTGTAGTACGAAACGTCATTGCGGTATGTTTAAGATCTTTATACCGAAATACATTTGGATTTGTACAAAAGAACAAAAGAACATTACATTTGCAAATATGAATTATGAACAATCCTGATGAATTTATAAAAAGGAAGGTTTTATTTCAAACTCTAATGGTGACCCGCAGGTCAAATTGCTAGAATTGTACATTAAATACAACTAAACAGACACAATGCAATTTGCAGGCAGCAGCTTAATCAGCACCAATATTGCAACATTGAAACAAACAACTATACAAACATCCAATCCAACCCAACCCCATCCCCCAGTAGACAATGAGGATAAAGTGCCTTGCCCAAGGACACAACACGTTGGCACGAGCGGGGCTCGAACTCGCAACCTGTGGATTATGAGTCGGGCGCCTTATCCACTCGGCCACACGTGCTCCACAATTATTTATGGAAAGAGTTTATTTTACGAGATATACCTGTTAAATTACATTTGCAAATATGAATTATGAACAATCCTGATGAATTTATTTATGGAAAGAGTTTGTTTTACGAGATATACCTGTTAAATTACATTTGCAAATATGAATTATGAACAATCCTGATGAATTTATTTATGAAAAGAGTTTATTTTACGAGATATACCTGTTAAAGGTTTAATTTGTGGATCACAGCCAGTAATACGAAATGGAACATTGCAAAGATTTTACAATTTTAATTCGTGCTAATAATATGGTTTTGATTTTTGTAACAAAGAAGGGGCAGACACCACACCATATTTTTTATCGTTTTACAATTACCATGATTTGATTATATGTGGTGTAAATAATGACGACAATTCGTACAAATTCTGCTTAAAGCTAGAGGGCATGTACAACGAGTTTATTCCCCTTGCAACCTATCATAGCTGTAACGCAGAATTGAAGTCAAGTATCGAGTCGACAAAATGAGGTAATTATTACACGAAGATGTCATAATTTTTGCACACTTGATTTGTTTAACTGGATGAGACCTATGATTAAGGCATTGCCATGGGCTCTTATCCCAGGTCCTGTCAGCAAAACCCTACTTATATTATATCCCAGCTCCACTGATCACTTTCAATTCAATAAAATCATTACACTTCAAATGAAATGCCGAGGGCAAAAAATCGTTCATATGTTTGTTATCAAAATATTAAAACGGGAACACTGTTGTGTCTATTCTGTGTTAAGTACTTTTACTCTCAAATCTCATAAACGAGCATTAATTAAAAGAATTTTGTGTGCTTTGTCATGAATTTGTTTTTGCAAAACGAATAGAAAATAATTGTGCATCACTAAATACAATTTCAACATAATCATCTTCATATGTACATAGTCACATAGTCATGTTAAATTACCAGATTCATTGTGAACAATGACTTATTAGATGGAAGGGGTTGGCACTTAAAGATTTTACATGTCGCACTTGAAGTACAAGTGTTGTTAAATCAAACATTTTATATTGTTTGGGCAACGTTACATCAAAGGTTTTCATGTACATCAATTGTAACATAAAATATATTTTTAAAATCACTTGTATACTGGTTTTTATTAATTACTCTGCATTGTCACATATAAGATTTTCATGTATTGAAATCTACAGCCTGTCTCAAAAAAAATTGTGCAAGTGAAAAACGTCCTCTTTGGCAATTAGAAAATACTGATGTGACATGATGCTGTTACGAGTCGTACTTGACTCAAGGCCAAAATCACCTTTTACCCGAACTCACACGAATGCACAACGCAAATACACTGTTTGTTTAAGCTAACAAAATCTTAGTCTTTAATTGAAAGCAAGTTTTGTTTGGTACAATATAATGACAACAAATGCACATATACACTAATCAAATATAATCACTCTTTATCTATTTTGTACTTAGCCAGCATTCTTCTTGGCGATCATAAAGTTCTTGCAATGTTCTGGACGACTGATGTAATATATCCTTATTCACTTGTCCTGCGAAAATCAGCGAAGTCCAGTGAACACTTGAGTTTATGAATATCCTTGCGTATGAAATCCTCACACAAAAATGGCGTTACTTTCTCCTCCAAACTCCTTGCGCTGCTTGCTCCAAACTCAACTCCTTGCGCTGCTTTCTCCAAACTTGGTGCTATTTCCACCTTTCACACAATATCTTCAGGAAGCAGGACTGCGATGCAGTTGTCCCCACTTATTTTGACAGTTGCGTTGAATCAGAATACCAGACTTCAGCAAGTCGACAGAAGAATATATTTTCCTTTCTTGGAAGACGTATTCTAGATCTTCTCCGACAACACTGGCAAATAGTAGTACTTTGACTACATAAAATATTTCTGGTTTGCAATTTCCTTTCTTTGAAGGAATTGGACTGTATTAAAGCACATTAGCTAGCTAGCCCAGATCAACACTATAAACTGTGTAGAAATATGTTTACCTTTTCTTATATACCAAGGGAAAAACCCCATTCTATCAATAGGCTATTACTACCTTCACACTATTCTGCAGTCTGGGAAATTCCAAAGTCTTAATTATAACATTAACCTTTCACATTTCATCACTTCCTGGGGAATCCCCTGACATCACTTCCTGAGGGGAATCCCGTGATATCATCTTCATTTACCTCTAGGGGTATTCCCATATGTGACCGTACACCACGAATGAGCCGTAAATGTCCTCAATTGTATTCTGAGTTACAGTGGAAAATGGGCATGAAGGTCATATTCATAGGTATTTCAATTTGGTGCTACGTGTACTATCTACACTAAAATAAACAGTCAGGAAAGGGCATTTTGATACCCTTAAGGTGATTCAAACTTGTACGTTTACAAGTGATTGTAAGTTATCGTAAACTAGAATAAAGCAAGACACTTTTGCAAATTATAACAAACAAGTTTGTGCTTTCTTGATGTCGTCAATTCATTTACCATAATATTTACTAAATTACTGTTTCGTAAACATTTAGCTTAAGATATGTTGGAAGGAATTATTAAATAACACAAAATAAAATGTAGAAAAGGGCAACTTTCTATAGACGAATCCAACGAGCCAAGTCATGGTCAGGATTTGGTCGGCCATTACTGGGTCCCCGCAACACCAAACTGGTGTTGTGACTGCCCAATTGGGTGGATTAAAGCCGCTTAAAAATCGATGTTAGATTATTTTGTGTTGTAAACTGTCATCATTCTTTTGTCTACGTGTAACACGGGTGATATAATGCAGTTTAAAATACCCTCCAAGGCCGTATCATTTCACATTTTAGGTGAGATTGAGCCGGCGGGGACCTAGCTATGGCTGCTATTGAGGTGTGGGAATGCGTGAAATTGGATTCGTCTATACACACAAACTTCGCTACATTATATTACTAATGAATCGTCCAATACATGTCACTGTGCAAATTCTAAATTCAACACGAGAAATCACAGTGCAATAATAAGTAAGTTCGTTCCTTACCCCGGAGGCTTCGAATTAAATATACATAATATAAAAAGCCACTGAAATCTCAAGCTAGCTAACTTTATTCCCAGGGCTTAACTAGTATTTGACGTTACTGGTTCAAAAGAAGTTAAATCGATACAATTGTTTGGTTTCCTCAGAACCATCCAGACAGAGGTAAAATGAATCACTTGACTTGGCAATCACCTGCTCCGAGTTCCGTTTTTTGCTGCTCTTGGCTTATGCCTCGGCCGCTTCGGTATTACTAGTATCTATAAGCGTACGGAGCGACTTTGTAGAGAATTGTGTGCTAGGAAGAACCTCATAAATCCTGCATGAAAGGGTATTGATAGAGACTGATATGATGAAGCTATAAAAAGGAATGACGATGATGGTACAAAATAGATGATTTCATTTGATAATGTGACTGATTAATTTGGTGTCACTTTATCGGCGCTACTATATATATTTTAACAAAATGTTATCACAAACATCTATCAATTTACTTTGACAGTGTTTAATTATCGTTTGTAATAATTAGAGTAAGGGACCGTTCACAAACACTTGTAAGGGGGGACCTGATGCAAAAAGGGGGCCCTGAAAATTTTTGACCCTCCTAAGGGGGGCCCTGAAAAAAATACCCACAAATTTTCCTGGAAAAATTAAGTTTATATGCTTTTCTATGGGGTTGACCCATAATTTTCATGTCAAAAAGGGGACCCTGAAATTTGTGAGGTCTGTAAAGGGGGCCCCAAAAATGTTCGCGATGAAATTTTTTTGCATCAGGCCCCCTTACAAGTGTTTGTGAACGGTCCCTAATATTAACAATTAATTAAATGAATATTAATGAGCAATCTGAATCATTTTAAAATTTTGAAATAGATGAGTGAATGTTCTTTTGTATAATTTTCAAGAAGAAAATACTGCTTCAGGTTTCAATTAGATTTAGTAAATTCAGCAACTCTTTTCTTCACACATTGCGAAAAACCAAAAACCAAGGGAGTTGAAATATAAATATATATGTCTCGTAAGTAGAAATTCTAAGTAGAAATTTTCCTCTCTTAAATAAAAACAATAAGGGCCTCCCTCAGAGAAAGTACGAGCGATATACATGTTTTTATTGTACTTGGTCCTAGGTAATTGTAACTCTTAAAGCAGCGTTATCCTTGCATGGCATCTAAAGCAGCTACAATGCTGTAAAAAATGTGTTGGGACACTTGTGGAAAACGTACACTTTATTAGGGCCTTATTTCCGTAATTCGCAACGTGATCAAATGGAGGTTTCTTTGGTGTCAAGCCTGTACATTTTCCTAACACCCCAATACTCCCCCTTCCTCACCAATCAATGTTGGGTGTCACTAGGCGCGTGACCAAAACAAGTAGGATTCAACATTGACCGGGGCAGTGGGGGCTTATTTACATAACCCTATCAAAACCGTCCCAACACTTATGGCCAGCATTATAGTTTTTACTCGTTATATTATTATGCTTGTGAGCGTTTCTCATGGTAACGGTTAGTATATAGGATCGATTGCCGGAACCAAGAAATACAGAACGACTTCAACTTAACTAAAACATGAAAAATGGAAAGATGGCTGTTTTTTATAAGCAAACAAATCATTAAACAAGGCGGGGGGCAGTTTAGTGGAAATAAAATGTGTATCGATATCATGGGCATCGTTGCTGTCCGGACAACCCTTCTCTTAATGGTGTTATTATAGTCAACAAAATAACATAATACTTTGAAAGAAACATGAAGTGTCCGCCTATTTGGACGCTTGTCCTAAATATAACCACATGCATGGAAGACGACGACTACAATATTATTAATATTATATAAGTGTTTTAATAGTGTTATCATAAAGGAATATACTAAACTAACACCCTTTGAAAATTTCAAAAAATCAAAAGTTTGTCACAGTGCCAACCACTTATAAAACAAGCGCAAGAATTGAGTCACTTCAGTTCAAACGAAAGGGGTAGTTAGCTGGGCTGGGTCGCTTTATTGGTCCTGTGTTATTGGGATGTTTGTGTACATTTGCTGCTTTTAATAACAAGCCAACTTATTAAGGATATTCATACCATTTCTCGCCTGAATTATTGTAAATTATGACACCCCATAATAACAGTTTGTATTATCAAATGTTTTATTTGTGCTATTAATACAATCCGTGCTTCTAAATAATGTAATATATAGTTGTGATTTATCGCGAGCAACTAATAACATTGGGCTATTCCAAAAAATAGATGCATACCCCCTGACTTTTTTGTCCAGTCATGATTGTTGGAAACCAGACTTTTAAAGTGTCCAAAGGCGAAAACATCCAGCAATGCTCAATTTGAGAGCTCATTTTTGACAATTCTGTGATTTTTCATTTATTTATTTGCTCCGGGAGATTTTTAATATTGAGGTGCCATCAATACGAGGCTTTCCTCAAGGCGCGAAACGCTGATGTGGGGTATGCATTTTACATGAATTTACCTATAATTATGAATTATATCTTAAAATTATGAATTCTACCTTAAGGGGGTACTACACCCCTGGCCAATTCTGTGCCTATTTTTGCATTTTTCTCAAAAATTATAGCGCATTGGTGACAAGTAAGATATGTATATTATAGGGGCAAGGACTACAAGTACTGTACTGAAAATTCAGCAACTCAAAGCAAGTAGGTATTGATTTATTGATCAAATATTGGTTTTCCCTCATTTTTGACGGTAACTCCACAACTGTTGTCTGTGCTGAAATAAAATTTCCAGTGCAGTAGGCCTACTTGTAGTCCTTGCCCCTAAAATATACATATCTTACTTGTCACCAATGCGCTATAATTTTTGAGAAAAATACAAAAATAGCCACAAAATTGGGCAGGGGTGTAGTACCCCTTAAAATTATGTATTTTACCCTACTTTCATGTAAGTGATGAAACGACAAAGTATTCCGCTACTGTAAGATTACCGTGTCTTGCAGAAAACAGAACTTGATGGTATCCTTGGACAAGTTTTAAAATCCCCAAACTATTAACTTGGTTGCATCAATTTTAAACTTAGATCAGTGAGAGGGTCACTATTAATCGCCAGCTTAGACCTGCCCAAGGCACGTGTCACCATTTCCATTTCAAAAAAGACCTGTCCACTCGCGGTTAAAATTTTTATGATGAAAGAACATTTTATAAGAGTTTAATGTCTCGAAGGCAGAGCATATTGTGCACGTGAACATGGTGAAGATAGTATGCAGCTGCAACGTTGCTAGCTATCTAATGCCTATCCACTCCTCCTTGTCTGTATAATAACCAACGGTGAATAACAGGAGACAACCCCGTCGCGGGTACAATTTCCACCAGTAATTATCCAAAAAAAGATGAGGATATAGTTCAACTGCAAGTAAGATTAGCCCAGCATCTATAAGCCGGCTTGGTTTATATCGTTGTTGGGCTCATTGTACCAAATGCACAAGAAACGTATTGGGATGAAAGTTTTCTTCAGGCTATTTCTGAAAAGGCAATAGTTAATACACCAGCGAGTTAAATAAACTTAGTAACCTGACGAGTGTGCGGCTAGTTTCGTTGCCTTGCTGCCTCTGGCGCGCATCTTTAAGATACGCGAAAAATTAAACAAGTTAACGGATGTAAGTTCGAAACTGTTTCTTTTCTAGTTTCTTTCAATCAACAGAGTTAAGATGAAAGAGATGCTTGTCACTTACGGCTTTGCCTGTCTACTTTGAGCACCATCTACTCAGTTAGCATGGATATTAATTGCAAATCCTTTTCTTTTGCCCGCCTAATATTTTCATAAGCTCGAGTGTTAGACAATAATGCTTATTGTACCTGTTGATCAAAACGGATTAGTTTCTTGAAATGTCATTTTCTTTCTTTTCAAGTTTCTTCCTCACATCTTCCTTGGGCCGTTATATACATCACTGATGACAGGTTATTGAATGTACTTTGTTGACGTCTCTCACTTTAGGATGATGTCTCAAGAATCATATTTTATTGTCGCTGTTAGGCCATTAGGCAATCCTTTTATGCCATTATACCATTGAACAAAACATTTTACCTCCCTTCTAATTTGTAGATCCACGCCTAAAGCTTGTTTTGATATAAATCATTGTATGTGTCCTTCTTTTGAAGTTCTGATGTCCTGATGTTACAAACTGAATGTACCTATTGTCTTCTTATTGTGATAATCGTTATCAATAAATTATTCAATACTTGAGATTAATTACAATGCTTGATAAATGTTCCATCAATATTAATGTAGCACCAGATAGCCGATCTCCTACCAAAGCATATCGCTAATGTCGCTCCATATATTAAGCAGATGATGATGATAACGGCAGAAGCGATTTAGTTATAAAACCAAGGACAATAAAACACAATGACTTCATAAAGAACTAGTCGAAACTTCGGAAATTGTGTTTAGAAACGTTTTGAAAAGACTAACCATGCTAATATCTTATGCTCATTATTATTTTAGTAATAATGCATCAAAGTTTGACAACCAGTTTCATTTCTTGCTTGTCACAGTCTTCTCTTCTCCTTCATCGTTCTAATTTTTCCTTCAATTGATTTTGGAAAATATTGGTCATTGATAATGAACTGTTGTGTTTAAGCTTTTAGAAAGATAGCGACACAGGTAATGATGAGCAGAGAAAAAAAACTTGGTGGCAATATTGAGCGTTCATTTCACGGATGAGAACCATTGCTCTTCTACTATTATTGGCGAAGTCCACGAATTTAACTTATCTCTGATTTACTCTAGAGATAAAGACACACAAATAACGTCGTGATTTATCGGCTATTATTGTAGATTGGGCGGGAGATTGGGTGTCACTTCAACTGAGCGTTGACTTTGTTTACGTTTTTGAAATAGGTTGGACATAAAACGCCTAGCGCGTAAAAATCAGTTGAACTCCCTTTACACATACGAAGCAATTTAACCTGCATTGATTCAGATCCATAGATTTGTGTCAGGCACAAATTACAGAGCAGGGTCACGTGACACAAAACTTCGGACGCTGTGAGAGGTTGCATATCAATCTTCTGTCACAGTTCAATAACAGA
Source organism: Amphiura filiformis (assembly GCF_039555335.1). Lineage (NCBI taxonomy): Eukaryota > Metazoa > Echinodermata > Ophiuroidea > Amphilepidida > Amphiuridae > Amphiura > Amphiura filiformis. Next base: position 26,294,648 of record NC_092639.1, on the reverse strand, counting down.
GATATCATAAAGGATATGGTTGTACGTTCTACTCTCCCACCTGTACAACCTCCTCCCAGAGGCTCATTTACTTGTGGCCAATGCAGATCATGTAAACACACAAGCGTTGATCATCATGATCATATTGATGGACTTGGGCCAGTATCACACACTTATGAAGACACTACATTCACCAGCTCATCTACTGGAGACACCCACACTATCCACAAACATCTCAACTGTCAAACTGATAATGTTGTGTACCTAATTACTTGCACAAAAAAAAAAAAACAGTACGTAGGAGAAACAAGCCGCACTCTTGAACAACGTCTGGCTGAACACTGTGCCGATGCCCGCCACAACAGAAATACACCTGTTGCTAGACATTTTAATCAACCCGGCCACAATGCACGTAACATCTCAGTTATTTGTATCGACAAACCACCCAAAACTAACAGTACTATGAGGAAGAAGTTAGAGAAGGATTGGATCGCTAAATTACAGACCAGTAACCCTCATGGTATAAACATGAAAGAGTAATTTTCTGCCAGTGTATCCTTTTAGGCCTATGGATCTTGTTAGCATTTACTATTGGATCTAGGCCTACATGTATTGTACATGCTTGATGTGTCAATTCACATTTGGCTTTCTTACTGTAGGCCTACTTGCTTGTTAATATTTTTCCATCTTTCAGTAGACCATGTATCACTTCCTATTTTGGCATATTTCATGCCAATTAGTAACGGTATTTCACTGTGCTTTGGTTATAGTGATTTTTGGCTTACTTTTATCCGTAGGCCTATACTCATGCTCTGAAGTTAATTATAATTATGTGCGGACCATTTGCATATTTTACTTTTTATCTGTTTTTCTACCCCCCACCTACTCTTTTTCTGTATGCATGCTACACTTTAATATTTGAGTACTTCCTCGACTTTATTGTTTTATTCAGCAAATTTAACTTAAACAAAAAACAAAATTAAAAAAATTTTTAATTGTTAATTTTATTTAATTTTTTAATTTTTTATTTATTTATTTTTTATTGTATATTTTATATTTTTTATTTATTTTTTAACACATGTATTTTGTAGGCTTACAATACTTGGTTTGTAATATGCATATCACTCTTCTCTCTTTTAGTTTGAGTGACATTAGTCCACTTATCTCTCTCTATTCATTCTCTTCCTCTTCTATTGTCTGCGACCCCTCTTGACATCTACATCCTGTCAATTAGGACAATACCCTATTGTCCTGCGGTGTTGCTCATTTACATAATTATATTGCTTTCCTGTTTCTCATTGTAGTGAACCGTCTTTCATAGAGGTAAGACGTGCTTATTTTGCTCTGAGCTTTGTTTGCTACTGAGTTCTATTTGAACTTGCCTTCAGTTTTTGACTTGAATTTTATTTTTACAAAATTGTTTTTTAACTACAGTTACAGTATGTAGTTTTCGTTGTTTGCTTTTATATTTTGTTGTCTGTCCCTGAAGAAGAGCAGTTTATCTGCTCGAAACGTCGGTTGTATTTTTGTTAACTTTGTCTACCATCCCTGTGGTTTTGGATTTTTTCTAATGCAGACGTAACAGTGCATGTACACCATTCTGGTTTACATACTGCATTAGTTTTTATCTGGTCTTTGTCTTTGTTCCCCACACCAAGTTGGTATACCTGGCTCGAATCTTTCAGAGATGCAAGAGTGAAGCTAAAGCAGCAGGCAGAGTTGGGGGTATGAGGCTATTATTGAGTTAGTTTCCAATATTCTAATAAAGTTTGGTTATTTCTTCATCATGTAGGCCTTAATTTACACGAAATTAGGATTAGGGTTAGGGTTAGGGTTATTAGAAGGATAATGGTTAGGTTTGGGTTCGGATTAGCGTATACGAAATCATTTACGTGGAGTATCAACTTAAGATTTTTTTTTCGTTTTTTTTAATTTTTTTTTAAGCATATATAAAGATTTTAAAAAACGAGTTTTAAGAAAATTTATCTTCGAGTCCCAATTTTTTTTCTTGAGAAAAAGGCTGTTTTGTGATTTTTCTTCCATAGATGACAATGTTAAAACTATTTTTGTTTTTATCCGTTTGTCAAAATGGAGACTCGGATGGCTTTCAAAATAGAGTACCACGTGCCCACGGATATGATGATTGATATAAAATAAGTTTGAAATTGACAACCAAAATCCGAAATATTTTTCATTTTATACCAAGAGAGATTTTCCAATTCAGAACAAAATATTTGATGTGCATTTTACGAAAAATGTCAATTTTAAGCTGTTGAAATCCAAAACGGAAACAAATTTCGTTCCTTCAGGTTGCAAGAGATACGATGTGCATAGAAATGGTCAAAGAGTGTGCTTTTCTAGCACTTTGGAGAAAATCATATTTTCAAATTAATGCAGATATCCCGTTTTGTCGGTTGCGTAGGTCTATACATTTTTAAACATTGGATATTGATAAACTAATGATTGATGATCGATAATTGATTATAGATAATTGATTATCGATAATCGATAATTGATTATCGATAATCGATAATTAATTAGCCATAATTACTTCCACGCACAACCCCCCCCCCATACCCAGAAGGAAATCATCCTTAGCGATTCCCAGTTTTGTCGCTTGCGTAGGCCTATAAATTTTTGTTAAATGATTGATTATCGATTATTGATTATCTATAATCGATAATTGATTATCGATAATCAATACCCCCTCACCCCCCATTATCCACAAAGGATATCATCCTTAGCCATTTGAACATGAGAGTCTGTTTCATCATTTGCGTGTTAGGGTTTAGAATTTAACTGAACGTTGATAACTGATTGATCATTGATTATCGGTTATCGACTATCTATAATTATATCTCCTCCCCCACCCACACCAACTCAAACACTACTTAACTATGGCATCTACTAGCGTGGTCGGAAATGGTTCTGCATTATGAAAAAAAAAATTGGGGGGGGGGAATAATGGGCTATTACAGAAATTAACAGCACCTACCCTATAGAAGACTTGGGATTCCCAAAATAAATTTTTTTTGATTTACGAGGTCAGATGTGTCAAATTTGTCTTCTATAGGGTATGTACCTTTTATTTCTGGAAAAGCCCAATGCAGCCGCACGAGTGACGTTGGAAACCGATTTGAAACTATTTGGACTGTGGTTAGATCAAAAAACGTTCACTCGCTGTGCGTACTTCACCTAGACTGTCCAGAAAGAACTTGAGGTACAGTGTGTTTGGTTCTTAGATATCTGTTATCACTTACTACTATTTAATTGAAAGTGTTCTCCTATAGAAAGTTCTCTTCCAAAAAGACAATGCACAGTTCATATTGCATTGTACAATTTTAATATGGGAAATTATAGCACTGCTGGAAAAGGGTACGGTGTGCTACTATTCTCAAAGAAGTACCTTTAGTGTATTTTCTTAAGAACTTGCAATGTCAAGTAAAAGTCGTATAATTAAAAAGACACTAAAGTAGGTCATGTTTCACTCAAGTGATGCTCGCTCCAACTAGATATGGAACCTATTATAAATGAAGGGGTCAAAGATCATCTGGTTGTGCAAACTAAAGCTTCTCTGAAAAGGGAACTTGATGATTTGGTAACGGTACCATTTGGCTAGGCTAATAATATAATTGGGTTAGTTTTGATTCGATAATTTGGTCAATTCATATTTCAAAGAAGACAAAAGAATATACCGCATGATCGATGATCTTTGTTAAATCAGCGTTCAAGAACTGCACACGTCGCGCGATAGATAATTTGACGCTCAAATAACCATTATGATTGACTGACAGTACTTCCTATACCATGACTTATTGGGATACTCATGGAATTCCATTTCTAAGACACCTTCTGTACCTAACTCGTTTGTTTATTATTCGATCATGCATTTTTGTGGTTTTCAATCTGGCAAAATGAAAATGATGGATTTTATTATCTTTGATCATTTTATTGTGAATTATTTGGATTATCTGACACCAACAACCCTGGATAACCTAAGAAAGCCTATAGACATTTCATCTAAAGAAATGAAATATATACTTTTAAAGAATGTATTCACAATGCAGAAAACCATGTTAACAGCGGGATTATTCACCTCAAAGTTTATAGTCATCAACACATCAGACATAATTACAAAACATGAATGATGTACTGTTTTGCAACTAACTTGCCCCATTAGCACTGTAATCAAAAAAATACCCAAGAATTATCAACGTAGTTGTAAAAAGTTCATTACACGTGGAAAGAAATTGACTTAACAGCGGGATTTTACCAAAATATAAGAGCCTTGTTAATGAAGCGAAGTCCCGCAGAAATAAGCAAGTCTACAAACCGATTCGAAAACTCGCAATGTTTGTCTTATGAACGTGTCTAAATCAGTTTCATTGCACTTGATTTGGTATTAATGAATCGACTAATAGGATTGAAACCAACTAAGCTCTAACTTGTTTTTTAAAATTTAAACTTTGTACTTTTTTACGCAAGGACGTCGTGAATTTGATTTCATGAAATCATCGTGATAAAACACAGATAAAATTAAGGAGGATTAGATTTTTTAACAAAGCATTTGCTATACAAACTGAATATTATTTTTATAATTGAAAAGTTATAGGAACCTTAGGTATACACATTTCATATATATATGACTCGATATGAACTGATTAAAGCGTTCGTTAAGTTGAAATTTTTTTCTTAAATGTAAAAGGTGTCAATACATTAATTATCCTTTCAGGCGGGTTTTTGAAATATTATGCCAATGATGCTTATGCTATATTACGGATTTAAAGTCTAACAATAGAACGGAGTATGATTCTTGCAATAATAATTTTATGTCGAAATGTCGTAAACTATATTCAAACTTTCAAAATAAAATTCTACAGGAGTACCTGAGAGCAATGTTTCTACATGAAATATTGACCATTATCATACTTGTTGCACTGTACCCTTTAATTCTACTGTCGCAAGCAATAATGAAATTAGCGTGCTCTTTCCATACCCTGTCACGCCGTTTACTTCTACGCTGTAATGTGCGCGACGTAAAATCCAATAACAGCCGGTTCATAGGTAGCATCATTTGTTAGCCTCTATTTTTTATCAAGCAAATGAAAAAGCTCTGCAACATGTACAATGAACAAGGGTTGCAGTTGAAATTTCATGAAGCCGTATTATTCATTTTACTAAACAGGTCGCGTTTCTGAAACTCCTTGATGTAGGCCTACTACTTTTCCACTTTTTAAACTAACTTTTGACGGCGTTGGTAGTGAAATCACTACAAGCGGTCTACTTTTTCAGCCATCAAAAGGGATAAATACCCGTTTCAAAATCTCGGACCAGCAGCGTTGTTCTAACAATCTTTCCTCGGGACTTAGGTATTGTCTGGAATAAACCAGTTTAGTGACCACTCGCGTGTTCATTCTCGGCTTAATTATGCACCTCAAATAATCTTTTATTTTTCTATGTAATTTTTAAATTCGTTGCGTTTAGTTTGGTGAAGAAAATTAATAAGCTTTAATACTAGTAATGACTTTGGGACATGCAAAAAATCAGTACATAGTTTATTACCTTGGGCGATGCATCATACGTAGGGGAACCACTTGTTCAGTAGTTTGACTTGCTCCAGTTTGCAAGTATAAAGCTAATCAATAACTTTTAAAATGTAAACTTGCTTCCACGATATAACATTCAACATGTTCATTTATGAAAAGTGACTAACACTGTTATTTTATAATCTTGTTCTTACTATTGACAATGATATCATAAATTTAATTGAAATTAATGATATTGAAGGTGTTCAGAATGACAAAAGCGCAACGTCGTGTTTATATTCGTGAAATAAGCTGACAAACCAGCTGCTCACGCTTCCCCTGGGTCTGTGACGTACAACGAGGCCTTTGCACTTTTACTCCACATACTTGGCATAATAACCTAAAAATCGTGAACTAAAAACAAATCTGTTTTTTGAAAACGCTCTTTATTATTCATGAAGGGTGTGTAAGTTAAAAGGACAGAAATACATTTAGAAGTACAAACGTAAGAATTTAAATAAACCGTTTTATTACAACTGTCGGAGTAGATCTATTGGCTTTAAATCACAGCAAATAACGCAGTGATTTTACATAATTGGAAACGCCCTTTATTTGTTTGGGTTGTTTTTTTCTTGTTCTTTTTTGATAATTACGTTGTCGAATTGACTTGAAATCATAATCAGTGACGTAGTGATAACCACAGAACTGGAAAAGCCCTTTAAATGCTGTTTTTCAGGGGTTTTATCAATTAATATTGTCAAATTGAAATTTACCTCTATCTTTGTTTACACAATCTACAAGAAGAATTGACAAACGAATGATACCCTACATGTTAAAGAGTTCCTTGTACGGCCCTTTTCGTATAGACGAATCCAATTTCACGCATTCCTGCACCTCAATGGCAGCCATAGCCGCGACGGGGACCCAGCTATCTCACCTAAAATGTGAAATGATGCGGCCTTGAAGGATATTTTAAACTGCATTCTATCACCCGTGTTACACGTAGACAAAAGAATGATGACAGTTTACAACACAAAAGAATCTAACATCGAATTTTAAGCGGGTTTAATCCACCCAATTGGGCACTCACAACACTAGTCTCCTCCGCAGCCAGTTTGGTTACGCTCCCTCCACACAAACAGTCTGCCAATTGCCACTTATAACGCCGTTTCTGATTGGCTACACGAATGTAGCCGTAGAGCTGTACATACGGGAACTTGATTGACCTCATTCAGCTGGCGAGATGGCGGGTCAAACTTGCTCATGAATAATAAAGTAGCCGTCTAGCCGATCGACCAAATGAAAGCTTTGTTTGACGTCAAGCTGGATGACGTCGGCAGAAAACCGTTAGCGAATCAAAAAGGACCAGTTCGTGATCATTGGCAGACTGTTTGTGTGGAGTTGGATTCGTCTATAGTATGTGATATATTTTCCAACGAATTGTACCACACCTACTATTATTAAACCAGTCTCATAATTCAGATACTAAAATAAAGACAGGCAAGAGACAAAATATATACTTGAACACTATACAGCCTGTCTCAAAAAAATTGTGCAAGTGAAAAGCGCCCTCTCTGGCAGTTAGAAAATACCATAGTGACATGATGCTTACATCAACGTCAAGGGTGCAGTCTTAGCTCTCAAAAGCCGTTTGTTCTGTTCAATTTGCTTGTTTCAATCTCAAGATATGTTTATTTAACAACGAAAGGGCAAAATCACAATTGTGCCACTTTTTCTAAGGAAGAGATCTTTACATAAATGATAGCTGAAGTTGATGGTCTAATGCACTCCCCTTCGGGGCTCGTGGGATAGACGCATCATTCGCATCAATATCAGCGAACGTGCATTATTTTGTCTAATTTCTCACCCAAAAAATAATATAAACCTATATGGTCCGTACTGGTTTAAGTGGAATTTAGTACCATGAGAATAGACATTTTGATTTTTCTTTACATTTGCTTAAGTTATTTTGTATTATTTTTGAACGTTGCGTCAAAATCTTTAGAATGTGATAGCTACTCTAGGAAGGAAATAAGAGTAAAGGACCATACCTTTACGACGTACTTAATTCCAGTTAGACCAGGTCTAACTTTAGACCCTGTCTAACTCTTTTGTGAATACGGACCTTAATGTGCAATATTTGTTTGTCTTTTAACATGTCTTGACTCTTGAGTGACTAAGAGAACAGTATTTACCATGATAAAATCATTGACGTGCACATGTATTTAAATTTACAGCAGAATGTGAAATATTTATTCTTTTAATCTCTAGAAAAAAAGATTCATTATTCCTGCATCATGATAAAATAGTAAAAACAGTAAACAAATTGTATTGTGTAATTGATGCATTCTTTTCATTTCACGAAGGAACCCTTTATAAACTTGATGCTATCACTGATTTAAATGTAAAGCCCTTTTCCCTAGTAAAAGTGGCACAAATGTGATTTTACCCTTTCGTCGTTAACTAAGCATATCTCGAGATTAAAACAAGTAAATTGAACAGAACAAACGACATTTGAGAGCTAGGACTACGCCCTTGACGTCGATGTAAGCATCTTGTCACAACGGTATTTTCTAATTGCCAAAGAGGGCGCTTTTCACTTGCACAATTTTTTTTAGACAGGCTGTAGATATTCAGTTCTTAAACAGAGTGTTTAATCAAAAACTTTGTCGTTCAGTTTAGGAGTGTTTATTATTTAAATTTGTTAGTTTAGTTTTTACCTCCTATACTTTAACTATGGTAAACACTTGGCAATGTTTAAAAAGTGTTACAAATTTCATTGAAGTGTTTAAATAAGTGTTTAAAACTTTAATATATTAATTTTTCTTTCAGGCACCTTTCCTTTGTCACAATGCCTACAACTGATATGATAGACGGGTAAACTACTCACGTGTCATATTGTCATACCAATCATTATAGCGTATTCTAAGCAGGTGGTATTTTATTATTTATAACAATTTATAAAGATAAACAAAATATTCTTAATTTATCGCAGTGATTATTTTGTTTGATTTTATTATTATTTTGATCTATTTTACCTTATTCTTGTTTGATCATTAAAAAAATTATAAAAACGGGTATGTCATTCTATATAATAATGGCAGGTAGGTCATATATATCGAAACGGCTCACGAAACAATGTCATTGGACCAAAAAAGTCCGCTTTTGTGTGATTTCAAAATGTTAAGGCAGCTTGATAATTATCTTTCTACTCTCATTAAGTATGACAATGAAAACAAAAAAAGGTTAAACATTATCATGTACTATATGGTGTATAGCTATGGAACGAAGCCATTCGCTACTTGCACGGTTCCGCCATTATGCACTATGTGCGGGGAGAGCCTCGAACTGGCAGGATACATGAAAGGAAGAATTATGTAACCTTACACAGAATGTTATATGACTAGTTCAATTCCCATTCATGTATGCTGCCAGTTCGAGGTTCTCCCCGCACATAGTGCATAATGGCGGAACCGTGCAAGTAGCGAATACTCAGCTGATGGTTCATGTATCCGTTTTACTGATATTTCAATTATTTATACCCATGGACAAATATTAAATGACAAATCGCATGAATCCTTACTTCCTACGCCACAAAGAAAGATACTGTTCATTGGTCCAAAAATAGTCGCACATCGTGACGCGATTGAGCTATAAAAAGGTAAGGTGTATAATTATTTATGTGACAGTCATTGCTCGTAATCTGTTTCACTTCGATGCAAAAGAAAGAGGGCTCGTTATGGAAGGAAAGCTACAAATTGTCCCAGAATCCTTTACGCAAATTTAATAATACGACGACTTATATTTTACTCAAAACAATTGTGAATGACTCAAACAAATTAAATAATTATTTTAACTTGAATAAAAATATTTAGGCAGTGATTCGCAATAAATACAACTGACTAATACAGGAGGTGGCTACCGTAAAAGGCAGTAAAAGGCATCATTTTATTATGAGATATTCATGGTTTAGGCTAACACAAACAGGTGATACTAACTTTCTTACGGGTGCTAAAAATAATTCTAGTGGTAGAATCTCAATGGGTATTTCTTATCCGAATACAAATGTGGCATATTTTAATTGTCATTCATCTTGTATTTATCATGAGCTCAAAATGCATATGTTTTTATTTTGTAATTTTGTTACGTGTATGTGTCATGAAGAAACGTTAAATACCCGCTTTTTAGGGAATGCCAGACTTTAAGAACCTGTTTGGCTACAGTTGATTTTACTTTTGGCTTTAAAGTCAATCAGATGTACTATAAAAATGATCTTGTGTTATACTATGTTAAATACTTCGCCACAAAAACTAATAATATTATTATGAAATGTTACAACTGGTTAATTAGCAATGATCCGCAAGATCATGCTATTTGTATCAAATATTTGCATGTTTATGGAGATGAGTTGATAGCGCACCCTCGGTGCCTAGGGGCTGTGTATTGTATTCCAAGTACCTACATTTGCATAATCCTTGTAGAGTTGATGTCATTTATATTGTCATATAAAATACACCGGTTTGTTTATGTATCTTCAGATAATGCATACTTCGTGGAATTTTAGTCTTGGCTTCAGAGAACATGTATGTCTTAATTATTTGCATTTGAATGGATAAGTCGGGCGTTAGCATTTATTCAATGAACGCACGTGGCTTGGGGGATCAAAATAAGCGCAACCAGGTGTTTGCCTGGCTAAGAAACAGGGATGCTGATATTTTTCTTATTCAGGAAACTCATTCAACATCAGACATTGAACAAAAATGGATTGATGATTGGGGTAACAATAATATTTATTTTTCGCATGGGACATCCAACAGTAGAGGTGTTTGCATTTTATTTAAAAATTCGTGCAATTTCCAAATTAATAAATTTTTAATGACGATGAGGGCCGTGTCATTATTTTGGATCTTATTTTAAATGATAATAAAGTTACTCTTATTAATGTCTATGGGCCAAATAAGGACGACCCAAGTTTTTTTGAGAATATTCATAGAAAATTGTCTGATTTTGACTGTGAATCAATTATCTGGGGAGGAGATTTCAATTGTGTCCTTGATGTTGTGTGGGATAAAAGAGGTGGTCGTGCTCATACCCATTTCAATTCTCAAAACAGAATTCAGGATGTTATGAAAGATTACGATCTAATTGATATCTGGAGAAAGAGGAATCCTAATGTTTTCAGATATACTTGGCACTCCAACTCAAAGCCTCCTGTTCAATGTCGTTTGGACTTTTTTTTCTTGTTTCCTTCAATTTATTTTCTCAGATTGAAGACTGTCAAATTAACCCTGGGTTTAAAACAGATCACTCCTCCATCAGCCTTAATGTTGTAACAACAAGCGAGGCTAGAGGGCGCGGATTTTGGAAATTTAACACATCCTTGTTGCATGATAATGAATATGTTAATGTTGTGAAACAATGTATTAATGATATTGTTAATGATGATAGTAATAAGGAGTTGAATCCTAATATTTTATGGGATTTTGTGAAATGTCAAATAAGATCGAAGACAATAGAATATTCAGCCAAAATTTCCAGGAAACGCAAGATTCAGGAGGGCAATTTAGTTACAAATCTAAATAATCTTGAAAAAAAATATAGTGATGAGCCTTCTGATGGTATTTTGAATGAGATTAAAGAATGTAAATCCCAACTTGATTCTTTTTATAAGATCAAAACAGAAGGCTGTATTGTTAGGTCCAGAGCCAATTGGGTTGAGCATGGTGAACGAAACTCCAAATATTTTATCAATTTGGAAAAAAGAAATCAAAAGCAGAAGGTCATCACTAAATTGAAATCAGATAACGGCCAAATCCACACTAAAGGTGCCGATATTCTTAATGAGGAAAAACAGTTTTATCAAAATTTGTATACCTCTTGTAATGCTCCGAATTTTGAACTCAATGATATTTTGGCAACGGATACTAATTTTTCAAAATTAGATGAGGATTCCCAAAAAGTGTGTGAGGGACTGGTCACTGTAAATGAATGTAAGGAAGCTTTAGTGTTAATGCCTAATAATAAGACTCCTGGCACAGACGGTTTCCCTACTGAATTTTATAAGTTTTTTTTTAACGATATTGTTCACTTTCTTATCAACAGTTATAATTATTCTTTTGACAATGGAAGCCTTTCAATTGATCAACGTAGGGGAATAATTAACCTGATCCCGAAAAAGATAAAGATCCGATCTACCTGAAAAATTGGAGGCCTATTTCATTACTCAATACTGATTATAAAATTGTTACAAAATGTATTGCCCTCCGTTTAAAAAAGGTTTTGCCTAATATTATTCATAATGACCAGACAGGTTTCCTGAAAGGACGTTACATTGGTGAAAACATCAGGCTTGCCCTTGATGTTATTAATTATGTAAATGAAAATAATCTTGTTGGTATTATGTTTTTAATTGATTTTGAAAAGGCATTCGACAAACTTGAATGGTCCTTTGTGTTTAAGGCATTAAAATTGTTTAATTTTGGTGATGATTTGATTAATTGGGTGAAAGTTTTTTATACAGATATTACCTCGTGTGTTATGAACAATGGACATGCTTCTGATTTTTTTAAATTGTTTTGTGGACTTCGTCAAGGTTGTCCACTTAGTCCGCTGCTTTATATAATTAGTAGTGAGATTTTGAATTGGGCCATCAGAAATGATAATAGTGTTAAAGGTATCATGGTTGAGAATACTGAAATTATTATTAGTGCTTATGCGGATGATACCACTATTTACTTAAAGGATGTTGGCTCCCTTCACAGAGTTGTTCACATTCTTGAGACTTTCCAAATTTACTCTGGCTTGAAAATTAACTTGGATAAATCTGAGTTACTCCCTTTAGGTTTGTTTAAGGATAATCCTCCTGATTTAAACAATGATGATTTACATTTTACTGCCAATCCTGTTCGTCTTTTGGGTGTAGTTTTTAGTTCTGATCTGAGCAATATTTTTGAATTAAATTTCGTTCCAAAACTTAAAAAACTCAAGGAAATCTTGCGTATTTGGTCGATGAGAGATTTAAGTCCAATTGGTAAAATTACAATTGTTAAATCCTTGGGTCTTTCTCAATTAATTTTTCTGTTTTCTGTTTTACCTAAACCACCTGATAATTTTTTGAAGGAGGTTGACTCGATAATATTTAAATTTATTTGGTCAGGAAAACCAGATAAGCTCAGCAGAAAGTCCATCATTGGTGACTATGAGAAAGGGGGCCTCAAGATGGTTCACATTCCATCAGTTATTAATGGGCTTAAAGTGGCTTGGGTTAAACGTCTCTTGGATGTGAACAACAATGGTAAATGGAAATGTTTTTATATGTTTTATATGAAACAGATTGGTGGTAATCTTTTTTTGGGAATGTAACACTAAACCAGAGGAGAAATGTATTAAGCTTATTAAGAATGTGTTTATTGGTGAAATTCTCAACGCTTGGTGTACAATTACTTATGATTCTCCTTCAAGTCATTTTAGGCATCAAATATTATGGAATAATTCATCTATTGTTATCGCCCAAAACACTGTTTACAAAAAAGTCTGGCATGAGAAAGGTATTAAATTTATTTCTGATATTTTAAATGAAGATGATAGTTTTCTTCCCCTTGATATCTTGAAGACCAAGTATAATTTACAATGTAACTTTTTGGAATATTTTGCTCTAATCTATGCCATTCCAAATGTATGGATCAGAAGTGTCGAGAGGGGGAAGACTTGGGAACTGTTCAGAATGATCATGATGATATGCTTGCTCTTATCTGTTCCTCTAAGAAAGTCTGCAAATTGGTTCACAAAATTTGCGTTGACAAGTTGTTTAAGACGCCCAAAGCCGAGGCCAAATGGGCTGTCTTTTTTGATGATATGAATTTAAGTTGGAACGATATTTACAGGATTCCCTTGTCTTCCTCCCTATCAACCAAACTTAGGTATTTTCAATTCAAAATTCTGCATAGAATTATAGGTATAAATGAAAATCTTTTTAAATATGGTTATGTTGATTCAAATCTTTGTACTTTTTTGTAATCAGGAGTTAGAAAATATCCCACATTTATTTTGGCAATGTGGTACTTCTGCTCAATTTTGGAAGAAGGTTCAAGATAATATCTTTAAAAAAAGAATTACTCTTACCATGAAGGATGTTCTGATGGGCATATTAGATGTTGATTATTGTCATTATAATTTTGTTGTTCTTCAGGGGAAAAGTTTATTTATAATGCAAGATGTAATAAAAATAAGCTGGACATACAAGGTTTTAAAGGTATGCTTAATAATGTCGCAGAGACTGAAAAACACATTGCAAACAATAAAGGTAAAATGTATGAATGGAATAAAAGATGGAACTCTATAAATATGTAATAACAGTTACTTTCATCAATGTAATATTATTGTAATTATTCTGTATAATTGTGGCTTATATAACTATGTATAACTGAGATCATGTTTGATAAATAAATACACAGGGCACCTTGTGTGCTCTGTGGAAAGATAAAAAAAAAGTAAAAGGCAGTAAATTTGACATGCAAAGACAGCTTATGCAGGTCACTTTAACCAAGTTAATTCAACTCCACATAAATCTACCAGAACTTGATTCACTTTGTAAATAGAGGATTTGACATTATAGTGAGTACAAATTTGCCTTATTTTGTCAAAGATCAATAATGCTTGATTCCATTTTAAATACCACAAAACTTTAGGTCGTCTTTTGCCATTTCGCGGTGAATGATGGGACTGTATCGACTCTTCTTTGAGCTTCTTTGCTAGGGATAGTAAACACTAAACAACCGTTAATTAATTGGAAAATTGGTGGAGAGAATCGACGATCCATTACACCATGCTGCAACTGTAGCGTCCACCGCGCGACTGACAGTGTTTTCCCGCTTAAGTTTCACCTGATTTTTCCCGTTGTACCTCCGATTCCCACATGCAATGAAAAATTACTTTTATGGATCGCTGATTATTTATATCATCTTTTTATCTTAAAGACATTGTTATTTTATAAGAGTAATTGGCTACCTCATCTTTTTCTTTTGTGAGTTAATGTAGCTTAATTTTCTGGATGTCAATATAATAGCAATTAAAGAACTTTACCGGCTGTGGATATAATACGCGAGTACCATATATCCGGATTTTACTAATTCAGTAAATCATTGTATATTTTAAAACCAATTTAAGAGTATATTTGAAATTCTCCCACACTTTTTATCTCCTTCTAATTTTTTGTGGTTGTTCATGTTCATTTGAAAAAGTGAAAGGCAAATTGTACCGAGATTCAATTCTATTCATCTTTCTTTCTCCCTTTCTCTATTTATTTCTGTCTTTCTTTCTCCGTTTCTCTATTTATCTATTTCTTTCTCCCTTTCTCAATTTCTTTCTTTCTTCCTCCTTCCTTCCTTCCTTCTCTCTCTCTCTCTCTCTCTCTCTCTCTCTCACTTTCTCTCTTTCTTTCATTTTGTTTGCTTTCTTTCTTTCTTTTTTTCTTTCATTCTTTCTTTCTTTCTTTCTTTCATTCTTCCTTTCTTTCTTTCTTTCTTTCTTTCTTTCTTTCTTTCTTTCTTGTTTTTCTTTACCTTTGTTTAATCTTTTTAATCTCTTGTTTTATTTTGCATTATATAAATAAATAAATATACTGCTTCTTTCATGTTGTTGTACCTTTCTTGTGTTACTTATTTCCCTCAAGTTTGCTGTATCATTAGGTTGTTATTTTCAATTGTGCAAGCAAAGTCGTCTTTCCGTCCCCGAAATATCATGTATATACATGTAGTATCCATAAATCTTAACGAATAGATATATACCGTATACTATTGTTAATATGACAAGAACAAAATGTCCTTTACAAAGCGATGCAAACTAGTACTGTCGCGTGTGGCCTGGTAAATTAACATGATAAAGGTATTAAACACCCATACTAATATTAACTTCGAATGAGTGCAGCAGTTTCATCATATACATGAAGAAAAAAAGCGTGCTTATATTTTGATAATCGCTTCCATCACTTTCCATCACATTTTAAAAGCAATTAAGATCCTAAAAATAATTTACCAGATTTAAGCCGTCTTAAATACGTGCCAATGAGTGAACACAATATAGAAGGAAACACATTCGTCGACAATGCGCAACAAGCTTGTTAAAGTAACGGGCTCGTGTTATATGAAAGTATGCCGCAGGGATGGATATAGCAACTCCCGCTGGAATTACAATAACGCGTATATCTCAGGTCTTGCGTTCCTTAAAAAGGGGACTTCAGAAGTCACCCAAACTTGCAACTTTACTTTAAATGTATTGTTTTGCTAAACCAGGATTAAGTCTTTGCTGCTTGTTACTGTATTATGATTTTGACGTCCGTTGGCTTTAATCTATAGCAGATAATAACGAAAGGACAGTAGCTTTTGAAACATTTTTTTTTAAACGCGTGTGCCCTGCGGAATGTGTGTATATACACGGGGCCTGTAAACAAAATAAACCACAACAACAATCTCTTTGGAGAAATCTTTGATTGACAAAGTTCTGTGGTGCAGTCAAGCACGTAACATTATTTTCATCTTGTTGTTTTACCCACCCTAGCCATTCAAAACGAGGACATTTTCATCCATTTTAACGTGTGATGCCTAGAGGTTTATTCGTATGCTTAAATTCGCATTGTTTGTTTGTTTGTTTGTTTGTTTGTTTGTTTGTTTGTTTGTTTGTTTGTTTGCTTGTTTGTTTGTTTACCCAGGTTGGTCCGTGAGGGACACATGCTAATCCATGGGAAATCCATGGACCGTTCCAAGCTCACACTAAAAAAAGCACAAGCCTGGATAGCCAGTGTAGGCTAATAAAATGCATGCTGGTCTAGATAGCTTTGATAAACAAAGCAAGAAATGGAAGAAAATAGCAAGGAAAAAGGATAGAAGGCCTCTCCCAAACACAATGTACAATTTTACCCTTAACCCTTACTTCGTGAAAAAGGAAACTGGAATTCCAATCTCAGCCCCGATGCAAAGGCTTCAATTGTGTCATAGGATGGTAACAAAAGTCTATTTCTAAAGTAATATCATCGCTCTTTCTATCTCTGTCTTTCTTCGCTCTCACTTTCATCATGTTCATACGTCCTTTCTTTTTTAACTTCTTTTCACTATCTCTTTTTCTGCCTTACCTCTTTTCTCGTTTACACACTCCCTTAAAACACCCTTTACACGAATACTATAAATGCCGCGTACAAGGAATATATATTATAGACGCTACATTTACATGTGTGCCCAAATCAGGAATGTGAGGGGAACCAGTCTCTAGAATGCGTTATGGTACAGTTCCCTCCAGCTTCCTTCTCTCTGTCTCTCTATCTGTATCTCCAGTCTCACGCTCTATTTTCTTGGTCATATTGTGCGCTATTGCTCTCTCACTGCATAACATTCTATATTATTGAATCACATCATTTAGGGAGCGATCGTTATTTATGGCAGGGGGGGAATGGGTAAATTTAGGGGGGAACACGAAATTTTTTTGTGGTCTTGAGGGGGGAACCTGAAATTTTTAGTTGAACCAGGAGGGGAGATTGTTAAATTTTAAATGGAGAAAATTAGGAAAACAAGGGGGAACGCGAAAATTTTGAGCGGACGCGAGGGGGAACGCAAAATTTTTGTCGATATTTTTGCCAAAACACCCATTCCCCCCCCCCCCTGCCGTAAATAACGATCGGTCCCTTAGCACATACTCCGTCAAATCTGACCATCCGTCTATGGTTATAGATTTGAATGTATAACAACTTTAAAAACTATACTACTTAAAAAACTACTAAACTAGTAATAAATGTTTTCAGTTTTTAACGCGTTTTTTTTTAACGTAGGGTTAAAAGAGAGAACTCATATCGGCCATTGCGAGCGTTTATCATGTTGATGATAAGTATCACCAGTTTGTAGACCATAATATATCTGGGTTTATATAATACACTTTACTTACAATGTATTAATTTATTTAATTATTAGTGTTAATTGGTATATTGATAACACATTCACCATTAACATTGTAACAAAATTGTTGCTTTTCATTTACAGCAAAAACAATTTATTCTACTGACGTTCATGTTCCACCCATGCACGTGTGCGATAAACGATGTCAGTATTCACGTCGTGTGATTTTCACCGCCCATAGCACGATCTGTGGTGGCACGTGAGCCGATAGCTGAGATTATTTCCATGTTGAATGGTCAGGTCAGCGTTGATCATATCATATCAACAGGCGCGTGCAAGACACGCGCATTTCTGAAAACTGTTACGATTACTTTCAAGTTTTGATTTTATCTAAGTAGATAATAGATTACTGACAGTCAACAATTTTAACTGTTTCAAACGCTATTGTGATAGTTTTACACGCATGGTAATCATGTACTTTTTGCATAAACTGAAATTCCGAGACCACGAATTTCATTTACTTCTGCTGAATTTACAGATGAGTAAATGGTAGCTTAAGGGAGGTGTAATGAGCGAACCGTGGTTTGGATTCCAGAGGGAGGGTGTATGTAAGAGGCACAGCCATCAGAAAATGAATAACTGAGATCGCGCGCCAAATAAACTTACTGCAGAAATTTTCCAAGTCTTTAAAAAAATAGGCATAGGTGGGAATCGAACCCGGCACCTTCCGGTTCTGAATCAACGGATAGTATCACTAAGCCAACTTTCTATCTGCCCTAAAACCTGTGATATTAATTCTTGATAATGCTTAACGGAAAAAATCAATACTAATGTACGATGTCATTCAAAATCAAATAGAAATCCCACAACTAAAGTAGGAATCGATAAATCTGCTCACTCAATCATCAAATAATCAATCGAAAAATAAATAAATAAATAAATAAATAAATAAATAAATAAATAAATATGTCCGTTCTCTCGAGCTCCAAAACGTCATTAAATAAATAAATGAAATAAATAAATAAATAAATAAATAAATAAATAAATAAATAAATAAATAAATAAAAAAAAAAAAATAAAAAAATAATGCAACAAGAAATTATAAATAAGTTTATCTAGGCCCTAACGTTGGAAAAAATAAATAATAAGACGGTGACAGACGCACGTTTTCGAACAAGCGATGCCAAGAACAGCAACTTAGACACCTCAACGCCTTAAACCGCTAGGCCATAGAATCACACAGTTTCTTCGAAGTCAAAGAAATGTATTAACCTTTAACGTTACGCAATATTGTCACATGACACGGGTACAGGTATGCGGGTAAAGATACTGCATGATAGAAAGGCGCATAAATAATCGAAGGGTCTATCCCTGAAGTTAATGGTCATTGACATGTAACCAATTATTTGTATACCAGTGATATACCAGCTACAGTCAACATATAAAAAAGGCGTAGACGCAATCATCAATGCGGGAAGTATAAAACCATAGTCGCCACTCGTGTACTTGTTTGAGTCCACGGGCATTCCAAAAACAGCCTTCAACCCTGAAATCAGAGATCGGTTTTGGGTTGTTACATGCAAATACAAACTAAATATATCATGAAAAAACCCACCAAGAGGACTACGAGACTTATTCAGAGCCAATCTACATTCTGTTATTTACAAAAGCCGACGATCAAAGTGAAATTATAAAAGGAGCAAGACCAGATATCAACGTTAAATCACGGTAAGCCTAAAATCGCATTGAAAACGCCAAAGTGCAGTCACAAAATTGATAATATTACTAAATCACCAAAACGAATGGTAACGTAGGTATGCTGAAAAGAGTTGTATTAGCAATAACAAAGTATGTGCAAAAACTTATTCTAACATGAATCAAGTGGTCGACCCTTGAAAATCATTAAGCAACATCGACGTTCTTGAGTGGGTTAATAATGTAGAAATCACACCACAAGCATGACAAGTAGCCTTGATCAGCTAGTATCAAATTGTCAACCCTGTCGGCTATTATTATGAATATATATCTCATAATTGAGTCTTCAAAGTGATTTTCTAAATCACGTGTCGCGTAAACGGAGTTAAATGTAAATTGTAAATGAGGGATATGCGAATCACCTGCAAGGGGAAGAAAAGCACCTGCAATCGGTACATGGAATGAGACGATCGCGCGCGAGGCACCAGACGGCATGCTTCTCGTTCGCTGAAATAATTAAATAGGGAGCAGTATAAAGGGTCTAGGTTTTTATCTTATCAGGCATATTACTAGTTTTAATCCGTTGCCAACCTAATGCCAATTGTAATAAATAATGATAATTCATCGCTTTGATATGGTAATTTCCAGCCCCAAAGGTACGTACGCTTTTAAGAGCCATATTTTAAGCTCCTGCAATTTGCAACAAAAAAAATGGTTTATTGCAATTGCATTTCATCTCTGACGAATGCCAATTGCTGACGAAGTTTAGGAAATATCACCTCAAA
Organism: Amphiura filiformis; assembly: GCF_039555335.1. Lineage (NCBI taxonomy): Eukaryota > Metazoa > Echinodermata > Ophiuroidea > Amphilepidida > Amphiuridae > Amphiura > Amphiura filiformis. Next base: position 26,274,785 of record NC_092639.1, on the reverse strand, counting down.
CTCCAATAAAATTGATAATAGCAGAACAATTTTGCATAATGTCCAAAATTGTGCCCCTCACAAAGTTCAAATTCAGCTTCCTTAAATCCGCCATTTTAGGCACATACACTACATTATGAGCACCATAATGTAAACTCATGGAAAGCGCATTTTCTATCAAACAATTATTTTACACCATTTCCCGTCATCATTTTAATATTATTGTTTCATTCATGAGGGCGCAATATTGGTTATCGTTATAGTAGTTTCACTTTGTGAGAGTTTGCAGACTCTGATAATTAAAAAAAACGCCCTCATTTAATTTTCTAGTTTTCCCTGATGAAGTTCTCACGGTTGTTTGAGGTGATCATTTATTAGTTTTTCAAACAAAACATCATAGTACAACCCAATTTTAGGCTTAATCAGCTACGATCGATATCATCCTAATGTATACAGATGCTTTTGAGTCATTTTCAACTTTAATTTCACATCTTTTACAAAATATTCACTTTTACAGCATTTTAAAGCTTTTTTTGGATATAAAATGTATCTATTTATGACAAAATTGGTGGCGCTATTTAGTTACTGGAAATTACTCTTTCAAGCTTTCAATACAAAAAATTCCTTTTATTTTTTGATGAAATATGTTTATAAAATTTCTTTGTTGCTTGTTTCACCTATTCCATCTGTTTTAATGGCAGTAATAATCACCTACCCCTTGCAAATTAAGAAATATGATTTACGATAAATAGCGCCACCTATAGTTTGCATTTACTTAATAATGAAGCCAATTCTATATACATCAAACAACCGTGATCCTGCGTTTGTTGCCTCTTTGTAATGGTAATGTTGGCTCTATTAAAAAATGGATTTTGGAGTAGCCTAGAAATTTGAATGATGTATTATATTAATATTTGTGTATGCGTATCAAGTATATCATTAATACAAACCAACGCTTCAGCATGTTGACACTACAGAGACTCCAATCAAAGTTGCAGTGACTGCACCCACAGTTGGGATTCATTTCCCCCTCCCCTATCTTGCGATTTTCCTTCGCTTTCCCCCAATAAAAATAACAAATCAAGAAAAATTCGGGATTTCTGTCCCCCCCCCCTCAAAATACTGCTCAAAGGTGCTAGTGGCAGTGGCATAACTAGCAGGGGAGGAGGCAGGGGTCAGGAACCTAAAAAAAACCCCAATTTTTGAGCGCTTCTCGCGCATTTATTCCACTGTTGTACTATATGTCACCAGTTTAGCTTCAATATGCCAAAAATTTTCGCGCGAATCGCGCGCATTTGATCCATAAAGTTCTTTTGTCGCCAAAAGGTGCTGGATTTACTATACTTCAAGCCGATTTTTCCAACCCCATCCCCCAAATGTCAAAAATAAATCTACGGCACTGTTCCGGGGACACATTCCAAGCAGATCCCAAGACTCCTCAGATACTCCCACCCCCAGTGGCGTTATTCCTATGCGCTCTGGGGTGCCGGGCCCCCGGGCACCGGGCTTAGGGGGCACCCAAGCCTTGTGTTACGAGCCTTGATGACTCAAGACCAAAATTAGTGCAATGTACAACCACAATAGTAACACTGTTTTGATTAAGTTAACAAAATATATGTCTTTAAATGAAAGAAAATTATGATATATATGTACACGACAACAAATGCACATATAATCACACAATCACAATTTTAACTAATTGGTACTTAACCAGCAGTCTTCTTCTTTTCTTCTTAGAGTGATCTCAGAGTTCTACTGCAATGTTCTGTGAAGTCCATTGTATTGCATTTATAAATCCTTGCGTATAAAATCCTCGCACAGAAATGGTGCTACTTTCTCCAAAATACACAACTCCTTGCGCCGTTCCCCAAACACTTAACTCCTTGCGCAGTTCTCCAAACACTTAACTCCTTGCGCAGATGACAATCTCCAAAAATGGTGCTTCTTTCACCAATCACTCTTTCTCCGGGAAACAGGTTTCATTCTACACTGCTCCAATTTACTGACAGATGTGTTGTTTTATTAACCAGACTCCAGCAAGTCAACAAAAGATCTTTAATATTTTGGGGAGGAGGAGTACCTTCATAATACTCAAAATTCACTTCGTTGCTATATTAAACTAATACATGCAAACTGGTTCAAATGTACCTCTTTTTCAAGCACAGGATGACCAACACATAGAGAATTTACAAACTTAGACCATTCTGTCACATTACAACACCTCCTGTGGGTATTCCCTATGCAATGTACACTGAACATTATAGAGAGCAGGGGTTTTGCCAACAATCCTAATTAGATATGATTCAATTTGTTTTGATCAACTTGATGAATGAGAGGGATTTCCCCGAATGTCTCATGAAATAGATTTTAATAGAGGTTGTGCATATGATGTATCATACCGTAAATATGGCGGACTACTCAAATGCATTCAACAAAAGCATGATTGCAATCTACCGCGACAGTTGCCGTCGTTTTATCTTTTCAGTTTCTGTTTCCGTATCCGTAATAGTTTTTGTAAGTCATTGTTATTCTGAAGTGGTAGTCTCCCAGGTGTGACCAATCTTTTATTCTAGCCTTTTGTTAGTTACTGAAAATTTGAAGCTCGTGAATTTCAGTTTTCGTTTTGGTAAGTTATATTGATTTTTTACATCAAACCTTGAGATGTGCGGTTGGGTGCTAATCTAGACAAAAGAAGAGTCTAAATTTTACGGTCCTAATTCGCGGTAAATTGTACGGCTTCAATTGACTTGTGTTTAGGTATATGCACTTACGCCTAGACGTAAGTGGCTCGTAAAAATTGTCTTGCATTGAAATATATACTAACCATGTTGCCAAGTTATAAGCAAAAGTCTTTCATATTGGCGATGAAACGAGCGTCTGAAATAGTCAAATATCTCCTAATGAGGCGCATACAAGTGGTGATTTGGTAATCATGTTTTATATTGAAATGCAATACAAAAGAATTGCATTGGAGCAAAGATAATGTATTCTATTCATTCGTACCAATGGCAAGCTAATCTGATAATTGGTTGGGCCTATATGCAAGACTCGGGTTTATTTTAAATGTTTATTTTTGCAGAGCATATTTTCAGTCATGGATCATACTGATAAATTTCGCAAGGGAGGCAGAGGGAGGGAGGGAGATACTAGAGACTGAACAAGTGAGAGTGGGAGGGGGTGAGGAAGAAAGAGAGGAGAGGGATAGACGGAAAGACTAGAAAGAGAAAGCTCCAGAGGAGAGAGTAGGGACCGGGGAGGGAGTGGGGAGCCTGAACATGGGGGGGGGGCAGGAGGAAGCAAAATACGGAGATAAACATTGATACGAGGGAAGTGCGACACTGTGGTCCTGCACAAGTGCATTGGGGCGCGACAGGCTCATAAGCGGACCTTTTGTGATTTAAGGGCTTATTTTCAACGTTTTTACAGAAACAAAGTGGACATTATCATTCGGATTGGCATACATTTTGTCAAATTAATATAGATCAATTTAGCAATGCAAAGACGAGAGGGCGCTAGACCATTAAAGACATCTGCTTCTATTGAAATAAGCTGATTGGTACTTCAAAGTTAACAATGAAGTCAGATTACAGTAAACTTACTGAATCATTTGCGTTTTCGTATCTGAACAATAGACTTACGGAAACTGAAAAGATAAAAAGACCCTTCGTCTCACACACATAACAAATGCACTACGATCAAATAGATTGATGACAACATTTGATTACAGTAAAGGACACCGGTTCGAATCCTTTGTTTGGAGCCAATCAATAATTTCATGTACAACCTCTATTGTAAACAAAGATATATAAACTTAAACTTATAAAATAAACTTATTGAACACTTCTTGCTTATAAAGTTATATGCGAAAAATTGTTATCTTACTATAAATAGGGGAATGTTGTATGTATCTATGTATGTATGTATCGCTATAAAGGCTCCGTCAGTTTCAATCCAAATGTCGCCAAATTCATACGGGAGATCGAGGAATATACGGGAACGTGTTTAAACTTTATTTGGTTGAAAACGGTCAAGAATTGGCTCCAAAAACAGTGAAAATATGGGTAAAAACGGGGTTTTTGTTATAAAAATCCTTTGCCAGACTACGCGTCACTGCAGCTGGCCGGCATCGCGTCGGCGCCGCGTGCGTAATGCGCGTTACGCCAATGCGCGCGTAAATGGCGCAGAGGCACACGACTTGCGAGCCAGAGACCAGTTGACATGATAATACGGAAAGAAGGAAAATAAAGGACAAAAGGTACATGGACGGGTCACGGGATACCAGGTGAACACGTCCGCAGACACGCTATGAGAGGACGTAATAAATACGGGAAAAAGATGTGTGTTGTATAAACAACATGAAGCGGTACTATAAAGAAAAATTAAATTAAAATGAGGACAAAAGGGTACGAGTAGTTAGTCCAACGGGTTAAAGTAACTAAATGAAACGGGAAAGAAATGAAGAAGGAAAGAAACTAATCAGGAAATGTAAGAAAAAAAGAAGTTAAAAAATGAGAACAGAATTAAGTAAAAAACATGGAAACGGAAAATCACAAGCTAAGCAGAAGAAACTAAAAAGAAAATGTATAGAAGAGACAGATTTAGATAAATAAAATGTACCTTTTCAATTATTCTATCTGTTCAGTAATTCTTCCTGTTATAGTGAACGCTCCCATTTACTCATCCGCTAGTCTTACTATAAATAGGGGAATGTTCTATGTATGTATGTATGTATCTATCTATCTATCTATATATGTATCTATGTATCATGTATAAAGGCTCCGTCAGTTTCGATCCAAATGTCGCCAAATTCATACGGGAGATCGAGGAACATACCGAGACGGTTATGCGAAAATTTGGTTGAAAACGGTCAAGAATTGGCCTCAAAATCAGTGAAAATATGGTCCGTTGCTATCCAAGGTAAACAAAAAAAGTAGTCAGTTACTAAGCTAGCCCTGCGCGTCGCACGGGCGTATCTAATGAAAAGCCGCTCGCGTAGCGCAGCGATACCGCGCGGGCAACGCAGCACTACGCCATGGCACGCGTAAACGACGCAGAGTCACGTAATGAATGATATTACAGGTGAACGACCGTAGCGTAATAAATACGGGAAAAAGATGTGTGTTAAAAAGTACAAACAATATGAAGAGGTAGGCCTACTATAAATAAAAAAGAAAACAAAATGAGGACAAACAGGCTGTACGAGTATGTGAGTTATACTTAGTCACAAAATGAAACCGGGAATAAAACAGGGTAAAGAAGGAAAGAAAGAAACTCTTCAGGAAATGTAAGGTGGAAAAAGCTATAATAAGATCAGGAAGTTTAAATAAAAAATCTATTAAACTGAGGACAGAACTAAATAAATAACATGAAAACGGGAAATCACAAGCTATGCAGCAAATAAAAAAGAAGCTAAAAGGGAAATGTAAGAAAGGACAGATTTAGAAAATAACGGGAACGGGATTGAATAAATAAAAAAACATGGTAACGGAAAATCGCAAGCTTAGCAGCAGAATTTATTTTTTTAATGGAACAAAATTGGCCCATGCAGAAAAAACTAAAAAGAAAGAACATGAAGAAAGAAGTTAAAATGGAAACGTAGGCTTAAGGAGGGTCAGGTTCAGATAAATAAAATTTACCTTTTCAATGATTCTACCTGTTCAGTAATTCCTCCTGTTTTAGTGAACGCTCCCATTTACTCACCTAGCGGGGACCCGCGCGTAGCGCGGGTGTCCCGCTAGTGTTATATAACTCACTTTAGTGCTCTTTGGAAGAAAATATCATTTGCTTTTTGAATTTGACCAATTTAAGTATTCGGCGTCCTCTTTTTTTTTCAAAGTGCACCATGTCAAGTATTCAGCGCCCTCCATCCCAAAAAATGCACGGGCAAATGGTTTGAAAGTTTAACTTATTCAACATGCCGGCTCATTCCCTTTTTTTCCAAGTTGGTTTATGTGTCGGTCGGGATATTTGTTTATTTGTTGTCATGTTTAATTGTAACACTTTGGGTTGGTAAACTGTTAATTCTTTCTTATTAAATATATTCAGTTTCCCGCTAGTGTTATATAACTCACTTTAGTGCTCTTTGGAAGAAAATATCATTTGCTTTTTGAATTTGACCAATTTAAGTATTCGGCGTCCTCTATCCCAAAAAGTGCACGAGCAAAGGGCTTGAAAGTTTCTCAAGTTATTCAACACCCCTTGCTTGTAAGATACATGCTGAAAATTGATATGTTATAGGACTCGCTTTTTTGGTATATAGAAGGAAATGTTTGTGTGTTTTTTTCAAAGTGCACCATGTCAAGTATTCAGCGCCCTCCATCCCAAAAAATGCACGGGCAAATGGTTTGAAAGTTTAACTTATTCAACATGCCGGCTCATTCCCTTTTTTTCCAAGTTGGTTTATGTGTCGGTCGGGATATTTGTTTATTTGTTGTCATGTTTAATTGTAACACTTTGGGTTGGTAAACTGTTAATTCTTTCTTATTAAATATATTCAGTTTCCTCTAGTAGCGAGATATCGTTCCCCATTGTGTTATTTGTTCTTGTAGGATACGTATCCCTATACTTAAAATTATACTGGAGAAACGATTAAGCATCAGTAATGATCTCCTTCACTTGCGAAATATTTGTTTGTGTGTATTGTATACTTCGACTGCTTAAATTAGACCCAGTTTTCACCACCGTTTATCAGTGGGAGCTGGTAGCCTAATAGATAATGGCGTCCGTTTAGAGATCGGAAGATCGTCGTAAGATTATTGGACTTAATTAGTTTTTTGGACAGAAATATATATTTTTTTCAAATTTGCACCAATTCAATTATTCAGCGTCCTCTATCCCTAAAAGAGCACAAGCAAAGGGCTTGAAAGTTCATTAACTTATACAACACTCCTTGCTTATTATGTTAAATGTGAACACTTGATATGTTATATGAATCACTATTTTGCTATTTGTTTAGGAATTGTAATTATTATTTTTTCGAATTTGCACCATTTCAAGTATTCAGCGCTCTCTATCCAAATTTAAAAACAACCTTCAAATTCAACAAACAAGGTGTCAAATTGTTCGTTTTTGCAAATAGATGACCAATTTATGGTTAAATATTTCCACCATCTGCATTCAGTTTTGAGTTATAGGCTTTTGTTTCAATCCGAGCGCAAGAAGTCCACAAATAAGTCAAGTAAGTCCAAAAATGATAAATCGATCAGTATCGATCATTATTACAGATATTTACTTGGTTGATATACAAAATGATTCTTCTTGCCTATCCCCGTGTACCTGAGAAGTATCAATATTATGGCTTTTTTGTTTTCCGAATTATCTTATTTTAAAACGTTTAAACGATCATATCTCAAAATGCCACTTACGGTCTTCTTGTGCTCAGGTCTTCAAATGCTGAAAAATTGATATCTTTATAGGATTCACTTTACTGCTCTTTGGAAGAAAATACCATTTGCTTGTGGAAGAAAACATCATTTGCTTTTCAAATTTGACCATTTCAAGTATTCAGCGCCCTCTATCTCTAAAAGTGCACTGGCAAGGGTTTGAAAGATTCCGAAATTATTCAACATTCTTTGCTTGGTTGTAAGTTAAAAGCTACAAATTGATATGTTATAGGGCTCACCTTTTTGGGCGAAAATCACGAAGTGATTTTCGACCCATATTGCGCTGGGTTTTGTTCTACTTACTTCTTCACGGCGTTTCAGAATAAAAACGAAATATTCGTGCTGTCTATGTAATCACGAAACTACAGAGGCGTTAGTATCCATTAAAATTTGTCATTACTACTTCATGTTGATATTCAAACAGTGCTATAAAGTTGTCGTACCAAGAAATGTGTTTGTATTAAAAGAAATAATTGTTTTACAACTTCCATGAACTAGCATTACTTTTATGCAAATCAGAAAATTGCAACAGATATTTTTCATTTCTTTCAGACTGAGCGGTATTGCCAGATTGTACGTACAGTTGGGCTACATTTAGCCTCATTTAGTTTTATTGATACTGTCGAAATACTTGCTTGCATGTGCTTGTTGCTTTACTGTAGCGTATAGAATGTGTTAATGATACTATACGCCTTCACTTGGCTCTGCTGATGTAACACCGTAACGCCCTCACTCAGGCTTGCTGGTTTAAGGAGAATCCTTTAATCGGTGTAAATGAATAAGTGGAGCTAAAAGGCGCAAGGTACCATTCGGAAGTAAATTATTGTACATGTACCGTGCCAATTTGACTTTCTGAAGGGGGGTAAGATGACTCGTAAATCTGTATATACTAGATTGAGAGATCTGATACTGGTAATAATATCTGGGTAAACGTGGAAGTTAACTTACAAAGAACGTCATTTATATTTATCAAACATTTAAGGCTAAAGGCAAAAATTACATGTGAAAATGTTATTCTTCGGATGAAATTTATTGTTAGAACACGGAGATAAAATAGCATTGAATTGTTAGAAGATTGATGCACTTCTATCTCACAATACACGCAAGCCATCATCATAGTCATCATGATATCAGGTAAATTACATGATGTGATCACGCACTTCTTCCACTTGACTTTCACTTACCTGTGTTTTCATTGGTCAATTGTTGTTGATGTGCATTACTTACAATTGTATTCATTGGATACTTTTGGTGTCAAACTTGAAGTAGCTTGGCACGCTTTGATCATGCACTTCTTCCACTTGACTTCCTCTTACCTGTGTTTTCATTGGTCAATTGTTGTTGATGTGCAATACTTACAATTGTATTCATTGGATACTTTTGGTGATAAACTTGAAGTAGCATCGGTATCGATCGGCGTGCCTTGTCAATATCGTGACAAAGACTTTGTTGAATCTTCTCAATTGTGTGCCTGGACTCGAGACGTTAAGGACCTAAACATCGATTTGTCAGAATTTTTTTTCAATAAATACGGCAATAATTTGTTCGCATACTACTTTCTTATTATTGTACATCGATTTTATATTATCAAAGACATTTACTTCATGTAAACACCAACGCTCTTATCATGTAAATATTGTATACCAATAGCTTAGGGGTAGCACTAACCTGCGCTTGGAATCTGAACGCATTCTTTTAGCTTTTAGCGCACATACTTCAATGTAGAGGTTACTAAAGGGTCATTTGGACCTTTTATTTCTATTGTTTTAGATCCACAATTTCACAACATTTAAAATTTTGGACCCCGTGTTTGAAAACCTAGCGCTACCCCTGCAAAACGTACTTTAATGACCAATAGGGGGCCTATGTGTTCTGTAATACTTCTTTATTCTTCATTTCTATTAGATTTTCAGTGTATTAGGAAGTAGATGTATATATAACAAAAGTTATTCATTTGTAACCACATTTCTTTAAATAAACACAATACCTAAACTGCTTATTATGCTAACAATTCACGTTCATTGACTGTTGCACTAAGTATTATTCAATGCTTATGAATTTCATCAACGTGTACAATCTTTTCAATCCAGTATATTAAGAAATATAATTTGCCAACAATTGAACATCCTTTTATAAATTTTCTCATGCTAATAATCCTTTTTGATATCATCAGCTGTTAGTATTTATCTAAACTTTCATTGTATTAATATGCAATGTATCAAAGACATTACGTTCATGCACAATAATAACATTCTTATTGCGTAAACCTTGTATGCTCATAACTATAGTTACTATTTACATATCAACATATATTTTTATACTTTTTTATCCAGCTAACGACTTAATAACTATGTGATGCCATCAACAAAAACAAACATATTTCATTGGAAAAATGATCCAAAGCAATATTTCCTTTTCATTCCTCTTTTGGAAACACTGTACTTGCTCATATCTTTAGGACTACTTATTCAAATTCAATGACGTCTCTGAAAATGCAGGGTTGTAAATGCTGCTTACTATCCTATAGGCAACTTAACAAATGTCCTATAGCAAATTTAACATTTCAAAGTTCCAACTTCTGCTTGATGCCATCACATAATGTGTATTAGTGTAACCTTTACAACTTCTACTCTTAATACATATTTGTCAGCAAAATACTTATTTCTTTCCTTTTTTAAACAGCTCTCTACCATGTTCACAAATGTCACCTTGTCTAAAATTCATATCAACAATTCTAAGCAATTTATGTACCATCATTTAAGGGTGGTCTTAACCCTGGAATTATGGAAACTTTCGGGCCTCATAACTCTAAATTATTAGTCTAAAGAATATAAAAGTATACATTTTAGACCGGAAATGACTTGCTGAATTCATCTGTGAGGTCCAATTTGGGCCAAAATGCTCATTTTTTGAGAAAATCCCAAAAACGGATTTTTTGGCCCAAATTTTTTCGTGAAACGTAACAAAAAAATTGTTTGGCCAAAAAAATTTTTTATTAATTTTTAAAAACTAGATCAAAATATCTAGGGACCATTTTTTTATTTTTTTGAATTTTGACCAACTTTGAGAAATTTGCACCAAAATGGTCCAAAATGCAAAATTTTCAAAAAATCATAAAAAAGCCTGATTTTCGCCCAAATTTCAAATATTTTTGGTGAAGTTGGTCAAAATTCAAAAAAATAAAAAACGGTCCCTAGATATTTGTATCTAGTTTTTAAAAATTTGTAAAAAAAAAATTTTGGCCAAACAATTTTTTTTTGTTAGGTTGCACGAAAATTTGGGCCAAAAACCTGTTTTTTGGGATTTTCTCCAAAATGAGCATTTTGGCCCTAATTGGACCTCACAGATGAATTCATCAAGTCATTTCCATTCTAAAAATGTCTACTTTTATATTCTTTAGACTAATAATTTAGCAGTTATGAGGCCCGAAAGTTTTCATAATTCCAGGGTTCAGACCAACCTTAATACTATGTAATGTGGTAACTTTCAAACGTAAGCTTCAACACTATGCTCCTCCTTGTACAATATATCAGTAACTTCAAAAGCCTGCCAGTTACAAATGTAAATATGTACATTATTAAAATTACTATATATTTTTGCACGAACAAAACTCAATATAATGCCAAACTTTCACTTTTAAGTCTTTCATCTTCATTATAAGTGACTTAACAAACACATGAAAACAATTCATATGCCAACCACCACTAACCTTCTAATGACATTCATGTTTTGTTATGGATATGACTGATGCACATAAACTTATTTACATAATAATGTCAACGTAATAACTACTGTGTTATGATAATGCTTTTATGTTATCTCGATCTTTATAAGATTCTATTTCCAGTATTATTAAAATTACAAAACTACATTGCATGTGTCTGTAGTAATTATTTGTGTTTCTTTTAACCAACCTTTAGCCAACAATTGCCTATCAAGAATTATCCAGTGTATTTTTACTACATGCCCTACTTGTCATTTGACAAACACCAAGTGATTATTATGAATAATTATAAAACAATTCGAATAAAATAACTACACCTTTATCATGGCACTTCCTCTTGATTCGCCCTGTTCCTTTTTAAAGGAATTTTTATTGGTATATGGAAGGAAACATCACTCGGCCAAGACGCGAATGAACGTATGCGTTACAAATACACACACAGCCACACATTTGTATATGCACAGTAGCTTTACCGTTAGAGGGCAGCATCCTCTCTGTTTTCCGAGCAGATTTTTCTTATCCTAAATCGTGCCACAGATGGCATGGGCTTGAAATTTTCCTAACGTATTCGACACATCTTGCTTATAAATTAAAAGCGAAAAATTGAAATGTTATATGGCTCACCTTTTTGCTATTTTGAAGGAAAAGTAATTTATTTTGCAAATTTGCACCATTTCAAGTGTTCAGCGCCCTCAATCTTAAAAAGGGCATGGGTAAATATTTTTATAGTTTCCTAAGTTATTCAACACACTTTGCTTGTATAAAGCCGGGGTATAAAGTTCATTTATGAGTAGTCTGTTCAGGTGGCATATCCAATCTGTGTGGCTTTTATCTAACACACGCGTCACGTCACGTCACGTCACGTCACGTCACGTCGCGTCACGTCGCGTCACGTCACGTCGCGTCACGTTGAAATGTTATCAAAAGTTCATAATAAATTATTAACTCCACAATTACCCTTATTTCCCTACGTGATAAATAGTCCGTGAAATAGTCCATGGAATTCCAGCTTTTCATCAATGCCGCAAAGCACAGCAAAGCTTCAATGAATAAAATAATCGGGATTGCTGGAACTACTTTTAAACCACAGCCCGTATCCTAGTTTAGTGTAGCCTCTTTTGCAGGCGGTGCGTTTTCGCTTTTCTCAAACTATGAGTGTGATAAAACACGAGTAGCCTGCGACGGAGGCTACGTACAGTGCGCACACCACTAAATAATGCTCCCACTGAAACACACGTGAAAATGGCCTATCAAAACAAAATAAGCTACCTCATTCGCGTGTTTCAGACTTATAAAACACGTTAGCCATTTTTGCAGAATCTGTGAGGTATATGATGCGGTATTATTTGGTCTTCTTTGATGGCGGTGTAAATAGCTGGTCATATAATTCGCAGTAGGGGATATTTGCTCTCGTCTCGGTTGTCTTTTGCTCCCTTTTTGCATTTGGCAACAAATGTTGCCAAATGCTTTCTTTCACCCGCATTTCTTTCTTCTGGCAACATTTCAAATCGCTATAACATCCACATACTAAGTTGGATTTTAACCAAACTTGGTCAGAATGACCACTGACCACTCCCATTTATGGTTTGTACCCCAATTTGACCTTTGACCTTGATTATATAGTTGAAAATGTGATTTTTTTTCACACAAAAATACTAAGGCTTCTAGACGATTAAGCCGATTTCCACAAAAATATTTTAGAAGAATCCCCTACTCATGCTTCATATAGGATGTACACAAATAAGGGGTCAAAGGTCATTTTTCTTCTTTCTGGCAACATTTCAAAATGAGTCTAGCACCCGTATACTACATCGGATTTTGACCAGGCTTGGTCACAATAATCACTGACCACCCCCATTAATGTTGTGTGACCATGACCCTAATTTGACCTTTGACCTACTCATCGTGGTTTAAAGCTGGTAGGACCTACATTTGTATAGGCCAAGTAAAATTAATAAGGAATATTTTTTCATACAAATACAAGTAAATATTTTGCCATAGAAAAAAGTCATTTTTAAAATAAATGATCGTGTCTGGAAATTCATGGAAGGTAAAATCGCGAATCTGTTTGCCCTTTTACGTGCATTTCGATGGGGCTTATTTGGTGGTGTCCCGGGGTGGTGTGCGGCCGTCAGCAATCGCCACGCCGATAACCATTTCACTGTGGGCCTGGGATAATGACGGGTTCGATGCGGAAACACCCCGGGAAAAACTAAACGAAATCGTGTACTGAATCCGTATGACTTGTTTGTAACTTTTAAGAAGATATCAACGTGACGTGACGTGACGCGACGCGACGTGACGTGACGTGACGTGACGTGACGCGACGCGTGTGTTAGACAAAAGCCATCTGTGTGGAGCGAACATCATATATCTGTGTACTTTGACTGAGTGTCCAATATCCAATATCCGTCTTTATTAACTTTACTGCGCTCAATACATGTACATGTATGACCTTGGTGGGAGCACACAATGGATATTAAAATTAAGTGCTTAAGGAAGCTTACATGAAATGTTATTAATTGGTATAAACATCAAATATTTCTAGTTTTTTCTTCACTGAATGAAACCGATTGCAAGCACATCACATCCACCCAATCACATCGACAGTGCCTTGGAACATGGCATTTTTATACATATTCGTCGGCGTCATCGCCATAGCTGCGACTGTAATATTTTCTTCTCTGCTGGGTCTGACAGTATTTATTTACTACAGACGCTACCAGTTGCGACATATTCCCTCTCCACCGATTTCTAAGTAAGTTTTCATAGGACATGGCACGGATTAAGCCTATGGGATCGTGGCGTTGTGGGGTGGGGTAGACGTTGATATGGGATCACGCAGTGACGCCGCTCGCGACCCGGGATCAAAAAAGGGGTCACCTCAGTTCAATACGTCTAGCCCATTTTATTTTGTACGAAAAGTGAACTGTCCATTTATTATGTTAATGTGGACCGTATCCATATAGTATTTAAAGCAATAATATATTCAATTTTAATTAAAAAAATTCTTATTTGTTTTCCACCAAATGTTAGTTTTCACTTATAAGGGGTCATTGGATACAAACAAAATGAAAAAGTGGTCATTCGTGATAAAAACTATCATGCACGAATATGCAGGAATAGAAATACTAATAGTCGTGCATGATAGATTGATAATACGAGGCATATCGAATTTTTAGTTTGAGTTTGACACACATGTTAATAAGAAATTTCTTTTCAGCTGTGGTACTTATGTTCCTTTTTGAAGTTGGGTCTCATGATAATGGAAGGGTATTATTTATTCAGGCGGCATACATGATGGATTAAAGGGGGGACGATTGTAGTGCACTATCCATGGCTATAAAGTATAATACCCTGATCACACATTATGGCTTTAAATCCATCAGTAGCGACAGAAAGTACGTTTCAACTAGAATACGCACGGCATTAACAAGAGTCTCAACGTGCTCAATAACATGGAGCTTGACTATTCACCAAAGCTGAAGTGGAATTATATAGTCTTTGGACTCCCTTAAACCCATCCCGAACCTACCACCAAGGTCATCCGAGGTTAAAGGTCATATGTGGTAAAATGTCAAACTTGGTTCAAATCATCCGCCATATAGAGGGTATTCATTACTACGTCATTGATGTGATTGCTCATGCATAAAATTCCTCCACATAGGTTGTTTAGCTTAATCGGGAGAGTGACCTCTTGAAATGACGATCACAGTTATCTTTGAGTTATTACAGTGAGGCCTACGTACAATGTTCAACACAAAGTGAACAATGCTATAACTTGGAGGACAAACAAACCAACACCGCCAAATTCGACTGACAAGTGTACAACGTGGGAAGCTATGGGGAAATTGAACACTTGTTGTCTGATCATGCATGTGTTTATGGTTCGGGTAGCGGTTACTTAGCAACTCTCGTTCCGCTTGGGTTTATTGCATACACTCTATAAGGGTAACATGACAATCAATCTGAGTTCATCCGAGGTTAAATGTCACACCGAGGTCAAGTGCTGAAGCCCAATTGGGCTGGAGCTTAGTGAATATAATAGTCAATATGAGTGGAACATGCAAAAGTGGAACTGAGGTCAGTGTATGGATAAAATTTGCCCATTTGGGCTTAAAGTCTTCTTTTTTTCTTCAAAATGCTTGTTAAGTTAATATGCAATCATTATGAAAGTTGCCAATACATTTGGACGCGAAAAACATTGGAAATTTGCAAAGAAACAACATCATAAACTTCACCTCTATCACTCGTAATATCTCGCACTTTTTGGATTGGGACATCGAGTGCGACCTCAGAGTTAGTCTCCTACGCAGCCAGTTTGGTTACGCTCTCTCCACATGTGTGGAGGGAGCGTAACCAAACTGGTTTCGTAGGAGACTAAGATTTTCGATCGTTCTGACTTATTATCATAATCTGAAAAATTATGATAATATGTCGGACCAACAGAAAATCATCCGGTTTTACTACAAATATGTCGAATTTGACAGTTTGCCCATAGATGTAAGTTGGAACATGTGTAAGTATTACAAATATGCCAAAAAATTGGTTTTACCATAATGGGTCTGAAAAACACCTAATCAGTCCCAGAACAACGCCAAATATGGATTAAAAGACCTTTGACCTTGGATGTACAACAGCATGTTATGATCTAATGGGAAACTGTGCACATCAACAAACACCATTTCTATCAAAAAGGCAACGTCTGATATAATTTGAAACCACATAAATTACTAGAGTTGGTTCTTCTCTTGGATTTGGACCAAGCTTTAGAATATCGAATGTTGCGTTTTGAAATAAAACAAACCAGAAATTTATCACCCATTGTAAAAGATATGACACATGTACCGAATACATGTACATACATTGGCTGACCTTGTGGATTTCCTGGCCCAGCCATGCTAACCACATAAGGAGATTATACGATTAACCTAGTGCAGCTATTGTCATAGCAGGGTATTATTATGTAATACTCCTGATCCATATTTGGCGTTCTCTTGGACTGCTAATTGACAGTAATAAATTGTTTATAATGGTTGAGGTCAAATGTCATGTAGAGGTCATGTAAAAATCAAACGCCTAACATTTGTGGCTCGTGAGCCGCGACACCTCTAGTTGTTTTTGTTAATACAGCCTTTTCGCGGGCACTTTTCGGCATGTTTGTATAATCAAGCATGTTGTACCGCTTTTTTACAGTCGTAGTACGCAAAAGGAGAACAAAGAAAGCACATCGAAGCCTTTTGTAATACTTTTTTTATTGGCGTGTACAAAATATGTGGCCGTACACACGAATCAGCCGTTAAGTCGGCCCAGTTAATTTTGTTTTATTTCGTGTTTAGAAAATAATCATAAGCTTTAAAATTGTATATCATTTGACTTCAAACGATATCCAGAAGCGGGGTTATGGTTTGCTGAACTCTGCTCTTTCAACAGAATGGTACCTTTTTCGGTTCTTCATAACTGTGTCTCTTTTCCCAAATTGCTGGTTATAAAAATCAAACAGTCATGATTGGCGGTCATTTCAAGTCATCCCCAAGTCAACGAGGTTTTAGGAATGTCCTCTCATTGTTGGTTATAATTACATACCTAGACAAAATACAATGCTTTGTAATACTCCACTTGAACAGGATTTAGCCAAAGTAAACAAAGACTAGAGCTAGAGCTATTTAAGGATTCTATAGAAATGGGTAGAAGACTAATATCCTCTTCAGCAATAGGACTATTGATTGGTTTAAACGGTGTTTGACTCACGCTATCAAATGAGGAGAAACTTGTCGCACCGAATTGAGGTACCTATGAATACAACCTTCACGCACATTTTACACTGTAACTCAGAATACAGTTTGCCTACTTTACTGCTCATTCGTAGTGAACGGCCACATATATTTGGTTCACGTTAACATGTTTTCTTTGTTATACGTTACTTCAGTTACATTCTTGGACATATAACCGACCTTACGGAATACAACCGGAACGGAAAAATCATGGGAGATTATGCGTTGGACTGGTACGTAATAAACTATTGCTCCGAGAGTCTGAAATCGGGCCCATATTCATACCATTTCTTTAAGACAATTGGACTCTTGTTTTTTTATACCTGAGGCTCAGATTTTTGGTCGAATTTAAAACAAATATCCCGGGAAACAATCACAGTTAGACGAAAATGGGGCGTTGTTTTCGAAACAGTGAAAAACATAACCAAATTTTACACTAAACTTGATCCGTAAGGTGCCATTGCTATACCAGAGGCCCGAAAATGAGAATTATAAAGTATTATGCATCCTGTATGGTAATTTGTACTGATATAAACGCTTGAGTGGCAGTGTTCAACAGGAAACTGAATAGCCTATTGATGAAACCAGCACATATATTTTAGAATTAGAAGTTGTATTTGATGTTTTGATGTATATTATATATATGATATAGATTGGCAATCAATGATTTCTAGTATTCCTCTGTTCAGCTTCATTTGATAATTTTTCCGCACAGTTATACCAGAATTCTTATGGTTTTCTCCCTTTCCTTACAAATTACTTTACATTTTTGTCTATACTATAATAATTATATTCTCTTCCTCATTCTCCCCCGTTTTCGTCTTCTTCTTCTTCCATTTCCAAGCGCAGTGCAAAAGAATATGGAAACATTTTTGTTTTACATTTCTTGTGGAATGGCATGGTCTTTTGTCTTACGCCAAGTGCAGTCAAAGTAAGTCGACATATTCTAATACAAAGTGCGACTCTCAATATTGTTATCTTTCGGGGACAGATGATGAAAAATGGGGACTTTCGAGGGAAGTATCCTAAAATGAGACCCATAAGGGACGCACCATTAGATTCTCGGGGGATAGGAAGTTGGGGTTGGGCCTAAAAAGGTTTTTTTTCATGCATTTATACACTGTGAGTTAGGAGGGAATTTTTTTTTAGTGTTGGTGGGGAAGTGGTTTTTTTTGGAGGGGAGGGGCTCATGTAGTGGGTGAAGTTTTTTTTTCAAATATTTTCTACCCCCCCAGAATCTAATGCTGCGTCCTTAATGTAGTAAAATAATAACAAAATAACATCAGGAAATTGCCCAATATCATTGGGTAAATGCCATATATTACCCAACAAATGGACAAAATCTATATCAATAATGTGGTACAATAATTGCCCAACATCATTGGGCAATTATAAAATACCATTTGGTTAAGGCAGTCCATTACCCAACAAATGGACAAAAAATACCCAATAATGGAATATAATAATCATTAATCATAATAATAATATTTGGTAAAATTTTATTACCCAACAAATTGATAAGTTTTTTTTATCATAACGTTTACCCAGAAAAGGTATTGTTCATAGCCCCAAAAATTTACCCAAGTTGGATAAAGATTTACCCAACCCTTTTAACATTGTATTACATTTATTCTCTTAAGGGATGGGTTTATTTGTTTGTAAATGGAGGAGAAATGGGAGGATTTTGGCATGTTTGCTGTGATTGTTTGCCTAGCAATATTGATCACAAGTACACAATTGATGGTGCATATCAAGGACCAAACTCAATAGTTTTATATTTGAGCATGATCACTTCTGTAAGGTCATGGGAAATTATGTAAATCGGCTTTTATATTTGATGTTGCATATCGGCTCACGCACTTTTTTTTTGTACACGGTATTTCACAAAGTCCCTGTACTCTGATGACCATATGACTTTTTGCTGGTATGTTGAGTACTTTAAACAATTAATTATAGTACTTACCTCCTACTTTAGGAACATGCATATGCCTTAATGTATGTCGACCATGTCAACAACCCAGTGTAGTTTTACATGGTTGGAAAAGTCTATTTCCTTTCGCTATTTTGCCAATCATAATTCATAAATTGTCCAAAAATTTGACAAAAAAGAGTTTTGCAACTATTCCGCCAGCAAGGAAACACAAATTTATGTGTATCCAGTGCGTCCTTTACGTTTAAATAGTTCAGTTTATTGTCAAGTTGTGCCTCTATACGCCATATTTACGGAATTGATGATACGAGCTGATACGGAATTTTTGAACCCAAATTTCTTGAAATATACATTACCTTTATAACTTCTCGCCACGAAATTGGATTCATAAGAAGGTCAAATACAAGCCTTCCATTATGGCTGGTATCATCATCTCGATTGGTGTCTTGTGTTAGTATTATTCCATATTTTGCTGGTAGAAGTTCAATGAAACCCTCCATAATTCACGACTTCTGTCACTTGAAGTATAAATCAGCCAACGAGTAGGAGGAGCAACAAAACAACAGCTAAAAATCATATTCCAGCAGCATGTACATTTTTTTTGAGTTTTTTAATGACGAGTTATTATATGGTAGAATAGGAGTTAGAGCAGAGTGAGGTCTTTGGGATATGTTTGAAGTCGACATGGTCGATGGCGTGTGGGTGTGTGGATGTGGGTGCTACGCGGTGTGTGAGGTGTGGGGTGGGGGTGTGTGTGTGTGTATTAAGGGTTGCGTGGTGAGGAGTTAGAAGTGAGAGTTAGGATTCAGAGAGTCATGGGTTAAGGTTTGGGGTTATAGGGCTAGGTTTAGGTTTAGGATTAAAGCTTAGGTTATAAGTTAGTGAAGTTTAGGGTATAGAACAAAATTACTGGGTTTTGGACTAATGACCTCCAGAATATCGGCGTGTAACCCATAACTTACCACTGTCTTGAATATTAATTAAGTTTTATCCTAATTGTGAACAAAAAGAAAGACCTTCATATTGCATGAATGTTTAATTAACTGAAACATTTAACCTCAATGACTTTATGAAAATAATGCCACCAAAAAAAAAAAAAAATCAGGAAAATGTACATTATTTGGAAGGCATAAAGTGACGACATTTGAACGTGAAATTTTAACGTTGATATTTCCCAAACCTTTTTTTTTTACATATTTGTGAATTTTACACGTGCCCCATGGCACCTTATTGGACTTGTTGCTGTTTTTATAGAGGATAACGGATGAATTTTTATTTATTTATTTATTTATTTATTTATTTATTTATTTATTTATTTATTTATTTATTTATTTATTTATTTATTTATTTATTTATTTATTAATTAATTAATTAATTAATTAATTAATTATATATTTCATTTACCTCATCATTTCGGCTTTAAATGTTATTACGTATATTATTTCATCATCTTTCAAGATTCAAATTTGACAAGAATTTCACATTATGGTGTTAAATGTTGTACATTCCTGTTATAAATAACTATCATGTGGAAGACCAGTAAATTAAGGTGAAACTGTTTCTGCTATACGTGTCTGTCTATTAGAAAATTAATAATAAATGAAATAAGTCCTCAACTTCGCACAGGTGCTATCACACAAAGCACACATCACTCCGAACATTTTAAGCCGAAATGATGAGGTAACCACATCCTAACACAAGCCCCCACCCATACATGCATCATCATGTTACGTCTAAAAACGTGCAAAACTCTGCAAACTAACTCACAACTCCCCAATAAATGATTTCCCAAAAATGCAGATTAACGCTGTCCGGTCACCCATGTGTGTCCAAATTGCACATCTTGAATTGAGACCAAGACATG
The DNA here is from genome assembly GCF_039555335.1 of Amphiura filiformis. NCBI lineage: Eukaryota > Metazoa > Echinodermata > Ophiuroidea > Amphilepidida > Amphiuridae > Amphiura > Amphiura filiformis. The sequence goes on along the minus strand of NC_092639.1, from coordinate 26,254,132 downwards.
CTGTTATTTCAATTGTTATACCGTTCCGGTTGGTTTATTACCTACCATTGCCTACGAGATGCAGTTCTAAGGTGACAGAGGGACAGGTCTGCAATTCGATTCCACAACCATTCATACCTTTCATCTGTTTTATTGTATTATCGTGCGAATTGCTCCGTGGTACCTTACGGGTACCTGAATTTTATTTGAATGAAGATGACTCTGTCATGCTCGACGTCATATTGCATAATTTCTATACAGTATATGCAATAAACCAACCAGAACAGCATAACAATTGAAAAAATAGACAGTTCTAAGATAGGTTAAGAAGAATATAACGTCACAATTCTGTATTATTATTCAAGGTTGTAACGTGTGTCTATGCTGTCATGTAGGCCTACCTAGCAACAGACACGCCCCCGGTACAAACAGATGAAATTTGTAGAAAAGCGTGATTATGACTAAAAACATTAAAAAATGATACTTTGAGGTATTGTTTTTTTAATTTTTGTATGGCAGATCATACATACACATGTGCTGAGGTCAAAAAGGTAAAAATTTTGTTTTTGACCCCTGACTCACCTGTCATTCCAAACAACCCCTTAAGTGAATTCCATATTGATGGTAACCTTTTTGCATGAATTACTATTATTATATTCTAGGAAATTTTAGTGACATCGAATTTTGCCAAACATTCCTGGGCTTATTCAGAACTACATACCTTATTAGGATCACGATTTATGGGTAATGGATTAATTACAGAGCTAAGGACTGAACGATGGGCCCGAAAACGGGCGCTTTTTAACCCGGCCTTTCATAGAAGGTAGGTATTAATATTAACGGGAGTCTCCGGCCAGGGCTATGAAAACCACGGTATCGTGGTACCGGCGTTCCCAGAAAAAAATTCAGAGTCGCGGAAAAAAATCAAGACGGGAAAAATATTTCAAAACATCCTAAATCTTTCTGCAGCTCTGAAAATATTCTGTGAACACTCTCTCTCTCTCTAAATATTTTTTGGGAGCTTCGACGATTAAACTGATAAATAATCTGAATACCAGTGACAGGAACGTTATGTAAAGAAATAGACAGATGCCGTGTGTTGATTTTAATTTTGTATGAATCGATCCACTGTAGTCTCTAACGCTGCTGAGTCAACATGAACTCCAGACCAGAGGATCATACACACCGCTGCTGGGATCCCAGAAAGTAACATGCGGTAGAGCCTAACTGCTGGGATTCCCCAGAAAAGCAGAGTTTTCATTGGCTGTCCGGGGTACTCCCTCTAGTAGAAATAGTAGTCTTTCATCACGTCTTCGAATTTCCTCAATACGTCACTTCGTTCCATTCATACGGTTCTATCGATTTCATCACCGAATGTCACCCAGTTTTAGCACTAAAATATTCGCCGTAGATATAAAATCATATAAAACCGTATAACTTTAATGTCCATTAGAAATGTTGTTACAAAAAAATCTTATTTTGATCACTTTTGAGGGTAGATGTAAAATGATTTATGAACGCATATAAAATCAGCAAAAATTACTAATTACCGCGAGCCACAGGGTCTTGTACTCCCGTTTTTTAAAATATTGTTTTTCATATTTGAATTTTCATGTTTGGTACAAAATTTGCAAAATGTTTTACCTGATTGTAATTTATACAGCACAGCTCTGATATATTAAAACAAGCCTCACAAATCTTTTTCACCTACGAACGAGGACACCCACTTGACATTACACTTATAAACTACAGACACACACAAAAACGAGGACGTCCTCATTTTTTAACGCTTGCAGAGGGCGCTATACAGCTCAAAATTGCATGGGGGTAGGTCCCCAATGCCGGTAATGTGTCGAGGTCCTCGGTTAGTCGATTAATTGTCAGGTTTTCACACGAATGTCCACGATTAGAATGCAAAAAGTCAAATGTATAAGGTCCTCGGTTGTACAGTGAAAAGCTAGGTGTCCTAGTTTGGCGGTGTAAACGGATAGGGGTGTGTGTGTGCATGTGACGTGCCTGGACCCCCGCTGCAGCGCGCTGAGGACTTCGCCCCAGGACACCACCTGTAGTCATACGCTCGCAGAAAATAATGAAGTTGTATGGTAGTATGTTTGTTTGGTTTTGTTTTTTTTTCGTTTTTTGGTTTTTTTACTGTTGAAAGTTACCTGAAAACGTGCCTGAACCAGTTCAATATGAGTTCTGATCTGCTGATTAAAGAACTTGTAGGTAGAAGTGACGGTGAAACTGAGGTTGTGATGCTTGATGAATTCAACAGAGTTGCATTGGATATCATTGGAAAGGTATGATGCTATACATCAGTACGATATTGCTTTCATAAATTGTATTTGACGGTTGGGACTTAACACAAGCCAGCTCTATATACTGCGATCATAAGTTGATTATGTATTTTGATTTAAGGAGTGGGGTATGAACGTTTGGGAAGTATTTATTGTGGGACATTAGAGCACATCAGACATATCGAATTGCATTCTGAATACGAAGAATGTCCTTCTGATATCAAATAATTTTGATTTTTGAAATTCGCAATGTAATACACATTTTATGGCAAATTATTAAAAATTGATATTTTTGATATTTAACAGTACTCGAAGTAGATTTTATAAAACTGATGATTTATACTTAAAGTGTATTATGTAGGTGGGATGAAAAGCCGACGATCAATTGAAAATGTTGACCTTTCGTATTGAAGATATGGATTTTTTCCCAAAACACCAAAAAAATTCTTTTTGGGGAAAAAAATCCATATCTTCAATATGAAAGGTCAAAATTTTCAATTGATCGTCGGCTTTTCCTCCCAGCTACATACACTTTAAGAATATGTCATTAAATTTATAAAATTTACTTCGAGGACTGTTATATATCAAAAAAGTGAAAAATATCAAATTTTAATAATTTGTCATAAAATTTGTATTGTGAATTTCATGAAAATCATTTGATATCAGAAAGACATTTTTTCGTATTCAGAATGCAATTCGATATGTCTGATGTGCTCTCATGTCCCACAAAAAATACTGTCGAAACGCTCATTCCAAATCCCTTAAGAAAAAGTAGAAAAGACTCACTTTGTTAAAATCCTCATCGTCATGTGGAATTCTGCACCTCCGTGTACAGATGTAGGGCCTATGTGCAGTATATAGGTTGACAGATGCTCAATTTGTATATAATATTCTACTACTCCTTATGAACACGCAATATAAAAATAATAAAACACATGCAAACATTCAAATGTTTTTGATAATACACAGCCCACTGCATATTGCACCGCTTTCGAACAGTCTTAAAACTAGAACTTGTTCAAATTGTTGCATGTAAAAATAACAGACCTGTTCTTCATGTTCTATGACTTTACTAAATCGGATCAAGTTTTGAAATTGGTGAAAAGCCACACAGGAATGATTTTTTTACTTTGGTTCCTTTTTACGTTTTGAAACCTTTTGTGGTAGATAAATATATACATGAAGTTTCCTAAACTTAAGTCCTAAAATTATTAGGTCTTTTGGGAAACTTATTGTATTATCTTCAACACGAAAGGTCGAAATTTTCATGATTTTCGGCTACATACGATTCTGCGCCTTAGTTAACAGATGTTTGGCCTATGTGCAGTAGGATGACAGAATGCAATTTAGTGAGACTATGTTTTCTCAGGTCCCACAAAAAATACCTTCAAAAGTAGGTTATCGAGCCATTAAGTTATGTGGAATTATACATTTATTGATGATATTTATTTTTTCTTCAGGTTGCTTTTGGAACTGACCTCGGTATTTACAGTGGTGGTTCAAAACCTTTCATTGATGCTGTAACATGCTCCATGAAAGCTATCGCAGATGCGTTTAGCCGACCTTGGGTAGCGGTTAGTAGTATGTAATTTTCATTAAAATGTTTGAATGCTGAATAGTGAAATCCACTGACCGTGTTTAAATAATTGTTCCATCTTGGACCTAAAAAGGGATTACACCAACTCGGACCAGAAATTAAACTCACAAAAGTGTCCCCCAAAACAGGTGCCAAAAACAGAACCCTCATCGTGCCATCTTTTTCCTCATATTTCAGCAAAGTTGATAAAATATATTTAAAAAAAAAAACCTTCAACCGAAAAACATATTTCAATCAGATCAACTTTTTCGCCATTTAGATTTTTACAGAAACGACAAAAATATCACCTCTTCCACAAGTCAACCTCTTACTCACGCCATACCACCACATGTATAATTGCGCATTGAGTTTGTATCTGACTTCATATGCACAAACATAATATATACTAGAGCCGATGTGGCTCTCGAGCCACATATATCGTAGGTTTTTTTCTGTGATGGCTGTTGTAACTCTGGATGGGGGCGGGGATGAGGTGGGGTTGGGGCTTGGTCGTTAGGATGTTGGTGGTTAGTTGTGCCTATAATGCCCTACCAAAGGCTGATATCCTTCCCAAAACCTTTCCTATTGCACCACCAACTGCAAATTAGGTGTGTTTAGACGGTAGCCTACTTACAAGCAAGCCGGCAATTAAATTATGTCAGGGAAGTGAGACTAGGCTGCAAGGGGTGTGTGTCCACACGGGACTTACTTGTAAGCCAACATGGTCTATGAGCCAACTCAAAAGTAAGAGTGACCTTCACTGGTAAATTATGCCATGATTATGCACAATCAGAATAGAATTGGGTCATCAAGGTCATGCTTACATGCGAGTTTACAAGCAAGTCTTGTTCACACTGGCCTTACATTCGAATGTACTTCGCTACCCCGGGGGCACTTCAATATGAAATGGATATAGGTGTAGGGCTGGCACTTTCGCAGTAAGGGGCATTCGGTGAGAGCAAAATGTAAACAATATGGGGTCATTGGGTGAGAACATGACTTTTGGAACCTTTGGGTGAGAGCCGAAACAGTGTCAAAAAAACCTCAAAAATCAAATTTTTAGTTCAAAAAGGCTTCAAATTTCTTTGTTTTGTCAAATAATAGGTAACAAAATCAGTGATAAATGAAAATTGCTGTTCAAATTGAAAAATAAGGGTCTTTGGGTGACAGATCAAATGGAAAAATCATCAGGGGCCTTCGGGTGACAGAACATGTGTTCGTAAAAAATATGGGGTTTTTGGGTAGAGCGACGCTGAAAAAGGGGGTCTTAACAGCCCTACATACGCGTGACCTCCAAAGTGGGAGTGCCCCCCGGGCTCGTTACATGTAAGATATCTTACATGTAAAATCGTCACTTGTAACTTGCATGTAGCTACATGCGAGTGCGTTTACACGGGCACTACATGCAAGTTTACATTTGAATGTAGTTACAAGCGACTTTACAAGCGATCGTCTGAACAAGCATGTAGATGGGCAGTCGAGTGCCACAATAGCTTTGTTATTATATGGTTTACTTGGGGGCCAGAAACCAATCACTCCAGTGATGACCTATTATTAACTGGTTGCTTGTTTATAAATAGCATTTTTTTTGTAGCTATATGCCCAAACCTGAGATATTTTCCCCAATATTCAGAACTTATGACTCTTATGACTATGAGGTCGTTCTGTCAATAAGAACTAGCGATCTTGATTGTACTTATCATTTCCCCCATTTCATTCTGATCAATAGGCCTACTGCTGAAAATTCTGATCAATTGACAATTTTAGAATGATTCCCTCAATTCATACTACATGTTCCATTGGCATTCATCAGTTCAAACTTGGTTCAGAAGCTTACCTTTTCCACCAACACAACTCAAAATACACATCACGAATAGCAAAAATTACAAACACAAATCACCCAACAAATCTGTCCAAATCCATCAAAATATTATCCAGTTCGGATGTGAAGACATATTAACATTGTTGCAATACCTCTTTATCTCAAACAAAGGTTAAGTTGTTACATCAACTTACATCATAAAACTGGTTTCAAAAAGACTTTTGACTGTTTGATACAATCAAGATAATTGCACTATGATCATTTTGTTCAGATATCTCCCCTTTCGCACTGAAACAATGCCATAATATGTTTTGACCGAGAAAGTCACTGACCTGGTCAAGTTCATATTCATATATACCACAGTCCCTATAATCTGTGGGTATGTACAGCCCGGGATGTACAGTGACACCATCTCCATAAAGGCTATCGTTCACCAGCATAAAAACCAATCATTGCTCAAATTTGACCTCATCTTTTGGAATATGAGTTTTTGTACCTAGCACATTCAAAGGTCATTCAATTATTGTACAGAAATATTGGGCAAAAGAACTGGTGCGATGGGGATTGATGTTAGTGTTACTACTGAATATTAAGCAGACTCTCCCAATGGTCACCCATTCTTACAGGGCCTTCTCCTCTAAGGTTTACTATCTCCCGGGTACTATCTATACCCTGATGAGGCAAGCAAATGGTTAGCGACATATTCCTCTATATAAGTACTAGTAATATCTGTCTTTAAAGCTCTTAAACAAACGTTTTGTAATGAGTCAATGGGGTAAGCCTACAGTACCACACGCTTACCACAACTGGGCACTTTACTCGAGGTATAAATACCCAGTTTACTCGAGTTAAATACCCCCTCTCGCAATACAGCTAGTGTGAAAGTACCTTCGCATACTTACAACTGAACACCCCTTAGCTAGTGTGAACACCACTCCCTTCATTACAAAACAGCCACACCAATCCTGCCACTAATATAACAGCTCCTTTAAAACAAACGTCCCATATTACGCACAATTAAGAATAACACAAACAGCACCCACTCACCTTACAGCAACTATCACACAAGTCATCTACAAAACTTTCTGAGTTCAAAGTAACTAAATTATTTGGTTACAACCTCCTACAACCTTGAACTCGGTTCAAGTGCATTCAATCAATATCACATTACTTGCTGCACTTACACGGGCACTTACAACTCCTAAAATCACTACTGGTATTTCGCTTCTAGTAAACACCTTTTACTACTCCCAAGGGATTATTGTGCATTCACAACCTCATCAATCCATATGTTAATACACTCTCCATTAATCTCCATCAACTGAAAACAAACAATTTGGCCAAGTTCAACTAAACAAACTTTAACAATTCCCACTGCAAATTCCAATTAATATTAACCCTTGAAACTCCACAAAAACCAGTCCAAACATTCATTAACACCACATTCATTAAATCATCAACTCTTCCCAAAACACACTTTTCTACCCTGTCACGCTCCACTACACAAATCGCAATAGAAAAAACAATTCAATATCCATTAATTACTACACCACAATTTATCGAAACCTAATACCATGTACCCAAGCACTCACACTATTTCACTGAAAATAAAGCAAGCTCGTGGCCACATACAAATTCAAGTATCGTAGGAGGATAGCCTCCCTACGATAAAAGCCTCCCTACGATAAATTATTAGATTTAGAAACACTTGTTACCCTTTGTGTAAAGTACATGAAGTAATTTCAATGAAGTATACCCTGTGTATGGTTCAGCCATTTCTAGAGCTCTTTTAGTCTTTTGGCTTAGCGGAGTATAGTTATTTTCCAAGAAGGCGTCTTTTTCTCCCTTCAATTTCAATATCATGCTTTACGTGTAAATAAAATGGGTCTTAAAAGAATTGAGTGTGCAATCGGCTGATCTTTTTATCCTATAGTTCAACCCACTGCCATCAGTCAGAGATTATCGCAAAGAAGTTGACAAATCGTGCCAATTCATCCGACAGACTGGCCGACAATGTATCCAAAGTCAAATAGATAAGCTTCATAAGGGGAAACCACTATCCAACAATATAATCGCCTATATCATACAGACTACTAGCGAATCAGGAGAAGGCCTTCCAGAAATTGAGGATATGGTGGACGAATTTGTTACGTTTTTCATCGCAGGTAAGTAACCATGGTAACCAAGTAACCAATCAACCTTTGAACCCCAACATTCCACATAGAGGCCTTGCATTCTTTTTATCGATTGGCTCCAAACAAAGGATTTGAACCGGTGTCCTTCACCGTAGTTATGGCGGAGTGCAGTCCATTCAATCAAATGTTGTCATCAACCTATTCGATCGTAGTGCAGGGTTATATGAGCGAGACGAACTGTCACGGTAGATTGCAATCATGCTTTTGTTGAATGCATTTGAGTAGTCCGCCATATTTACGGGATGATACGTCACATGCAAGGCCTCTATAGAGTATCCTCTAATTCAAGCAACTGCAATTTTTAAAGGCGTAGGTCAAATAGGGTCATTAACTGCATAACCTGTGCGGCGTCAAAATGTATGTGATAGCCTATGATGTAAGTTATGAAATGATGCTACCACAGTGGTCCTAAATAATCATTATAAAGCCAAATAAAAAATCCCTTAAAAAGGGATGAGCAGCGACAAAGTTCATCATTTGGCTATATGGGGAACACATTTAGAGTAATCTTTGTTTAAACAATCTTAGCTATTTTTTTGTCACATCAGGATCAAATGTCAATATTTCGAACGACAGTACAAGCTAACTATAATTTATAGTTATAAGGAATAGTAGGCTAATATATAGCAATCATGCATACCCTTAGTTGTGGTGCAATTCAACATACAGGCCTACATCACTCTAGCCAATGAATTTTTTTTTTCAAAACTTCTTAGCCCTCCCCCCTTGAAGTCTAATGGTGCGTCCCTAATCATGTGAAGGACAGATGAATCATATTGCATGAAACACATCTTATGTAACGAATTTTATCTTAATTGACCAATTATGCTATAGGCCTACACAGCATGACCCGAATGTCGAGGCGCTTTGCTTCAATAAACAATCACATCATGATACAGACCACTCCAGTCACTCAACAGCACCCTTAAGTTATTAATAACATTCACTAAAGGGTGTCGCAAAAAATGTTGTCACAGAGATTCACAGTCTCCTTATCAGTCGGTTCAAGTCGTGCTGTTTCTGATAGTGGCAAATACAGAGCGGGGATGAGACTACACTGCATTTTTGGTTTCATTTTAAGCTCATTTATCGCGTGTTTGTTCAATGGTGTATAAAAAAAAGTCACGGAGAACCACCCTTCGTCTGTAGGTTGTTTTGGTGAATTAAATAGGGAGCGCGTCTGGGGGCGCTGCTCCAAAAAAGAAGGGTTTATCTCACGAACATTTGCCAAAAAAAAGTGTTATGCGATTTTTTTTTTAGTGAAAAGAGTTATGCTAATGCGATTTTTTTTCCTCGTTGGAGAATACTATTTACCTTATTTTGTATTTTGCCAACTATCTCAGGTAGAAGTGCATCTCTGAACTCCAGTGGCGTAGCTAAGGCTTGTGGCGCCCAGGACTAAGGATACATAATGACGCCCCCCCCCCCCCCGATTGGGAAAATTTTGACTTCCATCGCTTGGAGGGGCGCAGAATCGATACTAAATTGGTCAATTCGGCACCCCTTAAGGGTGGCGCCCATATATACCTTCCCCACCTGCCCCTCCCCCCCCCACCCCCGTCGCTATGCCACTGCTCAACCCGGTGGTGTCTTCTGCAAACTGATTTTCATAAGACACCATGTTATTCAATTCTATTTGTCGTACAATTACTTATTTATGCATTGTAATAGGTCAAGAGACGACTGCCAAGTTACTTGCCTGGACTATTATGGAACTCACTCAACACCCAGAAATTGTCTACAGGTATTGTATTTACTAAAATACCTTATCATAATATTAGAACTCGCCTCAAATAAAAAATAAATCGTAGTAAGGATCTTTGCGTTGATGAATGGTATATTCTACGTTACGGTCGTACCAGTAGTTATCTACGGACCCGAGGGAGGGTCTAGGATCGATCTTAAAAACGCGGTCATTTTTCTGAGACATTTTAGTAACGCATCTTTAATGAAGTGCAGAGTAGTTTGAACAAATTAGTGGTGTTCACAACTTTCACTTTGCTTATTTTGGGAACTGATCTCCGGGCAAATATTGGGCTTCTGAACTGAAATTTGGTCTTATTTTGGGGTCTAGCAAGCTGAAATCGGACCAACCTGTATGTTGCAGAGGTATGAAAATTCATATTCTTAGTCAAAGTTAAATTCACGATTCAACCTGTTTGATATAATAAAGGTTTCATATGTCATTTTATGTCTTGGGCGACATACTTCTTCAGAGTGATTGGTATCCCATCATCTTACGTGCTGGTGGTAACACAGCTCCATCCCTTGGGGCGTGGTCTTGAGGAGAGGGTTATACACTTGACTTAAATGGTGGGCCTCTCCTCTCTCTTCATATCGGCAGGACCTTTCTTGCGAATCCAGATTGATTCTCTGAATATTGTCTAAATCAATATATTATTGAAAAATAACGCCCTGATGTTTTGCCAAAGTTCAGTCTACATATCATATACTTTGAACACTTGTTTGATTTATTGTTGTTAATGAGTTATGTACTTTTTACCAAGCACTACCATTCGCCGGATGCTGTAAAGGACCAAATCGCAACAGTTGAAAATAGTTAATAACCTTTAAAGGCGCACATAAAAACAACAGATGCGGAAATAGGAGTATAAACTGACCAGTAGATACAAATTGTAGTCCTACTAATTCATGGCATATTGGACGGCCTTGCATTCAAGGTGAAAGAACCCTACTCATGTTACCATCTGGCCATGGTCTGGCCTGCTGTCAGATCTTACCCAGGGAAAGATGACATTCCAATATTCCCCTTTAAGCGGGCTCCACTGGACCACACACGCCGTTAAACGCTCCGCTCAATATGCTCACCACGCTCGAATTTCATCGTATATCGAGGCCTGCCCGCCACAGCCGCGTCGCACCACCTTCAAATCGCTTGCGCCGGGTCTGTGCTTTCCTTCCAATTGCAATTATTTTTACTGTCATGTATTATTAAGGTCTGTTTCGTACGTCTATACACATTTATTGTTGTAACAGGTCACATAAGGGACGCACCATTAGACTTCAAGGGGGTGGGGAGGAAGTTTTTGAAAAAAAAAACTTCCCCCACTACATGAGCAAAAAAAAACTTTCCCTACCAACACTAAAAAACAAACAAAAAAAACCTTTCCTCACCAAACTGTATAAATGCATGAAAATTAAAAAGAAAAACTTGTCGCCTTTCGGCGAAAAAAAATCTTGCCCCGACCCCAACTTCCTCCCCCCCCCCCCCCCCTGAAGTCTAACGGTGCGTCCCTAAGTCACATTTATTTCAGTTGAAATATCATTGTACTGTGAAGCGTGTCACTTTCTATTTGTCCTTAAAATCGTTTGATATTAATGATTTAATCGATCATCAATGTCTCTTCCTTTAGGTTAAAAACTGAAATAGACGCAGCTATTGGAGACAAGGATAATGTAGCATTTGAAGACCTATCCAAATTAGAGTATATGATGGCGGTAAGGGATAGACGCACCAACACATCACTAAAACTATAGAGCTAATTGCATATACAAGTGTACGCGGCCTATGCCGTAGCCATTAAGAATGTCCTTTGTATGACCTTGGACTCCTAGTTACACATGCAGTGACGTCACTGTAGTTGCAAAATCGTAAAAATTTTATTTTTTCCCACACATTTCGAAACTTTTTTGTTGCTGTAATTTTTGGATCTAAATTAATTTGCGTATCATTTACATAACAACGTATAAAACTCTTTCTACTCTATATGACTCTACATGTCACTGAAATAATACCGCTTTACCAAGTCATGAATTAAATTTGACTGGTACAAATTCTCATTTTGTCATGAAGAGCTTATTTCCAGACCGTATTAAGTCCACTATCCCATCCCAGCAAACACAAAACGTTTTCGACATCAGTCGCAAAAGGTCATAAAAGGTTGTCAGAAAACGTTTAAATGTCGGGTTATATAAAGGGTATATTAACAGTATAAAATGTTTTCATGACCTTAACAAATATTTGTTGATAATCTACTGCTCAGCAAGCAAAAATGTTTTACAGAAAACGTTTAAATGTCGGGTTATATAAAGGGTATAAAAACGTTTTGGTAACATTCCAAAAACATTCTTGAAAACTTGATACAAAACATTCTAAACAGAATGTTATTTTGGGGTTGAAAAAATATTTTGCCAAAAATGTTTGCCCAAAATATTTTCAATAACGTTTTAAAAACGTTTTCATGACCTTTATATAACCGACATTTAAATGTTATTAAAAGGTTTTGAAAAAACATTTTAAGAACATTTCTGTGTTTGCTGGCTTCAAATATTTTAACATAATGTTATTTAAGTATTGCCACAATATTTGGCAAAAATGTTTGCAAAAATAGTCAACAATAACATTTTATGAAAACATTTAAAAATAGTGTTGTAGTGTGTTTTCATACAAAACGTTTTAAAACGTTATCATGACCTTTATATAACCCGACATTTTAATGTTATTAAAACGTTTTTACCTAAACCAAAAGCCAAAATATAATATATTTAAAACGTTTTAAAACGTTTTTGTGTTTGCTGGGATGTTTTTGATTTCCCTGTGCGATATTGCAATGTGTTGTGATGCCAAGTATTATAATTTCAGTTGGATGCACCATTACAAAGCAAACAGTGAATGGGCCTAGTATTGAGGCGTTTGTTTCCCAAATGAAAACAATAGTCTGCATATTGTTATGCAGCATTGATATGCTAAATAATAGCTTATTGATGGTACACCTCATTGCTGCTAATGTCAAACTTGTCAAAGTAATTGTGATTGTATCTCACAAATAAATGAGACACATGGGGTTGTGGACTTAACACGGTTTGGAAATAAGCTCTTCGTATGTAAAATGGAAATCATGTTTATTAGGAAATCAGGTCTCCATCGTTAAACAAACAAACTGACGTTAGACATCAAAAGACATAAAATCATATTAACTTTCATTGTCCGGTCATACATTTGACACAGGTGCTTAAAGAGTCTCTACGATTGCATCCACCTGCAACTGGTTCTACACGTGTAGCTCCAAGTAACTGTACTTTAGATGGGATCAACATACCGTCTGGAACACCAGTTCATGTGAGATGATTTTTATTTTATTTTGGTAACGTAGTACGTGTCGTGGAGGGAGGGGAGTACCCATCCGCTTTGACCGCTTTACACTTAGAGAGTTACAAAAATCAAATTACCTGCTCATAATGGGAGCCGACAAAGGTAAATGCACTGTGGTACAGTCAACACTTGATTATGAAAAGAAAGTTAAGACCATGGGTGACGAACGCAGTTATGAGAAATTAATGAAGGACCCAACACCAGTGTACAAGAAGAAACTTCTAGGGTTATTTCAGAAGTTGAAAAGTGACAAGAAGATTGAAGAAAACCAATACATTCTCCTGTATGTAACATGGGTACATCGGAACACCATGTTGTAAACTCAAAACACCTCGCTGAGGAGTTGTCTATAGTACTCGTGGAGGAAGATGAAATATTTAACAGCTACGATGTAGTCTCACTGTTCACAAATACACCAATCTAGGAGACAGTTAAAATCATATGAGAGAGAGAGACTTGAAGAGGACATAACATTTGAAAAAGGACACTTTTAACAGTTAATGACATCATGGATTTACTAGAATTCATCTTTCCAACCTACTTTACGTGGGAAGCCCGGTTAGTGTAATATTCCTAACCTATTCATGTAGTGGTTTGAGAAGAAGGCAATCGCCACCGCACCATTGGAATGCAAACCCCGGCTAAGGTGTCGTTACGTCGATGATGTGTTGGAAATCATCAAGAAAGACATCACAAAGCAACTAACAGAGCATCTGAACACGGTAGACACCACATGTAACATTATGTTTACTTACGAGCAAGTACAAAATGGCAAGATCCCATTTGTAGACACACTGTTTGTGAGAAAGGAAGATAGTACTGTAAAACTGTTGGTCTACAGAATGGAAACCCATACCGATCAATAAACTTTGATTTACAGCAACCCACAACACCAAAAATTTGGCGTCGATAGAACTTTACTGGACATAATGTACATCATCGTGACAGAAGACAAGGACAAAGAAGAAGAGGAAAGTAGAATAAAGAAGGCAGTTTGCCTAAAGTGAGCTTTTGAAAAGGCCAAAGCAGAATTGGGAAAGACCAAAATAGAGCGGAAGCAAAGGACACAGGAACCAAAGGAGTTTCCGAGAACACAAAATTTCCGTCGCTATGAAGCCACATAACTCGCTCAAAAGATTGCTAGTTCACCCAAAGGACAAAGTCGATACAATCAAGACTAGTGGGGTGGTGTACGAGATCGAAGTCCCACATTGGCGAGATGGGCGACCCTTTTAGAGTAAGGTTCAAAGAACATCAGAAAGACGCAGAAAAGGTAGCTGATAGGAAATACAGCAGAAAATATAAACTACCGAACTTGACAAATCTGCATCTGCTAAAACCGACCACATCGCAATAAAATTCATGTCATCAACAGGGAAGACGCTATACTACTCGATAAAGATGGAAATCAGCAAACTAGACTTATCATGGAAGCAATTTGGATTTGAAGGCGGGATAAAACAAGTTACTCTCTTGATCACGTATATGATCCATTCATCTACTATTAAAGCAACCTAGAGATGCAACAATCGCCGGAAGCAGCGACCAATTCCGCGTGAAAAGTGGATCCCCAGTGGTCATCCTGAAGAAGCCGTCAGCCAAGATGGCGAAAGTCTAAAATCTGTGAGTAAGTTTTGGATTTGTCAAAGAAAAAGAAATAACCTAAGTTTGCATTTGTTTGTAATTGCCATTTATTTCTTAAGTATAATATATATACTGTGCCAAGAAATTATCCTTACACTTGGCAAAATAATCACAATTTCAAAACTAAACCATATTGGGGTAAATTTGTTTTTGTAATAGACGCACTATCCAATCCTGCACATTATGACACCACATTGAATCCAATACAGGGTGTATCAGAATGATTGGTACCCATCAGTTTCCATTTATTATCGACAAGACAGCCACAACAAAATGCAACATAGGAGCTACTTTATTGATAGATAAATGTTATGACATCAGGTCATAAAACTATATAAATCCTGCTTGGGCATTTCAAGAGGATCCAATGTTGCATATTGAAGAAGCAGGCTTGTCAATAAACACCAAAACCGTTGGGTACCAAACATTTAGATACAGCCTGTATGACCTCAAGAAGTAAAGTTACAAGCAAGTTCCGAAGGTCCAGTTTTAAAAGTGACAAATTTATACAAGGCGCAAAAAGATTCCAACAAGCGAAACAAAGAGACTACACAGTTTCTTCAATGAAGCCTTATTTAAAGCAGTAATTATTTCAGTTTTTACTTCTCTGTACTTTTCATAACTTGCATTTTATTTGTCAGTTCTTTTGTTTTAGTTTTCTTTTGTTCCTTTTGCTTTAATTTAAAGGCACACACAAATTAGCCATTTACCAATCTCTGTCTAGTCCGTGGAGTTTTGAATAGGCCAGTGTGTCACTTTTAAAACTGGACCTTCGTCTAATCAAATGCTTGTAACTTTGCTTTTTGAGGTCACATTGGATTCCATGTGGTGTCAAAATGTGCCGGATCTATTAAAAAACAAAGTTACCCCAATATAGTTCAGTTTTGAAATTGCGATTATTTTTCCAAGTGTAAGGATACTTTCTTGGAGCAGCATAGTTATAGCTGTATGTTCATCTTTTGATTATACACTAGGTAAATACTTACACAATGTCCAGGATGGAGGAGTACTTTCAAAACGCGGACACCTATGACCCAGATAGATTTTTGCACGATGATGACAAGTAAGTATAGTTTGATCAGCTCGTAATCGGCGGGCCTTATAACATCGCGGATTAATATCAATATATCGTATTTCGAGAACTGTCTTGTGACACCTCACCAGAAGCATCACAAATTATTAATTCCAAGCCATATACTTTATCTACTTTCTTTAACCATGTTAACATGCAAAATATAAACCAGATAGGTCAACTATATCACGTTTAATGTGGGTCTACTTTTTGGCGTAGTGGTAAAAGCCTAACAATTCCCGCCGATTAAGAGCTGATTAAGGATACGATACATGATTTACCGACAAGTGACTCATTTCGGTATGCGATCATGAATTTTGAAGAAAAAAAGTTTCCACAGGCTTCGTTGGGACTCAAACCAGCGATTCTAAATTCCTTCGATTACGCGTCTAGCGCTTTACCGCTCGGCCACCGTGGCAGTTGAGCGGAGTAGTGTAATGATAAAAGATAAATCTCATAATGCCATCTTTAGCCTTTTGTTTAAAAAAAAAGACGCGTTTTGGAAAGATAGATTAGCCGTTTTATGCATAAATAGCACGAACGTTTGGAAAAGGTTTCAAACAAATAATAAAGACACTGATGATGTGATGATGAAATTGCGTAAGTTGGGAATTATCTGCGTCGCAATGTTTTGTTTTGGTTTTAGGAATTTGACCTTAAAATTTACGACTTCATGACATTATCATTCGAAATCAACAAAAGATATTTCAACAGTATATGTCCTCATTCTTTCTCTAGAATGTTTTGCACATGTAGTGAAATAGCTTCAACAATGGTTCGCTGCATAATGGTAAAAATAGCCTTGACTTAAAAAAGGGCGAGAGGTACCATATTTACGGATTCAGGCTAAATTTAAAATTGATATAAAACGTTTGTTTTTGATCGATTACAAAATTAATTTTGTCGTATAAAGAAATTGTATCTGGCGTGGATTGCACTGCAGTTTTTATTCCCAGGGCTCTTTGACTTCTTCAAATTATTTTTTTAATGATAGAGTGAATCCCCTGGCCCTCTATAATTACGCACAAAAGACCGAGTCCCCTTAAACTATACAGTGTAATAGCAATGCAACTTGTGATCCGCAGATAAGTTCTTTGGGATTTTCAATTAGAAATCTAAGAAGGGTACAAATACAAAATTGATGTTACATATTCAATGACAATTTGCTGAAGACTCCATAGCAGCTACAGGGCGCTCTATCCGGGAGATAAATAACAGGTAAACTCAGCGGGTATGAGTTTGCCCATCTTGTAGATTATTTTGTCCATCCAGTGAATGAAATATGCCCATTGCTCAAAATACCCACGCAGTAAATTATTTTGCCCACAAAGAAATTGGACACCATAAAATTATCATAGAAGACTTTTTTCCAAGATTCTCTCTGCCGAATGCAAAATATTTCATATAAATTTCAATTTTGTCTATTAACAAATATAATTTTGCATGAGCTTCATATTGGGGTAGACCAGTTGCCTTTGAATTATAATAAAACTGTTGGTTTGGTTTATTTAGGGAGTGGTCACTGAAGACATTCCCTGTGCTAAATTACACACATTTCGTAATATGACTCACTTCATGAGTTAAAATTCAAAAACGGGAAATCGTATCAAGTTGCTGCTACACACAGTTTTTCATACACTCCTATATCAAAGCAGCCAATCAGAAAAGCTGTTAGAAAAGTACGAAACATGCATTGATTGTGTATATTGTGCACTCCGCGTACTACTCGCAGTGTTTCTCGGGCGTTCGCGTCGCGTAGGATTGATTCATTTCTCGGGCGGGATGGTGCATATATTTGGTTCTGTTTTCCAACATTTGTAGTGATAATTTGTTATATAAAAAAGTAAAAATCACGCGTTTTTCATCTTCATGTGTATGAAATTAGAGTCACGCGGTAGCCGTGACCAGCAAGTTTTTAAAAAAAAAAGACTGATAAAGAAGACTAATAACAGATGCTCCCGCGAGACTATATTTACAGCTAACATTAAAACACTTGACTTCTATTGTTCGATGTTATTTTTCGCTGGGTACAAAATGTGGCTAAAACCATGCTAAATGTTATTTACAGTCCCAGGTGTAATATCTTGACAACTCATTAATTCAAAAAGGGCCACCAATCCTACAGTCAATTATTGTTCGTAATAAAACAAATGTTTTTGCTTCCATTTCACGCGGTATTTCATAGCGAAAATTAGTTGCAAATCATACTGATCCAGAATTTTCGGACACTGCTACAGGTCTACCTGGTTATCACCTTCACACCACTTTTTCAGATTCACTTCCAATTATACCCTAGCAATTTCTGAAATACCTTTACATACAAATTCCGAACCCCATTCGCCAAAAAATCAAGTTTTTCACAATTCTTTTGTTCTTTTCGGACGACACATCAATTCATATAATAAATATTGTACATCGACACGCTATTTCACAGCCGACTCCCGTGGTCTAATGGTAAATGACTTGGACTCCTAATCTGGGGACTGGAGTTCGAAATCCGATGACCAATTTTTTTTTTTTTTTGCAACCTTTTATTAAACAATTAATTTTCGTTCATCAAGAATAACATAATTTTAAACATGTGGTGCTATTGTGATATTTTTTTAATCAAAGCAAGATGTTTTATTCTCAGGGAAATTGTTTATTAAAATTACCCCCCCGAGACTGCAGGGCTTGAAGAATGAGGGAAATTAAAACCACAAATCGCGAAAGACCGCCAACAACCGCCGCTCAATAGGGATGTCAAACTAGATTGCCCCGCAGGGCAACAAAGAACCACAAACCGCGAAATATGGATATCCAACCAGTTTAAAAGACAAATTAGCCACCGATAGAGGCCAGGGCCTGAACAAGTAGAGAAATTAAAACCACAAACTGCGAAAGACAACCAACAACCGCCGCTCAATAGAGACATCCAGCTAGATTGCCCGCAGGGCTTCAAAAACCACATACCGCGAAGTATAGTTATCCAACAAGCTTAAACTATAAATTAACCCCCGATAAATGGTAGGGCATAAAGAATGAGGGAAATCAAAACCACAAACCGCGAAAGACCGCCAACAACCGCCGCTTAATAGGGAAATCCAACTAGATCTATAAATCTAAATAACTATCAACCGCGAAATTTGGATATCCAACTAGATTTCCCCGCAGGGCTACAAAGAACCGCACACCGCGAAGTATAGTCATCCCGATAGAGGGTAGGGCATGAAGAATGAGGAAATTAAAACTACAAACCGCGAAAGACCGCCAACAACCGCCGCTTAATAGGAAATCCAACTAGGGCTACGAAGAACTATCAACCGCGAAATTTGGATATCCAACTAGATTGCTTCGCAGGGCTACAAAGAACCACACACCGCGAAGTATAGTTATCCAACGAGCTTAAACTATAAATTAACCCCGATAGAAGGTAGGGCATGAAGAATGAGGGAAATTAAAACTACAAACCGCGAAAGACCGCCAACAACCGCCGCTTAATAAGGAAATCCAACTAGATTGCCCCGCAGGGCTACAAAGAACTATCAACCGCGAAATTTGGATATCCAACTAGATTGCCCCGCAGGGTTACAAAAATCACAATCATTAAAACATAATTATCTTGCTAAGTCGTGGCACTTAGACGCTTCCGTAGTACAAGCCTTGCTACATAGTTTCAATTTGAAATCGGACTGACTCTGTGTCTCGCTGGCATCGTCAACATTGGGTATGTGTTGTTCATATTTACATTTCTTAGTTGCCTTGAATAATTAAAGTATATTAAAATGTATATGTATATTAACATTACAGTCACGCGGTAGCTGTGACCAGCAAGTTTTAAAAATAAACGGCTGATAAAGTTTTATTAAATTATTTACTGTCATAAATCAAGGATAACATAATTTCAAACATCTATTTTTCGTTTTATTCGTTTTATGGAGTACTTCGTAACCCGATGACTTTCCCAGCTTAGAGCTGCTTGGCTACATTCATAAAAAGAAAGAAAATCCACCAAAAAACGTTGACAACGTAAAGAAAGCAGCAAGTTTAAAAAGCCCCCACCTCGGCTCACTTTTTGAAACTTGGTCCCATTTTGAATATCAACAGCAAATCGGTGGTTTTAACGTTTAAACAATAGCATCATTGCCATTAACATGCCTACTTGTTATTCGTTTAATTCAATCATTGGTCATGAACTTAATAATTATTATAAAACAAAACATATATAGGATATTGGCCAAGAACAACACAATAACCTTTCTGATCGTTCCAGAATTATGCTAACAACTTAATATCGCATCGGCACATTAAACATGTTAAAGATACATAACACTTCTGGAAATAATTTAAGTTGATAATTATGACAAAAATTAAATCAGTATCTTTTACAAATGGGACCAAGTTTCAAAAAGTGAGCCGAGGTGGGGGCTTTTTAAACTTGCTGCTTTCTTTACGTTGTCAACGTTTTTTTGGTGGATAGATTAATAAACTTGTATTACTTATTGCTCGAGAAATTAGACAAAATAATGCACTTGCGCTGATTTTGATGCGTCTAATGCACTCCCCCTTCGGGGCTCGTGTATTAGACCCATCAACATCAGCGCGCGTGCATTATTTTGTCAAATTTCTCTCCCAATAATTAATACGTGTTCATTAACCTATAATTAGTTGATACTGTCCGTTTTATCCATGTTACATTTAGGCGTAATTGGTTTATTTAGGTGGTTATTCCAAACATCCACAATCCCGAGTTTATATAGGCGAAATAAACATGGCATTTTTGACAATAGCACCATGTTGTGTATTCTGAGTGTGCATATTGACTAGGCCATACATTACAAGACTCTGAACAAATTCATCAGGATCGTTCATAAAACTCATCGGTAAGCAAAAGTCCTCAAAACAGATCCAAAATAAGTAAATTAGGTATTCACTAGACATATTTGAAGACTAATATTAACATTTCGATTTAATACTTACAGGAGCGCAAGCATGTATGCCTATTTTCCCTTCTCTTTGGGTCCACGTGTGTGTATAGGACAGCAATTCGCACTGGTAAGATTACTATCTCATAGCTACTAAATGACATGGGAAAAAAGTTCAAAATAATTCTGAACTTGAAACGAGATCATATAGTAGGCTATTAGAGAGCAACAACAACAATAACAACAACAACGAAAACAAGAACAAAACAAACAAAACACGTTTGCTTTCGGGCTTTTTATTTTACAAACTAGACACAACTTTGGAATCCAGAGTGCTCAACCTTACAGGTGAGTTAAGAAACGGTGATAATGTTCATGGTTTTTATCGAAACTGATCATTTTATATTATCTACATAATGTATAGAACATTTTAGATTTGTGTGTTTTGTTTTGTTTATCAGATCGAAGCACGTGTGATATTGTCAAAATTGCTGCGAAAGTTTGAGTTTAAATGGGTACCAGGCCAATCAATGGATCTTGTGGAAGATATAACCATAAAACCAAAGGATGGATGTAAATGTTATATTTCTGCAGTTTTATAAAATTCTCTTTCCACTACCAGCTACCCAATATACCAAGCGTACCAGGACGTTGTTCCTCACACGGCTCTTTTCAGAGACACCATCTCGAGATAAGGAGGAATCTGCTGTATGACTTTGCAAGGCCAAGGGGGCAGCCCACAATTATTATTTGTTTTTAATCTGTTTTTATTTGAAGGTCGTTTTTTATAACTGGTAAATCTATGGAGAGTGTGCTCGTTAAGGTTTAGTAATATAGAGACCAATTGCTTTGAAATAACCATTGCTATTTTTTGACATATTCAATAGGCTATACAATATGAACATAATTAATAGAAATATAATCAAATAGTTGCCTTGTTTGCTCTTTTCCAAAAAAATAAAAAGTCCTTTATAGGGATGGTCGGATGGAATCAAAACTCGACCGAGTCCGGTTTCCATTGCCAGGGTACCAAAAGCATACCCTCACTGTTTTTGTCATGTTGAATGGTCTAGTTCATGACTGCGAAGAGTAATTTAGGGTTTGGTCTCAGACACAGGATTGGTCTCAGACAGTGTACTGTATCGGAGGTATCTAATAATATAATATGGTATAATGTTGGTAACTAAAGATGTTGCAATATTGTTTTTTACTATAAAAGCGATAGACAAGAATAATTCTGCGTAGACTGTAATAAGTATTTTGATGTATATGAAATAACTGCTATCGTGATTTTAAAGAATTGCACTCGGAAACAGATACTGTGTTCCGTAGCCAATGTGTTACTAATTCGGCCACTAAACGAAGAAATTCGGATTACGCCAAAAGTGTGCATCTTTCTTAAAATAGGAACTGCCTTGTGATATGCGTTACATAATCACTTCTTTCTTTGAAATGAAGATGGTAATACATTTGTGTCGCAGTAATTTCTGTGAATCAGTGAACAGATTGAGAAAAACAACTTCATTAACCCTAACACCCAGAGGGGCTTTTGCTATTAGAATGGAGAGAACAAACGAAAAAGGAGAGAAATTGAAGTGCCTTGGTATCCCCGGGTTTCGACCCTTAGAACCCTCGCATGCCAACCAGACGATCACAGACCGCTAGCCACACGGGTTTCCCTGGCCGGGCAAACGCAAGCGTGCCTATATATATCACTAGTGCGTCATCACATCACGTGGGATGCACGCATGCTTACGGGTTTTCCGTGTTGGATTCTGTTGGATTGCAGAGTGTTAGGGTTAAAGAAACCCGATATCCCACAGTGATATTAAATTACCTTTAAGACTAAAAACAACATGGAATGGTTAACAATTGATGTGAATACATTTATTATACTCGATAAACATTAACATTGGCACTTTTGTTCTTGAGGAGGGTTAAAGAGGGTGATCCTAAAATATCCTGTTATGATGACCATGTACAAAAATTATAAAGAATAAAGTAGTTATTAGCGCTTTTAATCCCCGAATAAAGGTGCCGTGAAGGTGGTGGTTAATAATGCTGCTACAAAAATCTAAATTGGGGAACCTTTTCTTTTCTTTTTCTTTTCTTTCCTTTCTTTTTTTTTTTTTCTTTTTATCTTTCTTTCTTTCTTTCTTTCTTTCTTTCTTTTTATCTTTCTTTCTTTCTTTCTTTCTTTCTTTCTTTTAGCTTTCATTAATTCTTTCTTTCTTTCTTTAGCTTTCATTAATTCTTTCTTTCTTTTTATCTTTCTTTCTTTCTTTCGTTCTTTCTATCTTTCTTTCTTTCTTTTGTTCTTTCTTTCTTTCTCTCTTTCTTTCTTTCATTAACTTTCATTAATTCTTTCTTTCTTTTTATCTTTCTTTCTTTCTTTCTTTCGGCGTCTTCCTCCCATTTTCATGTGCTATAAAGTTTTTATATATTACGATTACCACATCCTCTACCGATTTACACTTCAGTAGGCTTAATTAGCGACATTATTTTTTAAGCCAAACCTATCGAGAATCAAAGATCTAACACGTTTATTCATTCCAAATGCCAAGAGAATGAATACTCCTTGCATAGCGTTAAGAATGATGAATATCCACCATATCGCCGCAACATTCGTAAATCCTGCTACGTAGCCAAGTAACCAGCTAAAGCCTATTATGCTACTGATCTGAAAGAAAAAATACGAATTGGAATCATAAGCTTAAGGGGTGGGTATGAACTTTTGGACAGTATTAATTGTGGGGCATTAGAGCACATCAGACATATCGAATTGCATTCTGAATACGAAGAATGTCCTTCTGATATCAAATAATTTTGATTTTTTGAAATTCGCAATGTAATACACATTTTATGGCAAATCATTAAATTTGACATTTTGATATTTAATAGTACTCAAAGTAAACTTTATAAATCTGATGATTTATACTTGAAGTGTATGTAGGTGAGATGAAAAGCCGACGATCAATTGAAAATTTTGACCTTTCTTATTGAAGATATGACAAAACACCAAAAAAATTAGGTCTTTTGGGAAAAAAATCCATATCTTCAATATGAAAGGTCAAAATGTTCAATTGATCGTCGGCTTTTCCTCCCAGCTACATACACTTTAAGAATATATCATTAGATTTATAAAATTTACTTCGAGGACTGTTATATATCAAAAATGGGAAAAATATCAAATTTTAATAATTTGTCATAAAATTTGTATTATATCGTGATTTTCAAAAATTAAAATTATTTGATATCAGAAAGACATTCTTCGTATTCAGAATGCAATTCGATATGTCTGATGTGCTCTCATGTCCCACAAAAATACTGTCGAAACGCTTAAGACGCTATTTCCAGATCCCTTAAACTATGCTGAATAAAATAGGTGAGGCAATACAAATAATCACTCCGGGTTGGTACTGATAAAAGGTTTATTGTATGCATACACTATACAGGTACATACACTATACAGGGTGTCTCAATAAAAATAGGCCCTGTAGAATGGGGTACATAACATGACCAAAAAAAAAATGGGCATGTAAAATAAAAACATTTGAAACATTCAAGAATCACAAAGTGTCTTTTATAAAATGCTTAAAAAATTATCATAATCCGTTCACTCGTCACTGAGACATTTTTGGACCATTGGATTAACGATAATGTGATGTATTGTAGTTTACAGTGAAAGAAATAAAATGAAGTAATCTCCCAGTGTTGCTGGTGAGTTCAAAATCAATCAATCAACATATCAATCAATCAATCAATCAATCAATCTCCCAAAGAATGTTTTCACACCTTTCTCTTTGGGTTAATCAAAGTAGTATCTTCTAAATAATAGTGTTCACTTATTCTCAAGCAAAAGTATGGCTGGCCTTTATATTGAAGTGGTTGAAACAATTAATTCTAAAGAAATTGGTTCCATCAAAATGAAATGGTCCAGGGGAGAGCATTGATGGTGAAATAAACAAAAATGTTACTTAACATCAATAACAGCATATCCAGCAACACTGGGTGTTCACTTCATTTATTTCTCCCATTCTAAACTACAATGCAGCATAATATTGCTTATGTGCATTGCTCGATTAGAAATATTCTATTATGTAGTTTTTCAATTATCTCACTGACGCGTGAACGGATTTTGATGACCTTTGTGTCATTATACAGTCTAAACGCAGGACAACCGTTCTTTTGTTCTGCTTAGTCGCGCTAAAAGTCGATCGATACATGTTAAAATCAGCACAATTCCGAGATACACCTTTTTTGCTATGAAATTTATTTTCTCGGTCAAATATAAAGCAAATTTTTTTTTCTTCAGTAATGTCAAATAAAAACATAGTGCTTGGATGAAATTTTTTTTTTTTTTTTTTGGTGTTAAAATTAAGCATCAAATTGTGTTTTTTAGTGTGATATTTTTGATTTTTATAGGCCTTTAGTTCGCCGGTGAGCTTTTTGCAGAATTCATTTTTAGCGTCTCAAACTAATATAGTTTGCTAAAGAAAGATATTTCCCACCTCTGTAAAGCACATCGTGTGGGTCTATATATTATAGTTTTGTCAGAATTTCCGTTTTTATTTTACCCTTTTCCCTCCATGCTCCGAAAATGTCAAACTTAGTACTTTACCTCGAGAGCAACCAGCACAAATAATCGATATTTCAATTGTTGTCAACCCAGGTCCCTTTTCCATTGAAAACCAGGATTGCCTGACCAGCGATTTGGTAGCCCAAATCCCCAATTCTGGTAAATGAGGTGGATTTTGGAAATTTGCTCCCGTGATAGCCTGCAATTTCAATTTATAGGGGCTATGGATTCCATGATTATGAAAACCATTTTGTCTGTTTGTTTGTTTGTTTGTTTATTTATTTACGTAGGATGAGGTCCATGGGAAAATCCACTGTCCAAACCTAGAAAAATTCGCGTGTTATTAGAGGGGATTTTAATTTTCTGTCCCTCCTATCTCCAGGTGAATTTTGAATGACAAATTCTGACAAAACTATAATATATAGACCCACACGATGTGCTTTACAGAGGTGGGAAATATCTTTCTTTAGCAAACTATATTAGTTTGAGACGCTAAAAAATGAATTCTGCAAAAAGCTCACGGGCGAACTAAAGGCCTATAAAAATCAAAAATATCACACTAAAAGACACAATTTGATGCTTAATTTTAACACCAGGATTTTTAAAAAATGTTCATCCAAGCACTATGTTTTTATTTGACATTACTGAAGAAAAAAAAATGTTGCTTTATATTTGACCGAGAAAATAAATTTCATAGCAAAAAGGTGTATCTCGGAATTGTGCTGATTTTAACATGTATCGATCGACTTTTAGCGCGACTAAGCAGAACAAAAGAACGGTTGTCCTGCGTTTAGACTGTATAGAAGACACTTCATGGTGTTTGAATCTTCAAGAAAGTTTTAATTTTACTGTCGATATTTTAAGTTATCTCCTCCAATCCACAGGGCTTATTTTTATTGAGACACCCTGTATATTCTACAGGCTAAATCAAAAGAAGTAAATTTATGTGTGTGGTGCTTTGTACGAAATCTTTCAGAGGAATCCGTTGTAAATGAAAATATCATTGAAAAGAGCAGATTCTGAACGTCTAATCAAAAATGAATTGTTGCATGGTTTAAACCAAACCCAGAGTGACACCGTGTGCAACTACAAAAATGGTGGGTTTATTCTAATGAGTATAACCCATGTCTGGTATAAGCAAATACAACAATTCTTTTTAAAATTAGATGCGCAGACTCTACTTTTTCCAATGATATTTTCATTTGCAGCGGATAGTTTTCGTACAAAAGCACAACACACAAAAGCTTACTTCATTTGACTGGGCACATCCTATAGAGGCCTTGCATGTGACGTATCATCCCGTAAATATGGCGGACTACTCAAATGCATTCAACAAAAGCATGATTGCAATCTACCGTGACAGTTCGTCTCACACACATAACCCTGCACTACGATCAAATAGGTTGATGACAACATTTGATTGAACGGACTGCACTCCGCCATAACTACGGTGAAGGACACCGGCTCAAATCCTTTGTTAATCCTTCGATAATTTCATGCAGGGCCTCTATTAATGAGTCCATGCATCATGGATTGTGCATAGTTTGATCTTCGTTATGATAGTTCGATCTTTTTATTTTCATATCAAATTTGGCGAGATTATCCTCCACTCCCGTTTTGTAGAATGGCACCCAAACACATGTAAACCTCTTTCCCGATCAGAAAAACCCTTGTTATACATGCTGGCCCATATTGTCCACATAATTATTTGACCTAAATTTGGCACTTTGGAAGCGGTGTTTCACACAAAAAAGAAAGCATTATTGTTTAATGAGAATAGAAGGCCACTGTCATGTACGCATGAATCGTATCATAGACATGTGTTGCAAGCCTTTTGCAACTATACTATTTGATGTGATGTGATGTGATGTAGCCTACATACCAGGTACCCGAGGCACACCGACATCGCCTAGTTAATAATTACATTGTACAGCAGAGACACTAAAATGAATACACGGGATCGATACACGAATGTGCTATGCACGATTTGATATTCAGACGATAAATCTTTGGATACTGGGGTAGAAAATGATGAATATCTCCCGTAATTTTTTTATTCTAAAGAAGCCATATTTTGTTTCCTTGCACTTGAATATAAAAGTGTTGAAAGGATATGATAGTCGTTAGCTTGCGTATTGAGAAAGAAGCGTGCGTATTGAGCTCAAAAACTGACAAAACCTGATTTTATATGCGCCGAACTATAGCGCAGCGTGGGCTAGCTGCACTCACTCGAGGAGGCAGTCTAAAAGCAGATGACCTCATGGCGTATACATGCTCACTCACACACAGAGAGGTCAGTTACCAGGCTATTGTCAGTAGCCTTAGTCGGATGTTCCTCGGCTCATTATGCGTCTCAAAACTATTAAACAGGTCGGAACAAAATGGCCATTCATGGCTGTGTATTCAACCTACCATGGCGATTTCTGCCATGAAGATATCGGGGCGATGACACTGTGTGAGGTCAGGTGGTCAGAGTAGGTAACCTGAGGTCAAAATTATCTAATGTAAGATTTTTACACAACAAACAGATTACTTACCTTCGCAAAAACAGTTACCTGCTCCCAGTTGTCACATGACTTATTGCTCCGAAGTTCTCGTGATTTCATTTGTTTCTTATACAAAGTCACCACAGTAGTCACGAAGAAAACCACGTTGATTATCAAACACACTAAAATAGGCAATCCAAATGCAAATAAGTTTGCCAGACCTTGTCCACCAGATATCCAACAGGTATTGTCTCCAGCATATTCTAACGGTACACTTGTGAAATGGCATATGATAGTGGTAGAGACAATAACAAGTGGTAAACCCCAACCAAGCAGCGCATGGCCGACAACATTAAACAGATTGTCTTCCATTTTTTTCAAAGTACTGATTACGAAAGTGTGGAACAAATTTCCTGTAATTATGGACATCCAGACGAAAGCAGCCAACCAAAAATAATGAGTCAACACTGCCAATAATATGCATGTGTAACGAGGAATATCTAACCTGGTAGAAAACTCGGAAAATATTTGAGCCAGAGACATCGATAGACAGAGTGACATGATACCACGACCATGAGCATTTCTCAACTCCGAAAACATACAATGAACACCAATTGTCAGGAGATATGCAAATGATGATAAAGCGATGCCAAACGTATTGACAACGTCTATTGGCAAAATAACCTCATCCTCATTATGGCTACCTGTGGATCTATTTGACAGTACATGATCCCTCTTGTTACAAACTTGAGCTCTACCATCTTTCAGTAAAATAAAATTATCTGAATCATAAGCTTCATCACGATAAAACAACAAGATATTATCACCTACACCGTGTACCTCAAAGTCTTCTTCCTTTAAAATCAATAGCGGACAATTCAGTATAGGAATTGGTGTGCCACAAAACAATAACATACTTTCTTTATGAAATTGTTGTGAGTTTCTTTTAAATGTATAGGTGGATGAATGCATGACAAAATGAGGGACAACCAGTTCACCATTGACACTATACGCTGTTTTGTTGATTGGTGTATTAACAAGAGTTACATTGTCGGGAGTTGTTTGATACCATTCTTTACTTGAACAATTGTGTCTAGTTATGTCACCTAAGGAAATGACTTCCACCTTTGATACGTCACATACCGAATTGTTACGAGATGATAGTAACAATTGATCAACAATTTCTGTCGCCTTGGACAAGTTCAAATTTTTCTCCCCATCTAGCACCAAAGCGACGCCATAATCTCCCCAATCATCGTGATCATCGCTTATATTAGTTAGAACAAACTTAAACCCAATTTTGAATCCATGGAAAGCTAATCCAGACACCTCCTGGTTGGCGTTAGAGCGGTTTCCAAGAAGAATATTCATAAAGCATGCATGATTTGTATCTGTCGCTTCGTACATGATCTCGGTGGAGGAATAATCAAAGTACCCATTGTCTAGTACCCAAGGCATTTCAAAATTCGGAACGCATTTATTTTCATTTTTAGTAAAACCTTCTAAACAAGTTATATACCGACAAGTTTTACTCACTGGATCGTATATTTCATCCTTGGTACACAAATTATCGTGTTGATTAAAAGAATGTTTGTCTATGGGATGGAAATTCCAGATGATTTCAAATGATGGAGTTCCCTGTATTATATCAGGAACAACACGGGAATAGTAAGGATCGTTTTCACAATATCGAACGTCATCCATTTTCTTATTACAAATTGCACAATGTGGATTCTTGTAAAGTTTTTCGTTAATTCGAGATCTTGAAAACTGATCGTGGAGTAAATGTTTGTCATTTCCACATAAAACAGTTGCTTGATAACTTTCACAAAGGTTTTTAATCGACGTGTTTTGATAATTCTGTGGACACTGACTTCGGTTTGAATAACCACAAAACCTCAGTTTATAATTAGCAATTTTTTCTTCTTGCACACCCCAGTAATCGTAGATTAAGTCAGGTGGTATCTTGGTTTTATTAATACGAAGCAATTCCAGCTTAGATAAGTCAACCCGATTGCATATAGCGCAATAAATATTCTTAAACAAAATGTTACTCGGCACGTCTATCACGGGCCAACCTAACGACAAAGCCATATCACGATCATAGGTAACTTCACAGTGTTCTTTAATAAAAACATTTTTCCAAGTTGGAGAGCATTTAGTTACCATGACATTATTAATATCTCTAGGTAATCTGAAAAGATGTGTGCACGACGATAGATGGAAATCTCTTACCTCCTGCTGAATGGTGGAATTACCTGTTGGGTCACCATGATGAGAGCATACACTATCGTAGTCAAAGCAACAGTCCCAAAACACCTTACACATAGGATCACAAAACAACGGTATTGATAACCTGTAAATACTGGTCCTTTACCACAACTGCCAAGACATGTATGTGCCCTTCTAACAAACGAATTCTTTCGCCTTTCACGAATGACTCTGTACAAAAATGACGATAATAATAACAATATAACTATACTACTACTATTATTTTACTACTACTACTACTACTACTACTACTACTACTACGTTTACTACTATTACTACTACTACTACTACTACTACTACTACTACTACTACTACTACTACTACTACTACTAGTAGTAGTAGTAGTAGTAGTAGTAGTAGTAGTAGTAGTAGTAGTAGTAGTAGTAGTAGTAGTAGTAGTAGTAGTAGTAGTAGTAGTAGTAGTAGTAGTAGTAGTAGTAGTAGTAGTAGTAGTAGTAGTAGTAGTAGTACTATGCACACAAAATGAGAGTAGACCATGTACTTTCGGCGCTTTCAGGGAACGGTCAGTGAAACATCCCATAACCTAACCTCGTTTTTTAATCTCTTCTTGATATAGTTCAATGCTATTCTCTCAATAATTAATGTCATTAACAAAACCTTAGTATTTTGTTCGTAGTATTTTTTTCTGTGTTGTCAAACTCTTTTTGAGCTGAAATGCAAAATGTCATCATTGTGCAGTTTATTTGGCCTTCGTCGGTTTTCACATAGCTTTACATGGTGTTCTTCACATTTTTATTGTTCTTTTCATTAATTTAGTGAATATCGTACTGTCTACTTGATAGAATTTTAAACATTACATCGTTATAAAATGTGTAAAATTTGGTTGTAATACGTGCTTTCATTGTAAAGATATCGGCCAAAAACAAATTTTAGATGCTGTTTAAACCCATAATCACAAAATATGCGTAATTTAGCATAGGGGAGGTTTATAGTGACAACTCCCTAAATAAAAAAAATTTAAAACAACTTTATTATAATTTAAAGTCATATACTTTACTCTCAAATCGTGTGAAATATGATGCTCATGGGGCATTCCCTTTTTGAGCTATGAGATAAAAACGAAATGTATATGAAATAATTTGCATTCACCTCAGACAATCAAGGAAATTAATGTTGGCACACTCTGGCATACTAAATGTAAATCGCCACCCCTCTCCCCATGCTCCCCCAGTTCAATGTTGAGGAAAGCACTTTTCCCATTGGGCTCTCCAGTCTCCCCAACATTGGTTGAGGGGAGGGAAGGGGAAAGGGGGGAAGGTTTGAACTTCTCATCAAACATTGTTATACTAATTTCACTGAACTCTCAGAGCGGCAATGAAGTGTTTAATTATATTGACAGAGTGTGACAACTAATTATTTCCTTGATTGATTGTGGAAATGTCCCAGCAATTTTTCATTTGGTTTCACTGCCGTTCGGTTGATTGTGATAGCGTGGTTTTTTTTCGCACATAATTATTTTAGTTTTATCCTTTTTAAGGTTGGACATGAACAAAATGCAAGATTATATTTACAATACTAACCGATTTGTTCCAGCGATATGAAACTGAATTTCAAATCATAATTTTAAACGATTTCATTTCGATACTTGCAACAATATGACAAGTGAGAGCTTTAGCTCAAACTCCAAGAAGTTTTGGCGATACATCAAGAGCAAGAAATGTGACACTTCAGGTGTGGCCCCTCTCAAGCGGGATGGTATTGCACACAGCAACAGTAAGACCAAAGCTCAGATCCTGAATCAACAGTTCACTTCTGTGTTCACATGCGAAGATACAGATAATCTTCCTGACCTGGGACCAAGCCCCTACCCAGAGCTACCTGACATTCAAGTTCATGTTTGTGGTGTTGCCACGCTTTTGAGAGACCTTAATCATCATAAAACAGCTGGTCCAGATGGCATAACATCAAGACTGCTAACTGAGGTGGCAGATGAGATTGCACCTGTACTGACACTTCTCTTCCAAGCAACCCTGCATCAAGGTTGCATCTCAGCTGTTTGGAAGGAGGGATTGATAACACCTGTCTTTAAGAAAGGAGATCGTAGCACTGCATCAAACTACAGGCCTATCTCCCTGACATCAATATGCTGCAAAATTCAGGAGCACATCATCCATAGCATTATGGCCCATCTAGATACACACAAGATCTTATCAGATGACCAACATGGTTTTCGCAAGCGCCGCTCCTGCGAGACTCGGCTCATACTTACTCTGAACGACCTTGCAAAGGGATTGAACTCCAAACAGCAGATTGCTACTTGACATTTCCATGGCTTTTGTCAGAGTTCCTCACCAACGCCTACTTCTGAAACTGCATTTCTACGGTATCCGTGGCCAAGTATTACACTGGATCAGAGACTTTCTCACTGGCCGCACCCAGCGTGTCTTAGTTGAGGGTCAGTCTTCAACCACTTCGTGTTACCTTTGGCGTACCACAGGGCACAGTCCTGTGCCCTCTGCTGTTTTTGGTCTTTATCAATGACCTTCCTTCGATGGCTTCATCTACTACCAGAATGTTTGCAGATGATTGCCTTATGTATCGCACCATTCATGATACTTCTGATGCTGCAGCCTTGCAAGCAGACTTGGACAACTTACAGCAGTGAAAACAGGACTGGCTGATGGATTTCAACCCAAATAAATGCAAAGTCATCACCATCTCCAACAAGAGAAACTGCATCTCATTTCCATATACCATTCACAATGAAACTCTCAAGAAAATAGAATGTGCCAAATACCTTGGTGTAAACATTACAAGCACCCATGTAGATAAAATCTGCAAGAAAGCTAACAGCACTCAAGCATTTCTTCAGCGAAACATCAGAAGCTGCCCACAAAAGATCAAAGCCAGATGTTATACTACACTTGTCAGGCCATTGCTTGAATTCTCCTCAGCTGCATGGGCTCCTCATCATAAATCCGACATCAATAAGCTGGAATCAGTTCAGAGGCGTGCAGCCCGTTTTGTGATGAGGGACTATCACCACACGAGCGGAGCAGTGTATCAAACATGCTCAGTCAGCTTAACTGGTCAACTCTCCAGCAACGCAGAGACACGTCCAAGCTTGTGATGTTGTACAAGATCTATTATGGTCTTGTTGACATACCACCATGCCACCTTGTGCTGCTGTCATCACGTACAAGAGGTCACAACCTAAGATTTGTGATCCCTCGAGCCTCCATCTTATCTTGGTGTACCAACATGCATTCTTCCCCAGTACCATGCGGATGTGGAATGCTCTTCCAGCTTCCTTGGTCACCGCTCCATCCTGTGAGGCATTCAGAGGAGGCCTGACCAACATCATCCCTTAAGAATCATTGGAGTTTTTAGCCGCACTGTACAGCACCTTCATCTATTTCCTGCACCTTTTGTGTTTTTCTGCACCGCACTTGCTCCATGGATGTGATAATACTCGGCCACCGAGGGATACATCTCACCACAAAGAAGAATGCACATTATAATTAAAGACAGAGATAAAAAGAATTTATCGCGTCTAACGTCATCTGTCAATCAAATTCGAGCACGGTTTGTTTACAAGTGTCGTGATGACTTGCTGAACGCGGCGGTATAACCGGGTGCCTTATTGTTAATTTTGCACCTTCAAACATGCAAACCATCTCAAAAGTTAGGTCTTTATAGTAGGAAACTTTCTTTCGCGAAGGCACCATGTCAACAATGCCTAGAATGCCTTGTAAAAGTACGTAATTTGTCGCCATTTGCTGCTATTCCTTTTCTCCGATCAGCACCAGATAGATCGGTCTTCCTTTTACGTGCTATTAACCTGTGTAAACCAATCAAGGATCGTAATTGACAGAAACATCAGACGCGATAAATTCTTTTTATCTCTGTCTTTAATTATAAACGTTCTCTATTCTGCGATGAAATACTCTACAATATTGTTTTAAAATGTTAACAAAAATAACAAGTGCTTATATATATATTTTTAGTTCAAAATTTGTCATATTTACCTTCGTGGCAAACAACGTCGACAGCATAAATTTCTGCATCTGCATCAATATCACTACAGTCGCTGAAATCTTGGTATAGATAGCTTAATAGGGATTTCTCTTCTCTGTCATATTCAGAGAGAAGAAAAAGTTGCGAATTTTCGTAAACTATTTCTTCACTAACGTCAATAGTATCTTCATTCAGTGTAACTAAAGGAGTGATAGCGTCACACAGAAGATCCACATTCTCTCTTACAGATGCCGATAAACAGGTTTTAATCCACTTTGTACCGTTTAGCAGGACCTCTGGCCTACCCGAAAACAGATTACTACTTGACCATAACCAACCTTCGGTTACGCCTTTCGTGTCAAACCTTACGCGTCGGATTCTGCTTTGGTTTACAAACCGAACATCTGAAAGATGCATGACATACATTGTAGTTTATTATTGTAATTCAATTTTATGATAACTCCTTTATTAAGGAAAATCTCCATTGATGATACGGACTGGAAGAGGAGGGCTGGTGGAAATGCGGGAAGGATGCCTAATGACTTAGATACACTTAGGAATATAAAAATGTATAATGTTGTGTGTCCTATAGGACACCGATTGAAGCCATTTGGTAAGTAAATTTTTATTTTAAAACTGTAACGAGCCTGTTTGTAGAATGGCGGACAATAGAGTTTGAACTATATTAATTTAACTTTGATTCTAACCCTGACTCTAATCCTATCTCTAACATTAATTCTAGCCCTAACTCTTTTTCTGGTTTCATACTTTCTGCCGCTTGTCGCTGAGCGGCGTGATGCTTCATCATGCCGCTTGCACTTTTCTACAAGCGGAGCGGCACGCTATCAGCGGCAGCGGGCCTGACCATGAAAGCCAATTTTGCCGCTCAGCATCCCAAAAAAATCGTATCATGTTTCCATACGTCAGAGCGGAACCGCTCCTGAGTTGACTTGACAGTATTTACAATAAGCGACTACGTAAACCTTTACCATACATCAGTCATCGGTTCCGTTCTGCCAACAATGGGGGAAGTTGTGACAACCCACGTTTCTATTCTATCACTATATAATATTCTCAAGAAAAAACCCAAATTTTCTCAATATAATAGAATAATAATTTAGTATTTTCAATAGTTTACCCACAACTAAATTGGCGAGTTGAAGACACGTAAACTACGCAGCTTAGGTCATAACGTTGGGATGGTAAATAAAATTATGATGGCCATAGTTGTGATGGGGGAAATTATAGCTCCCCTCCTAAGGTGCCCCATACCTGGCCGTGATTATGGCGGGCAACGAAGGAGCAATAGCGTCCACCATTACCCGAGTTGGAAATACCAATATTGGTTTTTATTTACCAATAGTCATGATAGTCGTGTCCTCACGGTCGGACATAAGTCACTTATTACCGGGAATAAGTGACTTATGTCCGACCGTATGAACATGAATTTAGATTCGAAAGTTGCAGCAAATTCCTATTGTCCTGTATCCACTTCGTATGATTATACAATACTTCATATAATTATTCCAAAACGGTTTATCGTATGCCAAATTTGGGATATGCAGTCGAAGCAGAATTTCTGCACATTATGACACCTTATAAAATTATGTTGCAATGGTCGAAATATTGATGCCACAGCGTACAATTTAAATGGACGTTACCGAAAGACGTGTCCATATGGTCGGACATAAGTCACTTATTACCGGTAATAAGTGACTTAATACCGGTAAAGTCGCAGCAAAATCAAATTGTCATGTATTCACTTCGTATGATTATACAATAAAGTCATGTTCACACGGTCGGACATAAGTCACTTATTACAGGTAATAAGTCACTATTACCGGTAATAAGTCGCGTATTACAGGTAATAAGTCACTGAAGTCCGACCGTGTGAACAAGACTTAAAACGGATGATAGGTTGTGGAATCGATCTAGAGATCTGTCCCTCTGTCATCTTAAGCTGCGTTTACACATGCCGTTATTACCGGTAATATTTTGTTTAGGCTTATATCCGATGCAATTAAAATGTTTCCACTAATCCCTCATTGCGTCCACATTATTCGGCATTAGCGCTATATCCGACGCCGTTAAGCTTATTACCGGTCACAACTAACCAAAAATGATCCGTGACAAGCTGGAATCGTGTCGTAACATTTGACCCAAATCGCGTGAAATGTGATTTCGTAAACAACGAGAAATCATTACGTTTCACACCTGAGGTTAGCATCTGTCAATAAATTGACCAAATCACCAGGCTGTCATTATATTTAAAGGCAGTATATGACACACATGGGTCAATGAGTTCATAAAAATGACCTTGTGGTATTTAGTTCCCAGGAAGTGAGTATTGCCTTAGGCAATTTGTGGCTAAATGTTGATCATGAGTTATTACCTTTGATTTTGTTGAAATAAGAGGTGAGCCATGATCAATTCTGTTCATGCAGTGAAACCTAATGTCGCTACCAAAATGACTTCACCAATTTGGTTTTATTTCATTTTCATGTTTTTGCGGAGAATGGCGATGTTGATAAAGCACCTCTGTTGCTCTTGCATAACATGAATAATGCAGCTCTTACCAAAGATGAAGAGGCACAGAGAAGCCGGCTTTGTACATTCGAATTAAGTGTTATTCATGCACCAAAGTGAAAGGTCACAGTTGTCTTCGACAGCCCAAGAGTGTTGTCTACACGAAATAACTAAACTCAACCAATAAAGTATCGAAACGATTATAGATGGTCAGATATATCGGGAACTGAAATATATAGCAAAAACTTATTTAATGTATATAAAGCGCTACTTTCTCCTGCGCATTTTGATACCTCTTTTGTTGCTCTACGATATCATTTAGTTGAGTTATGGGCGCCTGAGTGGCTTCAAGTCAGATTTTAAAAGTTGCACTTAGACAAAAACAGTCGCAAATATGTAGCATAATTCTTATTTCAAGGTTCTGTAAATACCTTCGGATAAGGATACTAAAATCAAACAAAATCAAAATTACCCCCCCAAAAAAAAAGAGCGTGGGCCAAAATGCATCGTTTTAAAGAATTTCCAATCAGCTAACAAATTTGAGCATGCTAAAATAATCATCTAAAGACTTCTGTCTTTCATGTGCACCATCAATGTTGTACCGGTATTCACTATTTCTATGCAAAAATTCACAGCAAACATAGCAGACTCTGCGAAATTCCTAAAACGATTCCATCATCCCTTAAATCTTCGACATCAATATGGAACCATTGCAATAAAATGAGGTGTCATAAAGCGCAGAAATAAATTCTGCTTAGAATGCAAATCCAATATTTGGCATACAATCAATCGTTATAGGTGTTTATTAAATATTTCGTCTTGATTGGTTTAAAGAGAAGCAATTTGCTTCTACGCGCTTTTAGCTATGACTTAGACTAATATATAGGTTACATAAATTCCCCCATAAGAAATTCATAATAATATTGTTTTTCCCGGGCTAAATAAACTTACCTCCATCGCTCATATCACTTGGTGTGAAACATATTACAAGGTGACAGAAACAGAAAATAATTATAAGAACCGTTGATATATGACGAATCGGAAGAGACATATTGAAGTTTAAGAGAACTAAAATACCATTTCGCTCCTATAACTATAATTCCTTTTATGAAATAAAGTTGTTTGCATTTCACACTGATTCTCATATAGAG
The DNA here is from genome assembly GCF_039555335.1 of Amphiura filiformis. Classification (NCBI taxonomy): domain Eukaryota; kingdom Metazoa; phylum Echinodermata; class Ophiuroidea; order Amphilepidida; family Amphiuridae; genus Amphiura; species Amphiura filiformis. Next base: position 26,216,539 of record NC_092639.1, on the reverse strand, counting down.
TGGTTTTATCCATCATCGTTTATAAATACCAGCGACTGGAGTGGTTTGGGAGTGGTTTGATCAATTATGGTTTTATATATATGTTCAAGGTAGATAAGAGTTATTTTATCTCCAACACTGGAAAATCAATATCTTTCGCATTACTGCACACATAGAAATATTTTTACACAGGTTATGTAAAAAATACATAACATTAGGTAGCATATGAACTCCAAAACAAATAGGTATTTTTTACATAACCATGAATTATGTAAAAATTACATAGGAGATAAGTACAAAATTGCTATGCATATTAGGTAAAATATTTACATAACTTTATGCAGATTTTTTTACCTCAGCTATTAGGTATTTTTGTACATAACATGTAAAAAATATATAACATTTATGTAGCATATGAACCCCATAACAAATAGGTATTTTTACACAACCTTGAATTATGTAAAAAAAACATACCAGTTAAGCAAAAATCACTTTATTATTAGGTCAATAGGATTGTTGGGGCTTTCTTTCTTTCTTTCTTTCTTTTTTTGTTTGTTTTATTTTATGCTGAAACATAATTCATAATAGATTTGAAGTCATCAGATCTTGGTCAACTGTCAGATTCGTTCAACAATTCAATTGCATGCATGAAGTATTTTGTTTTGTTTTTGTTTTCTTTTTTATCAATGTAAGCATTTCTCTCCCGCATGTATTACATGGACGATACAATGCTATAATACACTAATGCATTGCCACTTCAAGGCTTCAAGCCTAATTCCCACACTTGGTACTGCAGGCCTACCTACATTATCAAAGTCAATTCAATGCATATCACATCTACACTGTCCGTACATCGCTATCTATCTCAACACACACATTGCTAGATACACGCAGTGTCCGGGCGCAGGTACAGTATCGTACTGTAACGATTGTCGTAGCAGTATTATATCATGACCGCTACAATGTCAATTCCAATGTTGATAAATCTGGCAAATGAACCCATAAATAGCCATTTTTAATGTCTCAAAGAAATCCATGCATAACTTATCGAACGAATCTCCAGTTTGGTTCCAGCTTAATGACTCTGAAACCTACCTATTTGAATGATGTTTCAGGAGGCATCGGGGAGGCATGCGCTACACGATCACATTCACGTCGTGTCCGCCATTGCTTTCGGTCGGCGCTATTATATTCTTTTTTTTCTTTCTTTTTGTAGACAGCTGTCTTTATTACAAGTTTCTTAATACGTAGTACTGTCACTTAATCAGTGACCTTAAAATACATTAACGTGCATTTTATTTATTAATATTAGTGACATAGTCATTTCAAGAGAGTTATAAGAGGATTGAAAATAAGCAACAAAAATAAGGAAAAGAGCAACAGAATGAGCGAATAGAACTAACTGCTGATTATTTTGTACTCAAATTGAGTAGAAAACAAAAACAAACAATCAACAATAAGCTCAACCGACCCACCCCGCCGACCCCTCCACCACACATTGAGCATGTTGAGCATATTTTAATTTCTTTACTATGGATTAAAAATACACAGGAATGAAAAATTATATCATAACATTAATAGTTGCCAGGATTGCCACTCATTATTAAACTTTTGTAACTTTAGGCTACATACTGCTTGGTATTTCAAAACATTATAATAACATTTAAGTTCCTTTTAAAACATGTAAGTTTGGTCGTTTCTCTGTCATCTTTACTCTCTATACAAATGAAATTTTGCAATAGTCAAAATCAGTGTTAGAATTAAATCATATTTAGATCCAAAAAGAATTAACTGAGGGGTCATAGCTAGATCTATACTGATCTTGTCTTTTATCCAGTCTTTGAGATCTTCCCAAAAATTTCTATTATATTCTTACCTAAAATAGGTAAAAACTACATAAACTCGGCAAAATATCTAGCCAATATATGTTTTGCCTTTCGAATAGGTGCATTTTAAATTTACATAACGACTGGTAAAACGTTTTGATGACATTTTACTTAACCTGTGTATAAAATTGTCGAAATTATACACAACATCATTATACTTGGTATTTTTTTTACATAATGAAGGTCCGATTTTTCGGTGTGCAGTATATTTTATTTAAAAATCGTCAGATGCGAATAATAAAATTACAAAGTACAAAATACAAAAGAATTACATTGGCGCACTTTGCGTAAAAAAATGCGTTTACGTGCGAGTATAAATTGTTCGCACACAGTGACGCGCAAACGTTAGTGTCGCGCTCTGACCTATAAGACAAGATTTTATAAAATATCTTTTTTGATTTTATCAAATGATTTTCAATGTTAAGACGTTTTGATTTTATATAGAGGCACAACGAATAATTTGGGTATTCCTTCGTGTGTTTTTTTTTTTATCGTGCACTCGTCTATATGTTCACTCAGTTTGATTTGGCGAGTGGGTCCTCCATGGTTGAAGGTATACGGGGATGTGCCACGGTTTTGGGGGTTACCTTTTCAGCGATTTTGGTATATCGATGGGTGGGTTTACAGTGGAGACCAATTTGGGCAAAATTTGGGCACATTTAGGCAAAAGTCCAATTAGAGGAAATTTGGGCGTGGGGGAATTGGTGTACTGATGGGTGGCAAAAACAGGAAAAGTAAGTATAGAGAAAGTCAGCATCCGAAAGTCTGCGTGGCACATCCCCGTACAAAGTTTTTTTGTTTGCCCAATGTAACCTAATCCACTTAAGGGGAATAAGCCGATTACGCTATTCAACCGGAAATGGATGGTATTAGTGCCATTTTGCATCGGTCACATGTTCTTCGATTGTGTCATTGTGTTTCCGAGTTCAAGTTGATTATTACTAGCGAATTCCCTCATTTCCCTGCAAAGTTACGGCGATTTTATGTATTGTTTCTGATCGTAATTAGTAATACTGGCGGGACTTTTAAACCAGTGGAAATGATTTGAAAAGGTTTTCTGAGACTGGCAATGTTATTTCTTCGATCCGCCAAGCTTGGTCATAAGAAATATTTGGCGTTATAAATTAGTAAAAAGTAAATTGTTTCCTTTGTTTATGGTGACGACCACAATGCTTTGTGGGTAAAAATGACGTCATTCTGATAACGGTGGTTCATAACCAGCGAAGCTCAATAGATATGCAGCTTAGCAAATCGGTAGTGCACCATTCATACCTGATTGCTCAGTATCGACTCATAACGATCATAGTACAAAGGGATCTGGGTTCGTGTATTCTCCTTCTATTAATAGAATGGAAACTTCTCACAGTTTATTTTAATTGGTTTTGCAAAAGAAATTTTGGTTAATAAATTGGTCATAAATTGCCATTATAGTAGGTCGAAACCACTAGTTTTGCATGGCGATTTCGTTCCACCGTGTTTAATAAGTTCCGAGGGACTCAGGCTAAGTATAACCATCCCTGGTATAACAAAATACATCACCTGTACGATAAATATATACGTTTTTTCCACTACGCATGCGCTGCTGCCACTCAAAGACTCATTTTTACGACGGCGCAGGTTAATTGGCTGGAAACTCAAGAAAATTCGATTTATTGTCAGTTTTTGTTTTCAATGCGCAGGATGGGTTTTCAAAACGCAGACTTAAGAATATCATATTCTTTCAACACATTATATTCAAGTGCAATCCTTACAGGTTTTTACAGAAACCAAAATAACTGGATATATTCCAGAATTTAGAGAAAGTCATTCATAGATCTAAGTATGAATATCAAAAGGATATGACACCACCATATGATAGTAGCATCATAAGCATGCATAACTCGGGTGCCCATTCAGACCCACGTGCTGACAGCACTTGTTTCTTTGTTTACATTATAGCTATTTAAATATATTTAAATCACAAGGCTTGCAATTCTATACGTTACGTAATAATCGGATTAACTACCATAGCAAAAGGTGAAAACAATTTTTGAATATACCGCACTGATACGTTCACGCGGTACCTCTGCATTGAACCATATCATGCTGATTACTTGCACCTGTAAGATTAGTATCTTTGAAAAGACCAGTATTGTATTCAATCTATGATTGCAGACATACACAGATGATGAGTGTAACCTGCTTGTAGTGCAGCGCGATATGTTCAAAATTGTTTTCACCTATTGCTATGGTAATTAATCCGATTAATTACGTAACTTCGCTAGCGTATGGAGCACTATACAACCTTCAATTGCCTATATCAACAATAGAATATTGATTCTGTTAAATGGAATTGGAAATGCATCTCTAGGCCTATAGCTGAGTTTGTACTACATCACTGAGCGATAGCGATCGGTTTTTAGCCAATGAGATAGGACTCCTTTTCTTGCGTTTGGAAAAGCGAGCTACCTTATTGGTGAAATACCAATCGCCCGTCGCTCAACAACGGAGTATAGGCCTAAATTCAGTGATGGTGTTATTACAATTCCACGTGATTCGCTGCAGGGAAGAAATAATAATTTACCAGTTGTTGACGCTGTGCCCTGTGATGGTCAAATTTGACCTCCGATCGTTTTGCTAATAACTCAAGAGCCGTACGACACAGGTAGCTCAAACTATACATTTTCTACATCCTTATGACAAGAGAAAAACTAATCTGGTTTAAAACAAGATTCGAGCGGTGTCTAAAGTTAACGCCATAACCTTTGAACCCTATTCAGTAATCGCTGCTCAAGTGCTGTCAATTAAACATTGGTTTTCAAATAATTCAAGCCGCTTGCATTGTAACCATTTTATCGATCGACAAATTTATTTTCAGCGCGTGGTTTTCAAGTGGTGTCAATTAAGCATTGCCTACCAATATCAAGAGGCTTGCATCGTGTATTAAGAAGTATGCAGACTTTTTATTAGACGTAAAATATTTGATGTAACATATCTACGTTATTTAATCTATTGCCATTCTATTTCCAGTAATGTTTAAAGCCATATTATAATATTTCTTTAAAAATAGATTAGTATTTATTTCCCATAAAATGTTAGCTTCAATACTGTCAGATATGTCCCCTTTTAATTTTGAGCCGAAAGTGAGGTAAAGCAAAGAAAATTGGAATTTACTACTAGCGCCCATGCATGTTACTCCGCGGTTGTAATCAGTAGCGTAGCCAGCAGGGGGGGCAGGGGGCAGAGTGGTTTTGGTATATCGATGGGTGGGTTTACAGTGGAGACCAATTTGGGCAAAATTTGGGCACATTTAGGCAAAAGTGACCCTAAAAGCGTCCAATTAGAGGAAATTTGGGCGTGGGGGGAATTGGTGTACTGATGGGTGGCAAAAACAGGAAAAGTAAGTATAGAGAAAGTCAGCATCCGAAAGTCTGCGTGGCACATCCCCGTACAAAGTTTCTTTATTTGCCCAATGTAACCTAATCCACTCAAGGGGAATAAGCCGATTACGCTATTCAACCGGAAATGGATGGTATTAGTGCCATTTTGCATCGGTCACATGTTCTTCGATTGTGTCATTGTGTTTCCGAGTTCAAGTTGATTATTACTAGCGAATTCCTTATTTCCCTGCAAAGTTACGGCGATTTTATGTATTGTTTCTAATCGTAATTAGTAATACTGGCGGGTGTCTGCGGGACTTTTAAACCAGTGGAAATGATTTGAAAAGGTTTTCTGAGACTGGCAATGTTATTTCTACGATCCGCCAAGCTTGGTCATAAGAAATATTTGGCGTTATAAATTAGTAAAAAGTAAATTGTTTCCTTTGTTTATGGTACCGACCACAATGCTTTGTGGGTAAAAATGACGTCATTCTGATAACGGTGGTTCATAACCAGCGAAGCTCAATAGATATGCAGCTTAGCAAATCGGTAGTGCACCATTCATACCTGATTGCTCAGTATCGACTCATAACGATCATAGTACAAAGGGATCTGGGTTCGTGTATTCTCCTTCTATTAATAGAATGGAAACTTCTCACAGTTTATTTTAATTGGTTTTGCAAAAGAAATTTTTGGTTAATAAATTGGTCATAAATTGCCATTATAGTAGGTCGAAACCACTAGTTTTTCATGGCGATTTCGTTCCACCGTGTTTAATAAGTTCCGAGGGACTCAGGCTAAGTATAACCATCCCTGGTATAACAAAATACATCACCTGTACGATAAATATATACGTTTTTTCCACTACGCATGCGCTGCTGCCACTCAAAGACTCATTTTTACGACGGCGCAGGTTAATTGGCTGGAAACTCAAGAAAATTCGATTTATTGTCAGTTTTTGTTTTCAATACGCAGGATGGGTTTTCAAAACGCAGACTTAAGAATATCATATTCTTTCAACACATTATATTCAAGTGCAATCCTTACAGGTTTTTACAGAAACCAAAATAACTGGATATATTCCAGAGTTTAGAGAAAGTCATTCATAGATCTAAGTATGAATATGAAAAGGATATGACACCACCATATGATAGTAGCATCATAAGCATGCATAACTCGGGTGCCTATTCAGACCCACGTGCTGACAGCACTTGTTTCTTTGTTTACATTATATTTAAATCACAAGGCTGGCAATTCTATACGTTACGTAATAATCGGATTAACTACCATAGCAATAGGTGAAAACAATTTTTGAATATACCGCACTGATACGTTCACGCGGTACCTCTGCATTGAACCATATCATGCTGATTACTTGCACCTGTAAGATTAGTATCTCTGAAAAGACCAGTATTGTATTCAATCTATGATTGCAGACATACACAGATGATGAGTGTAACCTGCTTGTAGTGCAGCGCGATATGTTCAAAATTGTTTTCACCTATTGCTATGGTAATTAATCCGATTAATTACGTAACTTCGCTAGCGTATGGAGCACTATACAACCTTCAATTGTCTATATCAACAATAGTGCATCATATAACTTCAGTAAGGGGGCGTTACTTATCAATTTCTGTAATTGATCATAGGCTTGTTGATGCTTAGGATACCAACACCACTGTACATCTTTGTGAGTCCGTTCTCTTAGCGGTGCTGCGATTTCGCTAAGATCGGGGATAAACTTAGCTAGGTAATTTACCATTCCAAGGTAGCGCTGAAGGGCTTGCACAGAATCTGGCGCTGGCATATCTGTAATGGCAGTGACTTTATCTGGATCAGGCTTGAGTCCACTGGGGGTAAACAAGTGTCCAACATAACTAACATTAGAAACACCAAATTTACATTTGGCAGGATTCCGTTTCAGATTCACCTCTCTAGTACAGTTCAACACCTGTCTGAGATTATTGTCATGTTCTTGTTTGTCTTTACCACCAACCAATATATCATCGACAATAATGGAGCACGCGATATCTTCAAACAAATGTTCCATAGCGTGTTGAAACACATCCGACGATGATCGTAAGCCATATGGTAAGCGTAGAAGTCCATACGGTGATGAAAAGCATGTCAGCATTGACGAGCTGTGATCAAGGGGAGCCTGCCAAAATGAACTCTTAGCGTCGAGAACAAAGAAAATAGTGGCTCCATTCATTTTAGCAGCAACTTCTTCAACAGTTTTAGTTGGATAATGAGGGCGCTTTAATGCTTTATTGAGGTCACGAGGGTCAATGCATAGTCTTATTTCATCAGTTTGTTTCTTGCGTGTTGCCACCATTGAAGAAGCCCAGTCTGTAGGTTCCTTACAAGGAGTTATTACATTTATTGCGACCATGCGATCATTGCTGCGGGTACGCGCCTGGGGGGGACGAACAACGGGAGTAACAGTGTCGTCCATAGTCACAGTATATGTGACAGGCAATGTGCCCAAACTATCATCAAATAATTCTGGGTACTCCGCTAGAGCATCAATCTCTGTAATTTCACTGTGTATTCCAAACACTTCAGGACTCAGAGTGATCAAACCGAGACGCAAACAGCCTCTGAGACCCAAAAGGGGTTTTGCACCTGGGAAACTTACAACATGAAAATCTATATCAAGATTGTTCACATTGACTGTCACTACACCCTGTGTGGGGATGCGAGTACCACCATATGCTATGAGACTGGTTCGCTTGCGTACATTTATAGTCACACCGCTATGTTTACTGAGTTGCTTGACAAGGTGCGTTGTCAGAACATTACATTTAGCACCTGTGTCTAGTTTTACACACATGCGCATGCCATTGGGCATTAACGGTCGTGTAGATCTCATCTTGAAAATTGACTGTTGAAGTCAAATGAAAACGGTATTCTGGCAGAATTTCAGACTCATACATGTATTCTGCCGAGGACTCTGGCACATGAGGATGACTGACCTCAAGATCATGTACGTTACGACCATGAGGTCGAGGGGGCGCGTGTGTGCGGGTGTGCTTGGACGACCTACAGAACTTGAGAAAGTGACCGGTTTTACCACATGAATGGCATGGTTTGCCATAAGCTGGACAGCGTGCACCATGTTTATTACCACAGTTACCACATTGTTTATAATTGGATGACTGTTGTTGTGGGTATTTGGGTTTGGCACCTGGAGAACGGTTGTGAGGGCGAGCCGGGGGCGAGCATGGCCCACAGCCATACTATCAACTTGTTGTGTTTGCAAATTGGTCAACTTAGTCGCTTGCGTAGCAGCCAACTCCATGGCCATGGCAGTATCACGGCCTTTTTCAGGTCTAACTTGTCCTCTTCGATAGTCATTAGGTTTTTAGTTATACGGGCATCGTTCAAACCTGTTACGAAGCGATCCCGGGGCTTATCTTCGAGGCTGTCCCCGAATTTACAATCCTGGGCAATTGCACGTAGGGCAGCCATGTATTCTGATACTGACTCGCCGGCCTGCCTTACACGATTGGAAAACGTAAATCTGTACATAATACTACTCTTCAGGGGTGTATAGTGCTTCTTCATTAGCTCAACTAGTTCAGCATAGGTAGCCTCTTTTGGCTTGCGAGGTGCTACAAGATTTGCGATTAATTTGTACGTGTCTGGGCCTACAACACTATTCAGAATAGCCCTTTTCTTGTCAGCATCGGTTATGGCATTGGCAACGAAAAACTCGTCCAATCTGTCGACGTAATTGTCCCATTCTTCACGTTGCGGGTTAAACTCACCGACATGTCCGAAGTACGGCATCTTTGGTTGTCTATTCTGACACCATATTAAAAATGTGTGGACAAAGATGGTTGGTAATAACTATGATTAAACTAGTTTTAATCTCGGGTTTTCATTCACACATTTTCATGAACTTCTTTCATGGAGATCCGCCATATTGGAATCTAACATAAACACTGATAGATGGCGCTATTTAGATTATGACCATCAGGGGGTGATGACCAATAATCAACTATCAACAAATATTAACTGTACATATATCATAACAATTTTTGATAACAACTTGCGTTACAATTGATCTAGTATAGAAGGTACAGAATTTATTTCAATCTTATATACGCCTTTTTTTTCGATTCAAAATCGATTTTATGTATTGTGTATGTATCATAGGACGCTCGTATTAATTGTCTCTATGCGCTTGAGAATTCAACAATATAAATAATGGTAGCTCTATTATAATACTCATTAATGTTTTAAGCAGATAAAATTCCAAAATATAATACGTTTTCTGCCTTTGCTTGTCACGTGGTAGGCCTATGTTGAAGTTGCGATTATATTCTAATAAAGAACTTTGGGAATAGGACTCGCTAAATATTTTAACCGGCGAGGTAGGTACCAGGGAATAATCACACGGCTTGGTAGATGCGTCTTGGTTCACTCGTCTCGGCTAGTCCCTCAGATTGGTATTCGGTTTATCGTCTCTTCATCGTTGATTTGGCATGAGTAGGGGCGCTAATATAAAGTTCTTCATAGAACCAGAGGTTCAACCAGGGACTTATTTAGGCTTTTAGAATCAGCCAAACACGAATATTATCACACAAACATGAAGACAATCACAACCACAATTTACGGATAATTAAGTTATATTTATTACTTACTACATCTTCTTCATTCGGTATGAAACTTTATATTAAAACTAACACGTGAACTAGGAGTAGAACAAACTCCATTATCAAGTAATAATTAGCGAGAATTGTTCTCGCTCTAAAATAAGTTGTGTTCAAATCTTGACGCACACGGAGAGTTTATGGAGAGATGTTAACCCTCTGGGTGAATGCCACAGACTACAATTAAACATCCGTTTGCGTCGTCCACAAAACCTTCGTTTACAAAAAAGACCATTGTGACGTTTAACGATAGTCTAATCGAAATGATACGAGAGAGTGATCTCACTCGAGGTGAATGACACCATAATTTTGAATAAATAAATAAATTAAAATAGAAGGCACGGGATATAAAATAATATATCGCCACAACATACGCCCTCCCTAAAAGTTTTGGCGCCTGACAAAAGTAAATTTATTGAACACCAAATTTGTTCTACTTTCTAGTTCATAATTGAATTGTAAATTTCATTTATGTTTATACAATCATTGACTGTCTCTGCTAACAATTCAGGACATTTTTATAATTCATTGATTATTAAACAAAATTTTATGAAGGTATATCCATGCGATATAAATCCTCTTATCCTCGTCAGTGTATCCTCGTTGTGTGATGATTTCAATATGCGAAGATAATATAAAGTTCTTTATAAAAAGCAGCGTACAGCTTTGTTTTGCTGTTTGAAATACAATGTTTAAATGTTCAACATAATAATAGTTATCGTAGATCATCAAATTAGCGTAGAAAATCGTTCTTCATCATAATTGTAAGTTCTTCTTGGCTTAAATTGTTTCCTTGTTACGAAATGTAATTCATCAATGCCTTGTCGTATCTGCATCTGTGGAACTCCTGATACCGAATTTACCCGAAAATTTTCAAAATTAAAGGCCTAATTTTCAGGTAATTTCAGTTTCACGGAAAAAGTTAAGACTAAATTGTATTTACATTACACAAACATAAGAAGTTGTGTTCAAATCTTGACGCACACGGAGAGTTTATGGAGAGATGTTAACCCTCTGAGTGAATGCCACAGACTACAATTAAACATCCGTTTGCGTCGTCCACAAAACCTTCGTTTACAAAAAGACCATTGTGACGTTTAACGATAGTCTAATCGAAATGATACGAGAGAGTGATCTCACTCGAGGTGAATGACACCATAATTTTGAATAAATAAATAAATTAAAATAGAAGGCACGGGATATAAAATAATATATCGCCACAACATACGCCCTCCCTAAAAGTTTTGGCGCCTGACAAAAGTAAATTTATTGAACACCAAATTTGTTCTACTTTCTAGTTCATAATTGAATTGTAAATTTCATTTATGTTTATACATCAGTCTCTGCTAACAATTCAGGACATTTTTATAATTCATTGATTATTAAACAAAATTTTATGAAGGTATATCCATGCGATATAAATCCTCTTATCCTCATCAGTGTATCCTCGTTGTGTGATGATTTCAATATGCGAAGATAATATAAAGTTCTTTATAAAAAAGCAGCGTACAGCTTTGTTTTGCTGTTTGAAATACAATGTTTAAATGTTCAACATAATAATAGTTATCGTAGATCATCAAATTAGCGTAGAAAATCGTTCTTCATCATAATTGTAAGTTCTTCTTGGCTTAAATTGTTTCCTTGTTACGAAATGTAATTCATCAATGCCTTGTCGTATCTGCATCTGTGGAACTCCTGATACCGAATTTACCCGAAAATTTTCAAAATTAAAGGCCTAATTTTCAGGTAATTTCAGTTTCACGGAAAAAGTTAAGACTAAATTGTATTTACATTACACAAATATAAGAAGTTGTGTTCAAATCTTGACGCACACGGAGAGTTTATGGAGAGATGTTAACCCTCTGAGTGAATGCCACAGACTACAATTAAACATCCGTTTGCGTCGTCCACAAAACCTTCGTTTACAAAAGAACATTGTGACGTTTAACGATAGTCTAATCGAAATGATACGAGAGAGTGATCTCACTCGAGGTGAATGACACCATAATTTTGAATAAATAAATAAATTAAAATAGAAGGCACGGGATATAAAACAATATATCGCCACAACAATATGTTCAAATAAGTTTCAAATGGATAACAACAAGACAAGTGGCCGAGTGGTATAAGGCGCTAGGCTCATAGAGTACTAAGCGGTGCGCCGTGAGTTCGAACCCCGCCTCTGCCAAACTTTAAAAGAAGTAAATTAAAAAATTTTAATTTCATATTTGGGAAATGTGACTGGGAGAATTGATGTATGGCGTGGAGTGGTGTGGATAGATCCATACTCCTTCAAAATACCCGTAGCCTTATTGATTCTTAACAAATTTCACAAGGTTTTATTCTGAAAACTCTGTTTTTCTATAAACGGGCTCGGTTGTTTTGTTAATTGATAAACGGTCAATTTACGTCAGACATGTTGTGACTGGATGCCGAGTAAAAGGTCGGAGGGTTGATAAGCAGAAAAAGGTTCTTTAAGGTTAGACACTATTTTAAACTGTTTTAATTTGGTAGTTCACAGCATCGTGCGAATAGTAGTGAGCTTTGGCAAAAAAATACATTGATCATTTCATAGCGAGCGTGTTAACGTGTAGAAGAATTCAAATATCACAGATATACTTTTGTAGGCTCATGTGGTTCTTGAGTTATGTTGTAAAGAAGGCTAAAACAACAACACGTTTGTAAAACGTGCATAACCCATTAGCAACAATAAATCAAGCAAGATTTCAAAGTATATGATTTGTAAAATGAACTTTTGCAAAACATCGAGGTATTATTTTTAACTGTTAATAATATATTGATTTAGATAATGAAAATCGATTCTTTTTTTTGCTTCGATCAACAATACCTATAATTGAAGACAGAATTAAAAAAGACTAGTTTGCGTATGACGTCCTGTCAACCAGACCAAAAGTGCCGTACCAATCACTAGTCTTTTTAATTCGGTTTTCAACTATTCTAATTTGTAGGAATAGCAAAGGTGAAGGATGGTTCTATAAAATAAGGTATTGTTTTATATGAAATAATCGACGAAAAGAAAGTAAACTGTAGTGCAATTGAAGATATGAAGCTCCATTGAATATTGCGTCTTGCCTCGAATGTCAACTTGCAGATAGACGAATCCAATTTCACGCATTTCTACACCTCAATGGCAGCCAAAGCTGGGTCCCCGTCGGCTCCATCACACCTAAAATGTGAAATGATGCGGCCTTTGAGGGTACAAAAGAATGATGACAGTTTACAACACAAAAGAATCTAATTTAAGCGGCTGTAATCCACCCAATTGGGCAGTCACAACACCAGTTTGGTGCTGCGGGGACCCAATAATGGCCGACCAAATCCTGACCATGACTTGGCTCGTTGGATTCGTCTATAGAGGATAGAGGGAAGAGTTCATCCAATTCCTGCTGACAAGGACATGATCAAACTGGTGCATGGAGCCTCCAAGATGCATCCATGTCCAAAGGCGATTTCTAGGCTGCGGAAATCTAGTTTGCGCTTATTCTTGGCAAAGACTTACCAGACACTCCCCATTCTCGTTTGTTTCACCATTCTAGTGAACAATCGCCTTTGAGTGAGATATGTAACTATCCTGGCCAAATTTAGCATTGAAGTCACCTGTAAGCATGGTAAGTAGTAAATAGTCAATCGGGAAATAGAAAAGGGATATAAACTGGCCTCAAAAAGAAAGTTATATTTTTTCACAAGATCGTATTGTGATGTGCCCTGAGTAATTTAATTTGATTATCTTTGTTTACAATTAAAATCTATTTTATGAGACATTTTAGGGATTCCCCTTTCTTGCATCAACTTGATCAAGAACAAATTGAATCATTTCTAAATTTGGAATATGTGGAAACCCCCTGAGGTTGTAAAATGAAAGTGATGTAATGGGATTTCCCCTCAGGAAGTGATGTAATGAGAAAGGTTAATGTTATAATTAAGGCTTGGGAATTTCCAAGTTCTCATCATGTGTATTAATACTGGGGATTTCCCAGGGCCTGATATATAAGAAAAGGTAAACATATCTCTACACAGTTTATTGTGTTGATCTGGGCTAGCTAGCTAATATGCTTACAGTTCAATTCCTTCAAAGAAAGGAAATTGCAAACCAGAAATATTTTATGTAGTCAAAGTACTACTATTTCCCAGTGTTGTCGGAGAAGATCTAGAATGCGTCAAAGAACGTACTTCTTCCAAGAAAGGAATATATATTCTTCTGTCGACTTGCTGAAGTCTGGTGTTTTGATTCAACGCAACTGTCAATATAAGTGGGGACAACTGCATCGCAGTCCTGCTTCCTGAAGATATTGTGTGAAAGGTGGAAATAGCACCAAGTTTGAAGAAAGCAGCGCAAGGATTAAGGCGTTTGGAGAACGGCGCAAGGAGATAAGAGTTTTGTGTGAGGATTTTATTCGAAAGGATATTTATCAATGCAAGTGTACAAATGACTTCGCTGATTTACGCAGGACAAGTGAATAAGGATATATTACATCAGTCGTCCAGAACATTGCAAGAACTTTATGATCGCCAAGAAGAAGAATGCTGGCTAAGTACAAAATAGATAAAGAGTGATTATATTTGATTATTGTGTATGTGCATTTGTTGTCATATATTATACCAATCACAACGTGCTTTCAATTAAAGACTTAGATTTTGTTAGCATAATCAAACAGTGTATTTGTGTTGTGCATTCGTGTGAGTTCGGGTAAAAGGTGATTTTGGCCTTGAGTCAAGTACGACTCGTAACAGTATCTTAAAATCCTGTCGATGAAAATGAACCAAAATTGCACTACAGGATTACTTCAATACTCTACTCTAAACACATGTCAGTAACCAAGCAGTTGTCCAACTGACACAACAGTAAAATGCACTGACACGGAACAGCTTTCCGGACCATTTTCACAGGCGAATAATCAGTGGCGTAGCTAGGAGTTTGGAACCGAGGGGGCACAACTTGTAAATGTGCCGACGGAAATATTTTTTACCGACGGAAGTTATGATTTGTTGACCCAAAAATTTTTTGCATGGTTTGAAAAATTGAAGAGCAAAAAAAAAAAAAAAAAGGATAATAGGCGGTACTTTAACATAAAAACAAATAATTTTTATGGGTAATTCACAATTTTCATCATTTTCTTTACAATTCTCCTTTTTCCTGTCACCCTGGGTGAAAAATAGTCTATTGTTAACCCAATTTTTTTTCAACAACGCCTTCTTACATGAACCGAAGGCCATGACGAGCGGGGGGCACCCCGGCACCGCCCCCCTGGCCCCCGCCAGTGCGAATAATTGGAACCCAGCAAAAGAAATATGTAGGGCTGTGAATGTGGTCCAGAAAGGTGTTCCATGTCAGTGCATTTTGCTGTTGTTGTGTCAGTTGGACAACTGCTTGGTTACTGACATGTGTTTAGAGTAGAGTATTGAATTAATCCTGTGTGTAATTTTTGTTCATTTTTATAGACAGGATTTTAAGATATGACCTTGTGAAAAATTATGAGTTTCTTTTTGAGGCCAGTTTAGTTGTACAATACAATAAGATAATGTCACAATGGCTTAATTTTTCTATTTAAATGCCATTATATGACATCTTACCAGTCATTAAAAAACACGACCTCACCATTTAACCCAGCGTAAGATTTCCAAAAATTGTTGTCTTCAAAAATTCCCAGGAATAGGAGGGTTTCTGGTTAGGGACTGATGAATAATGTTTTAGAAAAGTGCTGAATTGCTAACCACAATGTACGAATCCAACGAGCCAAGTGATGGTCAGAATTTAATCGACCATGACTGGGTCTCCGGCGCACCAAACTGATGTTGTGACTGCCCAATTGGGTAGATTAAAGCCGCTTAAAATTTGTATTGTGTTGTAAACGTTCATCATTCTTTTGTCTACGTGTAACACGGGTGATGAAATGCAGTTTAAAATCCCCGCCAAGGACGCATCATTTCATATTTTAGGTGGGATATACCCGACGGGAACCCAGCTATGGCTGCCATTGAGGTGTAGGAATACGTGAAATTGGATTCGTCTATACATGTAGCTTTTCTTTTTGAAGCTTTATTTTTAACACTGCAGATTAATCAACACTCGACCTTTTTGCTCATAACTCCGGGACGATAGGTCAAACTATAATATTTCTGAATCCTTATTATCAGAAGAATATTCTAAAATTTGAGCTACTTTGAATTTTGATCCCTGTATAATTAAACCTTGATCTTGAAATTATGGAATTCCACAAATGGCTAACGTTAACGTATTTTCCCCCTAATCAGTGTAACACGGGCGATGAATAGAACCAGGTAGATCAGCTTGAAAGAGTACAACGAAGAGCAGTGAGATTCATCTCTGGCAACTACAATCACAGCCATGAGAGAGAAGCTTGGTCTACCATCTCTTCAAAAAAGAAGACAACACAGTAGATGGGTCATGATGCATAAGATCATTCATGGGCACGTGGCCATCCCCCTGCTTGATTACATTCAACCCAGGGCTCGCACTACCAGATACAGAAGCCAACAACAGCACCGTTTCACCAGACTAAGCACAAGCAGTGACTCCTACAAACATAGCTTCTTCCCCAGAACGCTGAAGGAATGGGATGGTCTTCCTCAAAACATCATTGAGCTGCCCTCAGTGGAGCAGTTCAAGGAGGCCATCGCAACGCTCTAATCAGTCCAGCATCTCCATGTACATAGTCACCAGCACAGGCACATGTACATAGTTTACACTTGCACCACACCGTCGTTCGTCGGCAGCACCCTCGTCCAGATGCTGAACAGGCTTTGATGAGAACCAGCGTAGAAGTAGAAGTAGAAGATAAAGTGATCCATAAGGAGAATATAAGCCCATTTTTAAAACTTGAAAGAATCAAAACAGAGGTTTAAAATTAAAGTTAACAAACAGTTCTTCAAGTGCCACGGTTGCTCTGGTATCTACCACCTTGGTATAGGTCCTTTTCCTTTCTTCCCATCATGCACTATCCAGATACATTAACCTCATAGATCGTGTGCAACTAACGGTCTTATTATACTGATTGCATATGTGGATTATCGTAGAGCGATGTAGAACATTATGTGTAAGAGTTAAGGGTTTTCGTATTTTTTAACATTTGTTAACGTTTCTGAAACGGACGCCGGCAGTATATCACTACGTGCCCCGTTATTAGTTTTGCACCTTCAGGTCTATAAACGTATAAAAAGTTTTAAGTAATAAACAGGAAATCTTTTTACTGACGACCCTATGTCAACAACGCCTAGAAAGGTTAATTTTGTTTTTGCAGGTATTTGTCATTGGTGCCATTATTCGCAATGAAGGCACCAGCAGAAAGTGAAATGTCCGCATTCTATCGATGTATAAATGTAATGAATAGAACTCTATACCCCAGGGGAGATGATGTGTTTTGCGAAACTCGAAATAGTGCATGATGGGAAGTAGGGGAAAAGGTCTATATATGTGACCGTCCACGTCGAAACGCTCGTAAAATCGGCCCCTGGTCAATTTTGTTTTCTTCCGTGTTTAGAAAATATATATCATAAGCTTTACAATGATATATCATTTGATTTTAAACAATTGCACCTTCAGTAAAAGGGTACATTATTTATCTTTTTCCACATCGCTGGTATTTCATATCAAATTGTCATAATTGGCGGTCACTTCAAATCATCCCCAAGTCAACGAGGTTCAGGAATGTCCTCTCATTGTTGATCGTTAGTTAACCCACCACTTGAACAGGATTTGGCCAAAGCAAACAAAGACTAGAGCTATTTACTAACTCTATACATAAGTATAAGCTTATTATCCTCTTCAACAATAGTATTAAAGATTGGCGTTTGACTGACACCAAAATGAGAAACATGTAGGACAAACATTAGGTAAATATGAATACAACCTTTATGCACATTTTGCACTGTAACTCGTACTTGATTATACTTGTGTATAATGATACATATTTACTTTAAGGTTACACTAAGAAACGTATAAAAAACGTATAAAAGACGTATAAAGTTGTTCTCTAAAACAGAGTTTTCTCAGTAACCAGATATCGCAGCGAGTGAAATGTTGGTGCATTGGATGTAGCTTAACATTTTCTTTGTGTGTTTATACACATTTTTGGAATAAATTTGAAAATCATTCGTTTAAAGCCTTTTTTCGCACCATGTTCACAAGATCAAAAACGCGTTCCATGACGTTTTTTTCAAATGTGCGCCCCGTATAAAACCACGCCGAGTGATTGTTTTCTTCTTTTTTGTATTGTACTACAAATCGATCAAAGAAATAATGTTGCCATGGGGAAGAACCAAATACAGTACCGATTAAATCTTAAAAGCCCAATTTTACGGAACATTTTCGAGAATCTTGCTTGAGAAAACACTGCTTTTTTACATTATCGATATCTTGATTGTTGAACGTTAATTTTGACATCTAACTACCAACATTATTTCTCAACTGTCTGTCGATTACTCTACCACTTGATTTTCATTCCTAATTGAAGCTACTTTTGCAAAAAACGAGTTTTTTCGTCATCGATGCGTCCGACTTTGCGGAGGAATGCGCTTGTTTATCATAACAGCCTGCATGCACTATTGATCATGTAGTCAGTTTCTTCTGTGGCCCAATCGACTAGCGCGCTTGACTGATAATCTCCTCGACTCTATGTAATTGTTTTGAGCTGGTCAACTAGTACGGGTTCGAGTCCATGTGTGGACCAATTCTATTTTTTTTTCTTTTTTTTCAAAAGGGGGGTGAACAGGAGCTGACTACAAGGCGACATGATATCTCAGATATAATAACTGGAATTGGATAATTGTAGATGCTTTTATTCCATGATAGGAATGCATTAAAATGATATTATCAATCAAATTTTAATTATTGTTTTATGCTTTATAATGTCTAAAAGACATAGGATAAATAAGAAGGCAAAGTTACCTTCAACGGGAACCGGTTTTCGCCTGCGCAATATAGCCAGGCTCATCAGCCGCACAGTTAAACTGTATCAGGGATAAAGTATATTAAAAGCATATAAACTTCACACAAGTACTCCCCGAGTTTTTTTGATATCTTTTATTCACAAGAATTCTTGTGACAATAATTTGTTAAAATAAATTGTAGGGTAGTTACTTGTTTTCAGCATTATATTTAATAGCCAATGGCTTTCTATGGATATACCAATCCTTCAAGATGAGTTAGATTGACATTTTTGAGTTTTAACATTGGATATTCTCTATGATTTCGAGATGTTTCTCAGAGACTGAGGTTTAAAAGAGCCACTTTCAAGTCATTTGGTAATTATTTATTTTAATTATGGGATATTTGACTTGTATAGACCATTTGGTGTCTGGGATTATGATATATTGCAACTCTGTTGTATGAGATTGGTACCCTTTGTCAAATCTTGGTCTTTTTGAAGTTTCAAGTGGCTCTGAAAAGAGCCGTTTGTTTTGCATACACTGACTGGTTCCTGTGCAAGTTATTTTTCCACGGATATTTCCGTACACGGCAGATATCATGACTAGACCCACCTGTGGCATGGAACTTAGATCAAACATTGAGTTCTTACATTCAGGCCTTATTTCATTAATGAGAACTTGCTAATTCGTGCGGTACAATGTGCATTAGACTCACCGTGTATTACAATACACAGCGGTAATGCTGATGTTAACATGTCCGCTCAAATTCTCTCCTTTTGGCCGGTCTTTCAAATATTTCCAGTCTGATCATGAATCTCCATGTGAGGATAAATAGTCCAAGTCTTGTCATTGATTCTTGTGTGTGTAATCTTTACTCTAGCATTTAAATTGCGAGAGCAGTTTCGCCGTAATGCACGCAGTACAGTGCTACCGTCTCTATCGCTGTGTGATTGCATAGTGATGTAAAGGGGGGTGAACGGGAGCTGACTACAAGGCGACATGATATCTCAGATATAATAACTGGAGATGGATAATTATTGTAGATGCATATATTCCATGATAGGAATGCATTGAAATGGCATTATCAATTAAATTATACATTTTATTTAATGCTTTATAGTGTCTAAACGACACAGGATAAATGAGAAGGCAAGGTTGCCTTCAACGGGAACCGGTTTTCGCCTGCGCAATATAGCCAGGCTCATCAGCCGCACAGTTAAACTGTATCAGGGATAAAGTATATTAAAAGCATATAAACTTCACACAAGTACTCCCCGAGATTTTTTGATATCTTTTATTCACAAGAATTCCTGTGACAATAATTTGTTAAAATAAATTGTAGGGTAGTTACTTGTTTTCAGCATTATATTTAATAGCCATTGGCTTTCTGTGGATATACCAATCCTTCATGATGAGTTAGATTGACATTTTCGAATTTTCACATTGGATGTTCTTAT
Organism: Amphiura filiformis; assembly: GCF_039555335.1. Taxonomy (NCBI): domain Eukaryota; kingdom Metazoa; phylum Echinodermata; class Ophiuroidea; order Amphilepidida; family Amphiuridae; genus Amphiura; species Amphiura filiformis. The sequence goes on along the minus strand of NC_092639.1, from coordinate 26,196,293 downwards.
TATTTCGAGATATTTCTCTGAGACTGAGGTTTAAAAGAGCCACTTTCAAGTCATTTGGTAATTATCTATTTTAATTATGGGATATTTGACTTGTATAGACCATTTAGTGTCTGGGATTATGATATATTGCAACTCTGTTGTATGAGGTTGCTACCCTTTGTCAAATCTTGGTCTTTTTGAAGTTTCAAGTGGCTCTGAAAAGAGCCGTTTGTTTTGCATACACTGACTGGTTGCTGTGCAAGTTATCTTTCCGTAGACGGTAGATATCATGACTAGACCCACCTGTGACATGGAACTTAGATCAAACATTCAGATCTTGCATTCAGGCCTTATTTCATTAATGAGAACTTGTTAATTCGTGCGGTACAATTTGCATTAGACTCGCCGTGTATTACAATACACAGCGGTAATGCTGATGTTAACATGTCCGCTCAAATTCTCTCCTTTTGGCCGGCCTTTCAAATATTTCCAGTCTGATCATGAATCTCCATGTGAAGATAAATATTCCAAGTCTTGTCATTGATTCTTGTGTGTGTAATCTTTACTCTAGCATTTTAAATTGCGAGAGCAGTTTCGCCGTATAATGCACGCAGTACAGTGCTGCCGTCTCGATCGCTGTGTGATTGCATAGTGTGCGCCAATTTTGGCTTGCCACATAACGCCTACACACACATCGGTATCGCTTGATGTCTGAATACGGAGTGTAAATTTAAAGGGGGGGTGAACGGGAGCTGACTACAAGGCGACATGATATCTCAGATATAATAACTGGAGATGGATAATTATTGTAGATGCATATATTCCATGATAGGAATGCATTGAAATGACATTATCAATTAAATTATAAATTTTATTTAATGCTTTATAGTGTCTAAACGACACAGGATAAATGAGAAGGCAAGGTTGCCTTCAACGGGAACCGGTTTTCGCCTGCGCAATATAGCCAGGCTCATCAGCCGCACAGTTAAACTGTATCAGGGATAAAGTATATTAAAAGCATATAAACTTCACACAAGTACTCCCCGAGTTTTTTGATATCTTTTATTCACAAGAATTCCTGTGACAATAATTTGTTAAAATAAATTGTAGGGTAGTTACTTGTTTTCAGCATTATATTTAATAGCCATTGGCTTTCTGTGGATATACCAATCCTTCATGATGAGTTAGATTGACATTTTCGAATTTTCACATTGGATGTTCTTTATTTCGAGATATTTCTCTGAGACTGAGGTTTAAAAGAGCCACTTTCAAGTCATTTGGTAATTATCTATTTTAATTATGGGATATTTGACTTGTATAGACCATTTAGTGTCTGGGATTATGATATATTGCAACTCTGTTGTATGAGGTTGCTACCCTTTGTCAAATCTTGGTCTTTTTGAAGTTTCAAGTGGCTCTGAAAAGAGCCGTTTGTTTTGCATACACTGACTGGTTGCTGTGCACGTTATCTTTCCGTAGACGGCAGATATCATGACTAGACCCACCTGTGACATGGAACTTAGATCAAACATTCAGATCTTGCATTCAGGCCTTATTTCATTAATGAGAACTTGTTAATTCGTGCGGTACAATTTGCATTAGACTCGCCGTGTATTACAATACACAGCGGTAATGCTGATGTTAACATGTCCGCTCAAATTCTCTCCTTTTGGCCGGCCTTTCAAATATTTCCAGTCTGATCATGAATCTCCATGTGAAGATAAATATTCCAAGTCTTGTCATTGATTCTTGTGTGTGTAATCTTTACTCTAGCATTTTAAATTGCGAGAGCAGTTTCGCCGTATAATGCACGCAGTACAGTGCTGCCGTCTCGATCGCTGTGTGATTGCATAGTGTGCGCCAATTTTGGCTTGCCACATAACGCCTACACACACATCGGTATCGCTTGATGTCTGAATGCGGAGTGCTGCTCGCACTTCCGGGTTTCAGTTTATATATCTCTCCAATGCGGACGTGATTGAAATCAGCCAATCGCCAACTCGCCAACTTTTTACAAATTGTGCTAGTTTGTGTTGATATTTTTGTGTTTGTTTGCTTTACCCTGATATTCAAGGTGCAAAATCTTACTGGATGCTTTGAGCTATCAATCTCCCATGACATGGTGGCATTCGATCGGTTAAATTGCGTAGGATAATTATAACACCGCCATTTTCAGGTGTTTGTTTGATGTTTTTCACAAATGCCCCATTGATTTCAATGGTAATTTTGAATGTAGTCCGAGATCGAAGTTTAAAAGAGCCACCTTCAAGTCATTTGTCAGTTTTGAATTTTTATTATGGGATATTTGACTTGTATAGACCATCGGTGTTTGGGATTATGATATAATACAACATTAATGCTTAATGTTGCTACCCTATGTTAGCTTGTGGTCTTTTTGATGTTTCGGTGGCTCTGAAAAGAGCCGTTTGATTTGCATGCAGTGATTAGTTTTTTTGGTAAGACACAATAAGCTGACTTTGTTTTAACTCATCCAAATAGGCTTTGGTTTCTTATTCACAAGTGTACATTTCTCTTATTTATTTTTCTTTTCAATTATGATATTGTGCATGTAGTTATATTTATAACTATTGGTTTACAACAACCCGATTTTTTTTTGGTTTCTTCTTCCCGAAAAAAAACGGGTTGTTCCAGCACAAAGTGATATAATTGTCTTAGTGTTGGAATTTCATGCGTAATGTAATTTTCAACATCGCATATTTAAACTTGTGAATTCCAGCTCAAAATGGCATATTAAAGTATAAGTTATTTTTGACAATTTTGCCAAAAATTGATAATATCTATTTTTCCTTCAAAGTCAACTTTAATTGAGGGCTGACATTTCATGCACATAATTGTATAATATATATTATATGGATATTGGTAGGGCCCTACCTAATGTGCATGTATATTATCCTCAAATTCTTTTTGTTAACTTTAACAACATTGGATAGATTTCCAGTAGATATTATTATAATAGTGTACATGTCATCGACATTGTACTAGAGATCTCACAATCCTTGAATCCGCCAGACCAACAATGGATCTGAAACACTAGATCGCGGTTTCTACTCTCGGTATAAGTGTGATACCACCGTTCTCCTGTACCCGGGTGTAGTTCAGGGCACGGGCTCTTTCGTCAAAGTAAAGGGGGTGAACGGGAGCTGACTACAAGGCGACATGATATCTCAGATATAATAACTGGAGATGGATAATTATTTTATTATGGGATATTTGACTTGTATAGACCATCGGTGTTTGGGATTATGATATAATACAACATTAATGCTTAATGTTGCTACCCTATGTTAGCTTGTGGTCTTTTTGATGTTTCGGTGGCTCTGAAAAGAGCCGTTTGATTTGCATGCAGTGATTAGTTTTTTGGTAAGACACAATAAGCTGACTTTGTTTTAACTCATCCAAATAGGCTTTGGTTTCTTATTCACAAATGTACATTTCTCTTATTTATTTTTCTTTTCAATTATGATATTGTGCATGTAGTTATATTTATAACTATTGGTTTACAACAACCCGATTTTTTTTGGTTTCTTCTTCCCGAAAAAAACGGGTTGTTCCAGCACAAAGTGATATAATTGTCTTAGTGTTGGAATTTCATGCGTAATGTAATTTTCAACATCGCATATTTAAACTTGTGAATTCCAGCTCAAAATGGCATATTAAAGTATAAGTTATTTTTGACAATTTTTTACAAAAAAATTGATAATATCTGTTTTTCCTTCAAAGTCAACTTTAATTGAGGGCTGACATTTCATGCACATAATTGTATAATATATATTATATGGATATTGGTAGGGCCCTACCTAATGTGCATGTATATTATCCTCAAATTCTTTTTGTTAACTTTAACAACATTGGATAGATTTCCAGTAGATATTATTATAATAGTGTACATGTCATCGACATTGTACTAGAGATCTCACAAAATAAAGGGGGGTGAACGGGAGCTGACTACAAGGCGACATGATATCTCAGATATAATAACTGGAGATGGATAATTGTAGATGCTTTTATTCCATGATAGGAATGCATTGAAATGACATTATCAATTAAATTATAAATTTTATTTAATGCTTTATAGTGTCTAAAAGACACAGGATAAATGAGAAGGCAAGGTTGCCTTCAACGGGAACCGGTTTTCGCCTGCGCAATATAGCCAGGCTCATCAGCCGCACAGTTAAACTGTATAAATGGATGAAGTTTATTAAAAGCATAAGTTTCTCACACAAGTACTCCCCGAGTTTTTGGATATCTTTTGTTCACAAATTTACTTGTGACACTAATTTGATAAATTATACTGTGGGGTAGTTTCTTGTTCTCTGTATTATATTTAATAGCCAGTGGCTTTCTGCGGATGTACCAATCCGTCATGAGTTATTTTGGTAATACATTTTTATCTACATTGGATATTTCTATAAGTTTTTCAGAAATCATAGTCTCAGCGAACCATTTTTCAAGTCATCGATTGATTATTTTATTAAATTATTGGATATCTGACTTGTATAGACCATTGGTTATTGGGATGATGTTATATTTCAACGTTCATGTACCACGTTGCTCCCCTGTGGTAAGTTTTGGTCTTTTTGATTCTTTTGGTGGCTCTGAAAAGAGCCGTTTGATTTGTGTGCAGTGACTGGTTATTTTCTTTCTGGAAATTTTCCATAGATTGTAGAAATCACGGTAATACTCCAATATGACATGGAGTCTTAATAAAATCAAATATTGATTCATTTCGGACTCGGTTTCTTAAACGAGGAATCATTACTTCAGCTGTACATTTCGCATCATATTCGGCCGTGTGTTTACGGCACACATCTGTATGCTGATAAGTACGCATCCGATTAAATCTTCTCATGATCGTCCTTGCTCAATATATCCAGTTCAAACGTGATTCAACGTGTTTTAGGATAATATTCCAAGTTTGTTATTGTTTCCTTTACGCAGAAGCTTACTCGTGCATTCGTGCACGAGCCGTTCCACGCTTGTCACATAGCGCCTACACACACACTCGTATCGCTTGATATCTGAATGCAGAGTGCCGCTCGCACTTCCGGGTATCTGTTTATATACCTCCAATGCCGACGTGCGTGAAATCGTCTGATTTTGCCGCGCCAAACTTCAAACTGTGTTTGCTTGCTTTAATTAATATTTTCTACGTTTGTTAGCTTTTCCTTGATATTTAAATCATAAAAACTTTATTTAAAATTTCGAGCTGTTGGGATTTCATTGAATGGTGGCATTTAATCAACCATCTCATTTAGGATAAAGTTTAAATGAGTAGTTGAACGTGTTTATTTCAAGATTTTACACATGTGCCCCGTGTATTTCAATGGTAATCTTTGATCAAATTTTATTTGATTCTTGATTTTTGCTCTTACAAATGATTCTAGGAAAATTCTTTCAATTTTATAAGGTCATTTGGTATAATGTAACACATTGAGTTGACTTTGTCTTTAACTCATCTTAGTAGACGTTGGTTTCTTATTCACAAGAATAAATTCTGCTTATTTGTTTTTCTTTTTCAATTATGATATTGTGCATACGGTTATATTTGTAAATATCGGTTTTCAAAAACCCGATTTTTTCGAGAAGAAGAAACAAAAAAAAAATTTTTTCAGCACAAAACGATATAACTCAGTGTTGGAATCTTATACTTAGTTTAGCTTTCAATATCGCATTTTTAAACTTGTGAATTCCAGCTCAAAATGGCATATTAAAATATTAGTAATTTTTGACAATTTTTGCCAAAAAATTGATAATATCTGTTTCTTCTTTAAAGTCAACTTTAAATGAGAGATGAATTCTCATGCAATTTTATGGATATTGGTAGGGCCCTACCTGGTTTTGCATGTATAATATCCTCAAATTCTTTTTGTTAACTTTAAAAACTTGGATATATTTCCAGTAGATATTGTTATGATTTTGTACATGTCATCGACATTGTACTAGAGATCTCACAAACCTTGAATCCGCCAGATCAACAATGGATCTGAAACACTAGATCGCAGTTTCTACTCTTGGTATAAGTGTGATACCACCGTTCTCCTATGCCCGGGTGTAGTTCAGGGCACGGGCTCTTTTAATCAATTCAAAAGGGGGGGGAACGGGAGCTGCCTACAAGGCGACATGATATCTCAGATATAATAACTGGAGATGTATAATTGTAGATGCTTTTAATCCATGATAGGAATGCATTGAAATGACATTATCAATTAAATTATAAATTTTATTTAATGCTTTATAGTGTCTAAAAACACAAAAATTTTTTAAATGAAAAAATTTTTTTGGTTGCCTTCTCGAAAAAATCGGGAACCAGTTTTGAAAACCGATATTTACAAATATAACCGTATGCACAATATCATAATTAAAAAGTAAAACAAATAAGCAGAATTTATGTGAATAAGAAATAACGTCTACTAAGATGAGTTAAAGATAAAGTCAACTTTTGTTACATTATACCAAATGACCTAATTTATAAAATTGAAAGAATTTTCCTAGAATCATTTGTAAGAGCAAAGATCAAGAATCAAATAAAATTTGATCAAAGATTACCATTGAAATACACGGGGCACATGTGTAAAATCTTGAAATAAACACGTTCAACTACTCATTTACATTTTATCCTAAATGAGATGGTTGATTAAATGCCACCATTCAATGAAATCCCAACAGTCGAAATTTTAAATTTTTTTATGATTTAAATATCAAGGAAAAGCTAATAAACGTAGAAAATATTAATTAAAGTAAGCAAACACAGTTTGAGTTTGGCGCGGCAAAATCAGACGATTTCACGCACGTCGGCATTGAGGTATATAAACAGATACCCGGAAGTGCGAGCGGCACTTCTCATTCAGATATCAAGCGATACGAGTGTGTGTAGGCGCTATGTGACAAGTTGGGACGGCTCGTGCACGAATGCACGAGTAAGCTTCTGCGTAAAGGAAACAATAACAAACTTGGAATATTATCCTAAAACATGTTGAATCACGTTTGAACTGGATATATTGAGCAAGGACGATCATGAGAAGATTTAATCGGATGCGTACTTATCAGCATACAGATGTGTGCCGTAAACACACGGCCGAATATGATGCGAAATGTACAGCTGAAGTAATGATTCCTCGTTTAAGAAACCGAGTCCGAAATGAATCAATCATTTGATTTTATAAAGATTCCATGTCATATTGGAGTATTACCGTGATTTTCTACAATCTATGGAAAATTTCCAGAAAGAAAATAACCAGTCACTGCATTAAATCAAACGGCTTTTTCAGAGCCACCAAAAGAATCAAAAGACCAAAACTTACCACGGGGGGAGCAACGTGGTACATGAACGTTGAAATATAACATCATCCCAATAACCAATGGTCTATACAAGTCAGATATCCTATAATTTAATAAAATAATCAATCGATGACTTGAAAAATGGTTCGCCGAGACTATGATTTCTGAAAAACTTATAGAAATATCCAATGTAGATAAAATTTATTGCCAAAATAACTCATGACGGATTGGTACATCCGCAGAAAGCCACTGGCTATTAAATATAATACAGAGAACAAGAAACTACCCCACAATATAATTTATCAAATTAGTTTCACAAGTAAATTTGTGAACAAAATATATAAAAAAAACTCGGGGAGTGCTTGTGTGAGAATTTTATGCTTTTAATAAACTTCATCCATTTATACAGTTTAACTGTGTGGCTGATGAGCTTTGGCTAATATTGCGCAGGCGAAAACTGGTTTCCCGTTGAAGGCAACCTTGCCTTCTCATTTATCCTGTGTCTTTTAGACACTATAAAGCATTAAATAAAATTTATGATTTAATTGATAATGTCATTTCAATGCATTCCTATCATGGAATAAAAGCATCTACAATTATCCATCTCCAGTTATTATATCTGAGATATCATGTCGCCTTGTAGTCAGCTCCCGTTCACCCCCCTTTATTTTCTCTTTTTCTGTCTTCTTTCTTGTTCGTTTATTTCTTTTTGACTGCAGCGATTGATTGTTTTTGCCGGTTTTGTTTTTATTATTGTATAATTCATTAATAGGCCGACTAATCTAAATAGGCGCGGCCTATATAAGCTTATGAATATTTTTTACAAATTAGATATTGGTTGTTGGTTTATTATTATTGTTGTTGTAGTTATTGTTGTATATATTGCATAATCAGGGTAGGCCTACTAGGCCTATTACTAGTCTATAGCGGCATTGATTTATTTCACGACATATATCATCTAAGGATAATATTTAAAAAAATGAAAATTGATAAAATACCATAGAAAAATGGCAGAAACCGGCTTCCCCCCACCCCGGCAGCCCTATCATGATTGCCCCCTCCCTCCCTATCCCTGCAACATAGGATGACTCACGTGCCACGGTTTCATAGGTTCGTGGTCATTTTGCATGTAGATTTATACGCTTGAGTTCATTTTTTTCTGCATGGCTGTTTCTATTATTAACTTACGCCACTCTGGAATCAAGCCTTGAAATTCCATTGTATTTAACCTTAAGCATACACGTAGTTTAATTCATGATGTTTATTTTTAAAACACAAATATTCTATAGGAATTTTATATTATACACAAATATTCTATACGAAACACAAATATTCTATACGAATTTTATATTCTACACAAATATTCTACACAAATATTCTAAATTTTATATGAATTTTATATTGAGTTACAATCAAAACACACGCCATCAAATCAATCTGCTGCAGCGGAATATTAAAGTCAACTGATTTGAATAATAAAAATAAAAACTGCAGAAATAAAACCCAGTCATGGTTTCAAGTATCGGAATATAATAGGAGCTGTTGTTTTATCAAGAATATTCAATAACCTTTTGAAGTACCCAAACACTGCACATTGAAAAGCAATTAAAAGTGTTTACATTTTTAATATCTCAATCATGATGTTTATTAGACTTTTGTTTGGTGCCAATTTCATTGCTTCGATTTCTATCAAAATAACACGGAAAATGACATCGTTGAAGATCACCATTATAATGTTACAACAAACACTTACCATGTGTTAAAATCTGGGTTATTGGATTATGCTTATTCTGAGTTCGATTTTGACTCTAATTGATATAGGGACATGTTTGGTCATTTGCCACACGAAACAAGTTACATTCTGTCGTTTGAAGTTCATACCTAAGCTCTTGACTGACGTCATTGCCTATACCTTTGTCTGTGCCCTTTGTTAGAAACGTAAAACTCGTAGGAAGCAGGTTGGTCTTCATTTCAGTTTGTTACATGATCGAGCGAAGGCAGAATATCAGGTTTGAAATAACCTTGATCAAAGTATACAAAAGAAGATTTTAAATTTCGCAGTGCAATATTCACGAGCAAACAAGTCAGTCAAACAAGTCAAACAAGTCAGTCTACATTTGAAAGCTTGGTTTCGATTTCCAAATAATCTTTAGCTTATTTCCCTGTAATAAAATGGGCTTGATTATAACAATCTTAAGAATTTAAGACCAGTTTTGAACTTAATTATACATTTGTTCATTTATGATGTGTTTCAATACATATGTGGATAATATATAAATAACATTCCAAAAGAGTAAAGCGGAAATGTAACAAATATCGTTAATTTACACAATCACGTCACTCGCTTTAATGTTCATTGGATCACAGCAAGGCTTTACAAATAGTAGCGACAACCAATCATCGTTCGTTTTCTGGTGGCGGCAACCAATCATCGTTCGTTATCTGGTGTCTGAATAAGTCACAGGTTTTATATACTAGTTTTGCATTCAGTTGCAATATAACATTCGCAGAATCGAGACCCGGTTTAGCTCAGCTTCGTATATAATTAAGTCTATTTAACGCAGTAGTGGAACGATACTCGAGGAATACTTCCATTGAGAAGTTTTTAAATAATACTAGATAATGGATTTCGACATCAAGAGGAAAGATATGGCAAGGTATTTCACATGTGTTCTGCTTTTCTTGCTCATGTCGATATCCGCCGTCGGTGCAGGTTAGTGTTAAGTAAAATGTATTCTATTATTTATTTAAATTTTTTTCGAATGTAAGAAACGAGATAAAACGTTAAGTTTGAAAAATTATCCTCGTTTATAGCATCGTTTAATTGCATCATTGTATTGTGTTTATATTCTATCATTTTGCATACATACTCCCAGTGAAATAATTAGATTTATGAAATTGTGGGGCAAACCTGTCACCGGTGAAACATGTAGGTTGATGGCTCTATGTGTTTCTAATGTAAATTATGATTATTAAAATGAAATACATACACGTTGTATTTCAAAATGTAATAAAGTAAATTAAAACGTGTTAATTGACATTGCGAAGGGAAACATGATGTCCTTTTGAGAAAGGACTTCTCTCAAAAAAGGACTTCTCTAGGGAAAGATAAATTCTTACTCATGTTTACCGACCTAGAGTACCAAGTAATTTCAAATCATGATGTTTTGTAGTATATTTATTTACCGTTGCTTCATGTCATTATTCATATATCAACATTTGTATAGAAGGTGTAAGTCATGTGTACGCAAACAATAATTATTCTGAGACATTTCTTTGAAACAATCCAATTGAACGGTTTATATTTGTATATTTCTGTCAAACGTTAAGGGTAGACGAGGTATTGTTGGTCGAAGCAACCTAAAAATCGATTTTCATTATCTAGATCAATATATTATTGAAAATTAACACCTTGATGTTTTGCAAAAGTTCATTCTACAAATCGTGTACTTTGCAAACTTGCTTAATTTATTGTTGTTAATGAGTTACGTACGTTTTACAAAGGTGTTGTTGTTTCAGCCCTCTTTACAACGTAACTCAAGAACCGCAGCACATATAAAAGTATATCTGTGATATTTTAATTCTTCTACACGCTCGCTATGAATTGAGCAATGCAGTTTTTGCCAAAGCTCACTACCATTCGTAAGATGCTGTGAACTACCAAATCACAACAGTTTAAAATAATTAATAACCTTAAGGAGTTAAAAAGGTTGTAAAGATAATTAATCAATTAAATAAATATATATATATAAATGAATAAGCAAACATTTTATGCGCTGTAATTTTTTTCCAGAAGATAGTTTTTCAAAAGTGTTTCATCTGACAACAGGTCAATCAGTAAACGTAACATCACCTGGCTATCCCAGATTCTATCCAGATAACTTAGATATGACATTATACTTCACTTCCAATGAAAATGGAAGCTTCGTTGTGGACATTCACGAGCTGGCGTTACTTCTTATAAACGGATATTTTTACGATTACTTCTATGTCGGAATAGGAGATAATAGTTCCTCATCAGGCACTGTAGTGTTGCAGGAAGATTCCTATGTTTCGCCTGGTACAACATTGGTGTTAGAGGAAAGTGATATTTGGATAAGGCTTCAGTCAGGATACAAATATCGTAGCAGGGGCTTTTCTATTAATGTTAAAAGAGTGTTAAATTCAGGTGAGTGCATGGTGAAATTACTCCTCACGGTTTCTGCCTATAAACGGATTTTGTTATATATATATTGTAATATGTATAATAATATGTATATTAGACATGGGAACTAAAATGCAGGGGCGTAGTCAGGGGGCAAGATAAAAATTTCGTGGGCAAAGACAAACAAAATTTCACGGTTGCATCATTTTGACCCGGTATTATCGGTGGGTGTTATACAGATACCGGGTTTTTTTTAGGGAGAATGTACGTGTAAAGTCTTTGAGCTTCCAAAAAGGATTTATTGGGACAGTGTGTGCGTGTAGCTGGTAAAAAACATTTTACACTATTTTGGCCCATGATCTGGGGGGAAAGGGCTCTATTGGGACAATGTGCGCGCGGAATTTTCTTTTGTATTTTACACTATTTTAGCTCACCGTCGGGATGAATTTTGGTGGAAGACGGGCTCCTTGCCCCTTTTCTTTTCTTTTGTCTTCCCGGTTTCCTCTTTCATTTTTTGTCGGGGGGGGGGCATTCTGCCCACCTGTCTAAGCTACTGCTAAAATGTAGCAAACATCAGTAGCGCAAAATAAGATCATTACGGCTAAATTAAATTGTAAAGTACCCTATATCTTGACATACTGAATCTGTTAACGTATTGCTCATTTCTTATTGTTTTGCAGTTCCATGTGTTGGAGGTGATTTACTGTGTGGATCGCAATATTCTGGCAGTGGGTGTCTTGGCGATGTTCTTGTTTGCAGAAACTGTTCTAATTACGAACAGTTTTCGGAAGCCATCCGTGACTGTGGTAAGAGTGTTTGAAAAGACTGCAGTGAATTATTATGGTGCAAAATTTAACAGTGGTGACAATGAAAATCTTCACTAGTTTCTCCATTTGCGGGTCGTGTCTCAATAATGCATCCTCCTTTATCATTTCAGACAGGTGCACCAATGATGACTTTTGGTGTTCCTCAGGGTTCGGGTGTGTGGCCCAATCGATGGTTTGTGACAATGTATTACATTGTATGGATGGATCTGACGAATGGCATTGCCGTGAGTAAATGAAACAGCTATTGTTGATTATTCTTCAATAATGTAATGATGTGCAGGAAGGCATTTGTTCACTAGAAACAAAACAAGTACCATTTTATATCTCCTTTGGTTTACCTACAAATAAATATATGCAAAATTATACGATATTGTGAATTGTGATATATGTGAATTCATAATTGTTACTTCTATTTGATAGATACTTGTGAAACCATATCAAACATTACGATGAAGGCGGGCGATGTTACCTATCTGACCTCACCAAGTTTTCCAGACTTTCGTCCAGTTGATCTCACCTGTATTTGGCATTTCGTATCGACAACTCCTGGACATTATGATGTTTCTATCATATTTATTGATGTATGGCAATTTGACATTGGTATTGGGGATATTTTTACCTCTGATTACATCGTTGGACAATTCTCCTGGACAGTTATAAACAAAATGCTGATTGATGACTCCACTATGTGGATTAAGTTTAGACAATGGGCGGATTGGTTTGATGGCGGCTTTTTCGTGAAAGTGGAAAGAATTCTTGACCATGGTACGCTTAAAAACTAATCCTTGCGAGAATTAAAAAATGTTAAGTCGCTGGGCATTAGTTTACAACATCAACATATTGGTTACTTTATACTTTATACATGTATAATGACATTAAAACATCATAAAATAAGTAACATATAGCAAGGAAAATTTTCAAACTACTTTCATCATAAAATGTAAGGAATAAGTTATATTATTTGGCTAATTTAAATTTAAAAATATATGCAAAATAGCGCCCTCAATTTGTACACAAATGTACAGTTTATAGAATAAAAATTACCACAAAAAGGCAGAAAATATGAATAATTTGATAAAGAAGCAAAAGTCGATGTTAAAAATAGCTAAAAAATATATGGTCAATTCCAGCGAAAGCGGGACAAAATTCTCTCTATGTTAACTTTCCACTTTAAAATGTCATTAATAAAGGAAATCACGTTATTGATGGAGCATATCATGTCACGTCCAATGTGCTCTCTTTGTGCATATAGGCCTTTACTAGCAAGTCATACCAGGGGACAAGTTATAATGGCTTAAATGAATTGGCGTTACCCACGAATTCAAAGATAAAGCACCATATATGTCATTGAATGTCCTTCAATCAAAATGAAATTATTACCGTTAGAAAGACGTTTGCGTGATCTCTCATCATATGTAAAACGATTGAATTCCACCAAAGTTTGTGGACTCTAGAGGCCATTAAGTCAATTTGGCTAATAATTTTGTTATCCGCGTATCAAAAATAAAATGATCGTTCTGAAAAATGTTAAGTGAATATGCCATAAATGACTATATCATGAAACGAAGTTTCGTTCTATAATTCTGAGGTCCAAGTGATTATTTTATGCAAATACGTTTTACCCATAAAATTCCATAAAATCAAATCTGACGTTACCCACGTATCAACTGTTACCCACGAGTCCAGCAAATATAATTGCCATAACTTAAATTAACATTTAATGACTTTGGACACTGAATTTAGTTTGACAAGCGCTTAAAATTGCAAATCGTAAAAATACGTTCACCGCTTTAAAAAAGGAATCTACGACGGTTTAAACATTTGTTACCCACGAATCCCGAATAGATGCTAACCTTGAAAAACAAGGTGATTGTTTATTTTAAGTTTAAATCAGCACATATTCAAGCCATGGGTATGCTATAATTTTTACAGTACTTACAGTTTATGCACCTAAGAAACGCAAACCCCAAACGGTACTATAGTACTTATAGCTTTACCCACGAATTCGGCGTTACCCACGAATCCAAGGATTTACTCGTAAATTATATGTTTCTTATGCATCTTAACATTTTGAAAACATGCGAAATAGGTTCCAAAACAGTCCTGTTTAATAGCGTCCTCTTGAAGGTATACTGAAGCTGTATCATGAGGTTTTGATTGATTATCCTAAATTACCATTTTTTGGTAAATGCAATTGGTTAGAGAAACGGGAATCATTGAAACACAATGGAGGAATAACCGCATGATGGTTTCCAACCTTCTGTAATATTTTTTATTTTGCCGCCTACCAATGCATACCTTCAAATATGTGTTACCCACGAACATTTTGGTTACCCACGAATCCCTACTTAAATTATAGTTAACAATGTATTGATAGTGTTTTAGTTCATAGGAACTGTCAAACACAAGTTTATAGAATATTGCTGCATGAAAATATGGAATGATTTTACTAAAATAATAATATAAAACTGTTTCCTCTGTCTATTTGAATTTGGCAACTTCATTATTCTCAAAATTTTTATACCCAAAATGCCATAATGATCCATTCTAAATATTCCATGTAGTTTGTATTTTGATTAAAATTCATTTTAGTGCCATTGCAGCCTGAATTATTCACATGCGGAAAAGTATTTTTTATTTTTATTTTAAAAAAATACTAGGAAATGCTATTTTCCAGACGCTGTTACCCACGAATCCATCCGAGATCCTCATCCTGCGACGAGATACAAAATCAAACTTTATATTTATATGAAGCATTTATTCTAATCTTTCGAAATAATACAGTAATGTTAAATGACAGCCACTTTGGAAAGAGTTCGAAGAATTGACACAATCTTAACTGTACACCTGGTTCTTTCTTAAAATTTGTAATAACCAAAATATTTCTTTGTAGAGATATGTAATAAAATTCTATTTTACGTTCAAAGTCTTCACCGATTTCTAGTGTATATGAGTCACACATAAAATATTGAAAGATATTAAAGAAAGTGAAATTTTATGGCGTACAACAGGTGAAAAAGGCTTGAATTCGTGGGTAACATGCATATGCGCATTTAACACTTTATTTGGTCTAGCATTTGGTCTAGCAAGAAAAGTTATTTTTCAATCCGATGGCACTTCCACCTGATGATTCACTAGATATGATCGTCTCATTTGATAAGTCTAGAATTGAAAAGGAAAACATTTTCAAAATGGCCCCAGAGAGAATTTTGTCCGCTTTGGCTGGAATTGACCATATATGTATAATAGTGTGATATCTGTTGGGAGGGCGAGTTAGCGCAGCGGTAATTCCCTCGCTTTGCACCACTGAGGTCCCGGGTTCAAGCCCCGGCGCGACCCAAGGACTCATGTGCACTTGGTTTATCCCGATTCCATGCTCGCTCTCGCAGGTTTTCTCCGGGATCTCCGGTTTCCTCCTGTATCGCAAAAATCGGTGATTAGTTGTTTGGTTATCAAAACTTCCTTCACCCAATGGAATTTGGGGAGCTGCACAGATAATTGGTGGATGTTACAATCTAAATGCGGATAGGTGTGCGCCGTTCGGCAGCAACCTAGTTGATGCGATCTGGTTGTGATGATTCACCATTGCAGCGAAATTACAGCGCTTTGAGTCCTCTAAGATCTGGAGAAAGGCGCTTTATAAATCCAAAATTTATTTAAATTTATTTATTATTTGATATTGATCATGTCTAGAGTTGAACATTATACAATGTTTTGTTAGAAAAATGAGTAAATGACTACATCAAACAACAGTGAATAAAAGGAAATAATTTATTTTATTTTATTGTTATTTCAGAGACATGCCACCCTAGTGAGTTTGAATGTCAATCTGGTTATAGTTGTATCGATCAGAGTTTAGTTTGTAATGTCAAAGCTAATTGTTATGACGAGTCGGACGAATACGATTGCGGTAAGTAGTGGGTTAAGCTGAAGTTATACTACATCTCTGAGCGATAGCGATTGGTTTTAGCCAATGAGGTAGAGCGCATGTTGTGTTGGGGGAAAGCGCGTTACCTTATTGATCAAATACAAATTGCTCGTCGCTGAGCAGTAGAGTATAAATTCAGCCTTACCTCTCAGACTGTGGAGTGAGGCGACAATTTAAACAGCGCTGATTAAGGGTATTGTTTTAAGAATTTTAATCAAGCCGTTTAAGGGACCGTTCACAAACACTTGTTAGGGGGACCTGATGCAAAATGGGGGCCCTTAAAAGTTTTGACCCTCCTAAGGGGGGGCTGAAAAAATTGACCACAAATTTTCCAGGGAAAATTGAGTTTATATGCTTTTCTATGGGATTGGCCCATAATTTTCATGTCAAAAAAGGGGTGGGGCTGAAATTGTTTAGATCTGAAAAAGGGGGGGCCGAACATTTTGCATGACGGTCCCTAATTCTTTAATTATTTGTTCACCATGCAGAGACAATATTTTCAATTTTGTTGATGATGGCAAGGAAATAAGGCATGTTTCTGGAATGCAAAAGTGCCCTGTAGAGATGAAATTGAACTTATTAGGCCTGAATCTGATAATTACTTTTAGCTTTTCGACAATCTCTAGTTTAAATGAGGATTTAACTTCCAATGATCTTGAACGTCGCTTTTAAGATAATGTCAAATAAAAGGCTTTCGCATTTAATTTGGAAAGAAAACTGTGTGTGAAGATTTTGTTCCAATACAGTTTCGATAACTCGTCTTACTAACACAATTCATCAAGGGATTCTTTTATCTTACTTATTTCCATTTTATTTGTTTCCGCTGTTTTTATCACTGGTAATACACACAGAGCTGATCATGCATGCTAATAGTAAAAATTTACTCTTTTTCAGACTTTTGTGGTGAATCCGGAATCACATTACACAAAGACAACGTAACTCGTCTGCATTCACTTCCTCGCTACCCATATAACTACCCGAATAACCTATCTTGCTCCTGGTTCATTCAAGGCACAAGTCCTGGATACATTTTGATGACATTTATCAACTTTGATCTTTCTATAAGTGGAGATTATTTCACCGTAGGTTATGGGAATAATATATCTGAAGAATCAACTGTTCTTCGATTGACTGGGGATGTTTATGAAGGCCTTAAGACGCTTACATTGAATGCTACGTCCGGATGGGTCACCTTTATCACTGCACCTGATAACAGTAATTGGGGCTTTAATGTAGATCTGGAACTGCGAGAAGAGTTTGGTAAGACAAAAAAAGGTTTGTCTAAAAGACATTTGCGAAATAAGCCACGTGATACGTCTTTTTAAAGCTACTTCCTTGAATTTGCCGCCATTTCTGATGAGTATGTCACGTGACAAAATCGTAAGGTCACGGGTCAAACGGCAACTGGCTTCCCGACTGTATGCGGTCTTTTGTGTATGGGTGCATGGGATTGGAAGCTATTACTGCCAACAAAAATATAACTTACCATTCCACCATTTATATATCATAATGTGAAATTATTTTATAGGTAAAAAAAATAGATACTTTGCGGCGAAACAACTGTGGAAGTTAAAAATAGACTTGAATACTGATGCAAAAAAAATGATGCAACCAGGAATTGTTTTTTCGGCTTTGGCTCCGACATTTTGCCACCCTGCACCCGACCAAATAAGCTTCCTACGCATCCTGAATGTGTGTGGATATGATTCATTTATATTGCTTCTCAAGCATTTTACTCAATTTGTTTTTGTGGTGGCCGTCCAAGTGTGTTTTGGCAGATGTAATTGAGGTAGCTCAACAACAACAACTTCGCAAACCTTTTACTCAATTTGTTTTCTGTGGTGGCCGTCCAACAACAACAACACAACAACAACAACAACAACAACAACATCAACAACAACTACAAAACATGGTCATCGCAAATTCTATGCGCTAAATATCATTTCACATAACAATTCGTGCGGGTCTTTGAGACAATTTTTTATTTGGCGGGGGGCTGAAATATTTATAATGGTATTGTTTGTAATGGTAGTATAAAGGTGATGTTTCAACAATGAAAATTTGTTTTCGTCCTTTGTTTTTCCTTTTTTCAGTGAAATGTGCAAATGACGAGTTTCAGTGTCATTCTGGATATGGATGTCTGTATCAAGCCGCATTGTGTGATAATATACCTCAGTGTCTGCATGGTTCCGATGAGTTGGGCTGTGGTATGTACATGGGTAGTGACATAATTCTATTTCTGCAAATATGTTGCGTGGGGTGGAAATTATGAGGGTGGTGGGAATTATAACGTGGGGTGGGGCCCGAATATCCAAATCATTTTGATGCGCCTTTGATGAACAGAACATTATTTGAAATATCGGCGTGGTTTGTCAAGAGCTTAAATGTAGGCACTTACCAAGTATGCTTAGTAATAGAGCCAATTTCAAAAATCCTTAATACATCGGTATTTCATTTTGTTCTGGTTGCTAACTGATGAAAATATGTTATTAATTCGTTGGACGTTTTCTGATATTCAATTCTTCTTTGTAGATCTTTCACTCTCACTGCGATGATCAGTTTATTAGTTTGTTACACTTAGTGACCTTATATGGCGCAAGTGAGGAATCACTACACATCAGATGCTAATGTCTTGTCCAGCTTTACAGAAAGCCTCGGACACATTATCTGCATGTAAATGACATGCCATTATCCTTTCATATTTCTTTATTATGAAAGGCGTATGTTTGGTGATCAGTTTCGAATGTTGAATTAAAATTTGCACTCTTTGTTTTGCTACAGATCTATGTGGAGAAAGCAAGATTATTTTACGCCATTCCGAATTAGTTAATCTAACATCGCCAGGCTATCCCGGCTTATACCCGTTAGATATAATTTGCAGTTGGACTGTATCCGTTGAAGGGGAGGGTGTGCCATTTATAGAATTCCTCGACTTTAACCTAGCCTTGCCATATGATTATCTGAGGTTTGGAAACGAGTTTACGGATTTATATGAATTAACTGGTGACCAAACACCCAATTTTATAGTAATGAATAACACGGAGGTCAAACTGACGTTCGACACATTTCTATGGAATTTCGATTTTACTGGATTTTTATTGGAACTCTCTGCAACAGATTCAAATAGTAAGTGTTGAGGTATTATAGTCTAATTGAAGTCCTGATCGCAAGAAGACCGTAAGTCCACTTGGCCCCTCAACATGTATACACTGAAGTTGCGTATAGTTTCGTATAGTTTTGGTAATGTTTGATACATGTTCAGGGGCCAAAACAAATCCCCGAACAAATCTTTCACAACCTTTCATGATGTTTTCACCCTGGAACATGTATTAAACATTATATACCCTAAGAAACTATACGTTACTTTAGTGTATACATGTTGAGGGGCCAAGTTGACTTACGGTCTTCTTGCGCTCAGGTTTTCAATTATAATAGTCTAGTAGGTTGTACTTTAAAATAGAAAGACACGTGTTGCAGAAATGATTTAAATGGAAAATGAATACTGATTATTGATGTCAGGGTGGCCATTATACCCCAAACCTATATGGCACGCACCCCATCCCTTACACTCTTCTTGTTTAATTTCAGCAACATGTAGAACAGAAGACTTTCCTTGCCATGTAGCACACTTAGGGTTAGTATGTCTTCACAGTAATCAAAGATGTGATGGTATGCACGATTGTCCTGATATGTCTGATGAGGATAATTGCGGTAAGGTTGTGTGTTCGTCATAATTTATTTGAAATATTATTTACTATATGTAAAACAATCGTGCCATTCGACAGTACAACCAATACAATCCAATATATGTTACATAACATAAAATGTTACGGAAATACAAAACAGTCCCCCCCCCCAGTTTTTAAAACCAATTCTTGTTTCGCAGCAGCGCTTAGTGATTAATCGTTCGATGACTTTGATATGCGCTTACGCTTTTTGATATCATTTTGATTATTTGAATTTATCTGCATTCGGACACTCCTTAAACGAAATAGATTTATTTATAGATTAATAAATACGTATCACTTGCTGGGAGTGAAATTGTGCAAAATAATGCACGCGTACGGAGATGTTGAACGAGGTGGTGGTGTAGGCCTATACATTGAAGATGGTTTAAAATATACTGTAAGAACTGATCTGAGCCAGGTAAAGCACCCTATGAATACAGAAACCTTGTTTATTGAAATAGAGCGTAACAAATCAAAAAATGTAATTATTGGCATTGTATATAGATCGCCAGATCAAGATATAAATGAGTTTAATCAATTTGCTGATAACATATTAGCCAATGTTACTAAACATGAAAACAAACTTCTGTATATAATGGGTGACTTTAATATTAATTTGTTGAATGAGGACATCCATACACCTACTTCTGACTTCATTAGTGTAATGACAAGTCACTCTTTGTATCCTAGCATTAATAAACCAACCCGAATTACTTCAAAATCAGCAACGCTTATTGACAATATAGGCTATTTATTAGGTCTTCACGAAAATCAATTTCTGATAAATTTGTACAAAATGGAAAAACGATTACAGATCCAAAACAAATTGCTAATGAATTTAACAAGTATTTCGCTAACATAGGTCCTTCGTTATCTTCTAGTATCAAACATACTGGAAGCGATTATAACACTTACCTTAAGAAAACTTATTTCAGTGCTACTTGTTTTTAAAACCAACGGACGAAGATGAAATAACTAAAATAATAGGTAAACTTGGAAGCAAAAAGAGTCCGGGTCATGATAATATAAAATCTGATATTGTAAAACAAATTGCAAATGAAATTTCCTACCCCTAAAAATACTTTTTAACCAATCTCTTGGTAGTGGAGTTGTTCCAAACGATTTAAAGATAGCTAAAGTTGTGCCCATTTACAAAAAGGACAACCCTGAAATATTTGGTAATTACAGGCCTGTTTCTGTGTTACCGTGTTTTTCCAAAATTTTGGAACGTATTATGCACAATAGATGTTATGATTTTTTGACCAAAAATAACATCCTGTACAAAAAACAATATGGTTTTCGAAACAAGCATGCTACATATATGGCTGTTCTGGATTTTGTAAAAGACATAAGTGAGGCTATAGATAATGATATGTATACACTAGGTATTTTTATGGATCTATCGAAAGCCTTCGATACCATAGACCACGATATATTACTCAGTAAGCTGTATCACTATGGTTTTCGTGGCGTATCACACAATTGGTTTTCAAATTATCTCTCTAATAGGAAACAATATGTATCGTATAATAATGTTGTGTCATCTAATGAAAATGTAATTTGTGGTGTGCCCCAGGGTTCAATACTGTGGTCATTACTTTTCATAATTTATATGAATGATATTTGTTTTACATCCAAATTACTATCATTTATTTTATTTGCTGACGACACAACTGTATTTCATACTGATCGTGATGTAAATGTGCTTTATGATACAATGAACTGTGAGTTAAAAGAAGTATGCAATTGGTTCAAATGCAATAAATTATCACTCAATGCATCAAAAACAAACCTTATGCTTATAGGAACAGCATATCGAACAAAACACGCTCAAATAAATGCTGATATTCACTTAGATGGTTGTAAATTAACTCGTGTTTCTACTGCAAAATTCTTAGGTATAACAATTGATGAGAATTTGACGTGGAAATCACAGATAAATGAAATTTATAAGGTGTGTTCGAGAAATATAGGTGTCTTAAATAAAGTTAAGCACTTCTTGCCAAAACAATCATTGTATCAATTGTACTGCTCCCTAATTTTGCCTTATATGACCTATGGAATATTGTTATGGGGTAATGCCAGCAAAGAGTACCTTGTGAAAATTTTTAAACTTCAAAAAAGGGCCATAAGAATCATCTCTAATAGCTCTTATCTATGCCATACAAAGCCTTTGTTTGAAAACTACAATACCTTAAATATTTTCGAATTGTACAACAAAGAACTGGGTATATTTATGTATAAGTATAAAACTGGTTTACTTCCTCAATCATTTGATAATTTATTTACGGAATTGGAAAGTATTCACAAATATGATACGAGAAACAAGACTCGAAATACACAAAATTAAATCTGTATTAACTTTGGGACCGAAACTTTCGAACTCGTTCCCCCATGATATTAAAGCGGCTCGAAATTTAAATTCTTTTAAAAAGCGTTTGTCGTCTTTTCTCATGGAGAAAAATCTAAGCATATAATATATCTTTGTTGTAAATTATGTATCAGTATGTGGTACATGTAAACTACGCAAAAAAAGTTTCTTTATGGTTAGGAGATTTATCCAATTTTAACATCTAGCGACCAATGCTGTACGTTTGCTAAATAATCGCATGCGGGAGATTGTCCTGCGCATTTTGACACCTCAATCACTACCCTTCGACACTCCTGAGAAAAGATATGAATGTTTAAGTAACACGAGGTCGAAAAATGAAAATTGCAAAGAAGCCTATTCAATGGTTTTAGAGCCGATTCACTGATCCAAGACGATTTCATTATTCCCGCCTTTTCAATTTTAATTTAAAGCATCTTAATTGATGCATGTTGGATAATCCTTTGCTTATTGTAGATGAATGATCAAAGACAAAGGTGAGTGGGTACTAAGACATTTATGTTTTGAGAGATGGATTTGGAAAAGGAATTCAAAACAGGTCATGATTACAGCTGCATTCCTGGAAGCAGAAGGAATTGAGACACTTGAGTGGCCCTCCAGAAGCCCTGATCTTAACCCCTTGGAGAACCTTTGGGATCAGCACAAGAGACGAGTCAACAAGAAGATAAAGGCAGATACAACTCTGCTGGGATTGCGTCGCATCGTTATCAACGAGTGGAACGGGGTTGAGCAAGGTAACTTTCGACGCCTCATTAGGAGCATGAGATGCCGCGGACGCGTGGCTGCTGTAAGGGAAGCCAACGGTGGACACACAAAGTATTGAAAGTCTGGTAAAGAAAGAGATTAATCTCAAGTGAATTTGGAAGCGGCAGTATGATGCGTGAAATGTGCTCAGCAATTAAACAAAAAATGTTATCTGCATTTTTGTTGTTTTTTGTGTTCTTTTATGCTGAAAACTTGAATAGGCCTTTTTGCAATTTTCATTTTTCGACCTCGTGTTACTTAAACATTCATATCTTTTCTCAGGAGTGCCGTAGAGTAGTGATTGAGGTGTCAAAATGGGCAGGACAATTACCCGCATGCGATTATTTAGCACATGTACAAAATTAGTCGCTAGATTTTAATAGTGGGTAAATTTCCTAACCATAAAGAAACTTTTTTTGCGTAGTGTATATAATTGGTTTAGGATTTGTTGAAACTATTTTTCTTATCACATCCGTAATTCTGACTTATTGATCAAATGATTTATTTTTGTGAGTTATTTTCCTACATTACCTTGCTTTTGTTGCTTGAGACATCTGTTTTGTGTGTGTGTGTGTGTAAATGTATTTGAGTGTAATTCTTAATTTCTGTAATTCTAGTATTATATTTATTAGCCTAATATTTCTTTTAAGGTGGTGTAACGCTCAATTCAGGCTTTTGCCTTTTGTTACATCTCCGCCATCTTTTTTTTCAATTCTATTTTGCCGTTTTGTTAAATTTGCTTGCATGTATTTTGATATGATGGAAATAAATAAAATATGTATGCATGTATGTATTGATGCGTATAATGTCGCGAGCCCCGAAGGGAAGAGTGTATTAGATGCATCAACATCTCAGTACAGGAGTATGAAAAGCAACAAGTGATATGCATTTATTAACATATTTCATACACGCGAAAAAAAATCGCGATTTTTTTGCTATTTTTGTAACAAAATTGTCACTAAAGGTGTGTGTTGAAAAATACAAGCAAATATAAATGCATTAACCCACAAGAAATATGAATGCGTCTGGAGTATACATACACAATCAATCCATGGTTTAGATTTTTCTAACACCTGCTCTGATTGGTTCTCGCTATCTAAGAGTGTATAAAAGGTTAACAAATGCGTATCACTTGCTGAGAGTGAAATTGTACAAAATAATGCACAAGTACTAAGATGTTGCTGCATCTAATGCACGAGCCCCGAAGAGAGGAGTGCATTAGACGCATCAACATTTCCGTACAAGTGCATTATTTTGTACAATTTCTCGAACAGCAAGTGATACGCATTTATTAATCTAATTTATATACGATAACAAAATTCCACGATTTTTGCTCTTTATATAACAAAATTGTCACTAAAGGTGATGGAAAATACAAGCAAATATAAATGCATCAACCCGCAAGAAAATGAACGCGTCCGAAAGCACTGCTAGTAGTACGGGGAGTATGCGCTCGTGCATTTATACTCAATCAATGCATGGTTAAGTTTTTTCTAACGCTTGCTCTGATTGGTTCTCGTTATCTAACAATGTATGACACCGTATTAAAAACGTAGTATAATAGTGTTCACTCTGAGTGTAAAATAATCCAAACTTGATCATGAAGGACCACTCCGCGACGACTTCGACAGGAGTTAAGTTTTACACCTTAAGAAAGAATAAAAATGCAGATTTATCAAAAAACACCTTTCAGCATTGAAGTTCATTTTGCTTCTACTTTTTTTTTTCAAAGATAGAAATATTAAATATTTGACGAATGGCCCCTTAGAACACTAATTTACTCTCTTTTAAACCTTTTTATATTAGAGAGTGAAACTGACCGATTTTGTTTTCCTAAAGGTGAATGTGGTGTTCGAAATATTTATCTTGGGTCGGATGAAGAAATAGTAACATTAACAACTCCTGGATACCCAATGTCTTATCGGAATGACTTGGTATGCGAATGGATAGTACGAGCTGCTGGAGAAAGAATAATTATCTTGGATATCATTGATTTTGATATGGAGAATAGATACGACTTTCTTATTGTCGGTAATGGTCTAAATTCTGCAATTGATAGTTCCACCATCGCTAAATTAACTGGACAAGTCAAGTTACGAACGCTGGTATCAAATGAGGCACACATGTGGCTTAAAGTAGCGACAGATCGCACCGGAACCGGACGTGGTTTTCAGATAGACCTCACACGAACAATAGATGTTGAAGGTAATTATTGTTGAAAAATGCACAAGGGATAATTAGTTAACGAAACATCGTTATGATCCCGAATTAACACCTAATATTTATATAAATCGCAACTCCTAAGGGTAGGCGAGGTATTGTTGTTCGAAGCAACAACAAAAATCGATTTCCATTATCCAGATCAATATATTATTGAAAAATAACACCTTGATGTTTTGCAAAAGTTCATTCTGCAAATCCTATACTTTGCAAACTTGCTTAATTTATTGTTGTTACTGAGATATGTACGTTTTACAAAAAGTGTTGTTGTTTCAACCCTCTTTACAACATATCTCAAGAATCACATGATCTACAAAAGTATATCTGTGGTATTTTAATTCTTCCAAACGCTCGCTATGAAATGAGCAATGCAGTTTGTGCCAAAGCTCACTACCATTCTTTCTGATTACCGTCTAAATGAACTGACAATGAAGATGACCAAATTTAAAGTTACTCGCATGATTGGTTCGGAAAATCAGCTTTATGCTGGTTTCATACTTTCCTGCCGCTTGCCGCTTTGCCGCTCTAAAGATGATTTTGCTTCACTGCGCAGTCTCACCAAAAACACTAGCGGTGACTTAGATATTGTTAACTTAATTAATCCGTGTGTTTTGTTGTGCATTCTGAAGTGTGTGTTTTTTTGGCCTTGAGCCATTTTAAGCGACTTGTAACACATGCTTGAACCATATTTTGTACTTTGTTCTCAAAAGTACAAAAAATTGCAACAGGGTAACGATATGAACTGTATGCAAAATATTTGGATACTTGACTTTGAAGTGGTCGAAATTAAAGACAATGATCCATATTGTCAGAACAAGAATTTATATCATTGTGGTATTTTCTTACTGGCCAACAGGTTTTGGGTCATTTGGTTCTACCCATGTAAATATGTTTAATATCGATTCCGCTATTGGATTTTGATAGTAGGTGAACAATTTAGATAACACATCTTTTGATTATAGCAGTTATAATTGTCTTTCATATTGAACTGCATTAGCCATCTCAAACAGTTGCATTATAAAATATACCATTCAGGCCTCTTCTTTACCATTTCATCGAATTGCACTTTTATTAAGTTGCCAAATATTTCTTTTTCATCCCAAATATTTGATCAGATATTTGTAAGTTAGAATATTTTGATTGTGGCGGCGGTGTTTGTGTCGACTCGTCAGCTGAATGTGATGGATTTAATGACTGCATAAATTTGGCCGAGGAGACTCAATGCGGTAAATATAATTGACAAGAAAATCTTTCCCATCTTAGGATTTGTTTCAATACTGACATGTTTGTTAAGAAGATAAGAACATCTTAGCTATAGACAGGGACAAATAATTTGCGCAGAAATGCTCTTTCACATTTCATACTGAATTGCACAGAATTTCGCGGAGCAAATCAAATTGTGCAGAGAAAGGAAAATTTCGCGACGCATCGCGCGACTTTGCACTGTGAAAATCGTTTGATCTTGGCTGTAGATTAGCTGACATGTGTTCACATTTTACATTTTGTTGCGCCCTCTGTTAGTCTGATATCAAATACAGCAAATTACAGCAAATATGATAGCTTAAGATCAAAATATTATCGAACTTTTTTACAAGTGCTACAGGCTACATAATATCACAAAATTAAAACAACAAAGGGTTTCAGCCCGGGATTTTCAGCCACGAATTTTGAAAATATTTTATGCGGTCTACCTTAGACACTGCTGTATTATTTTGTCTTACATGAAACAACAAAGGGCACCGGGCACCCTGAATGTAAAAATGTGATAAATGTGGTCCACCCATCTATACATACACGTATATTGCTTTTCTTCAAAAACAAACAAACAGATGTATAGTATCGCTAAAACGATTGACCAGTTTCTAGTCCTTAAACATTTACGAGCATATAACTACATTGGTGTTGATACCGCTTTCATTTTGTAGCCGATGATTCGGGAAAACCCTGTGTGTCAAAAATGTGATATCTAAATTTACTTTGTGAGCAAGACTTGGGTAATCAACACTTATAAATTGCTTTAGACTTGAAGCCACAATGGGTTAAAACTTTCACATATTTCACGTAACTTTAAATCTGTCATTATTTCAGCATATATTACTTGTCCCGGTTCATACCTATGTGACAACGCCGACTCAGTGGATATTCGGATGTGTGTACCTATACAAGATGTCTGTGATGGACAGACTCAATGTCCGACTGGAGACGATGAAACTGAGTGTGGTATTTTGATATTTCTGTTTTATGGATTTTTTTTTATTGCCATTGTGTGATAATGTCACACAAACACCCCCAACCCGCTTCTTAAACACACTGCATCTCTTACAGTAGACCTTTGCAATCATTCAGATGCTGTTTTTTTATGTAGTCAAATCCAATGAAATTCTACTCACTTAGACAGTTTCGTCTTCCTGGTCGGAAGACTTCTTCATATACGCGTCATTAGCAACCAAATCAAGTCGTATGAAAAGGAAAGAGCGGTGTTGAAAAAAGATCTAGAAACACTGACGAACGACGACACAGAGCTACGGCGCCATGTTGAAATTCATTGTGAAAACAAGGGGAAATCGGAACATGAAAAGACCAAGAAAAGGCATAAGGACAAGTTTGAACGGCTCAAGAACAAAGAATGGAGTAGAAAAGTGAGTAATGCAGCTTCGGCTGAGCCAGATCTATCAGGTACACAGCTAAAACGTTGGGTTATCAATACTTCCGATCGTAAGCTTACCAAACCACAAACCACCTTGTTGGCTAAAGGGCTAAACTTCGCGGTGTCTGTTGATAAGATTCCCAATGACGAGTTTATAGTTGCTTGCGAGAAAGCCTGTTGGGCTATTCCTAATGCTGAAGCTCAAAACTTGCGTGCAGAAGTAGCAGGTGTACTGAAATCCGCCAAAATCCCCCCTCCTAATATTAGTTATGATGAAAGGAAAGCCCTCAGAGAGCTTCAAAAAGATCAATCGCTCATAATAATGGGAGCTGACAAGGGGAGAAGTACCGTGGTCACAGAAAAAGACACCTATGAAGAAAAAGTGAAGAACATGTTAAGTGATACAAGAACGTATGAAAAGCTTAAAGGGGACCCAACTGGCTCTTACAAAAGAAAACTTGTTGGAATTTTGCAAAGACTGAAAGAGGATTCTAAGATCAATGACAGCCAATACAAACTGCTGTATCCTACTGCAGAGGTCACTCCACGCCTTTATTGTACAACCAAGATTCACAAAGAGGGCAACCCAGTTCGCCCCATTGTAGACTACACCGGATCAATAGCATACCAAACTTCTAAGGCACTCGCTGAAATCCTTGCCCCAATGGTTGGAAAAACGGAGCACCATGTTGTGAATTCCCGCCAATTAGCGGAGGATCTAGCAGGGGTTTTCATCGAAGAGGGGGACATCTTTAATTCACACGATGTCGTGTCCTTATTTACCAACACCCCGATTGACAAGACACTTAGTATCATCAAGAACCGCCTGTCATATGACAAGACATTGAAGAACAGAACTAATTTGAACGTTGATGACATAATGGAGTTACTGGAGTTTGTGTTAACGACAACATACTTTTCGTTCAGGGGGACTATATACAAACAAAAGTTCGGAGCCGCCATGGGGAGCCCATGTAGTGCAATCATCGCCAACATATTCATGGAATGGCTCGAACAAGAAGCTATTGCCACAGCACCCATGGAGTGCAAGCCTAAGATGTGGAAGAGATATGTTGACGACATCCTGGAAATCATCAAAAAAGGGACTACGCAACAACTCACGGAACATCTCAACACAGTCGACCCCACTAAGAACATCAAGTTCACGCACGAAGAGGAAGAAAACAACCAGATACCGTTCCTTGACACCCTCATTATCAGGAAGGACGATGGATCTGTGAAACTGTTAATCTACAGGAAAAAGACTCACACAGATCAATATCTGAACTTTTCGTCGCAGCACCCACTCCAGCAAAAAATAGGGGTGGTTAGAACCTTACTTGACAGGATGGAAAACATTGTCACTGAGGAGGAGGACAAACAAGAGGAAGAAAACAAAATAAGATCAGCGTTAGCGCAGTGTGGCTACCCTAAATGGTCCATCGATAAGGCAAAACAACAAATTCAAAATAAACAGACTAAGGTGAGCAGGAATAGTAAAGACAGTGCGGATCGGTGCAAAGGAATGGTTGTCATTCCCTATGTGCAAGGAGTCTCTGAAAGGTTGCAAAGATCTTTCAAAAGTATGGTATCAGCACGGCCATGAAGCCCCACAACACCCTCAAGAGATTGCTTGTGCATCCTAAGGACAAGATCGACTCCTCACAATCCTGCGACTGTGTATACGAAATCCCTTGCCAAACTTGTAATAAATCATATATCGGCGAGACAGGGAGAAAATTCCAAACAAGACTGAATGAACACAGAAAAGACACTGAAAAAATCAAAGATGTTAAATATACCAGAGCAAAAAGAAAAGAATCCGTCACTGAACAGCATAAGTCGGCCATCACCGACCATGTAGCACAGGAGAACCATGTCAAAGACAGCAAGGGGGCAAAGACTCTCGAAAAGGACTCAAACAAACACACAAGATGGATACGCGAGGCATTATGGATCAGAAAGAGGGGCAGGAGACGCTAAATCGCGATGAAGGTGTATATTCTCTAAATCACATATATGATCCACTACTAAGAACTGTGCACCCTAGGGATGAGAAGTCTCGCGGGAAAACCAGTGGATCATCGCATTACTGAAGAAGTCTTCCGACCAGGAAGACGAAACTGTCTAAGTGAGTAGAATTTCATTGGATTTGACTACATAATCAAAAACTTTAATTCAGATGCTGTATCTGTGTGGTGTGGATGGAGGGAGGGGGAGGGGAAGGGTTGGGATGGGGGAGTGGGAAGAGGTGCGTGCGGGGAGTGGATGTGTGCGTGTGTGGGGGTGGGTTGGTGAGCGTGTAATCTAGGCTGGCAAAGGGATTCTGGGCTAATTTATTTTCCGCACAATTAAGTAATCAATTGGCATTTCGGCGCAATCAACTACTTGGTTTTGCCCGGGATTGACTCACCAATCTTCCATAATATTTAAAATGTTTAACTGTTCATGCATGAAACAAAATGGTTTATATCAACTCCCTACGTATCTGCTATTGAAGGGGCATTGTTTGTCCATAATACTAATCAGAATGTGAAATAGTTTCAGTGGTTTTCGTGACAAAATTCTTGAGTGTGTAATTTAAACGTTTCCTAAACCAATGTAGCTATGTTTTCGGTTTCGAATTTCATTGTTGTTAAGAAGTGCTAGTATGGTAGACATTATGAACACTTTTATTCTAGTCCTTTGTTACTTACTGAAAACTTGATGAAGGGACTAATCAGCTCAAGCCAGAAAGGTTAAGTTAAGGAGAATACACGAGAAACTGTTGATTCTTGAATAATAATCCACGAGGCGGAGCCGAGTGGATTAATATCAAGAATCAACAGTTTCGAGTGTATTCTCTGACTTAAACCATTGCTTTATACTAACAATATGCCTATTATTACTCTCTATAACTGTGGATTCTTACAAACACTAGTCTGCAAATGTTAGGATTGATTTAAAATGTTTGTTACACAAATTGAATAAACGTGGATTCGTAAAACCTCTCAAAGTGATTAGACTGTTTATAGCCACTTCTAATGTATGTAGTTCTACATTAGATGCTTTTAATATGTCTCTATTTGCATAACAATTGCCAAAATGGTCACGGGTTCATCTCTGGTCATAGCAGATCATTGGCATTGCAGTGTTGCACCTAAAGGAAGCTAAACCTGCTTTGCGTTATGTGTACTGCATGCTATACACACGATTTTATTAGAGATGATGGATGTCCTATCTTTATAATGAATTATTATATTTGCCATACGGAAATTATATAATAGTGGATCAAACATATTCAGAAGAAATGGGGATATCAGTATAATGATGATGCTCTACTCCGTGAATCGAGTAAATCGAGAGTTTGGTTTAGGAACAACCATTGAAATGCATCCCGTAAATCGTGATAATTTTGATAATTGTAATTTTGCCATGGAATCATTCAGAGGATATAATTGTGTTTCGAAAAAGGATCTAAAATAGGATTCT
Organism: Amphiura filiformis; assembly: GCF_039555335.1. Lineage (NCBI taxonomy): Eukaryota > Metazoa > Echinodermata > Ophiuroidea > Amphilepidida > Amphiuridae > Amphiura > Amphiura filiformis. The sequence goes on along the minus strand of NC_092639.1, from coordinate 26,164,917 downwards.
AATTTTAGCCGAACACAGGTAAGTCCTTTTCAAATTTGTAAACAGTGTAAAGGAAGACTTCGTTTGATTTTGTTGGCTCTGTGAACTATTTTACCTACATGCCCTGAACTTGAATCCGATCAATGTAGGCCTATACGTACCCAGAATTGTACCCGGACTTCGGTAACATTATAACATTTAATTATCGAACTAGGCCTACTGAAGAATCCAAGTAAATATTCAAGCATGCCAAAATACCATCTGATGAAAAAATGCAGCTTGTTTTTTTGTACGAAAACCAAATAAAAATTAAACAGAAAATAGACCTACTGTGGATTTTATCATAATCAAACATGCTCAAAAACAAACAATTAAATAAACAAATACAAAGGCCTAAATGCATTCATACAAAATGTAGGCATATATATACTATGCAGCGATATTTCCCAAATAAAATATACGTCAGCGACTGAAAAAAAACATTAAAAAAATATAAAGCAGACACAAAAGAAAAAGAAAGAAAAACATAGGAAAAGAAATGACAAAAGATAAATATTTTTTATTAAAAATAATAGAAAAAGGAAAGAACATTATACTAGCAAATCGTACCAGAATAATAAATTTATGACACAAATAAAAGTATAATGGCCGAATTGCAGGCAAAATGCAAAATTTGTGACGATAAAAAAAAATGAAGAAAAAAAACCGACAAAAGATCAAATCTTTTTAATTAAAAGAAAAAAGGTACATAGGCCTAGCTATAAATCTTGGTGGAATAATAGATTTATGACACAAATGAAAGTACAATGGCCGAGTTGCACTCAAAATGCCAAATTTGCATTGTTATTTTACATACAAATAGCTCTGTATTATATAATTTTGGAAAAACGTATAAGCTCAGCGCTTTATACAAATCAAATATTGTATTCATTGTATTTTTTTATTGTGTAAAATGGTTTCATAATTTTCAAATGTCGTTCATTTTTTTATTTGTTCATGATAATGTTCTGTTTTCTATCATTTAGGCCTAATTTAGAAACAGTCATAATTCTATTCAATAAACTGTAGATTACATGTTTTGTACGAATCCACACTTCGCTGTACGAATCCACACTTAACTGTAGATTCGTGCAGAAAACTGTTGATTCGTAGAAAATAATCTACAGTTTATTGAATAGACTGACGTCACAGCAATGGTTTAACTGAAAATAATATCAGATATCGGAAGATATCAACAAAATATGACAATGTTATGTATGCCTATATGAAACGATTTTGTGGAACTTGAAACAATTCTGAGCACTGTTTACCGTCCATATATTTATTCATTACGTACATGAAAATTGTAAATTAATTTACTTTATTATAAGTGGGAGCTTAAATGATATAATGATAATTTCAGATACAAAACGATGTCCAAGAAATTGTGATTGTATGTATGATCTTGAAGGTAACCTTATTGTCAGGTGCAATCATGGATGGAAGAAAGAAACACTTAAAAATACACCTCTGTTGTCTTATTCTTTGTAAGTACAAACGTAATTCTCTTATTTTTACCGCAGAAGACAAAGCGTCGGTTGTGGTAGTTGTGAATGCTGCTGATGATAAACTTGAATGTGAATAATTAATTAATTTTGCACATGTATTATGGAGAAATTATTTTTTTATCTGCCGCTAATTTAAATTCACATTCGACTCTTTTAACAGGGAGCTACACGGCAACAACTTGTCATCGCTAGAATCTGGGGACTTCAAAGGATTGACGAATTTACGTACTCTGTAAGTGACATTTGAGTACTGTGGATAATAGAAAGAATGAAGCAAGTGTAATTGCCAATAAACATCTCAAAGGAAACTTTTTATTGTCTATAAATTGTAATTAAAAAAGCTTCAGCCACTGTGATACATAAATCTGGCATCACTTATATCATAGTTTTGGTTATAACGTAGAAAACCTAATGCAATGACCACTTTTGTTCTATTTATAGGTCTCTGTCTCGAAATGGGTTAGCGGAGTTGAAACAGCGTACCTTTGACGGACTTGATAACCTGCTTTGGCTGTAAGTATAGGAATAACAATACAACTACACATTCGTTCAATACAATTTTTTACAATTCAATAGAACAACGGCTAAAAAATGCAGTTACGTGTTTTTTCACACAAATCATCATAAAACACTACAAATACTTATAATTATAGAGTTTTGTAATATTTATATTCATTCAAGCCTCTGTTGAACTAATTTAAAACTTCATATCTGCTGGCACAATATATTATATCAAAATACGTCACCAGTAGCTTTAAAAATTCTGCTTGTTAAGCTTGTTTAGTTTTTTTTTAAGTCAAAAAAATTATAATATCGGTATTTCTCTTACATGACAGATAAAGCATTTCATTTGCAGGTCATCCAACCTATTTATTTGTTGATATTTAGTCGACCTTTGTAACAAGAGTCTGTATCAAGAAGCTTGGAATATTTGAAGTTGATGATAACCAGTGGCGTAGTCAAGTGGGAGGGGGTAGGGACAAAGGGGCATCTGCCCCCTGTGAAATGTCTTGCCACCTCTTGCTCTCTGTAGGATGGTGACCGCCCAGATATTTAAGATTTTCAGGCATATTTTGTACTTTTAGCCTATTTTGACCATTTTCGTCAATGTTTTCCCTCTTAAACTTTGTCTTCCCCCCGTTTGCCCACAAAAAGATAAAAAAATATAATGATATCGTTTTACAGGGATTTGTCATACAATGAAATCAAGTTGCTGAAAAGCCTTGTTTTCGAAGAGTTACGCAAGCTTCAAGAATTGTAAGTAATTGTCTAACGTTACGTATGTAAAAGTCCTCACCATAAATATAAATAAATTAAAATTTCACTGCTAATGATTCTATGTATCTGAGCTTTCCCTGAAAACATCTTAGGTAATAATGGTAGTCATTATCATTCCCTAAACTGCTTTACATCTTAAAATGCATTATCACTTAATAAGTACAGGCTGTTAACAGAAAGTTTGCACTGACACCAATATTTCCTAGACATAAAGGGTCCACAACTTATAAGTTCCCCCTTAAATACTTTTTTTTTAATCGAAAAATATTTGACGAAATGCAAACATGTAAAAAGGTATAGGTTGCCTTATTTGTTTTACACATATGGATCAAATTATAGCGTCACACGTCAATGTGTCAGTCCCAATGGTTCATTATGTAAAAAAGACCGTTTTAAGCAGTTAAAAGTTGCATCTCAGTCCATAGGAGTCAACTATCAAACAATATACGTTGTTTCAGGTTCGTTGCCTCGACCATTACCTAGAGTAATAGTCGGGTATCTATCAGGTTTTAATGTGCATCCCCCCCCCAGGACTCTACCATACCAACTTTTTAGCTTCCTTTTATGGTCCTATAACACATTCAAGATGTTAACAAAAAATATTTCCGGCACTCCGGCCATATTCAAGGTTAAAGGTCAACACAGTGGTCAAATTTCACAGTTGCTCAAATCTGGTTAACAAGCACAACAAATTATTCCTCTCATTGCAAGGATTCAGAAAAAGTATAGTTTGACCTACCTGCGACATACCGTTCTTGAGTTATAAGCAAAAAGGTCAAATTTTGGGCGGTGGTCAGTTTTTTTGACCACACAGGGGCCAAAAATTAAAAATGCTCCAATTTGAACGAAATTGGTCTCAAATTGCTTGTTATGTAAAAATAAGTCAAATAAGGAATAGTAGTAACCATGTAGGATGTTTTGTTACCTAGGAAACGTCACAACATAGGTTGTGGTCAATAGGCTGTAATGGGGGATTGACCTTTATGGCCAATTTTGTCAATAACGAAGCATTTTAGACAGTGCAAACAATTCCTTTTTTGACTTGCTTTTGCATGACGAGCAATTTGAGACCATTTGCGTTGAAATCGGAGCATTTTTAATTTTTGGCCCCTGTGTGGCCAAAAAACTGACCTTATAACTCAAGAACGGTAAGTCGCAGGTAGGTCAAACTATACTTTTTCTGAATCCCTGCAATGAGAGAAATAATTTGGTGTGCTTGTTAACCAGATTTGAGCAACTTTGAAATTTGACCACTGTGTTGACCTTTAACCTTGAATATGGCCGGAGTGCCGGGAAATATTTTTTGTTAACATCTTGAATGTGTTATAGGACCATAAAAGGAAGCTAAAAAAGTTGGTTTGGTAGATTCCTGGGGGATGCACATTAAAACCTGGTAGATACCCGACTATAATGGAGGTAGCTAGCTGCCCAGAGACCATTATCAACACAATAGCTCAAGATAGCGGTCTCGGGCAGCGAGCTAAACAAAAGGAATACCATGGACATTCTAGAAACACTATGGAAAGATCACAACATACATGTAGAATCCGAGTTGGTTACTAGTCCCAGATTTAAATGCAAATGTTACATGAAAAGAGAAAATTATAGAGGGCTCCTGCAGTCCGTATAACAGTAATTCATATACCACCTCTGGTGCTAAGTTAAATTTATGCAAATTAAATTTTACTTAGCATATTAAACTAAGTAAATATTCATAAATAAAAAGTAACCGTTTCGTTGAATGTATACCAGGGCACCGACACTACCTCATTTGCATAGCAAAATGACCCGTCTCCTCCGCAGCCAATTTGGTTCCGCTCCATCGAAATCAAGCTGGTCACGGAGGAGACTACCTTCCTTTGTGTTTGTTCATTTGTGTATGGAGAGCCCTTCTTGGAGTCCGTAATGACTTAGGCTACGCTCTCAGCTAGAGTCCGACGCTGCATTGTACTAGAAATACCTTTTCTGTTAAATCGTTATAGAGCCAACCGGGAACACGTATTCGTGAAAATATAGCATTAAAAAGAAATGAAAATTATTTAAAAAAACACGGATCTACCTGTGCTCATGTTATAGGTGACTAAGTGAATAACCTACCAAACCACTTCAAATACTAAGATGTCAATTGAGATCAATTCTGTATTGATTTGATTAAATCACTTGCATTTGTCATTAAATAGACTCGTAGACTCGCACGCAGGACACATGGGACGAATATCACACTATCTCGGGGTGTTTTTATTTTGGGAAAAACCCACAACTTTTACAAAATAATACATCAGTTTTTTCTATTTTGTCTTTTGGAAAATGAATACACCATTGCAACAAATTCGTTTATTTTGGCTCGCCGTATATGTAAGATAAACGGTTCAAAACAGACAATTACCATAGATAATCGGTGTCTTGTTGTTTGCATGTTAGTCGCTCAGAAGGCTCGACCCCTTCGGGTCTCGCCTTCCGAGCGACTAACATGCTCACCATACATGATGCAGTCATGTCTACAGTAGAATTCATCTCGACCTTTGCAGGACTTAACCCCATTAAAAGCTATTAAACCAAGATAACACTCATTGAAACAGCTCAACTGATTAAATCGGATCTTCTCTGGCTGTGCACATGTGACTGTTTTCATGTGCGATATCGCAATAAAGTTTGCGTATTATAGCTTCAGTTGGGTAACCGATTATAAAGGAAACGAAAGGAAACAATGGTATGTGTACTTTTGTTCACGAAATGAGACAATGGCGTGCTTTTTGTAAACCAGCATTCTTGAAAATGAGCAACATAATGATTGTTGGAAATAATTTCTTCATATTTTTGGTGTTATCTGTCGTTTACATATCCTTCCTAAAACACAAAAGTACGACCCTCTCCAAACACCTAAATTAGCTAAAAATTTAGGACATGTTACAAAACTATATTGTCTAGAATTTTAGAAGAGTACTTTTAATATTGGCCCGTTATTTTTCACACAGCGACGTTAACTAGGCAATGTACTATTACCTATAACATTAAATAAAACACCAAAGTACGAATATTTCCAAACATCTAAATTAGCTAAAAATTTAGGACATGTTAAAAACTATATTTTCTAGAACTTTAGAAGAGTACTTTTAATATTGGCCGGTTATTTTTCACACAGCGACGTTAACTAGTCATATCCCCATACTTTTAACGTAGGGCTATTTGTAGAGGTCACGCGTCAATGGGAAAGAGCACTGTGTATTGTGTATAGGAAAACGGACAGTAACTGCAGTATGACCTCAACAAGACACCGATTATCTATGGTAATGGTCTGTTCCTCACCCATTATCTACTCCATACAGTAGGCCAGGTCTATTCATGTGTTTATTAAAGAAACCCTGACTGCTATGGACTCAGGTGCAACTTTTAAAACGGCCTCTTACACATGCAATTAACCATTGTGGCTGCACGCAATGATGTATGACGCTATAAATTGGTCCATATGTGTAAAACAAATAGGGCTATACATACTTTTTTTTTACATTTCGTAAAATATTGTTGGACTTATTTTAACAAGTATTAGGGGGAACGTATAAGTAATGGATCCTATTATATAAGAGTGTACTTTGAAATAATTTTACAGATTCTTGTATGACGTTCCGCTAACTGTTGTATTTGACAAGGCATTCTGGGGATTATCTGCGCTTAAAACACTGTAAGTGTTCTTTTTCTGATCTTTAAATGAAATTCATGATCAATACAATATATATATTTATATATAGGGCTTACAGTGTGTCCCAGCACAAGTCCTATAAATTTAATTTACATGTTTTTATTTATTTTTTAAATATTATCAAAACAGCATTGAATCTTGTTATTCTCTCTCTCTTGATATATTTTCAAAATGTAGTTTTGAAGTTATAAACAATAATTTGTCAGGACATTGACGCAGGTAAAGAAGAAATAAACAAACGAACTAATGCTCTCTGCAGCTAACATTGACTTAAAGATCATAATTTTCTCGATATTCTACGGAAGAAATAATGTATTATTTTTGTATAATTTTATTCAATGCAAATAGGGTCGTTGTCCGTGGGAAAAGTGCAGAGGATTACTTCAATTTCGACGAGCAAGCAACAAAAGGACTCAAAAACTTGGATCAAATGTGAGTATTATTCTTTTAATAGTTTTTAAACGAAATGTCTGCTTCTCAACCATTTTAGCTTGTTCAACGACATTACGTATTTTGCAATAAGTTAAGCAAAAGAATCTTTTCAATTTATTTTATCTGATGAAAATGCATCGTTGTGTGTTATCCATAGATACGTAGACGACCATCGACTTTGTTGTCAGTTTGATGACGTCATGAATTGCAGGACACTTGAACCAACTCCACCATTATTCAACTGTGGTAGTCTCATGCAAAACAATCTGCTTCGAGTATGTATGTGGATTCTCGGGATCAGCGCTGTTATAGGAAACTTTTTCGTCCTAATAATGAGACTTACGGAAAAGACAAAGAATAACATAGCGTCTAAACAGGCACTCTTTATTGCCAATTTGGCGATGTCTGATTGTTTGATGGGAATGTACATGCTCATTTTAGCTTCAGCAGATCTTTATTACGGGAACCAGTATTTCCTGTATTCAGACCAATGGCGAACAGGCTCTGTTTGTAAGGTGGCGAGCTTTTTAGGTCTTTTATCGAGCGAAGCGTCTGTTTTCTTCATAACACTCATCAGTATCGATAGATTCATTTCGTTAATTTTTCCCTTTAGCCGATTTCTGATACGTTCAACAACGTCAAAAGTCTTAACAATCATACTTTGGGGCTTCGCATTGGCTCTTGCCATTATCCCAACTATCTATGCGGGACCTAATTCTGACTTATACGATCTGTCGGACGTTTGTATAGGACTACCTTTAATAACTCGCCCGACAAGTTTTCATATTGAGTCGGGGAGTTTCAGCGGAAGCGCCAGTTCCTCAAACACTGGAAATGCATTCGAAATACCAGTTCCGAGCGACTCAAAACCAGCCTGGTACTTTTCCATCGGCATATTCCTTGGTTTAAATTTGGTCTGCTTTCTCGCTATCCTAATTTGCTATGTTTGTATTTTTGGATATATAAGAATATCTAGAAAACAAGTCAATCGAGAAGCTAATGTTGATGAAGAAATCAAAATAGCGCTCAAAATGGCGGCAGTGGTGGGTACTGATTTCATATGCTGGTTCCCAGTCATTATAATGGGGATATTATCGCAAACGGGTTTAGCCGTGATACCATTAGAAATGTATACGTGGTCTGTAGTCTTTATTCTACCTATTAACTCCTCGCTCAACCCATATCTGTATACACTGGCCACATTAATTGCTGATTACAGAAATAAGATCAAGAAAGGAAAAGGAATGATTAGTATGACTGATCTTACGAGTAAATCAGGAAAAAGCATCGTTACGCAATCTGTTAATTTCCAGTCACAAATGGAATGATTATAACGGTTTACAGTGTGCAGAATTTATGCGTTGCTGGTCAACATGTTCACAGATTAGAGACTGAACATAAGTAAAATGGGCCTACTCGAAATAATAATTAAGTATTTACATATAGGAGACGAACCCGATAGACAAAGTTAATCGGAATAGAAACTAAATAAATTCTAATTATTGGAATTGTTTGGCTTTCCAACACTTACCATGCTTAACTTTGCCCAAAGTCGATCACAACTAGCTTTGATATGACCTAGATTCACAAGGATAAAAAATACAAACAATATGGGCAGAATGACATGGTAGTTTACATTGGGTGGTGACCATCATGATTTCGTAGATTATAAAACTGTATTTTCTAGGAAATAAATGACATCGTTACCCAATCTTTTGGGTGCACACCAGTAAATAGCCCCCATTGACTTTCTGTACAAACAGGGTCCAGGAAAACGTCATTTTCTTGACTCCAGAGCGACTCAGTTCTTCAAAACTTACCCTTTCTGCAAGTCGAAGGTCAGATGAAGTCATCTTTTGTAGAAATTATATACGGAGTCCAGATCACTCTATAGCCCACACAGCTTACACCACCTCACGAATAGCTTGGTGTTTCTGAAATGTAACACATTTTGAAAGTTTAGCCAAATCGTTATAAAAAGTCGGATCCTGCTCATTTTCACAGACAATCTATTTCCCAGGCCTAAATGAGGATTAAATGAGGGTTTTAAGCCTTTTCTAATGTATTAAATTAAGTCGTATTGCACGTTTCCTCGTTTGAAACACTGATTTTTTTCTCCCATGGTGTAGGAGACTTGTATTTACTGGTGTGTATTCTTTTAGTGAAGAAAGGGCATTTCACTTAACGGCCCTTTTCAATACTAACGAATCATTACTAGGGCAGCGGCAAACTACTTTTGAACGTCTCGTTTCAAAAATAATCTTTGCCCTCGAATCTTAAGTAGCGAAGGAAGCGCCTCTACTCTAAACGCCTCGTTATAAATGAGGGAGAATCTATCATATGTGCCAGGGACGGCTCACTGGGATGCTCTGTAAATGTATTTTCAAGAATCATTCAGTGTTCCGATATATAAGCAACATCTTAAGCTGTCATGTGTGTCATGTGCACACATAATGTATCATTCAGTGGAGACATTTTTGAATTCTAATGTGTATTCTGTGGCTCAATTTCTCAATAATCAAACCATTATTGTAATTGACCGAGAATTGTCCGAGTGTTAAGGTCGTGAGTTATAGGGCAACAATATCATAAAATGTTCTCTATATAAAAGTTCTCTATATTTTGAACAATAACTGAAGAACCTTTTTGCATGCAATTTTTGAAATCTAAGAAAATGTTCGCATTCAATGCGTTTCAATTTCCTATACATCACGTGTTCAACGAGTTTCTGTCAAATCGGGTCGTAGAAGCAAAATGGAAAACGCTACTAAACATCCCATTTTCTTTTAACACATTGGTAATGAAAAAGTTTCTAAACAATGTTTATCCCATCATCGTGTTTTTCAATGTGCGTTTGTTTTGTTTATACGTAATAATAAAAATGATTACGCATACAAATGTATTGGGTATTAAGAGCCATCAATGTATTGGGTATAAAGAGCCATCAATGTATTGGGTATTAAGAGCCATCAATGTATTGGGTATTAAGAGCCATCAATATATTGGGTATTAAGAGCCATCGATGTATTGGGTATTAAGAGCCATCAATATATTGGGTATTAAGAGCCATCGATGTATTGGGTATTAAGAGCCATCAATGTATTGGGTATTAAGAGCCATCAATATATTGGGTATTAAGAGCCATCAATGTATTGGGTATTAAGAGTCATCGATGTATTGGGTATTAAGAGCCATCAATGTATTGGGTATTAAGAGCCATCAATATATTGGGTATTAAGAGCCATCGATGTATTGGGTATTAAGAGTCATCAATGTATTGAGTATTAAGAGCCATCAATGTATTGGGTATTAAGAGCCATCAATGTATTGGGTATTAAGAGCCATCAATGTATTGGGTATTAAGAGCCATCAATGTATTGGGTATTAAGAGCCATCAATGTATTGGGTATTAAGAGCCATCAATGTATTGGGTATTAAGAGCCATCACTGTATTGGGTATTAAGAGCCATCAATGTATTGGGTATTAAGAGCCATCAATGTATTGGGTATTAAGAGCCATCAATGTATTGGGTATTAAGAGCCATCAATGTATTGGGTATTAAGAGCCATCAATGTATTGGGTATTAAGAGCCATCAATGTATTGGGTATTAAGAGCCATCAATGTATTGGGTATTAAGAGCCATCAATGTATTGGGTATTAAGAGCCATCAATGTATTGGGTATTAAGAGCCATCACTGTATTGGGTATTAAGAGCCATCAATGTATTGGGTATTAAGAGCCATCAATGTATTGGGTATTAAGAGCCATCAATGTATTGGGTATTAAGAGCCATCAATGTATTGGGTATTAAGAGCCATCAATGTATTGGGTATTAAGAGCCATCAATGTATTGGGTATTAAGAGCCATCAATGTATTGGGTATTAAGAGCCATCAATGTATTGGGTATTAAGAGCCATCAATGTATTGGGTATTAAGAGCCATCAATGTATTGGGTATTAAGAGCCATCAATGTATTGGGTATTAAGAGCCATCACTGTATTGGGTATTAAGAGCCATCAATGTATTGGGTATTAAGAGCCATCAATGTATTGGGTATTAAGAGCCATCAATGTATTGGGTATTAAGAGCCATCAATGTATTGGGTATTAAGAGCCATCAATGTATTGGGTATTAAGAGCCATCAATGTATTGGGTATTAAGAGCCATCAATGTATTGGGTATTAAGAGCCATCAATGTATTGGGTTTTAAGAGCCATCAATGTATTGGGTATTAAGACCCATCAATGTATTGGGTATTAAGAGCCATCAATGTATTGGGTTTTAAGAGCCATCAATGTATTGGGTATTAAGACCCATCAATGTATTGGGTATTAAGAGCCATCAATGTATTGGGTTTTAAGAGCCATCAATGTATTGGGTATAAAGAGCCATCAATGTATTGGGTATTAAGACCCATCAATGTTTTGGGTATTAAGAGCCATCAATGTATTGGGTATTAAGAGCCATCAATGTATTGGGTATTAAGAGCCATCAATGTATTGGGTATTAAGAGCCATCAATGTATTGGGTATTAAGAGCCATCAATGTATTGGGTATTAAGAGCCATCACTGTATTGGGTTTTAAGAGCCATCAATATATTGGGTATTAAGAGCCATCGATGTATTGGGTATTAAGAGTCATCAATGTATTGAGTATTAAGAACCATCAATGTATTGGGTATTAAGAGCCATCAATGTATTGGGTATTAAGATCCATCAATGTATTGGGTATTAAGAGCCATCAATGTATTGGGTATTAAGAGCCATCAATGTATTGGGTATTAAGAGCCATCAATGTATTGGGTATTGAGAGCCATCAATGTTTTGGGTATTAAGAGCCATCAATGTTTTGGGTATTAAGAGCCATCAATGTATTGGGTATTGAGAGCCATTAATGTATTGGGTATTGAGAGCCATCAATGTATTGGGTATTGAGAGCCATCAATGTTTTGGGTATTAAGAGCCATCAATGTTTTGGGTATTAAGAGCCATCAATGTATTGGGTATTAAGAGCCATCAATGTATTGGGTATTAAGAGCCATCAATGTATTGGGTATTAAGAGCCATCAATGTATTGGGTATTAAGAGCCATCAATGTATTGGGTATTAAGAGTCATCAATGTATTAGGTATTAAGAGCCATCAATGTATTGGGTATTAAGAGCCATCAATGTATTGGGTATTAAGAGCCATCAATGTATTGGGTATAAAGAGCCATCAATGTATTGGGTATTGAGAGCCATCAATGTATTGGGTATTAAGAGCCATCAATGTATTGGGTATTAAGAGCCATCAATGTATTGGGTATTAAGAGCCATCAATGTATTGGGTATTAAGAGCCATCAATGTATTGGGTATTGAGAGCCATCAATGTTTTGGGTATTAAGAGCCATCAATGTTTTGGGTATTAAGAGCCATCAATGTATTGGGTATTAAGAACCATCAATATATTGGTTATTAAGAGCCATCAATATATTGGGTATTAAGAGCCATCAATGTTTTGGGTATTAAGAGCCATCAATGTTTTGGGTATTAAGAGCCATCAATGTATTGGGTTTTAAGAGCCATTAATGTATTGGGTATTAAGAGCCATCAATGTATTGGGTATTGAGAGCCATCAATGTTTTGGGTATTAAGAGCCATCAATGTTTTGGGTATTAAGAGCCATCAATGTTTTGGGTATTAAGAGCCATCAATGTATTGGGTATTAAGAGCCATCAATGTATTGGGTATTAAGAGCCATCAATGTATTGGGTATTAAGAGCCATCAATGTATTGGGTATTAAGAGCCATCAATGTATTGGGTATTAAGAGCCATCAATGTATTGGGTATTAAGAGCCATCAATGTATTGGGTATTAAGAGCCATCAATGTATTGGGTATTAAGAGCTATCGATGTATTGGGTATTAAGAGCCATCAATGTATTGGGTATTAAGAGCAATGTATTGGGTATTAAGAGTCATCAATGTATTGGGTATTAAGAGCCATCAATGTATTGGGTATTAAGAGCCATCAATGTATTGGGTATTAAGAGCCATCAATATATTGGGTATTAAGAGCCATCGATGTATTGGGTATTAAGAGTCATCAATGTATTGAGTATTAAGAACCATCAATGTATTGGGTATTAAGAGCCATCAATGTATTGGGTATTAAGAGCCATCAATGTATTGGGTATTAAGAGCCATCAATGTATTGGGTATTAAGAGCCATCAATGTATTGAGTATTAAGAACCATCAATGTATTGGGTATTAAGAGCCATCAATGTATTGGGTATTAAGAGCCATCAATGTATTGGGTATTAAGAGCCATCAATGTATTGGGTATTAAGAGCCATCAATGTATTGGGTATTAAGAGCCATCAATGTATTGGGTATTAAGAGTCATCAATGTATTGAGTATTAAGAACCATCAATGTATTGGGTATTAAGAGCCATCAATGTATTGGGTATTAAGAGCCATCAATGTATTGGGTATTAAGAGCCATCAATGTATTGGGTATTAAGAGCCATCAATGTATTGGGTATTAAGAGCCATCAATGTATTGGGTATTAAGAGCCATCAATGTATTGAGTATTAAGAACCATCAATGTATTGGGTATTAAGAGCCATCAATGTATTGGGTATTAAGAGCCATCAATGTATTGGGTATTAAGAGCCATCAATGTATTGGGTATTAAGAGCCATCAATGTATTGGGTATTAAGAGCCATCAATGTATTGGGTATTGAGAGCCATCAATGTTTTGGGTATTAAGAGCCATCAATGTTTTGGGTATTAAGAGCCATCAATGTATTGGGTATTAAGAGCCATTAATGTATTGGGTATTGAGAGCCATCAATGTATTGGGTATTGAGAGCCATCAATGTTTTGGGTATTAAGAGCCATCAATGTTTTGGGTATTAAGAGCCATCAATGTATTGGGTATTAAGAGCCATCAATGTATTGGGTATTAAGAGCCAGCAATGTATTGGGTATTAAGAGCCATCAATGTATTGGGTATTAAGAGCCATCAATGTATTGGGTATTAAGAGCCATCAATGTATTGGGTATTAAGAGCCATCAATGTATTGGGTATTAAGAGCCATCAATGTATTGGGTATTAAGAGCCATCAATGTATTGGGTATTGAGAGCCATCAATGTATTGGGTATTAAGAGCCATCAGTGTATTGGGTATTAAGAACCATCAATATATTGGGTATTAAGAGCCATCAATGTATTGGGTATTAAGAGCCATCAATGTATTGGGTATTAAGAGCCATCAATGTATTGGGTATTGAGAGCCATCAATGTTTTGGGTATTAAGAGCCATCAATGTTTTGGGTATTAAGAGCCATCAATGTATTGGGTATTAAGAACCATCAATATATTGGTTATTAAGAGCCATCAATATATTGGGTATTAAGAGCCATCAATGTATTGGGTATTAAGAGCCATCAATGTATTGGGTATTAAGAGCCATCAGTGTATTGGGTATTAAGAGCCATCAATGTATTGGGTATTAAGAGCTATCAATGTATTGGGTATTAAGAGCCATCAATGTATTGGGTATTAAGAGCCATCAATGTATTGGGTATTAAGAGCCATCAATATATTGGGTATTAAGAGCCATTAATGTATTGGGTATTGAGAGCCATCAATGTATTGGGTATTGAGAGCCATCAATGTTTTGGGTATTAAGAGCCATCAATGTTTTGGGTATTGAGAGCCATCAATGTATTGGGTATTAAGACCCATCAATGTATTGGGTATTAAGAGCCATCAATGTATTGGGTATTAAGAGCCATCAATGTATTGGGTATTGAGAGCCATCAATGTTTTGGGTATTAAGAGCCATCAATGTTTTGGGTATTAAGAGCCATCAATGTATTGGGTATTAAGAACCATCAATATATTGGTTATTAAGAGCCATCAATATATTGGGTATTAAGAGCCATCAATGTATTGGGTATTAAGAGCCATCAATGTATTGGGTATTAAGAGCCATCAGTGTATTGGGTATTAAGAGCCATCAATGTATTGGGTATTACGTGTATGACAACTTCAAGGTTTGGAAAAAAATTGAATGATTCCAGTAAAGAAATGGTTCTTTTGTTTGTTTGTTTTATTTCTTCTTTAACCTGGGACACTCAATCAGTTGAAAACACAATTAATCACGAACATTTCTGTAAAAAACAAAGTGAGTAAAGGGAGTGAAATTGTATAAAATTACGGACGCGTACTGTTGATGCGTGTAATGCACGAGCCCCAATTTCTTGAGCAACAAGTGATACGCATTTATTAACCTATTTCATACACGAGAAAAAAATCTCGTGATTTTTGCTATTTTTATAACAAAATTGTCACTAAAAATGTTGGAAAAGGCAAGCAAATATAAATACATCCACCCGCAAGAAAAATGAACGCGTCCGAAAGCACCACGCGTACAACGCGGAGTGCGCGCCTGTGCAATTATGCAATATTTATGCACGGCTAGTAATTTACTATACGGAGGCTCTATTTGGTTCTCACTATCAAGGAGTGTATGAACACATAACAGAAATGATAGATTAACCAATTGTTATATTATCAATGAAAAAAGAAACCAATCGATAATTAGTTATCATTCAATTGCAACTAAATGAATTAGTCATTGTAAACCACTTATTAGTTGATATTCAAATGTGTTATTATTGAATTAATTAATTAATCGATTAATTAATTGATTGACTAATTAATTAAATAGTAAAAATCCTTGCTAATTGGATGGTTATATCCTCTGTCGTTGTTTGAGTGAAGAATAAAATTAGGTCTAATATCGCACCCTCCATGAGCTAACAGATTACAATTAGAAATACAGTATGTAACTTCTTTCGTTTTGCAAATGATAATGATCCAAAACGTGAATTATGAATAAAATACTGGAATAACTTACGAATTGTGCACATTTTCATCCAATCTCATATTTGGACTTCATCTGGCAACTGCAAAGATGCTCCAGTATCCTGTAATGATCGTAATCGGAGACTGGTCACGTGCCAACCGATTATTGATGAATCCCATGCGTGTGAAAGCTGAAATCTCAGGCCCCCTCGTTTGTAGTGGGATAGCTTCTCCACTCGTTCCCAAATAGCTTCTCGAATCCGTTTCTAGTATGCTCACGATCTAGTATGGTAACATCCTCCGAATCAATTTGGTGTCCGGATGTTTTCGCGTGCGTATATATAGCGGAATCCGGCTGCCAATCACTTGAACTCGGACGCCTATGCTGTCAAAGTCGATCTGGCTTTAAGGGACTGTTTTGTTTCACCTACGTATGCTTCTGTGCAGTCCGGATCCCCGTACTTAAAACCGTAAACAAGGTTCGATTGTTTGTCTCTCGGAGGCTTGACCTTAACATGGACTAGTTTTCCGCGTAATTTGTTTACCGGTTTAAACGCTGTTGAAATACCGAAAAGTTTGTAAATGTTCTTTACTCTTTCAGACACACCAGCACAATAGCGGATGGTTATCAGTGTTTTACGAGTGGTTTGATCAGGATCTTCATTGGGGGTCACTTTATTAGCGTCTGTCTTAGATCTTTTGGCCTGTTCAAAGGCCCAGTCCGGATAACCGCACTAAGCTCCTTCGATGTGGTCTTTCTCAGGAGGAATTTTGCTTTGGTCGCTTATGATCGTTTCAGCGCGATGGCGAAGGGTTCGTACAACGCCAAGTGCGACCCAAACTATAGGTAGTGGTCAGTGTGGGTCGGCTTGCGATAAACTACTGTTGTGACTTTACGTTCGTTGTTAATCTGAACATGGCAGTCAAGGAACGCGAGTTTGTTGTCCGTGCACTCCTGTGTGAATTTGATATTGTCGCTGATGCTGTTAATATGTGCGAAGAAATTGTCCTGTTCGTGTCTGTTAATAATAACAAAGGTGTCGTCAACGTAGCGTAGCCAAAGTCGTGGAGGTACACCCACATACAGCCCTATTAAATAGCGTAACCGTTGCCACGGACACGGAATAGAACGCGCGGGTTAGACATTTTCCAACATGGCAGAAAAGATTCTCCAGATTGTTCTGAACAATTTGATAATATGATTAGTCCATTTGAAACATTGGCTGCGGCCTCTATACTGCATGAGGTCGTTAGGAAAAAAGGTTTCATGTTATTTAAACCTAACCTTTTATACGTTTTATAGACCTGAACTAATAACAGGGCACGCAGTGATATATAACCAACGTCAGAATTGTCATATTTCATAAATTTAAAAAAACAAACGTAAACACTAAACTCTTACACAGATGCTCTACATCGCTTTACGATAATCCACATATGGAATCAGTGTGTCTATTAAGACAACATCATTGCAAAGACCATCAGTTGCACACATCTATGGGGTTGATGTGCCTGGATGTTTTGATTCTTTCGAACTTTAAATATGCAATATTTATATTTCCGTAAACGAAATACGATGGTGTATAAAAGCAAATAATATGTCTACTTATTAACGTAAGTCATACATTGCTTTTAAAACATCGACGAACAATAAAAGAAACTCTAGGCAAAATTCAAACAAACAAAGCTTCCCAGCGAACACAAAACGTTTTTTTATTTCAGATTATACAGGGTGTATCAAAATAAAGTAAACAGTTCGAAAAATGCCACTAGATTTAAAGGTATGAGGTATTTGGATAAAATAATTTAGTTGATAGCTGAATCAATATCTTGTCCTCCCACAACAGTGTAAATGGTCTTGTTTCAATTGGTCTATGTAAATGGTCTTGTTTCAATTGGTCTATGCAAATTGTTTCTTGCATTTTTCCTCCTTTGCACTAATTTTGGCACCCCGTTACGGTACATGAATTCTTGATTATGATTTGATTTTTTTTTTCCATTCAATATGATATGCATCATTTCCATTTTGTGCAATGAATTCGTGTAAAACCAGTTTACTGCGTTTGAGTAATTTTGTTCATATTATTTGTTTGATCAATCATATTCAATCTAATTAGGATTTCTTTAACACATATTCAAATCAAATGTGTTTGAAGTTTATTTTGAATCATGTTTTGTGCAAGGTATTGCTTATGTTTACCAGAACGGGATTCCTAATTACAGTGTAAATGGTCTTGTTTCATTTGGTCTATGCAAATTTGTTTTTTTGCATGTTTCCTCCTTTGCACTAAATTTGGCACCCCGTTATGGTACATTAATTCATGATTATGATTTATTTTGATATGCATCATTCCATTTTTTTGTGCAATGAGTTCGTGTAAAACCAGTTTATTGCGTTTGAGTACTTTTGTTCGTATTATTTGTTTGATCAATCATATTCAATCTGATTATGATTTCTTTAACACATATTCAAATCAAATGTGTTTGAAGTTTATTTTGAATCATATTTTGTGCAAGGTATTGCTTATGTTTACCAGAACGGGATTCCTAATTACAGTGTAATGGTCTTGTTTCATTTGGCCTATGCAAATTGTTTTTTGCATTTTTTCTCCTTTGCACTAAATTTGGCACTCCGTTATGGTACATGAATTCATGATTATGATTTATTTTTGCATTCAATATAATATGCATCATTCCAGTTTTGTGCAATGAGCTCGTGTAAAACCAGTTTACTGCGTTTGAGTACTTGTGTTCATATTATTTGTTTGATCAATCATATTCAATCTAATTATGATTTCTGTAACACATGTTCAAATCTAATGTGTTTGAAGTTTATTTTAAATCATATTTGTGCAAGGTACTGCTTATATTTATCAGAACGGGATTCCTAATTTCAGTGTAAAAGGCCTTCTTTCAATAGGTCTATGCAAATTGTTTTTTGCATTTTTCATCCTTTGCACTAAATTTGGCACCCCGTTATGGTACATGAATTCATGATTATGATTTTTTTTTCCATTCAATATGAGATGCATCATTCCATTTTTGTGCAATGAGTTCGTGTAAAACCAGTTTTACTGCGTTTGAGTACTTTTGTTCATATTATTTGTTTGATCAATCATAAGTATGATTTCTTTAACACATGTTCAAATCAAATGTGTTTGAAGTTTATTTTGAATCATATTTTGTGCAAGGTATTGCTTATGTTTACCAGATCGGGACTCCTAATTATAGTATGATTGCCATTGTTTCAATTGGTCTATGCAAATTTTTGCACTTTTTCCTCCTTTGCACAAAATTTGGCACCCGTTATGGTACATGAATTCATGATTATGATTTACTTTTCCATTCAAATTGATGCATCATTCCATTTTGTGCAATGAGTTCGTGTAAAGCCAGTTTATTGCTTTTGAGTACTTCCTAGGCTTCCTTCGCGCTGTATTTGGCAACCCGTTATGGTATTATGCATTTTCCATGCTTTCAACTGATTTTCTATTCCATATGATTTACCTCATTATGTTTTGTGCAATGAATTTGAGTAAATCAGTTCACCATGTTTTAAACAAGTGGTTGAGTTTTTACAGTGTATTATAATGATCATCAGTTTATACCACTTATCACTTCAAATTTGTCTTCTTTTGAGAGTGCCATAATTTATGAGATTTTGATCAACTTGTTTGTTGCGTACTTTGCCTAGTAGTAGCATGTATTCATTATATCGATGTGATAACGCATTACTTTGTTGATCATGATTTTTGTAAACATAGCCCTATTATCGGCACTCGATAATATACCCGTATCTGCATCAGCCATCTATATACATCGATAATTTCAAGATATAGTTTGTCAAGTCGTTTTATATATTGCTATTTAGCTGTTTTCATCGATGGTTATGGTCAACCAGTTAAACGATTTTGCTTCATTAAATATTTTCATAAATTTTTGGTATATTTAGTTTAAAATCATCTGAATTACTGTCTCAGGTGCAAGACGGGTGCAAGACCAATTTTAAGGTGTTAATTTGCTCAGTTCCTTTAATTGATTGCTTAGACATGTTTGTTTGTTTTTAAAATTTTCATTTTGGTCAAGAGACCAGGTGCTGCAAAAAATAATTTTGCAGGTATATTGTTTGTTTGTGTAATTTTGTCTTATTATTTTTCTTACTAGTTAGCTTAAATTACTTTCAAATGCTGAATGTACACATCTGTATTATTTGTTCCAAATATGTTAATGAAATTGAAAACAACTTTAATTACTGCATTGTATGTCATGGTTTTGCTCATAATAATTGCATCCTTGTAAACAGGAATGAAATATCTTCAAATCTTTGGAGTTGTTCTGAATGTACCACAAGAATAGTTAATTTTCCTTTTAATCATTATACTGATGATGACGATTTCACTGATGCTATTAAAGGATCAGATGCAAACTTTCATGTTAATGCTGATAATATTCATTGTTATGATCACTTGTGTTTTAATCCTCTAAGAGATGATGATGATCTCAATTCAAATGAAAGCGAGCAAAACACAAACTGTAACAGCACTTATTTCACCTATGATAGCTTTAACAGTCATGTTAACAACTCGAGCTCAATCAGTGAAGGTACATCTGGTCTTTCAATTTTCCATCTTAATATAGACAGTATGAACAAGCATTTTGATGAACTGAAGTTATTGTTGCAATCCATCAACCAACAGTTCTCGATCATTGCCGTCACCGAAACTTACTTTAAATGTACCCCACCTGATTATTTTCAACTACCAGGTTACCAATTTGTGTATAAAAACAGAGTAGATAGACCGAAAGGTGGCGTTGGTATTTTTGTTCACAATGACATAAATTTCAAAATTAGATCTGACTTAACTGAAATAACATCCCAAACATTTGAATCAGTGTTTGTCGAAATTGAAAGAGAAAATTGCAAGAATATTATTGTAGGAGCTATCTACAGACCTCCGGGAAATAATAACCCCATTGCCCATTTCAACTCTGAGTTTGATTATACTTTGAATAAGATTTCGAATGAGAATAAAATCAGCTACTTACTCGGCGATTATAACATAGACCTGCTGAAGGAAGAGATTCATAGACCAATAAGCGATTTTCTGAACATGGTTTATTCTTATACATTTCATCCAATAATTAATAAGCCAACTAGAATCACCAAAACTTCTGCTACTATTATTGACAACATAATTACGAATAACAACACTCAGTATCATTCTGGTATATTTGTAGCAGATATCAGTGATCATCTTCCAATCTTTGCCAGGACTAATATTGATTTAAATAGTAAAAAAAATAATCTATGCAATGAAAATAAAAGCAACTATAAAAGGCAATTTACAGATGATAACATAAACTTACTAAACAACAGACTTTCTTCAGTCAACTGGGATGATATCTTAAACTGTCAATCACCAAATGATGCTAACGCAATGTATAATAAATTCATGGATAAATTTAGTGTTTTATATGATGAGTGTATTCCCACCAAGAAATTAAAAAATAGGAGGAAAAATGAGCCGATTTCGCAATGGATAACTAAAGGTATTCTGAATTCAATTAATCATAAAAATAAATTATACAAATCGTTTCTGAAACACCGAACGGCCGATAAACAAGATCGATATAAACTTTATAGAAACAAATTAAATTCAGTGCTAAGGAAAGCTAAGAAAAATTATTTCACTCATAAATTAGAAAATTACAAGCATGATATGAGAAATACTTGGAAAACTTTAAAAATATTTTGAATAAGAATAAAGTTTTAAAACAGTCTAATAAATTTCGGGACAAAATAAAGTTTACACTAATTCAAAGGATATTGCTAATGGCTTTAACGATTTCTTTGTAAACATTGGTCCAAATCTAGGTCAATCAATTGACAATATTCCTGGCATTGACTATTCACATTACCTTTCAAAGTGTAAGATTGCGAACAACAACAGCGTCCTATTTACACCCATCACTGAACATGAAATTCTCAAAATAATCAATAAACTTGATTCAAATAAAAGTCCAGGGCAGGATGGTCTCGGTTCATTCATCATCAAAAAGGTAGCTCCTGGAATAGTGCATCCACTTGTAACCATTTTCAATGTATCCATTTCCACTGGCAGAGTACCAGACAGTCTTAAAATAGCAAAGGTCATTCCCCTGTATAAGAAGGATGAATGTGATTTGTTTTCAAACTATCGTCCTGTTTCTGTTTTACCCATTCTATCAAAGATTCTTGAACGTCTTGTATTCAACAGATCTATATCATACTTAGATACATATAGCATTTTGTATAAGCGCCAATATGGTTTTAGGAAGAACCATAGTACATATATGGCAGTGATAGATTTGGTGAATAAAATTACGGACGCAGTAAATGAAAACAAATTTACTGCTGGTATCTTCCTGGATTTATCGAAAGCGTTCGATACAATTGATCACTCAATACTTCTTAGTAAACTATACCATCATGGCTTTAGAGGTGTATGTTATGACTGGTTCAAAGACTATCTGTGTAACAGAAAACAGTTTGTAACTTACAATGGTGTTTCATCAGAGAACAAAAATATCACTTGTGGTGTGCCTCAGGGGTCAATTTTGGGGCCACTGCTCTTTATTCTGTATGTGAATGATATCCATCTCGTTACAAATTCTCTCGATGTTATATCCTTTGCAGATGATACTAACTTGTTTTTCTCACACAGCCAACTTGAGGAGGTAGAAACAGTAATGAATAAAGAGCTTACTCATATAAACAGATGGTTTAAAGTAAACAAACTATCCGTAAACGCCAAAACAACCAACTACATGTTACTTGGCAGTGGTAAAAACACATGCTCTGACTACACTCTACATCTTTGTCTTGACTCAAATGAAAGTGAAGTCACTCCTCTTGAAAGAGTCACCAGCACAAAGTTTCTAGGCCTTGAAATTGATCAAAATCTTACTTGGAAGGAGCATATTGTTAATGTCATTAAAACTTGCTCTCGAAATGTCGGCGTTATTAACAGAGTCAAACATTTTCTACCCAGTGAAGCTTTGTATACATTATATTGTTCGTTAGTCTTGCCGTACATGAATTATAGTATTTTAGTATGGGGATGTGCCTGCTCTTCATATATTCATAATCTTTTTAAAATTCAAAAAAGAGCATTGCGTATTATTAGTAACAGTAATTACAGATCTAGAACTAATCCTCTGTTACTTAAATATAATACTTTAAGCATCAAAGATATGTACACTCTAGAGCTTGGGACATTCATGTATAAACATACAAATTGCTTATTACCAAATGTTTTTGACGACTTTTTCACAAAGCACTCTGAAATTCACGCTATAAACACTAGATATAGAAACAATCTCATCTTACCTCGAGTCAAGAAAGCCTTTTGTGAGAAATCTATAAAATATGCAGGTATAAAGCTTTGGAATGATATTGATTCTGATATCAAGTGCTCGTCATCAGTGAAGCAATTCCGAAAAAAGTATAAACAACATCTTATGCAAAACTATTCTTAATTGTATACAGTCTTTCAATCATGTGTACCTCACCATTATTTTGTTCACTAATTTCATTAATTTACTTTCAATAATTAGCTTTTGATATGTGCATTTTGTTTTTCTTTGTTTTTCCTTAAATGTTAACATAGGATATGTCATTGATAGACATGACAGCTGGTTGGTTCGACTCAGCATTTTGTTGTCTACCAACCTGCTGCCATGTCAAATAAATGCCATATACCTGTATCAAGGGGTTACAGAGCTACAGGCCTTTGGGCCTCTACTGTAATTCCTTCACTCATCGTTGTATAATGCCTTTCCATAGTTATTATATATGTATTATTATTTATATCTTTATAATGTAATATTATTGTAATATTCTTGTATCATGTATTGAGTGAAAAGATAATAATAAATCTACTGTAAAACCACTATTTTTGTGAGCCGTGTAAAAATGTAGCTGCGCGAAGTCAACTGAAATAACTTTAAATACACGGTTTCGCCACTTTCTTTAGAGTAATTGAAAAAAACGCCATGCAGAATTTTTTGCAAGCGTGTGATTGCTTCGAATCGAAGCACAAAATGGCCCTATAAAGATCTCCTGAACTTACACTCTGGATTCCTTCATGTGTGGCTATCTGAAGTCAAAGGTTTTCACAAGTCCTCCTACAGACCTTGATGAAGTCTAAGAACACATAATTGCACAAGTTGACATCCCAGGCAAGACATAAAAAAGGAAGGTTTTATTTCAAACTCTAATGGTGACCCGCAGGTCAAATTGCTAGAATTGTACATTAAACACACCTAAACAGACACAATGCAATTTGCAGGCAGCAGCTGAATCAGCGCCAATATTGCAACATTAAAACAAACAACTATACAAACATCCAATCCAACCCAACCCCATCCCCCAGTAGGCAATGAGGATAAAGTGCCTTGCCCAAGGACACAACACGTTGGCACGAGCGGGGCTCGAACATCTTTCGTAACATGGTGTAAATGCCATGTTACGAAAGATGAAATCTGCATACAGTGGAATTGTGGGCATTTCATGGTGGTGATGTGGAAGACTGAAACTGTCAATTACTCTATTGCACAACTACATTTTTACTCACCTCGCAAAAAATAGCTACTGAGTCACACGCCAGTGATTTTACAGTTAGTTTTACAGGAGGACAAGATGTTGATTCAGCTATCAACTTTAGCATTTGACTAAATACCTCATACGTTTTAATCTAGTGCCATTTTTCGAACTGTATGCTTTATTTTGATACACCCTGTATAAAAGGTATAAAACAGAAAACATTTTTGAAAACCTGTTGCAAAAACATTTACGAAAACATTTTGATAACATTTTTAAAATGTTGTAGTGGTTTTGATATAAAACGTTTAAAAATTGTTTTGACCTAAACCAAAACACGTTAATAACATTTTTATAACGTTTTAGAAACATTTTTGTGTTTGCTGGGTTAATGTACAGCCAGCAAACACAAAAACGTTATTAAAACGTTTTAAATAAGTTATATTTTGGATTTTGGTTTAGGTAAAAACATTTTAATAACATTAAAATGTCGGGTTATATAAAGGTCATGAAATCGTTTTAAAACGTTTTGTATGAAAACACACTACAACAATATTTTTAAACTGTTTTCGAAATGTCATTGTAAACTATTTTTGCAAACATTTTTGGCCAAATATTTTGTCAACACTTAAATAAGATTATGTTAAAATATTTGCACCCAGCAAACACAGAAATGTTCTTAAAATGTTTTTACAAAACGTTTTAATAACATTTAAATGTCGGGTTATATAAAGGTCGTGAAAACATTTTAAAAACGTTATTGTAAAGGTTTTGGGCAAACCTTTTTTGCAAAATAACATTCTGTTTAGAATGATTTGTACCAAGTTTTCAAAAATGTTTTTGGAATGTTATTAAAACGTTTTTATACCCTTTATATAACCCGACATTTAAATGTTTTCTGTAAAACATTTGTGTTTGCTGTGCAGTAAATTACCAACAAATGTTATTTAATGTTATGAAAACGTTTTATACCATTAATGTACCCTTCATATAACCCGACATTTAAACGTTTTCGTTTTGTGTATGCTGGGCTAGGACCTTGTGGGATTTTTGGAGACAACTATTTTTGGAAATCTTACTCGTAAGGGAATTGAAATTGGGATTAGCAATTCCAAGTCCCTGTGGTGATTATTATCAAAGAACGAATTAGACTAGTTTGTGTCTGACGTCAGAGCAAAGGCGCGACGTGATTGGTTACTGACCTGCGCAGTAAGGCATTTTTGGTGTAATTGACAGGATGTCAGGCGCAAACTAGTGTTTTTAATTTGGTCTTCAATTATAATTACTATGGTGAAACAAACGAAAAGCGGACGCGTCTGGTGAATCTTGGCCAAGAACTTTTAAAACAATCAAGATTTCCGCAGGCTCGAAAGCGTCGTTGGACTTGAGTGCATCCTGGAAGATCCTTGCAACAGTTAGAATATATCCTTATCAGCAGTATGTGAGTGAACTTTTCTCTCTCTTTGCAAGTGATAGGATCAACATAATGTGGATACAATTTAACATTCGCAGCGACACGCAGCTGTATGTTGTTTTTTTCCTATTTGTCGTTTTTTAGCATGAAAATTTAATTTTATAGATTCAACCTTCACTTAAGATATTCCTACAAATGTCCAATATTTTGAGACTTTCACGAAGATCACTGGTATTGCCTTTAAACACTTTAATTGTTGTATGGTCATGTTATTTAGTGAAGAAAATAAGGTATTTTACATTAGCACTCTTATCTAGTTCTTCTGGAGATAGCAGATATACAACCACATGTGAAATGCAACTTTCGCTTTTTAAATGATCTAAAAATAGAAGAAAAAAATATAGATCTTTTCTGCTTATCAAACCTTCAGACCTTTTACAGTGTACTTCGGTTATATTTATAAATGCGCTTTTATAAGTACGCACGTGACTCAAGTGGCACAACATACCAAGACCAGCAAGCGTGACCAAATCCTAAATATGTCCTTCTATTAACCAATACGAACGCAGTATTTATCAGCTAGATTATCATAATGGCCAATGGTGTGCAAGTAAGGATAACCTTGTTATTGTAAAATTTGTCATCATTTTCAATATGAATGAATGGTTTAATTTACGAGTCTCTTCATCTTTTCGGTAGCTGTGTGAGTAGAATCTTTTACTATCATGTCCCTCATCAAATCAACAAAATAGGAAAATGACAATTATATTGTTTTCCTTTTAAATAAAACGTACAACGTACAACGTTTGCGGGCAAATGGTCCGTAAAGGTCTTCATCAACCGACTAACAACAACAACAACAAACAGGTATTTAGGACGCTATTCACAAGGTACCATAGCGTTTACAACAAATAAATGAATTACAAAGTTACAAAGATTTCCCTTGAAAATGTCTGTAGATCCAGCAGTCCGCAGTTGTCTCGGCAAAGAGTTCCAGGCATTTGCCGCGACAACTTTGAAACTTCGATCACCAACAGTGACCAATTCAGACATCGGTATCACAAGCCGATTTGTGTCCATGGCTGATCGAAGGGGCCGGGATGGAACATAAACAGTGAATTGTTCAGCGATGTACTTAGGAGCTAAGTTGTTAAATACCTTGTATATATACAAAAGGACTTTGAACAGAATTCTCTGCTCAAGAGACAGCCAGTGCATTATTTTCAGACAGCAATCGTGAAAAACTCAATCACCGTGGACATATAAATCCAAATACTGTTACTTCAGAATCATTCATCTCATTGAAAAGATGTAGAGCAAATTAGTAACTGACTAGGATTTCATTAAATTGAATAAGACGAATTTAAAGGTATCAAATAATAGAATCTTTCATCTTGTTTTTGTTTAACTTTTTCTTCTTGTAATTGTGTGTACCTATTGTCTTTGTCTTGTTTATGTTGTCAGGTTGTTATTTTTTTCAAACACACAAAATTACTTGCATTAGGCCTAAAAAAATTGTTTGATTGGCGTAACCCGACCGACCCTAAAAATAGGCCCGACCTAGACTTATTTCTTATATTGAAAGAAACCATATCTATAAATCATTTTAATTATTATAATTGCATGTTTCACTTGTTTGAAGTGCACTCGTCATCAATTAAATTAAAACAACGAATCTTCACCCCATTACTTTGTAAACGCAACCTCGATAGCTCTAGATTCTTGTCTAGGATGTGCGCTCTTGAAGCAGCAAAGTCCCTGATTTGTTGCTTAATGGTTTATGGAATGCAGGTGCGTAACCAGACCTGACCTTCCGGGGGGGGCAATATTTCTGATTAAAAGTTTTAGTATTTATGTGCGAGCGAAAGCTCGCATCGCAAGCGGCTTGCCGCGAAGCGGGTGGGGTGGGGTCCAGGGGCAAAGCCCCGGCTGGGGTCAAGGGGCGGACTCCTTGAAGCTCCTGGTTTTTGGCATATTATAAGCTAAAAAATCAGTGTTTCAGAGTACAAATTTCACAATGAAAGTAGTATAGATCTTCTTCCCTCTTTCTTTCCCTTTTCTCTTCTCCCTTGAGTCCCTTCCCTTTTCTCTTCTCCTTTCCTTTTTTTCTTCCCTCTTTTTTTTTTTTTTTTTTCCCCTTTCTCTTCCCTCTTTTTTCTTCCTTTTCCACTTCCCAATTTGTTGCTCTTCTTCCCAGTTTTTTGCTCTTCTTTCCAGTTTTTTGTGTCGGGGCAGCTTGCCCACACCGCCCCCCCCCCCCTGGTTACGCCACAAGCCTCAGCACACTTTACAGGTTGTCGCTGACCACTACGGCCTCACATCATTCCATAAACCATTAAGCAACAAATCAGGGACTTTGCTGCTTCAAGAGCGCACATCCTAGACAAGAATCTAGAGCTATCAAGGTTGCGTTTACAAAGTAATGGGGCGAAGATTCGTTGTTTTAATTTAATTGATGACGAGTGCACTTCAAACAAGTGAAACATGCAATTATAATAATTAAAATGATTTATAGATATGGTTTCATACCGCACTGACCATGAGCACTGAGAGTGGAACGAGTACAATGGGACCCGGTGCTATACCATGTCTCACTTTTTACAAGAAGGTTTGATTTTTGAGAAAATGAGCCACAGAAGGATGCACGTTAGAAATAAAATGTTCTCCATTGAATGAAACACTGTGTATGCACTGAAGCAGTTAGGTCAGTGTGACTTGCATTCAACAGACATTATACAAACTTTATCTTCAATTGCTTTAACATCCGAGATCATAATTATCTTCGTGTATCAAATGAATCCGGGTTCAATTTGCAAATGTGTGGCTCACATTATCTGAACATAGTGCAGTTTTGTCCACGGCAAATTCACCGTGACCTTTTCAGCCATAAACTAGACTATGCCATAGTCGAATTTTATTAAAAATATGTTATTATTAGTCATGATGAACCCATTTCGTTGAACTCAAAATTATACTGATGTTTATTAAAATTAAAGTATTCAATAGTAAAATGGTCATAAAGAGTTTAAAATATCAGACGATTAGTGACAATAAAAGTAATTGAATGCAACATTATCTTGCATAATTATAACGGCTCACTTTAATACTGAACAATTTTGATTTTGGAATCTACCAGTTTATTGATAGCGAACACCGGTACTTGGGAAGCTAACAAACAGAGGGAGTAGGGTGACTGATCAGATGTGAAAATCTATCAATTGTGCACACATTAATTAAATCAGAGTTTTAACTGAATGATTCTTGAAAATACATTAATTTTTAAAACTACCAAGACATTAGTGGGACCGCTTTTCTGGGACACTGTGAAGATCTGGTAACCTGGCGAAGGAATTCCCCTCCGTCTTCTACGAGCGGTAATAAATATAGAAATATAGAAACCACGTCAAAAATCACACAAATCATATCCATTTCCTTTTTATGTTTATTTAGTAACGATGTTGATGATTTATATAACAACATCGATGAAGATCCACCAAATACGGTCAGAAGACCGGAGCAACATTTAATTCCACTCGCTTCCTAGCGAATCCCAAATTCAACTGAATTGTTTTTATTTTTAGAACCTTTCTTGTTTCTTCTCAATTTCCACGCGATAAGCTTTAAAATTGATCGCGTCATCGCTCTGTTTCACAGCATAACATTAAGGGCGCACTCAACTAACTGATGATTGGCTATAACATACGATATTTTGATGGATCATCACCGACACCCTGTATTAGTTATAGTCCAGACTGGTCTTACTCTACAGAATATCCCATGTACCGCCCCTTGGCCATGATAATCAAGTAGCTTCATCTCCCTTATCTATTAAAGCGTTTAAAGTAGAGGTCCTCCCTTCCCCAGCAAACACAAAAACGTTTTTAAAACGTTTTAAATAAGTTATATTTTGGGTTTTGGTTTAGGTAAAAACGTTTTAATAACATTAAAATGTCGGGTTATATAAAGGTCATGAAATCGTTTTAAAACGTTTTGAATGAAAACACACTACAACAATATTTTTTAAATGTTTTCGAAATGTCTTTGTAAACTATTTTTGCAAACATTTTTGGCCAAATATTTTGTCAACACTTAGATAACATTATGTTAAAATATTTGCACCCAGCAAACACAGAAATGTTCTTAAAATGTTTTTTACAAAACGTTTTAATAACGTTTAAATGTCGGGTTATATAAAGGTCGTGAAAACATTTTAAAAACGTTATTGTAAATATTTTGGGCAAACATTTTTTGCAAAATATTTTTTCAACCCCAAAATAACATTCTGTTTAGAATTTATTTTATTTATTTATTTATTTATTACACTTTATCACTGGCACAGAATTACAAGAAATATATAATATTGCACATAAGTTACATCAAAAATTACACAATATTATGAAAGGAACATTTGTTTTAAAAAGTCCAGTGAATGGCGGGAGCGAACAGGTGCCAGGCACCTCTAAGACCGCCCCACCAAAACCAAAAGAGAAGGGAGGGTAAATTAAAATAGAGGGGAAAAATGCAGGTAAGTTACATTTGCCTGCAATTTGGACAATTACAAAAAGAGGTCCAAGTGCAAACAGAAGTTGCATCAAAGGTGCGAGCAAATTTGGACTGGTAAAACTCCAAAATGATTTGTACCTAGTTTTCAAAAATGTTTTTGGAATGTTATTAAAACGTTTTTATACCCTTTATATAACCCGACATTTAAATGTTTTCTGTAAAACATTTGTGTTTGCTGTGCAGTAAATTACCAACAAATGTTATTTAATGTTATGAAAACGTTTTATACCATTAATGTACCCTTTGTAACCCGACATTTAAACGTTTTCTGACAACCTTTTATAACCTTTTGCGAATGATGTCGAAAATGTTTTGTGTTTGCTGTGCTCTACTAAAAATTAGAGGGCTCTTAAAAGATTGTTTTTGAAAAGAGACTACTGATCATTCGTTAGTACTGAAAAGAGCCGTTAAGTGAATTGCCCCTTCTTCAGTGAAAGATTGGGTAACGATGTCATTTATTTCCTAGAAAATACAGGTTTGTACGAAATGGCTACGAAATCATGGAGGTCACCATCTAATGTAAATCACCATGTCTTTCTGCCCACTTTACTTGTATTCTTTATCCTTGTGACATCGGATCATATTAAAGCTAGTTTATATCGATTTAGAGCTAAGGTAAGTCAAACGGTAGCATGTTTCAGTTCCAATTAGTATTTATTTAGTTTCTATTCCCATAACTATGTCTTTTCGGGCTCGTCTGCTATGTGTAAATACACCAGGCACAAAAAGAAACTCGTCAGTTATAGTAATCCTTGCTGTTCAACAATCTCCAAACCATCAAACCCCATAATCAAAAGTTGCATTTTCAACGATTTTCAATGGGAACGCATCGTTGTATTGCACACAAGCACCACGTACCAATCAATAAAACACACAATGTAACAGGCACAATTGAATCGTTAAAATTGCAACTTTTGATTTTGGGGTTTGAGGGTTTGGAGGCGCATATTTTGGTCAATTCTTGCTCGATTTTCACGAACAGGGTGTCAAATGAGAAAGCAATTAATCATCTGTTCTTCCTTGAGGCCCAGGATAATCAGAATAATCCCAAATTATCAGGTTGTTGAACAGCAAGGATAACTATAATTGACGAGTTTCTTTTTGTACCTGGTGTATATAATTAGCGCGTAAAAAAATAATTATTATTTATTATTATTAGGCCAAAAACAATTGCTGTGTTGCCCTCAACCGTCCTACCCTAAAAAAAAAAAAAATCAGGGTCGGTTTGTTTTTTTTTTGAATGATGATTTTTACAGATTTGTTCAAAAAATCAATGTTATAATTAATATTTTATTGAAATACTAGTCTTTAATTGATGTCTAACAGTTATCCAGTAGTCAAAATTGACAAATGTTCCCTAATTGAAGAAGCATTATTTAATATTTGAGGATTTTTAAAACTGAAGGCTTAAAAAATAAATAAATAAATAAATAAAAAGAAATCCAACCGTCCGACCCAACTTTCCCATTTTCCCACTTGAGGGCGACACAACAATTTTTTTTTGGCCTTATTTAGAGTAGGACCATTTTATTATTCAGTCTCTATTGACATATTGAACAGCAGCGCACTGTAAACCGTTATAATCATTCCATTTGTGACTGGAAATTAACAGATTCCGTAACGGTGCTTTTTCCTGATTTACCCGTAAGATCAGTCATACTAATCATTCCCTTTCCTTTCTTGATCTTATTTCGGTAATCAGCAATTAATGTCGCCAGTGTATACAGATATGGGTTTAGTGAGGAATTAATTGGTAGAATAAAGACAACAGACCATGTATACATCTCTAATGGTATCACGGCTAACCCCGTTTGCGATAATATCCCCATTATAATGACTGGGAACCAACAAATGAAATCTGTACCCACCACTGCCGCCATTTTGAGCGCTATTTTGATTTCTTCATCAATATTAGCTTCTCGATTTACTTGTTTTCTAGATATTCTTATATATCCAAAAATACAAACATAACAAATTAGGATAGCGAGAAAGCAGACCAAATTTAAACCAAGGAATATGCCGATGGAAAAGTACCAGGCTGGTTTTGAATCGCTCGGAACTGGTATTTCGAATGCATTGCCAGTGTTTGAGGAACTGGCGCTTCCACTGAAACTCCCCGACTCAATATGAAAACTTGTCGGGCGAGTTATCAAAGGTAGTCCTATACAAACGTCCGACAGATCGTATAAGTCAGAATCAGGTCCCGCATAGATAGTTGGGATAATGGCAAGAGCCAATGCGAAGCCCCAAAGTACGATTGTTAAAACTTTTGACGTTGTTGAACGTATCAGAAACCGGCTAAAGGGAAAAATTAGCAAAATGAATCTATCGATACTGATGAGTGTTATGAAGAAAACAGACGCTTCGCTCGATAACAGACCTAAAAAGCTGGCCACCTTACAAACAGAGCCTGTTCGCCATTGGTCTGAATACAGGAAATATTGGTTCCCGTAATAAAGATCTGCTGAAGCTAAAATAAGCATGTACATTCCCATCAAACAATCAGATATTGCCAAATTGGCAATAAAGAGTGACTGTTTTGACGCTATGTTATTCACTGTCTTTTCCGTAAGTCTCATTATTAGGACAAAAAAGTTTCCTATAACAGCGCTGATCCCGAGAATCCACATACACACTCGAAGCAGGTTGTTTTGCATGAGACTACCACAGTTGAATAATGGTGGAGTTGGTTCAAGTGTCCTGCAATTCATGACGTCATCAAACTGACAACAGAGTCGATGGTCGTCTACGTATCTATGGATAACACACAACGATGCATTTTTCATCAGATAAAATAAATTAAAAAGATTCTTTTGGTTAACTTATTTCAAAATACGTAATAATGTCGTTGAATACACTAAAATGGTTGACATTTCGTTTAAAAACTGTCAAAAGAATAATACTCACATTTGATCCAAGTTTTTTAGTCCTTTTGTTGCTTGCTCATCGAAATTGAAGTAATCCTCTGCACTTTCCCCACGGACAACAACTCTATATGGATCGGCAAAAAATGATACAAAAATATAATAATACGCTCTTAAGGGTAGACGAGGTATTGTTGGTCGAAGCAACCTAAAAATCGATTTTTATTATCTAGATCAATATATTATTGAAAATTAACACGTTGATGTTTTGCAAAAGTTCATTCTACAAATCGTATACTTCGCAAACTTGCTTAATTTATTGTTGTTAATGAGTTATTTACGTTTTACAGTTGTTTTTACAACGTAACTCAAGAACCGCAGCACCTATAAAAGTATATCTGTGATATTTTAATTCTTCTACACTTTCGCTATGAATTGAGCAATGCAGTTTTTGCCAAAGCTCACTACCATTCGTAAGATGTTGTGAACTACCAAATCACAACAGTTTAAAATAATTAATAACCTTAATTCCGTAGAATATCGACAGAGTCATGATCCCTAAGTTGGCACTTCGTATTATACAATAATTATTTAATTGATTTCGAGTTTCATTTAACCCTAGAACCAGACTACGACAAAGGGTTGCAACCCCGCTAATTTTCAATTATAACGTCATATGCCGTTATATTTGGTACCAATGTACATGGGTCTCCTCTATCCAGTGATACCAGAATAAGTACAAACATTCCCACAATAATGTCGCTATAATGTCGTAATGTGAGGGCGCCCTTGCAAATATTTCCAAAATCTGGCTATGTACAAAAGAATAGACAAAATTGGTTTGGGCTAAAAATTCTACGAACGTGCGATTTTCACCGAATTTTCTCCTAAATATAAAAGGAAATGACTATTTCAACATAACTAACAAGTAAAAAGTCAGTAGCTCTTGGAATCGGGTTTTATTGTAGTGACCAATGGTGGGCCTCACTACTCCCCTCCCCCTCTATCATGTATATGGTCATTTGTGATGGCCGGCCCTACCCCCGGTAAGGTGATGGGGTAAAAAATCATCACAAAAATGCGAGCAAAGAATGGATACAAGATTAGCTTAGGTCGTTTGGCCGCAAACACGCGCGTTGTTTTTATGACGGATGACAAACCTTAGGGGGGTTGTTACACGCTCGTAGTTCTAGGGTTAAAGATCGGAAAAGAACACTTACAGTGTTTTGAGCGCAGATAATCCCCAGAATGCCTTGTCAAATACAACAGTTAGCGGAACGTCATACAAGAATCTGTAAGATTATTTAAAGATAATTTATAAGTTCCCGCTTACTACTAATATGTCTAGCCATTAACCATAATAATATTATTGTTGTCAGCGCATACTTTCTTTTGCACAGCCTATGTGATACATTTTGAGTTGCTAAGCATTTAGTGCATGATAATGACTACCATTATTACCTAAGATTTTTTCAGGGACATCTTAGAATAAATATAATGTTGACTTTTACATACGTAGCGTTAGGCAATTACTTACAATTCTTGAAGCTTACGTAACTCTTCAAAAACAAGGCTTTTCAACAACTTGATGTCATTATATGATAAATCCCTGTAAAAACAATATAATTATAATCAACTTCAAATTGATATAGAGTCCACACATTCTGGGATAAATATTGGCAGCTGCTGAATCAGAGTCGGGTTGACTAAATACCAAGAACTAAAATAGGTGGATGACACGCAACTATAATATAAAGGTTAGGGCATCGGTTCCCAAACTGTAGGTCGTGACTGTTTTGGGGTCAGTTGCCTGATGAGGTCTGATGATATCAGACGCAACGTAGTAAAAGAAAGTTCCAGTAAAAGATATTTCAAAACCTTGTGATTCCTTCTGACTATTTTTACATGACGATCAATTTGAGACCACTTCGGAACACTTTTCCGTTTTGACACCTGTATAGGCCATAAAATGTGACCTTTGAACTTTTTCCTTATAACTTCACCCCTGTGTTACCCTTTAAATGCAAATGAATTCCAGCCCAAAAATCACCCAAGACAGCACTTGTAAAAGAAGCCACAAGTATTGTTTGAGTTCTGCACAAAAGTTTTGGTACTAAGATTGAGCCAAAGAAACTTGGACCACCAGGATATGTTGACACTTCCAAGTTCATTAATTGCACAATTATTGTATATTTAGGAGCACTCAACTGATTGCTAAGTTATTGCTATTGTGAGAAGAAACATGAAGTTGCATAATGTAGTCTTTGTTCCATTGAAATTTCTATTAAAAGAATATGTGCAGAGGTGGTTATATTGTTATTGCTATGCTTACAGCCAAACCAGGTTATCAAGTCCGTCAAAGGTACGCTGTTTCAACTCCGTTAACCCATTTCGAGACAGAGACCTATAAATAGAACAAAAGAAGTCATTCTATTAGGTTTTTCTGCGTTACACAACCTAAAATATGACATTATTGATACCTGAAGGTTTATGGCTACCATTTGAATTATGTATAGCTATGGCTGAAGCTTTTGTTGTTTGTTTGTTTGTTTTTAATTACAATATATAGACAATAGAAAGTTCCTTTGAGATGTTCATTAGGAATTGCACTTGCTTCATTGTTAGCTATTGTTTCTTTTATCCACAGTCCTCAAACGTCACTTACAGAGTACGTAAATTCGTCAATCCTTTAAAATCCCCAGATTCTAGAGATGATAAGTTGTTGCCGTGTAGCTCCCTGTTCAAAGAGTCAAAGAAGTGAATTTAGATTAGCGACAGATAAAAAAATAATTTCCCTAATGTATAATACCTGCGCAAGTCATCATCCATCATCATCACCATCACTACGGTACCACCACTACCACCACCACCGCCGTCCCCATCAATTCTATCTTTAAAGGGCAGGTCTATAGCCAAAACAACATCATATCATTGGCAAGCTAATATTATGAGGACAATGAAAGTGACTCCTTTTTTGAGAAAATAAGACGTTTAAAATTAATTTTCCGCAAAACACAACTTAAGCGGTGAGTTCCTTCGAACGAGACAGATTTGGCCTAGAAAACCGGTGACGTCATGAAATGAGATGTGCCCGTTGTGAGAAAAGGGACTATAAACGCTCGCAATGGACAGAACCTATACTGTTGCTGCTCACAGCAAAAAATTCCAAATTAAGTATTACAAATTTCATGGTTTTTAAACATATGGATAAAATCAGCCGCTTCTTTTTTTATATATTAGACAATTGTGATATTACAATTCATATGTATATCAATATCATGAGAAAAATTAGGCCTAAAAAATAAATACATAATTTGAGCTTAGAATTTCATATGAGACTAGCATATAAACCGTGTTAGTCCACAAACTCATGCATCTGATTTCCCTGTATCATGTGTATATTGCAATGCTATAGTTTCAGTTGGATGAAATATTACAAAGCAAACGCATAGTAACAAAGGGCTTTGTTCCCGAAAGAGAACAAAAGCGTGCATATTGTTATGCAGCATTGTTATGGTAAGTGATAGTACAACTCATTGTTGCTAATGTCAAACTTGTCAAAGTGATTGTGATTGTATGATGAGAGCACGATAAAGTGTCCGCTTCAGTTACCTACGTCATCAGTCAAACGGGGAGAACACGTACGCTTCAAACGGGGGAAGAACACGTACGAGGCTTAACTTTACCCACACAATTTCTCCTTTTTCAGGAGAAATACGCACAAAAAAATTGTAACAAGTGTCAACTTGTAATGTAATAATTATTATCTTCGAATAGAGATAAACTTGTTTTTGCTATAGACCTGCCCTTTAATGCAATTTTATTGTCTTCAGAGGAAAAGTAAGAGAATTACGTTTGTACTTACAAAGAATAAGACAACAGAGGTGTATTTTTAAGTGTTTCCTTCTTCCATCCATGATTGCACCTGACAACAAGGTTACCTTCAAGATCATACAAGCAATCGCAGTTTCTTGGACATCGTTTTGTATCTGAAAATTTATGAATGGGCGATAAACGGTGCTCATGATCTTAGAATGAAAAAATTCAAAATTGTTTACGTAGCATTATGATATTTTGTTGGTCTCTTCCTATATCCGATATTATTTTCCTGCCCCCAAACAGTTTGGAAGAGAGAAAAAATTTCGGGGAAAAATCAAATTAGAAAACATTGCCTTATTTTAATAGATTGAATACTCAAAAAGCCTACTGAGTAGCAATTTAGATACAAAAATCTATAATATTGAAAATAAAAGAAACATTGTGAGCGTTGCGTTAAGCTTATCTGCTATGATCTGTGTTGCAGATCCGGAACTTTTGAGTCTTTACACGAAATACACTGAATTAAGCATATTTCATATGTTGATTTATAATTTAGTATATGGCCAAACATTGTGTACATATTAAAAACTAGAATTTGACTAAATTTGACGTCACAATTTATGTGATTTCTCACAATGCTTCTTTAATAGCATAGAGTAAGTTGATGTAAACCATTTCGTTTGATCCTTGGGTAGATAAACAACTTGAGTGTTATGTACAGAAGATGGTGGTGTCACTTGCCCTGAAATGCCCATTGCTTGATTAATTTATCAGCCCGGAACCCTTTGCCAACCGAGATGACAAGTATGCTTCAAAAGGGGATAGCCATGTACCCTCATTGTGCGACATTATCATACAACGAAAATATTTAGATTTAATTTGTAAATAGAAGTTGGAATTTTATATAGTTTGTAAAGCTTCAAAATTAAAATTAATAAAATAATACGATAAAATACCACACTCAGTTTCATCGTCTCCAGCAGGGCATTGAGTCTGTCCATCACAGACATCTTCCATA
The DNA here is from genome assembly GCF_039555335.1 of Amphiura filiformis. Classification (NCBI taxonomy): domain Eukaryota; kingdom Metazoa; phylum Echinodermata; class Ophiuroidea; order Amphilepidida; family Amphiuridae; genus Amphiura; species Amphiura filiformis. The sequence goes on along the minus strand of NC_092639.1, from coordinate 26,126,859 downwards.
GGTACACACATCCGAATATCCACTGAATCGGCGTCGTCACATAGGTACGAACCGGGACAAGTAATATATGCTGAAATAATGACATTTTGAAAGCCGCGTGAAATATATGAAATTTTTTAAACCATTCAAATCTAAAATAATTTGTAAATGTTAAATTACCCTTATCTTATTACCATAAGTTGATATCACATTTTTGAGACATTGAAGTTCTTCCGAATAATCACCTTTACGTTATAGCAGTACTAATGTATTTATAAAAGTTGCATATATGTCAGTGAACTCAATTTAATGTGTGCTCATTCATGCATGAGGTAAACTACAGGTATGAAATCGGTGTCTTTGATGTTATGAGTTTGCTGACAATGAATGCCAAGCTATCTTTTCAATTGACGAAATACTTTTTGAAATATAGAAACAAATCCAAATGGTTGTAGTTTTTGTTTTACTCTTTTACAAGTAAGATGCTCTTAACTTTCTCACAAACATTTCATAATTTACAAAACTCAGAAGATGGCATATTTACCACAGTGAGTCTCCTCGGCCAAATTCATGCAGTCATTAAATCCATCACATTCCGCTGACGAGTCGACACAAATACCGCCACCACAATCAAAATCGTCTAGTTTACAAATGTCTGATGATATATTTAAGATGAAAACAATATTAGGCAACTAACTATCATGTTAATATGGTAAACGTTAGTCACAAATTGCGTGATCTGTAATGAAACTATCTGAGACTAAGGGGGCTTGGGCGGGGGCAACTTAGAAGGGGGGAAAATTGACGACAATTGTCAAAAATGTGCTAAAAAGTACAAAAAACGGCATAAAATCTTAAATATCAGGGCGGTCAGCATCCCACCGAGCGACAAGAGGGGTCAAGAATCACAGAGGGTAGCTGCCCCTCGCCTTTTTCCCCTCCCCTCAATATGAAATACAATTCCAACTGGGTATAATCAAAAGAGGTCCTAAAATGTTCACCAACTATCATAATCCCATGTAGCTGATTCGATATTAAATATGTAATGCGTGAGTAGAGCAAAATGGCTCAAAAAGAGCAGTTGGACAGTTTGAGAAACCTTATATAAATCCAAAATTCGATTCATTGTCTTTAATTTCAACCACTTCATTACCGCAAATATTTTATATTATACAAACTATAGCCCTGTTTCAATTCTTAGTTGTTAATCTTCGGTTCATTTAATCGGAAATCAAAAAGTAACGATTACAAAATTTAATTTGGTTCATATCAGAAAAATAATCCTTTGAAACTACATGTTGCCACTTCGTCAACAATTGTCTCTTGTGCACTTTTCAACAATAATTACCTTCAACATCTATTGTTCGTGTAAGGTCTATTTGAAAACCACGCCCGGTTCCAGTGCGATCTGACGCTACTTTAAGCCACATCTGTGCCTCATTTGATACCAGCGTTCGTAACTTGACTTGCCCAGTTAATTTAGCGATAGTGGAACTTTCAATTGCAGAATTTTGACCATTACCAACAATAAGAAAGTCGTATCTGTTCTCCATATCAAAATCAATGATATCCAAGATAATTATTCTTTCTCCAGCAGATCGTACTATCCATTCGCACACCAAGTCATTCCGGTAGGGCATTGGGTATCCAGGAGTTGTTAAGGTTACTATTTCTTCATCCGACCCAATGTAAATGTTTCGAACACCACATTCACCTTTAAAAATTAAACAAATACATTACGCGACAACAAATTACAAATTAGTCAATGGTGTTTTTGTTTTTTCACAGGGTCGAATAGTATACCCTTGTCTGAAACTCTTTGGTACGGATTAATGCATTCCAAAAACAGGAGAATGTTGCCTCCATAAAATAGAAATGACGCCTCAACAGAGTCTCTTTTCATCTAAATTCAACCGCATTATTATAATACTACTGGTGTATACATTTCCGTTTCACAAATGTCCAAAACCTAAAATAATGTTCTGTAGAGTGAAAGCGCGTTATTTAAAATTCATCTTAACCTGTGTCGCTCGCGCTGTACAAGCAGGTTAAGGGGGTGGGTTGGTCAAAGTGACTTTCAGTGGCGCAATACTAAACGAAAATGGCTTAAAATCTAAAAACCATGGCGCCCAAAATGACAGGAGTCTAGATGTTCCGAATAGGGATCCACGAATCCCTAGCTACGCTACTGTTCAAAGGGCGAAATTACGGAGAAGCTCTGAGCTCTGACCATTTGGGATGATGAAACATCAAGCCATTGGGTGGTATTGAATTAACAAATAAATATTTTGTTTTATTCCTGTAATATATTACATCATAAACTGAACTGGTAGGGAAAAGTGGGGAATAGTTTTATTTTGAAAGCTCAAAATATGTAGAAACATAGCCTTACCGCAATTTTCCTCATCAGACATATCAGGACAATCTTGCATGCCGTCACATCTTTGATTACTGTGAAGACACACTAACCCTAAGTGTGCTACATGGCAAGGAAAGTCTTCTGTTCTACATGTTGCTGAAGTTAAAGTAAAAGAGCAGTGTAAGGGACGGAGCGTGTGCCGAAATGGTTCATGGTAGGGGAAAGACTTGACACGGATGAGCATAATTATTTATCCTATAAATGATCGGTAATCTTTACTGATTTGTGCACCAGTTTCGATCGTGATAATATTTATCCTTAATACTTACTATTTGAGTCTGTTGTAGAGAGTTCCAATAAAAATCCAGTAAAGCCGTAATTCCATCGGAATGAATCAAACGTCAGTGTGATCTCTGTGTTATTCATTACTATGAAATTAGGTGGTCGGTCACCAGTCAATTCATAAAAATTCTCATTTCCGAACTTGAGGTAATCATACGGAAGAGCTAGGTTGAAATCAAGGAATTCTATAAGTGGCACTCCATCCCCTTCGACGGATATAGCCCAATTACACAATATATTCACCGGGTACAAGCCGGGATAGCCTGGTGATGTCAGATTAACCACTTCGGAATGGTGTAAAATGATCGTGTTTTCTCCACATAGATCTGTAGTACCATTGAACAAAACAGAATAATGGTGCATAACTTTAATTTAAGATTACATACTATTTTTCTTTACATTTTGGCTCTGAATGGAATATTTTGCTATTCTGGGATCCCATCCTCTTTTTATGGTATGTTATGGTTTGAGTAGATATTCACGACAAGATGGCATTCCCCATACTTCCCAACCGTTTCCCATTCCATCCCGCGTGAAAAATCCCATTGGAGATCAATCGTTTTATGTTTCTGCTCCCATACTGTGGAACAGCCTCAGAAGAAGATCTTATTTTTATCTATCCTATTGACTCTGTTTTTTGTTTGTTTTTGTTGTTGTTGTTGTTGTTGCTTTTCTATTTTTTTATTATTTATTTATTAATTGTTGTTTACGTATTGATGTATGTATGGATGTGTGGAGGGTTGGGGTGTGTATGTAGGGCATACTGCATTTTACTGTTCATTTTCCTATGCACAATACACAGTGCTCTCATCATTGAGGTGTGACTTCTACAAACAGTGTATGTTAGATGTATAGGGCATTTCCTAGTTAACGTTACTGTGTGAATAATAACCGACCAATATTGTTTGTACTCTCTGAAATTCTAGGAAATATAGTTTTGTAACATGTCCTAAATTTTTAGCTAATTTAGATATTTGGAAATATTCGCACTTTGGTGTTTTAGTAAGTAGGGCACGGCATGGCCTGCAAAATTCCCGGTGTAAATCGACTGCCACTTTAAGTGACTATCACTCTGTTGTAGACAGCTCTCTTCCGAAGGGCATTACAGCTAAATCACTTGACGGATATGTTTTGTACTTGCTGTCAATCAAGAATAATGTACATTACATGTAGGCTAAAAACTGAGTATGTGGGGCATCTGCAAATGTTCGTAACTCCCTGATATGTAAATGACAGATAACAGCAAAAATAGCTCTCATGTCTGTCCATAAGTGGGTGATTATTGATTGACAAGTGCCATATTTGGGCATAAGTGCAGTCCGCCATTCAATGTAGATGAAAGACTATACTTTATCGATTGATTTTCCTGGAGTAGTTTCCTGTTAACCAGGTTTAAGTACTGCAAAGGTCGAATCATGTTTGCTGTGCAGTATAACTGCACTATGGGTGTATTATATCAACAGTTCAAATAAGTAAACAATATAATTGAACAACTATCTAAAAATATTTTACTACCCGTGTTCATACGGTAACATACCATCACAGCCCAACTCATCGGAACCATGCAGACACTGAGGTATAGTATCACACACGGCAGCTTGATACAGACATCCATATCCAGAGTGACACTGAAACTCGTCATTTGCACATTTCACTGAAAAAAGGTAAAGAGGAGGAAAAAGTGGAACTACAAAAAATGTGCAAAGATAACACAATATTTTTACAGAAGATGGGGTGAAATGAATAAGCTGGTGGCAGCAAGTCAACTTTCCAAATTTAGAGAATAAATTTATAGGTATTGTTTTTAGTCGACGTCGTGCATCTATCGTCTCATATATCAAACACGGGTGACATCATTATTTCAAAGATTTCAAAGATATTTCAGGGTAACCTGATTGACAGCCTTATCCTTTCACTTATCTCCAGCAAAATGCAGAATTTGGTATTAGGTGAAAAGCTCATATTTGTCTCATAACATGTTTAATTAGTCTTAACTGTGACATACAACGTTTGGAACTAATTCGGCCGTGTTTTGACGTTATCTTCGGAAATATATCGATTTGGAACTCCTTATTTCAATATCTTAATGCGAAAAATAGGATCTCTCATTTGATATCAATTTATTACATGAATATCATTAATAAAAACACTGTAGACTATAATACTAATCATGATTATAACGCTGTTTAGGCTACATTTATTATCATAACTTGTTTTGAACTCCAAGAATACCATTACATTATATATTACCAAACTCGTCCCGTAGCTCCAGGTCCACATCAAAGCCCCATCTACTGTTATAACCAGTCGTAAAGGTGGCCCATCCGGACGTAGAATTCAATGTCAGCGTCTTTACACTTAGATCACCAGCTAAACGAAGAACTGTTGATTCTTCTGATATATTATTCCCGTAACCTACAGTAAAATAATCTCCACTTAGAGAGACACCGAAGTTGATAAATGTCATCACAATGTAGCCAGGACTTGTGCCTTGAATGAACCAGGCGCATGATAGGTTATTCGCGTAGTTATATGGGTAGCGAGGAAGAGAATGCAGGCGAGTGACGCTGTATTTTTTCAATGTGATTTCGGAGTCACCACAAAAGTCTGAAAAAGAATGCATTTATTACAGTTATTACAGTTGATATCATAATCACGTGATTAACATAAAAGACCTGTATGTAGAGCAACAATAAAATATGTTATCAATCTAGTACTTCAAACTTTCAAACAAAATTAAAATATGCTATTAGGGGACGTGCAATAATTATGTGTACCCCGGGGTGGTGAATTATGGGGGGGGGCAAAGATTTTTTTGGCAGGCCAAAAGGAGGGGCAATCATTTTGTGGCAAGTCGAAAGGGGGGTCAAGCGATTTTTGGCATGTCGAAAGGGTGGGCAAGCGATTTTTGGCACAGATATTTTGGGCACCGTTTCTATAATACGTTCTAAAAAGGTGTAGGAAAACGTTAGGAACACGTTCAAATATGCATAATTTCCTGTTCGCTGCGCTCGCATTATATGATAAGACAATTTAAGATTTTAAATTCAGGTTCCCCAAAATCTTGCATGGGTAAGGGGTGCAAAGATTTTTTGGCACACCAAAAGGGGGAGCAAAGGTTTTTTGGCACGTCAAAAGCGGGGGCAAAGATTTTTTTGGCACGGTCAAGGGGGGGGCAAGCGATTTTTGGCAGACCATTTTGAGAATTCACCACCCCGGGTACACATAATTATTGCACCACCCCTTATGTGACAGTATCTGGACAGCAACGTTTAAGGTCATTGGAAGTTCAATCGTCATTTAGACTCAAGACTATAAGGAGCGCACCATTTGATTCCCACGGTTATTTGATGTTTAAACGAAACAGTATAAAATGTTCAATTATAGACCTGGACAATACCAACAACTATCACAGGGTTTATTACATAATATTTCTAGCACTTTTTAGCATAGATTTTCACTTATTCATCTCTTTCTGCTTTTTTATGGTTTTTTATTTTATAAACTGTATATTTGTGTGCAAATTGAGGGCGCTATTTACATATATTTTTATTTAATTTAGCCAAATAATATAAGCCATTCCTAACATTTCATGATCAAAAAGTTTTTTGACAATTTTGTTGTTATTTGTTACTCTTCTTATGATGTTTTAATGCCATTATACCAGTGTCTACTCCTTGTAAAGAACAAAACACGATTTAAGATCAATAGCGCCATCAGTGTCTACCTTTTCTTAAAAATGACGTAGAGTTACATGCTATCAAAGAACCGTACAGAGGGCATTGGAGTTTTGGAAGGAAAAAATTGTCCATGTCCCACTGAAATGATGTGTCCCTAAAATATAAATATTGTTACATTGGTTAGCTGCGACACTTTTTCGTTTCGACTATGGCAGACACTTCATAAATCGCAAAACGTATCTCCCAGCCGAAGGTGCGACACTTAAAAGAATCACATATTTCCAAATATATCGTACTCTACTTACCGCACTCGTATTCGTCGGACTCGTCATAACAATCAAAGTTGACATCACAAACTAAACTCTGATCGATACAACTATAACCAGATTGACATTCAAACTCACTAGGGTGACATGTTTCTGAAATAAAGAAAAAAATAAACAAATTAAAGTGTAGTGATTTATAGTGCGCTACGCACTGGCACAGGCACAACGCCTAGACATTGATCCACAAGCCTCAGCACACTTTACATACATGAATTCAGTGAAAAGCTGACATTATTCATCATTTTCTACCCCGGTATCCAAAGATTTATCGTCTGAATATCGAATCGTGCATAGCACATTCACGTGTATCGATCCCGGGTATTGATTTTAGTGCTGTACAATGTAATTATTAACCAGGTGATGTCGGTGTGCACTGTATAAATGCTAACATTTGTTACTTATTTTTATATAGAAAAACATATAAACCGCATGTTGACGATAAGGTGAAATTCTAACAAGACATAATGAATACCGTAATATGCTGACCCTTACGCTAGTAGCCCATACAAGACAATACAGCTCGAAGCGACTGCAAGAACGTGCATCCCACGTGACCATATTTGCGTAATCCTCCTAAACTATTCGCCGTGTAACAGGATTATCTACCATAGCAATAGATGAATACAATTTGTGAATATATCGACCTGCACTTTCTGCGTTCATTCTATAGATCGTATTCTATAGAATACTCATATCATGCTAATCACTCGCACCTGTAAGATAAGTATCTTTGAAACGAGCAGTATTGAATTCAATCAATGATATATTCAAAAAATTGTATGCATCTATTGCTATGGTATATAGTGGTATATAGTTAATCCTGCTACATCATCACTTCTACTGCGAATATACACACCGCAGTGAAGCCTACGCATAAAACAGTTGGCCGGAGTATGCGCAGTATGCTTGTTCATCCTAAGGACAAACTTCTCCCTCAACAAAAAGCCGAAGCGATCTATGAAATCCCCTGCGAAAATTGTTCTGGTACTTCTGGTTCGCCTCAAAGAACACCAAAAAGTGGTGGAAAAATTTGAAACTAAGCCCTACACACGAGCCAGTCGCAAATCATCTACCATAGACATTCATAAGTCAGCTATCACCAATCATGTTGCCTCTACAAATCATACTATCAATTGGGAGTGCTCAAAAGACATTGCCAGAGAAGCTGACAAAACCACTAGGTGGCTGAAAGAAGCCATCTGGAAACGACGAAAAGGAAAAGACACTCTAAACAAGGACGAGGGGCCTACTCACTCAACAACATCTTTGACCAACTCATAACGCTCTCTATAGTTATTCCTATTGCCTACAAAATGAAGTAGTCATGTGATGAGTTGCCAGTCTGATGAAACCACTGGTGTAGTGGTGAAACGTCACTAAAAATGTGAGTTTAACACCTTCGTTATTATTGGATTTGTATAAACAGAATCATGTCCACAGTCGGAATCTAACAATCCAAATGAACTTGTTCAAAGAACTTGTCATGTTTCGAAATTGAGTTATTTTATAATTAAATGTACGCTGTAACATCAATATAGGAACCATTATAGAATTATGCTTCCAAATGCTTTTTACGAATTTGGCATACGGTAACCCGTTTTGGAATAATGGTCATTCATTCAGAGGGTAGTTGCTTGTCTCCATGTATTTTATATTGTTGTCCGTTTCCAACAAATGTTGTAGTATAAATTAGTGATTTAGCTTACCATGGTCAAGAATTCTTTCAATTTTGACGAAAAAGCCGCCATCAAACCAATCTGCCCATTGTCTAAACTTTATCCACATAGTGGAGTCATCTATCAGCATTTTGTTTATAACTGTCCAGAAGAATTGTCCAACGATGTAGTCAGAGGTAAAAAATCTCCCCAACGCCAATGTCAAATTGCCATACATCAATGAATATGATAGAAACATCATAATGTCCAGGAGTTGTCGATACGAAATGCCAAATACAGGTCAGATCAACTGGACGAAAATCTGGAAAACTTGGTGAGGTCAAATATGTAACATCGCCCGCCTCCATCGTAATATTTGATATCGTTTCACAAGCATCTGTCAAACAGAAGTAACAATCACGAATTCAGTAAATACACTGTTTCTAGTTAACAAATGTCTTCATTTTTTTAACATCATTAATATTGAATATTGAATAGCACTTGTTTCATTTACTTACGACAATGCCATTCGTCAGATCCATCCATACAATGTAACACATTGTCACAAACCATCGATTGGGCCACACACCCGAACCCTGAGGTACACCAAAAGTCATCATTGGTACACCTGTCTGAAATGATAATAGGAGGCGTAATATTGTGATAAAGAACCCCAAGCATTGCGACACAAAGAATATAGATCTTCCATTTTATTGTCAACACTCAAAACACTTCCGATATGATCATTCACCTCGGTCTTGTCAAACATTCTTACCACAGTCACGGATTTCTTCCACAAACTTTTCGTAATCGGAACAGTTTCTGCAAACAAGAACATCGCCCAGGCATCCACTACCAGAATATTGAGATCCACAGAGTAAATCACCTCCTACACATGGAACTGTAAAACAATGAGCCCAGAAATTAACCATAAATTTACTAACTCCTCATACCAGAATTCTGGTAAGTTACAATTAGATTTAGACCTATTGATTTCAATAATGAATGCTGCTATGTACAAAAGTATAGGCAAATGTACAAAAGTATAGGCAAATTTGATTTGCGGCTCAACATTCTACGAACATGTGATTTTCACCGATTTTTTTCCTAAATATAAAAAGAAGTGACTATTTCAAACTAACTAACAACTAAAAAGTCAACATCTCTTGGAATAATTTTGCAAGAGCGAAATGAAAATCATGGATTTTATTAGCTTTTATTGCAGATGGTGGGCCCTACCCCCCCCTTCCCGGTCATTTTGGATGGTCCTACCCCAGGTTTAAAATGAGCGCAAAGGACTAATCTACGATTAGCTTAAGGGATGGGTATGAACGTTTGGACAGTATTTATTGTGGACATTAGAGCACATCAGACATATCGAATTGCATTCTGAATACGAAGAATGTCCTTCTGATATCAAATAATTTTGATTTTTTGAAATTCGCAATGTAATACAGATTTTATGGCAAATGATTAAAAATTGATATTTTGATATTTAACAGTACTCGAAGTAAACTTTATAAATCTGATAATTTATAATTAAAGTGTATGTAGGTGGGATGAAAAGCCGACGATCAATTGAAAATTTTGACCTTTCGTTTTGAAGATATGGATTTTTTTCCCAAAACACAAAAAAAAATAAAAAAAATAGGTCTTTTTAGGAAAAAATCCATATCTTCAATATTAAAGGTCAAAATTTTCTTTTCAATTGATCATCGGCTTTTCCTCCCAGCTACATACACTTTAAGAATATATCATTAGATTTATAAAATTTACTTCGAGGACTGTTATATATTAAAAATGTGAAAAATATCAAATTTTAGTAATTTGTCATAAAATTTGTATTATATCGTGAATTTCAAAAAATGAAAATTATTTGATATCAGAAAGACATTCTTCGTATTCAGATGCAATTCGATATGTCTGATGTGCTCTCATGTCCCACAAAAATACTGTCGAAACGCTCAAAACGCTCATTTCAGATCCCTTAAGTCGTTTGGGCATAAAGACGCGCATTTTGTTTTAGATGGAATACCCCTTTAAGGGGTTGGTACAACCTCGTAGGTCTGGGGTCTAGAGTGTAGAAATCGTAATGAGTAATTCCCCCACTCCCGTGACTCACCTGGATTTAAAACTCTTTTAACATTTATCGAAAAGCCTCTGCTGCGATATTTATGTCCTGACTGAAGCCTTATCCAAATATCACTTTCCTCTAACACCAATGTTGTATCAGGCGAAACATAGGAATCTTCCTCCAATACTTGAGTACCAGATGTGGAACTATTATCTCCTACTCCGACAGAGAAGTAGTCGTAATAATAACCGTTTATGAGAAGTAGCGCGAGCTCGTGAATGTCCACAATGAAGCTTCCATTATCATTGGAAGTGAAGTATAATGTCATATCTAAGTTGTCTGGATAGAATCTGGGATAGCCAGGTGATGTTACGTTTACCGTTTCACCTGTTGTCAGATGAAACACTTTTGAAACAATATCCTCTGGGAAAAGAGATAACAGGGCGATTAAAATACTAGGAAATGTCTTTTATATATATATATATATATATATCTATTTATTTCTAAAAAATACCTTAAGGGATCTGGAATAAGCGTTTTGAGCGTTTCGACAGTATTTTTGTGGGACATGAGAGCACATCAGACATATCGAATTGCATTCTGAATACGAAGAATGTCTTTCTGATATCATATAATTTTCATTTTTTGAAATTCACGATATAATACAAATTTTATGACAAATTATCAAAATTTGATATTTTTCACATTTTTGATATATAACAGTCCTCGAAGTATTTTTGTATAAATCTAATGATATATTCTTAAAGTGTATGTAGCTGGTGGAATTTTGACCTTTCATATTGAAGATATGGATTTTTTCCCAAAAGACCTAATTTTTTGGGTGTTTTGGGAAAAAATCCATATCTTCATTACGAAAGGTCAAAATTTTCAATTGATCGTCGGCTTTTCATCCCACCTACATACACTTTAAGTATAAATCATCAGATTAATAAAGTTTACTTCGAGTACTGTTAAATATCAAAAAGATCAATTTTTAATCATTTGCCATAAAATGTGTATTACATTGCGAATTTCAAAAAATCAAAATGATTTGATATCAGAAGGACATTCTTCGTATTCAGAATGCAATTCGATATGTCTGATGTGCTCTAATGTCCCACAATAAATACTGTCCAAACGTTCATACCCCATCCCTTAATAGCATGTTAATCGTGATGTCTGGAAGACATGAATTATACAGATGGGAGCTTTTTTATGCATAAATACCTATATTTACGTGAATAGTTTTTGTTTATACACATTTTACAACATGTTTACAAATGTTTTACAAATGTTGGTATATGAATTTCATTTTGAATCCATCATCTTCTTTAAATACATTGTGCCAGAATTTTATTTTTAATTATTATAATTTACATTAAGGTTGGTCTGAACCCTGGAATTATGAAAACTTTCGGGCCTCATAACTGCTAAATTATTAGTCTAAAGAATATAAAAGTATACATTTTTAGACTGGAAATGACTTGCTGAATTCATCTGTGATGTCCAATTTGGGCCAAAATGCTCATTTTTGGAAAAAAAAAAAAAAACGGGTTTTTTTGGCCCAAATTTTTTCGTGCAACGTAACAAAAAAATTGTTTGGCCAAAAAAATTTTTTTATTAATTTTTAAAAACTAGATAAAAATATCTAGGGACCGTTTTTTTATGTATTTAAAGACGTTTTTTGGAATTTTCTCCAAAAATGAGCATTTTGGCCCAAATTGGACATCACAGATGAATTCAGCAAGTCATTTCCAGTCTAAAAATGTATACTTTTATATTATTTAGACTAATAATTTAGCAGTTATGAGACCCGAAAGTTTTCATAATTCCAGGGTTCAGACCAACCTTAAACCACACACACAAAGCCATCAACCTAGATGATTCACAATAACAATTCACTGGTTTTGCTATATATTTCATTAATCACATTATTTTTACTGGAAATGAATTCGTAAATAGAATATAGAAATATTAAATGACCTTCATCTCTGTTGTTCATTGAACAATTCCAGCCAAGACAATTTTCAAACTTAACTAAATCACGATTTAGAATGTTTTTACACTCGAAAAATAAAATAAAAATGGAGTAAATATTGCTAAACACTAACCTGTACCGACGCTGGATATTGACATGAGCATGAAAAGCAGACTACATGTATAATACCTTGCAATATATTTCCTCTTGGAGTCGAACGCCATTATCTAGTTATATAGTTCTGATTTACCAATGAAACATACGAAAAGACCTTTTTTACGAAAGTATTCCTCACAGCGTTAGTTTATAACCTCAGGTTTATTACGAAACTCTTGATTCTACTGATGTTAAATTACAACTGATTGGTGTTCAAGTATCTGTAACTAGTTCAGACGCTGGAAAGTGAACGATGATTGGTTGCCGCTAGCATTTGCAAAGCCTTGTCGTGTTCTGCTATAAAATTATAAAGCGAGTGACATTTTTGTATGAATCAATGAATTGGTTTAACAGAATACATTCTGACATTGTCAGTGATTAGAAAGCAAATGCAAGTAGCTTCCCAGAGCCGATAATTCACCTGGAAATAAATTGTTTCCGAATCATGTAAATAAGCAATACCGTAAAACCTCGTCTGCAAGCATATATAGTGCTTTTGGTGAAAGCTAAATTAATTCAGGCGCCATCCATCGACAGAATTATAACATTTTGGAGTTTGAGCATATAAATAACCGATACAAGTTTCTACAAACAAGTATTATTGTAAGACCAATCTATTGTATTATTATTGTAAGACCAATCTATTGTATTGGCATATTTTCGGCTGTGTCATATTAACTTTTGCTTTCATCAAAAACACTCTATATTCTTGTAGACGAAATTTTAATGTATGGTAGCTCTTGTGTTAATGGTGGTTTCTGCTTTCATTGAAGCATATCACAAAAACAAGTTATTGCTTCAGTGGTTTTAATATTAGATGCAAAAAAAATGCCAAATCTCGATTCAGTGGAGAGAACGACCTGGATTGGGTCACCGCGAGCCTTTAAGGGGTCTCATAGTGATCTTTTATAGGATAGCTCCTGTTGAAAAGTAAACATGGCATACACCAACTTAGTCTGGCTGCCAGTGGGTATGACGTTGTTTTGATGTCCATAGTCTGTCAGCATTGAGCATGCTGTTGAAAAGTTTTCCAAAGTATTCCTCTTGTCATGGTGATTCAGAAAAAGTATACTTTTACCTATCTGTGACATTCCCTCTTCTGGAGTTATAACCATAAAGGTCAAAGGTTACGATTTGACCTCCATAGGGGTCAAAACCTGAAAAATACTTCAGTTACAATTAAAAAAAGAATAGTTTAATAACATGGTATCAAAGGTCAATGTCCATTGAATCATAGACCTGGCAATTTTTTGCTATGTTACCATGGTTACCCATGTAAGGAAACATACACAATACAAACTATTATTTTTCCGCATGGATTTTTTTATGATGAACAATTTGAGACGGATTTGGTGAAGATCGGAGCATTTTTCAGGTTTTGTGACCTTTGACCTTTTTGCTTATAACTTCAGAAGGGTATGTCACAGATAGGTAAAAGTATACTTTTTCTGGATCAACATGGCAAGAGAAATAATTTGGAGAACTTTTCAACACCATTTGAGCAGTTTGAATTTTGACCTCTGTATGACACGCCATAATCTCAAAATGCTCAATGTTGACAGAGGTCTAGTAAACTTATTGTTGAAGTTGGTGGTCTTGAGAAGCAATATCCATCAAAATCAAAAGTATGGACACCAAAACAAGCTTTTGTGGCAAAATTGCGTTTGGCAGCCGGACAAACTATCATGTGTGAGAAATCCTATGGGTCAGTAAATGTTATATACAGTAAGCCAAAAAATTAAGGTACCAGTTGTGTTCACCCCCGTATATCCTAAATAAAGACAAGTATGTCAAAATTAAAACAAGCAGCTAATACCCTTACTCTTTAGCTCTGATTTAAGACCTTATTTGTTGAAATTGGTTGAGAATTAAAGAAACGGTGATCTAAAACCTAATGAAGAAACGAAATCAAAAGTTGCACTTTTGTGTTCTATCAATGAAAGCACGACGCTAGTTTTAACGTGCTAATCAATGGAAGCGCGGCGCTAGTTCTCTTGTTCGCGAACGCTTTGTGTACACATCAATAGGGCTTGCAATGGAGCAAACTGCAACTTTTAAATTGGCATCTTCCTTGGGTATTTGAGCTTATTTGGATCGTCATGGGTTTTTTTTCTGGAACAATTTCAACAAAAAGGGGCTTGAATTCGAGCTAAAAGAGGGGGTGAACATAACTGGTACCTTAATTTTTTGGCTTACTGTATGTTATTTTTTACTAAGTTTTATATCTGGTAAGAGCCCATGTTTTGCAGCTTATGGAAAATGATGATTTTGTTTGTTACACGCTGTATTTATTATCAACCAAAACACACCGGAAGAGTTACTTGAACAAATGAGGATATAATCTGCATATTCTTGGGAATAATTGACGACCATATGACAATCATTTTGACCATGATATAGTGCAAAAATGAGTACATTTGTAAAACCGATAGAAAACAGTCAAATGAGGACTAAATCAAAATATAACAGTAATAAATCGTGAAATTATTATCTATGTCTATGTATGTACAATATAACAAATGCCACACATCGATTATTTCTGACATTTCTCTTTAATTAAAAACAAAAAAAAAAAAAATGGATTTTTCACCCAAAAATCTTACCAGATGTGAAAGTTCGTAAATAAATAACATATACGTGTATAATATGTACTGATCCATGGCGTTTTTCACACATGATAGTTGGTGTACATGTATGTCATGTTTACTGTTCAACAGGGTCTAAACTTTTAATACATTGTCTTATATACAATACGTGATTATAATGATTATTTCATTGTTTTGAAAAATTAGCATTTGTCCTCACCATATAAATGTTGGTACTAATATCAGTAGAATCAACGGAAAAACACTATATAATATCGCAATTTTCCTTTAACACATTGTTAAGGTTTGACACTATTTTAAAGTGTTGCGATTTGGTAGTTCACAGCATCTTGCGAATGGTAGTCAGCTTTGGCAAAAATCGCATTGCTCAGTTCATATCGAGTGTGTGAAAGAATTCAAATATCACAGATATACTTTTGTAGTTCCTGTGGTTGTAGAGTTATGTTGTAGGAGGGCTGAAACACCTGCAACACTTACATAAACGTACATTAAAAAAAGCGCAGTGATTTATAGTGCGCTACGTACAGGCACAACGCCTAGACGTTGATCCACAAGCCTCAGCACACTTTACAGGTTGTCGCTGACCACTATGGCCCACATCATTCCATAAACCATTTAACAATTTAACATAACTCATTAACAACGATAAATCAAGCAAGCTTTGAAATTATATGGTTTGTAGCATGAACTTATGCAAAACATCAAAGTGTTATTTTTCAATAATATATTGATTTACATAATGAAAATCGACTGCTTCGACCAACAGTACCTTGTCTACCCTTAATGGACAACTTTCTAAACAATACTTTTAATCCATCCACTAAATGCGATGTGCTTTAATTTACTTATAATAATTTAATTATTACGCACACTAAAAGCCATTAACTTACATGTATCACTATGACAATTAAAAGGTTTGGCGCCCTAATCACATTATTTTGTTAAAAGCAAGTAGGCAAAACATTTATCGTAATAAAACATACAATACGATGTTTTCAAACCTCTGTACAAATTGGAAAATCAATTTAAAATAATAAAAGGAAATGTCTTTGTTAAAAAAAAAAAGAAAAAAGAAAATGAAGATAAAAATAAAGATGCTGGCAACTTAAGTTTAGTTTATGCGCCTGTGAAACAAGCATCTAAAAGAAACTTGCGAGGTGGATACGCCTGTAAAGCTTGCTCCCCGCGTGTTGCCCCACAACCATTTTCAGGTTTTTCATTGACGCCTCTCTTAATCTTGTCTCAGGCCCACTTTTGTCCTGTCTCTTGCCTTTCAATAGGTTGCTTGTTTTAACGTGATCACGTTTGACTGTCATCAGTGGGCTTGTGATCGGATACTACTTTGTTTTGTATGTAATTGGTTTGCAAATTGTAGCATTTGTCATTATATATACCATGTATTTTTGAAATTGTGAAATAAATGTTTCTTGGAACATTGGATCATTGGATCATTTATTAATTTCAAAACATGTAAAAGGCTTATTGGAATACATCCTTCGTCAGTGTTTGTCGTTATGTTAGTGAAGAAAGGTCTTTTACCTTAGAACACTTAACTAGCCCTTCGGAAAATGGCAGACATACAACCATCTAAAAAGTAACTTTCGCCTTTTCAAATTAATGATAATGATCCAAAGGTAACACATCAATGTGATCTTTTATTATTCGGTATCCTATCCAAACATGTCTGTATATCAAAATAGAGCAAAATCGAACCTATTTATAGGGAAACAAAAAGTCCAGAATAAACATGATCAAACAGCTGATATTTTTGTAAACTTCAAACTTACATTGAGAACTTGCTATATATGTTGCAATAAGGCCACGAATATTATGATGGTGTAAAAAGAATCTATTTATACGTCAAGTTATTTGTACGCACAAAACCATTTAATTGTTGTCCCATTGGGACATTCTATTTAAAATCCACACTACTCCTGTGGAAGAATTTGGAAAATATCTTCCACAGGGGGACTGTTAATTTTGAAAGCCATACTCCCCCTGCATTATGGTTTGACTATCTTCCACAACTAAATGGAAGTTAACCAATTGTCTATTGTATTCAAAACGCATACTCCCTCTGTTGAAAACTTTAACTTAATCTTCCGCAGGGGTAGTGTGGATTTTAAATGGAATGGCCCTTATGACCACGAGCTTCAAAGACGTCCATATCCGTGTTATTTTGATGGAAATGGAAGTAATAAAATTGTCATTGATTTAATAACTTTAAAACAATACCGATTTATTAATTTCAATACACGTAAAAGGCTCATTTGAATACGTCCTTCGTTAGTGTTTGTCGTTGTGTTAATAGAGAAAGGTCTTTTACCTTAGAACGCTTAACTAGCCCCGGGACCTAGCCCTTCGGGAAATAACTATAATGTAACTGTATATAATGATCAATGTGATCTTTTATTCGGTATCCTATCCAAACATGTCTGTATATCAAAATAGAGCAAAATCGAACCTATTTATAGGGAAACAAAAAGTCCTGAATGAGCATGATCAAACAGCCGATATTTTTTTAAACTTCAAACATACATTGAGAACTTGCTATATGAATCAATAAGGCCACGAACGTTATCATAGTGTATAAAGAATCTATAACGTCAAGTTATTTGTACGCACAAAACCATTTAATTGTTCTACAATTATGACCACTAGCTTCAAAGACGTCTATCCATCCCCGTGTTATTTTGATAGAAATTGAAGTAATAAAATTGTCATGAAACAAAAAAAAAGTTTCTTACATATCATAACAGAGACATGAATGAAAAACGAAAACACCTTTAATTGCTTCAATGTCCAGTGTTTGGGTACTTCCGATCGTAATTGAATATTTGAGAAATATTACTATTTCTATGTGTAACTTTATTAAACTTTTTGAAGGTTAAGAAAACAAACCTATTATGTCCTGAGAAAACAGTTAAAGTCGTTGTATTTTTATTTGCTTGTTTTCTGGAATATTTATTTTCAATTTTTAAATCAGCTGAGGTCATTAACCGTGTATTGATTTGAGGACGATTTTTTATTGTACCCCAATATAAGTTGCTATATATTGAACTGTGTATAATATGGGAAAAATAAACTGACGATGTACCATACAAGGCACTACATTATAATCCAAAACAAACTCATATTTACCATAAAAAACGAATAAACACAGCCGGCTCTCAACAAGCGATATTCAAAATTTCGCGCCGAAATTGACTAGTTCAATGACGCCATGGTTACTTGCGCTCAATTGTTGTCAACCTTCGTTGTATTACTAGGACGTCGGCGCCCGGGAATTTTGAATATCGCGTGTTGAGATACGGCTGTATATTTTTTGAGTTTGTTTCAAATAAAACCACGTGATTCGTGCTTGATAATTTTCTATCATATAAGGCATAATGTTGTGATTGCCGGAGACATCCTTTAAGCAATTACAGGGCGAAGGTCGTATTTTAAAAGTGATAAACTAATATGTGCATGATAGGGAGAAAAGATTCCACCAAGCGCAACAAAGAGACAAAACACAATTGCTTCAGTCAACCTTTATTGAAACAGGTTGTTTTTGTTTTACTCTTTTCTTCTCTGTACTTTTCACCACTCATTATTTATTTATTCAGTTCTTTTGTTTGTTTGTTTTTTTTAGTTCTTTTGTTTCAATTGTTTTGCTTCGTTCCAATTCTTTTGCTTCCATCAGTATTATTGTGTGGTCACCATAATTGTTATTGTCTACAACTACTGCGCAGCGTCATTGCATGCTGTGCTTATACGCCGTAGAAGTTTTTTGCCAAACGCCAAGAGTTTCTAGAATGCTGTTAAAATAAGAAAAGTTTTAATGCTAATTTATTGCACATTCTAGGGAAGCGTGGTTAAATTTTTGAAATAACCGAGTGAGAGGGTTTTCAATAAAATATTTTTCCTGTCAAAACTGAAGCATCCTCTGTATAAAAGAAAATATGAATATTAACTGCACATCATATATAACGATTCGTGATACCCAATTGTGGCACATTTCATGTCGTTTATGAGGCAGAGAATTTTATTTCAATTTTATATACGCCAAAATATTTTTTAATTGAGCGAGAATGGCGATAGAAAAAACGTTGACAATTCCATGTAAAAATTACATTAGACCCCGCCAAAGATTACTGTTTCGTTTTTATGGTAATCTAATCTTTTATTTCCTGAAATAAAATTAGGGGTCTAATGTGGATTTCTTGTATAAATGATAAAAACATCGACGTGTATACAAGAAGGTACAAGAAAAATGGTAGGCTGCATTATACTGACCGACATATACGGCGAGTAGAGCACGTGCGACTCAAAATCGATATAATGTATGAAAAAACTATTGTATAGGCTCATTTATTGTCGGATTTCTGTATGTACAATACGCAGTTAACAACAATTGAGCGCTATTAATACACATTAATATTTTTAGGCAAATAAAATATGGTACGTTTTTGCTTGTCACGTGGTAGGCCTATTTTGAAGTTGCGATTATATGTTCAAATAAGTTTCAAATGGATACCAACAAGACAAGTGGCGCTAGGCTCATAGAGTATCCAAAGCGGTGCGCCGTGAGTTCGAACCCCGCCTCTGCCAAACTTAATTTTACTTTTTTTAAATTTCATATTGGGGAAATGTGACTGGGAGAATTTATGTATGACGTGGAGTGGTGTGCATTGAACCATAGATGTCAAAGAAAGGCTGATCACTCGCACCTGTAAGATAAATATCTTTGAAAAGAGCGGTATTGTATTCAATCTATGTTTTCTGACATACACAGGTGATTTAGTGCAATCTGCTTGTAGTGCAGGGCGGTCTATTCAAAAATTGTATTCATCTATTGCTATGGTAGTTAATCCGATTATGACGTCACTTCTACGGCTTATTGGGCGTCCAATCTGTTCATTTGAGCATATCAACATAAATAACATAAATAATAATTTGAAGACCGTTTTAAGACTCCTGATTCTCAATAAGATGCGCCGCCAGCGGTTGCTCTTGGCAGTCCAATGTTTTACCGTTCCAGCCACTATTGGATTATAATGTGGAATAATAATAATGTTGAAATAATATAAATGAGGCCAAAACTCAAAAATGGTCCTATCAATGCTGTAATGTGATATAAAATTGGATCGATTGAGCCCATATTTATTGGTCGAGCTATGAGTTTTAAAATATTGGACAAGACGTAGTGGAGTGCAATATTTTAAAACTCATAGCGAGACCAATAAATATTGGGTGTAAAGCATCCAATTTTATCATTATTATGTGTTGGATCCAATATATTCACACACTTGGATTCATCAAAACATAATAATATTTAAAATTGTTTCTCTTCTCGCTAGGAATAAAAACAAATGTCATACAGTTCCACGGTGCTTAGTCAGGAGAATAGCTGTGTGTCATAAGGTCAAATTTTGAAAATGGTCCGATTTCATCGAAACTGGTCTAATGTTACTCTCCTAAACATATGGAATCTCATACATATACATTCACAATTTTGGCGCAATTTGTATTTGATTGTCATATCCCCTTCAAAGTTAATGCAGCATTTGACGTATGATTTCATGCGATTCTTAGGTTATACATTTATCAACCAACATTTGTCGATAGGAGTAATTTGAGACAGGTTACGATTGAGTCGGTACCCTTTGAAATTTGCCCTCTGTACATAAGCTATTTGGACGCACTACTTATCTTAAAGCCATAATGTACGATCTTATAATATGAAATTGGTTAATTTTTTTCAAACCTGATTTTTTTTGCATATTTGTAATGTTTACACATGTCCCAACTTGCACCTAAATGAAATCGGCCAAATTTGTTGTCTTTGTAGGTCAACAGCATAGGCGTAGATCCCGGGGATTTATCCCCACCCCCAATATTTTGCCAGGGGGATGGTCCATACAATCACCCCCCCCCCCAATGTTGACGCCTGGTAATGGGTTTCTGACCAAATGAACCTGATATTTGCCCATTTTAGCCCCAAAAGTGCAAATTTTCGCGCACTTCGCGCGCATTTAATCTACTTTTACACCATATTTCATCTGTTTAGCTTCAAAATAGCAAAACATTTCGCGCGCTTCGCGCGCATTTATATCATAAACTAATTCTGTCGCCAAAGGGTGCTGGATTGACTATACTTCAAGATTTTTTCCGAGTTCATCCCCCCAATGTCAAAAAGAAATCTACGCCACTGGTCAACAGAGCAAAGTTCGACATATTATCATAATATAAAAATTATGATAATATGTCCTCCCATATAAAATAACCACTGGGGTTTCTTTCACTTTACCTTGTTATTTCAACTTAAAATGGACAGCAACCCTTCCCGGCAGTTATTACTAATATAATTTCAACATTTTGAATAAAGAATAACAAAATTAAAATTTGACGGAAATCGTACATTAAGGCTTTAAATCAGCATAGTGGCATAGAAAAAAATGGAACCAATTCTACTTTTATCAATTGACATGTAAAGATACCAAAAAAATTATAGGAATGGTCTACAGGGTCTGTGGTGTCACACCAATTGTGTCCCCGAGTATAAATTTAGGTACACATGCATTCCACTGCACAAAAAAGTACACAAAATATTGTAAAATAATCACGTCTACACTTTATTTTTTTATATAATCGATCTTAAAAGGTATGGTATATGCTACACAAATATAAAAATCTATTCTACGTGATATTGTAGTACGCAAGCTTTAACTAAACTAACCGGATAAACAATTTACATCAATGTTCGTTATGTTTTCTTTTCCAAAGCAAAATAATTTGAAACATTTGCTAATGTTAGCGCTACAATCCAGGAATAAAATAGTTGGCACATTTGCACTAAACAATTGAAATGTGTGCCCTATCAAAATTGGAGAGGCGAGTGAAACATGCATGCAATTATGTGAAGTACAGACTCTCCCTATATATATCTCACCCTTCCCCACTCCCCATCTTTTAATGTTGGAGGGTCTCTTGGGCATGATGACATCATGGCTTGGTCCAACATTGAATTGGGGAGCGGGAGATCATACCAAAAGACAGGCAAAGTGTGTCAACCTTTTTTTCCTGGATTGTAGTTATTGTACGAACGTGTCTGTCCCCTTAAATGACAGATATGACAATTACACGTTGAACAACACGACATTTATTAAAGTAGTCAGAAAATAATTTATCCTTCCAATTTCCACGCATCTTTTTATAGCCTAGATTACTAATGCAAGCCTACAGTAAAATTGAAAAACATGTTTTGACATTGAATGGTTAAAATCCGAAAAACCTTTTGTTTTTATTATTTTTCAGATTTGTAATCAGCAAAATACTTCTTACCAAATATCAAAATATAAAGAAAATGCGAATCCTATTATACTGCTTTACACATTAATAAGCTTAAAAGCTTTAAAAACCTGACTCTCGGGAATGAAGGTTGGAGAAACCTTTTTTAATTTGGTTCAAGCATCAGATATTAATATGATGCATGGACCATTTATTAATGTATGTCCTGTCCATCTTGACGACGACCAACGTCGGTTATCAGTGGCCTGGATTGAGGATAGACAGATCAATGTCCATCGTATTTGTTTACTGTAGTTTTGTCGTTGTTATAAATATGATCTTAAGTCAGGTTTAAATCTTTCCCATCGGACATTGCGATTTCATGGTATTTTGCATCTACCGCTGACTCCTACAACACATAAATAAAAACACAAACATAATCAAATAAGTATTGTATGCAGAAAATGCAATAAAAATATGGAAAAGTGCTCTATCTCAACATTATGCATCAGTCGTTACATTCCAGTGATTTTTATACACTTTTATTTGTGGCGTGACTTTTCTTTATGTAGTCTTGTCCTCGAGTGCTTTGAAGAAGTAAAAACATTTTTTAAACTGTTCTTGTTGCTAATACATTTTAATTTTGTGTAGAATAAGTGTATTTAGACAAATTACCTGATCTTTAGTTTTGTTGTCATCAAACCCTAGCTTCTGACGCCACTTGGCAGGTAGCAGCACAATGCACCAGGAAAACGCATCAGATATTGGAACCACCAAACGTGGGTCCACGACCTCTTTGTTTTCTGGATACTTCCAATCTATAATATATTGAACAAATCCGGGAAAGCTTATTATAACCTTCGAAGTTTAAGTAGCATTAGTTATTTCCATAAAATTGATCATGCATATTTGCAGATAAGCTTATAACCATACGCATATAATCATAACTACCCAGCAAACACAAAACGTTTTCGACATCATTCGCAAAAGGTTATAAAACGTTGTCAGAAAACGTTTAAATGTCGGGTTATATAAAGGGTATATAAAGGGTATAAAACGTTTCCATAACATTAAAAAACATTTTTTGATCATCTACTGCCCAGCAAGCACAAAATATTTTACAGACACGTTTAAATGTCGGGTTATATAAAGGGTATAAAAACGTTTTAATAACATTCCAAAAACATTTTTGAAAACTTGACACAAACATTCAATGTTATTTTGGGGTTGAAAAAATATTTTGCGAAAATGTTTGCCCAAAATATTTGCAATAACGTTTTACAAAAATATTCATGACATTTATATAACCCGACATTTTAATGTTATTAAAACGTTTTTACCTAAACCAAAACCCAAAATATAACTTATATAAAACGTTTTTAAAACGTTTTTGTGTTTGCTGGGTATATAACTACATGCCAATGAACTGCAAAACAAAAGAAAACAGTTTTGCAACCAAAATGACGCTTTCAAATATGCAGGTAGGCTAATTTTAGTCTGACTTGTCACCTGTATCCACATACCTTTGATTATACTGGCCACATAACCAACAGACATAGCTATCGTACAAAGCACGCATGAATACCACGTGTACGAGAGGGAATAGAAACCTAGAACACCAGACCTGAAACGGCAGGATAGAAGTTGCATCAAAATCATTCAAGATGTACATGTTACTACAGTACAAAGAAATAAAGAAGAAGTCGACAACTTGTAAGTTGAACATTGATCCAATATTCTGTCAATTCAGATAATGTTCTTTGCAAGAAGCGATTAAGATTACGGTATAGAGTGATCAATGGGATGGAAGGTGTCTACTGTGATGACATCATGGCGGAATAACAGAAATCCGTTTGAACACAGAGAGGATGAAAGTTTAGTAGTACAGAAAATGTCCAGGTACCTTAAAATGTTTTAATTTGTAACTGCAACGTATCAGGGAAATGGTGGCGTGAGAATGATTCCCAGATATGTTGGGTGGAAGATATCAATAGCCTTAGAAGACAAAGGTCCTTCAAGGTCTGGGGACTCAGAGAAAGAAAGACCACGCGGCTACCCCAATGGCACCCGATGAGCTTCACTATGGAGGTTACGGGTTCGAACCCTGGTGGGGCCTAGTACGCTCTCGTGGAAAAATTGAGTTAGCTTGAAATTCCCCTGGACAAGGAACTTATTGCTAATTGTCTCGTTGTAACCCGTACGAAACTCAGGGAGCTGATCCTGGTTGCGAAGGTTATTTGTGGAATGTCTAGGGTGTGCGCTCTTGAAGCAGCAAAGTCCCTGATTGGTTGTTAAATGGTTTGTGGAATGATGTAGGGCCGTAGTGGTCAGCGACAACCTGTAAAGTGTGCTTGTGGATCAACGTCTAGGCGTTGTGCCTGTGCGTAGCGCACTATAGACCTTTTTCTCAGACGTCACCAATCAATCGATATTGGGGTCCAGCATTCGAGTCATCAGCACCCAAACGCAAATGCCGCACCGGCGCACGCGATCAACTTTGCGCCACGCTAGGCGTCCTGCGCGGAATTGCCAGCTCGCAGTACGCGTTTTGTTCGTCATGGTGTAAAAAGTAAACAAAAATGTGAAACAAAACAAAGATTAATTTTCAAATAGCATGGCGGTTTTTCCGTGTCTTTTGTATTTTGTGGTATCAAAACAATCTGAAAGAAAGGTAACCAGTATAATACAGCTCCCTTTAAAAAATATTTTATGATAGCTAATGTGAAAGATGACAAAACAGAGGAGAAAATACGCAGAATTTGGTGTTTTCACACTCTGGACATGTGGGAAACGCACGTGTTGTTTGTTTACATCTGAGACCCCAATATCGATTAGGTGACGTCATCAGAAAAAGGTATATAAATCACTGCGCGTTTTCTTTTGTGTGTGTGGGGGGGTGTGGGGTGTGTGTGCGTGTGTTCATTACGTGTTTAAAATATATCCTGCATGGAGTAACTACGAGTATCCCGAGTATCTCCACCCTGGTAAGATGTCTTTGACTGTTATTTTCCTCCAAGCACATCTTCCGTGCAACTTTCTTCCGTAACCAAATTTCTAATACGTTGCAGAAATATTTGGCGACCATTATAAAGGAATCTGGACTATTGTGGACTTTAAATTCTTCTGCGTTCAAACTGATTCTGCCATTGTAAGTTAGTATAGTGGAAAACGCCCATGATGCCATAATGGGAATCGACACGATATTGACGTATTCTTTTTTCAGCGATGTTGCAAAACTTTTATATGAATAATGCATAGAACGTGTCTCCGCCCAATTACGAGATCAGGAAAGACAAAGGTGTATAACAAAACTCCCGTGGTTTTACCAAAATTAAATATTTGTAAATCGACCTCAATTGACCCCTAGATGACCTTATATCCAAGAGTCAATGGCGTAGCGTGGGTCATCATATTTGGGGGCACCGACCATGATTGGGGGACACCGGACCTGATGGGGGGGGCACAATTAAGCCCTTTTTTGGCAATTTTCCTATGGGATTTTCTAAATTTTGCAATCGATTGAGGGCACGTGTCCATATGACGCTACCTATTGCAAAAATAGGTTGACACTTTTGACACTCGCATCCACACACACACCCACACCGACGGTGGTTTAAATTACACAGTCCCTCTTGTGGAGTCGTTCCGCGTTGGCGGAGACAAAAACGCATTCATGACCATCTGTGAGCCAGAAAGGGAAATAAAACTGATAAAATGTTGCGACAAAGTTTGATAGATGAAAGGACCCTTGATATTAATCTCGGTCCGAGCACAGATCGGTTTGGGACCAAGACTACCTAGAGATGGCTTTTATTTTCTTGATGTTTCTCTCTGACAGTTTTGCGTTAAGAGTAGCATGTGCATGACATATTGATACTTAATCGCTTGTCTTTCCCTATTATTAATGATAGTTCCACCAAAAAGTTTGACGCTTTTTTCCGACCTGTCCCATATCTCAAAAAATTAGTTTTATTCTTGCATGTCGGCCGCAGGTTTCCAATTCTTTACAAATAAAAACCCGACATCACTCAACCCACTTTCAAAAATTATATACCACTCAACATTTCAAGGTTTATCTGCATGTCACGTGAAGTTCATATTCAGTGTGCCGTTAGTAAAATGAATTTCCTCCATCTGACCTATATTATGCTGTTTTTGTGTTATAATTAAAGACAGAGATAAAAAGAATTTATCGCGTCTGACGTCATCTGTCAATCAAATTCGAGCACGGTTTGTTCACAAGTGTCGTGATGATGACTTGCTGAGCGCGGCGCGCGGTATAACCGGGCGCCTTATTGTTAATTTCGCCCCTTCAAACATGCAAACCATCTCAAAAGTTAGGTCTTTATAGTAGGAAACTTTCTTTCGCGAAGGCACCATGTCAACAATGCCTAGAAAAGCTGCTTTTTGCCTTGTAAAATTACGTAATTTTTCGCCATTTTGCTGCTATTCCTTTTCTCCGATCAGCACCAGATAGATCGGTCTTCCTTTTACGCGCTATTAACCTGTGTAAACCAATCAAGGATCGTAATTGACAGTGACATCAGACGCGATAAATTCTTTTTATCTCTGTCTTTAATTATAGTTTCACGATTTTTTATTAAAGTAAGCTCCTTTCAAAATATGTCACTTTTACCTACTCAAATGCAAACAGGTTAAAAACAATTGAATATATGAATACAAAAGCCACCTAAGTCCATACTTAAACCAAATTGAGTTAAGCATGGGAAAGTGTTCCTTTACATAGGCCTGTCATATGTATGAAAGAACAACTCAAATTCATCCTCTGTGTCTATTGAGCATGTGAAAAATAGCATGTATGAAAGAATCACCCAATTCCATGATTTGAGTCTTGTAACACATTGATTAAAATCCAGTATGTATAAAAGTCCACTTGTAACACATTCATTGCTAGAGAGTGACTTTTGAAGAAAAAATGGGTTTAATAAAGGAAAGTGTGTGGTTTATATTACATGGCAGAATGCTTATCAACATTATACATACCTGTGCGCTTTATTTTGTATTATCTTACTAGTGGTAATCTCATTCTAACATTGTTGTCTTTGTATATGATTCAAAAAACCACCTAAGTCCAAAATTTAAAATGAACCCCACGAAGTTCCTGAAATGTTAATCGTCATACCTAATACAGGTTAATCCACTCATTTGCACGTAAAACTTACCATATTGACCAGGTAAATCTAACTGAAGGAATTAAAATGATACACAGGTTTTTCTCTCAAAATCACTTCCCATGGACTTAGGTGGCTTTTGTATTCATGTATTCAATTGTTTATTCGCCCACTGTTGAGAGATTTAGATCATTTTCTAGTGACAGTGATATTTTTTTCTTCATTACGTTTCGATTCACCCTTTGCACGCCATCTTGCTACCAAAACGAGGTCCTCCCTGCTATACCGCGGAAACTGGGTGTGTTACCTGTGGGGGTCGACGGTATTAAAGACAGATTTGTGTGTGCGAACTCAAAAATAGCGCAAATAGCGCGAGTGTACGCAAAAGAAACTTTGTACGTGAGATGAGCGTTGTCGCAAGGTCTGAACGCTGTACCGGCGTCAGCTGAATTCAAGTACGCTTAGAGAGCACAGGCATGGAATATTCCAATCAGTGTGTTATTAATCTAAGCTCCCTGCAAACACATGCGCAAAAAGTGAACTTTTGTTTCTCGCACTTTTCTAGCAATGCGCCAGAAGGCTTTTGCAAAGCATGCGCGGCAATTAAAGCACGCGTTTTACAGGCGTACGCACAAGCAACACGCGGTTTTTAGATTTTCTTTACAGTAATTTAAAGTATATTATGTCAATTTTACATTAATGGGTAACTATTTCTGTTCATTTGCCATACGTAATGAATGTAATACTCACTGTCGAAATGCTCTTTGTTAGCTTTTGTTTTTGTCTCGGTAGCTCATTTTTATCAATTTTGGAGGCCATTTTGAATAAAACGCCCTCTAGGGAGATATCCTAATAGGCCATAGGCATATGCATATGCATGGCTTATGTATGAATACTAGTATCACCAATTGAACTTCCTAGTTTACTTATTCAGTGCTATTAAGTGACTGTATTGCCCCATAATAGGCCATTTAAATGTATTTGGCGGCCATTTTGAAAAATGCCTTCTATCTGCCTACAGAATGCCTCGATATTTAGGAACCCCTTCCAAATTTGATGCTGAGGACCAAAGGAAGATCCACAAAAAATTTGACGCTTTTGTCCGGCCTGTCCCCATATCTCAAAAAATTGTTGCCACCATTCCTTACAACACTGGTAACACCATTGGTCTTTTTAAAGGAAAAATACGAAAACAAATATTGCAACAAGTGTCAACTTGTAATGTAATAATTATTTTCTTGCAATGGAGTTAAATTTGTTCGGCAATAATGGCCTTTAATTAGCATTGGGTTCGATCTTATACTTCTCTTTAACACTCCCCTTTCATGATGGCTAGCCACTGTGTATATACCTTCCATACCTAATTCTATAATATTTTACCAGTTAAAGTTTAATATAGTTATACAATGAATGCAATGACTACTATTAATAAGCCTACCTTGGTCCTTCGTCTTCCATTGTAGGTTCAGCAGATGGCGTCATCGTGGTTTCTGTGTACATTGACGACCACGTAGTGAATGTACTATTTATCATATCGGATTCTTCGCATCCCTCAGTCGATAGAGGAAGAGCTCTTCTGGTGGCCGGATACATCAGGGAACCTATGCTTAACCATAAACCAAATATCACTGATGTAGCAAAACCAATCGAAGTACCCTGAAAAAAAGCACATTGAACAACGAGCTGAACTGAGATACTCAGATCGGAAAAGGAAAGGACAGCCATAGATTTAAGTAAGTCCTGCATACATATGCGTGATGAGTAGTTTGCATCCATAGTGCAGTGTCGTCCACGGCATATTCACCGTGACCTTTCCAGCCATAAACCCGTTTATTGAAGATTAAACCGATATATGCAGTACTAAACCATTATAGTAATCTATTGTCCAATGCAAATTTATTACCACCTGATAATATTGATCCAATGAGCGACCGAATTGTCCGCTACGGACGACTAATCCAATCGATAATGATGCTATTGACATGTACGAGTGGAGCTCCACTGACCGAGATTTGGGGTATTTTTTACTGGTTTGCAGCTGTTTGCTGTCATTTACTCATCAAGGCGGACCACCGTTATTATAAGGACTATGCCAATTATTTAAAGATTGACATGTAGAGAATAAGCCATAATTGATTGACAGAAAGTACTAAATTTGTACCTATGACGGTTTTATGACACCAATGTTCCAAATACGACCAAAAAATGGCTGCCCGGTGAAGCAAAATGTGCATTGGAATAACATGGCGAGTTTGGATAGATGGTAGGATTTCTTTTTAAAAAAATGTATGTTCCCCCGTTATTAAAGCTTGTACCGGGTTGAAGATTTAGATATTTGGAAAAGAATAAGTAATTGAAACATAGAGCAAGTACTAAAATCATAGCTTTTATACTTTTGGATATATGATGCTAACTAGTTCATCCCATAAAGCTACAACACAGTGCTACCAGTAGGGTTCAAATGCCTATTGTGAGTGCCCCTGTGTTGTGTGCATACATGTAGTTAACAATAACTGCATGATGCCATAATTGAAATCAAAACATCTCTCATGAGAACGTATTGTCGACGTAACGGAGCCAGTACGTCGGTAGCATAACAGTGACGGAATCTAAACCTGTGCGTTCAAACCGTTCCATAGACATTATTCATCACGATCGATAGTGATATTGGTGATCCCATCGAACAACCGTGGCTCTATATATAGAATTTGCCATTATAAATAAAATAGGTTATGTTCAAACACAGTAATCTGTCTTATCCTTATTCGTTCCAGGTGTAATCCTTTGTTAAGCACCGCTTCCTTTGGTGGTACATATGGTTCACATGTAAAGAGAGCCGACACATCATATGAAATCTCCTCGTCATGTAACTGTACAATGCTGTACGTCCTGAATCTTATTGACAAAGTCCTGCGATTCGATGTGATGATCTAACTTCCCAACTAGTGTGTCAATTTAATACAGGCAATATGTTTGGCTACATTGTATGTAACCGAATCCACACAACTAACAATTGGTCTACATGGAGCATGCCTCTATGATACAAAAGCCGCATATCACTCCAGCTCCTTCAAGTTCTTGCAACTTGTCAATGATCACCTTTTTCTAACCGCTGTTAACGTTGGGTTCGCGTTCGGTCATATGTTTTGCATAACTCAATAGCCACGTACTTTCTTATGGTGCTCAGGTTTGTACACTGCAGTACACGACCCTTGTCCGCTGGCAAGTTTATGACATCTTGTCCATTGCCGAGTGTTTTAATTACCCCAGGACAGAAGACGTGCTATAGCACCGGTTGTGGGGATTCCGCCGTGTATACGCATTTGGACAGCTAAAATCATATCTTCGACAACAAAGACGTTATAATTTTAGACAGAGAGCGCAGGTGGTGCGAAATGTGGGGTCAATTCCTCTGCCAAAAAAGAACAACCTTCACACGTCAAGGGAAGTGGCCTTTGCCACAATTTGGCCCGCAATTTGGCAGGGCCTATACATCTGGCAATAACATCTTGCCACAAGTCAATGACCAATTGGCGCCAGATCAACAGATGGCCTGCTGATGCGATACCGTAGCCGCTCAAAAACGTGAGACCATTGGTAGTAGTTTTATGAGCTCAATAATAATATTTATTTATACCTGGATGCACGAAAACATTCACAAACGTAGTCATCAAAGAAAACATTACGTTTGTTTGACTTTGTTGTGTCAAGTCGGCCAACAAGCAACCCGTTATCTTTGTTGGATGTGTTATGGCGCTATTTTCTTTCTATATTTCATCATTTAAATATATCGCTCCGCGGTTTTTCTCTCATCAATCATGCTCACCTACGACCTTGTGTAGTCGACAGCTAGTCATAGAAGGAGACAGACCGCACGCGTATTCAATCCGTAATCTATATTATGTTGTGATACTTTGTTGATTTGATGATGCGGAATTAAAGTTTATTGTGAAGTTATATTTTGTTATCCGTCTATTTCTGTTCGAGTATTCAGCGAGTCTTTCCCCGTCTAACTGTGAGATCCATTAGCCATGTATCTGGTATGAGTTCTAAAACCAAATACGTAACTGGCTAGTGGATTTCATATCAGTTTAGCTAAATAACAGATGAGATTAAATGTCTTTAAAAAGTCTTTATTCTTTGACATGGCAAAGTGATATCAAGAAGATGAGGTTTGTAAGTTGTCCTTACTTATTTGATTAAGTTATAGAAACAAGTCAAGCGGGTCATCATAGTGGTATAAATAGTGCAATGAACGGGTTGAACATACCATGCTGTTGGCGCGTGTAGTGAATAGACCTAGTCCGAACACTCCAAGCATAGGACCGCCGAGAATTCCAGTGAAAGACATCACCGTCTGAGGAGAAAATAGTATCACTTTGACGTCATTTAATGATTTATAAAACACTGAGAAGCTGCCTCCATTAGGTACAAATAGCACAAGACCGTGAATTTTGAGAGCCCTTATGCTCTCAGTTCAGAGGCATTCAAGAGACATTCCTTCCAGTTAGGGCCCTTTTCCCTTGCCCTCCCCACTCCACCCAAATTACCACACCAAAGAAAAATGCCCGCGGTTTATACAATTTTCTATGCCAAATTCCTGAGGAACATCAATATGGAAAGTATGTACGACTGACACTTACAGTAAACATGGTAAAGGGAATTCGGTAAAAACAAAATGCAACCAAATATGGGATAATATGAGTGCAATAATGACGAGGGTCATTCACAAAATTCTACCACGACCAATAATTAAGGATCGGTCTTAGATCGGTTCTGTTATGAATACTCAGAATAACTGCCAAAACAACTGATAAATTTTACAGCCAGATTACTCCATCATGAATTTTATAAACATTAAACACTCAGATTATTTGACTTGTTACCTGTACGATCTTTCCCAGTGCATCGGCAATGAAAGCCATTCCTGCTATAAAAATTCCAAATGCAACGACTGAAAAAATAGAAGGAAAACTACGCATCAAAAAACTCAGTATACCTTTTACACAACTAATAATTATACACATCCAAAATAAGCCAACATTGTCAATGGCACGATCGAGGCGCGTCGGTTTTTCTAACATTGCTCAGTGACGTTCCGTGGCCGCTCCTACCCTGGGGTGCTGGAGAAAGGGTGCAATTTTGCCGCCCCCCTTAAACATCCCGAAAAGGTTGACCCATTTTTTCCGATGGTTAGAAAAGTGAAGAGCAAAAAAAAAAGCAACCTAAATAAAGAAAGTTTTTCAAAGAATTATGACAATTTTCCGCCCTCTTTTCTTTAATAACTGTTCTGTTTTCTTTAATAACTTTTTGCCGCCCCTTCTTCTTCTGCCACCCCTTCCTTTTCGCCGCCCCCGCTTTTACCCCCAGGGGGCTGGCGCCCCCAAAGCCACCCCAAAATATGAGCATGTTGATCAATATTATATTATAATAATTGTGCTTTAAGAGCCTCCCCAAACCAACACCCACGATAATACGTTACTGAATTAAAGATACCTAAATACTAAATACAAATCCTTACCGGTGACTTTGTTAACCAAATTATATCGTTTTTCGCTTATGTTAGGCCAAATGGCCTTAACTATATCTTCCCCTGTAAGGGCAGCTAAACTATTCAGTCCTGACGACATGGTACTGTTGAAATTGAAAAAAAAATCGCATATTTGTTCAATCTAGGACACGGTTGTTTGATGTGATAATTTATTAGTTTTTCAAACAAAATATAATGTACTACCTAAATTTAGGATTAAACAGCTAAAAGCGGTATCATGCTAGTGTATACAGATGCTTTTGAGTCATTTTCAACTTTAATTTTCCCTATACAACATTATTCACTTTCAAAGCATGTTTTAAAGCTATTTCGGATATAAAATGTATCTATTTATCACAAGATTGGTGGCGCTATTTAGTTACTGCAAATTACTCTTTCAAGCTATTAATACAAATAATTCCTATTATTTTTTGATGAAATATGTTTATAGAATTTCTTTGTTGCTTGCTTCACCTATTCCATCTGTTTTAATGGCAGTATAGATTACCTAACCCTTGCAAATTACGAAATATGATTTAGGATAAATAGCGCCACCTATAGTTTGCATTTACTTAATAATGAAGCCAATTCTATATATGAAGAGCTTTGTTTCGAAACCCCTTACATCCACTTGAGCAATTTTGAGAAAACATCAAAAATTATATAAAAAAATACTGATATATGGGGGTTTGCGACAAAAGCAGTTTTTGGCGGCATGCTTGGGTAGGATGAGCATCCCGCCAAAAACTGCTTTTGTTGAAAAACCCCTTATATCAGTGATTTTTTTGATGATTTTCTGATGTGTTCTTAAATTATTGCTCAAGTGGATGTAAGGGGTTTTGAAACCAAGCTCTTCATATATACATCAAACAACCGTGAGGACAGTTTATCATATAAAATATTTTGTGATTTCTTTTATAGCAGTTTTCTGGATCGTTATGACAAGAGGAATAATTTGGTGAACTTTTTAACAGCATTTGAGCAGTTTGAATTTTGACCTATGTATGAACTTTGACCCTCCCTATCTCCAAATGCTCTATGCTGACGGAGGTCCAGTAAACATATTTTTGAAATTGGTGGTCTTGAGAAACAAAATCTAAAAATAATATGGGCACCAAAACAACGCCCAAACCCACTGACAGCCAGACTATCTGTCTTTTAACGCAGAAATCTTATTGGTGTATGGGGTGACCCACAAAACCAGAACACTGAAATTCAGATTTGATTTTTTTAACTTGCCATACTTGGATGACACACCCACAAAGGTAGTTCAGTTTGCATATACGACAATTTGATCGATTACTTTATACATAAAGTTACATTAAATATAAGCCTACCTTAGTGCAGCGCTGAAACAGGACGACACAAATAAACCAGGTAGTCCCGGTAACCCTCTGAATATGTCGATGACTAGGTACGCCATAATCTACCAATATAAAGACCCGGGATAAAGACCAACAAGGAGAAAATGGTTAAGACTTGCAAATGTTGATTGGTTTAATCAGTACCTGATTTATTCCAACAGTATACATGGTATATAACATGTTAATTGGAAACAAGAAAACTAACCCAACAATCAGTTAGGCCCGCTGCATACTTTATATTCCCACGTAACCCGGCCACGTAGATATTTATGCGCCATGTTTTCGTTATTTATTAATTATTCCCAATCCATTTATAACCATGTCTAACTACACAGAAACAAAGACAGACATACAAACAAAGAAACACTCAACAATACTTGCACCCATAGTGCAGTTCATGATGCAGTCATGTCTACAGTAGAATTCATCTCGACCTTTGCAGGACTTAACCCCATTAAAAGCTATTAAACCAAGATAATCATTGAAACAGCTCAACTGAATAAATCGGATCTTCTCTGGTTGTGCACAAGTGACTGTTTTCATGTGCGATATCGCAATAAAGCTGGTATTCATAGCTTCAGTTGGATAACCGATTATAAAGGAAACGAAAGGAAACAATGTTATGTGTGGCTTTGTTCACGAAATCAGACAATGGCGTGCTTTTTGTAAACCAGCATTCTTGAAAATGAGCAACATAATGATTTTTGACTTAACACGGTTTGGAAATAATTTCTTCATATTTTTGGTGTTATCTGTCGTTTACATGTCCTTCCTAAAACACAAAAGTACGACCCTCTCCAAACACCTAAATTAGCTAAAAATTTAGGACATGTTACAAAACTATATTGTCTAGAATTTTAGAAGAGTACTTTTAATATTGGCCGGTTATTTTTCACACAGCGACGTTAACTAGGCAATGTACTATTACCTATAACATTAACTAAAACACCAAAGTACGAATATTTCCAAACATCTAAATTAGCTAAAATTTAGGACATGTTAAAAACTATATTTTCTAGAACTTTAGAAGAGTACTTTTAATATTGGCCGGTTATTTTTCACACAGCGACGTTAACTAGTCATATCCCCATACTGTTAACGTAGGGCTATTTGTAAAGGTCACGCGTCAATGGGAAAGAGCACTGTGTATTGTGTATAGGAAAACGGACAGTAACTGCAGTATGTATGTCCACGGCAAATTCACCGTGACCTTTCCAGCCATAAACCCGCTTAGTGAAGATTAACCCGAGATGTGCAGTACTAAACCATTATAGTAATCGATTGTCCACTGCAAATTTTTTACCACGTGATAATATTAATCCAATGAGCGATCGAATTTTCCGCTACCGTCGACTAATCCAATCGATAATGACGCTATTGACATGTACGGGCGGAGCTCCACTGACTGAGTTTTGGGGTATTTTTCACTGGTTTGCTGTCATTTACTCATCAAGGCGGTCCCCCATTATTATAAGCTAATGATTTAAAGATTGACATGTAGAAAATAAACCATACTTGATTGACAGAAAGTACTAAATTTGTAATTATTACGGTTTCGTGACACCCCTCTTGCAAATGCGACCAAGCCAGGGCGGCCCGGTGAAGCAAAATGTGCATTGGAATAACACGGGAGTTTGGATATAGATGGTGTATTTCTTTCTCATACAATGTATGGTCCCCGTTATTAAAGCTTGTACCGGGTTGAAAATTCAGATATTTTGAAAAGAATAAATAATTGAAACATAGAGCAAGTACTAAAATCATAGCTTTTATAGCTTTTTCATATATGACGCTAACTAGTTCATCTCCTATATCTACAACACAGCGCTACCAGTAGGGGTCAATTTTGCCTATTGTGAGTGCCCCTGTGTTGTGTGCATACATGTAGTTAACAATAACTGCATGATGGAATATAATTTTACCCCTTACTGCAACCCATCCATGATTATATTATCATTTTGTTTACCTCATCGTCCCGTGAAATTCTGCCCGCTGATTTAGGATCACATTTATGATAATAGGCGTAGATAACTACAGCAGCTAGGCATGGCAATGTCGTCACCAACACAAGACCGATGCCATAGAGATACAAAGCCCTATAACAGGTATGGAAGATAATAGCTTCAATATTATTGATACAAATAAAGCTGACACACAAGACGAAGGGTATGGGTTCTTATTTGTAATTAGTAGTTTCTTCCAGAAATGAAATTCTTCCAACCAGACGATGCTTTATTATGTCCTTAATTCTCGCTATTCATAATACCATGCGCCGCCAGCGGTTGCTTTTGTCCAATTTTTGACCTCCAGGGTCGACATAGCCGTTCTAGCCACCATTTGATTTTCAAGCGAGTGTGATAACAATTAGCCTTTTCGAGATATGGCGTACACAATAGGAGGGTAAACCCGGTAAATTCAAACGATTTTAACCATTTCGTGCAGCGCCATCCTTTTGTGTCCGCCATATCTCGAAAAGGCTAATGATGTTGAAAACAGCTCCATGAATGATTTCGTGTAATCAATATATAGATGTACTATAATAATTGTAAATTGCTATTTTAATGTGCTTTTATGTGTAACATCCTTATATTGCCATTTAAACACACAATCGGTAATGTTCCTGTTGTATTCGTATTAGGCAGGTTTGTCGACTTTCCCCATGATGCACTGCGTATTTTGCAGGCCTTGCCGTCTAGATTTTCAAGGCGAGTGGTTAATCACTCGCTAGCATGATGCTAGGCGAGTGGTCGAATCCCTCTCCAGTATGAATGAAGCTAGGCGAGCGTTGTCATCTTTCCTCTCGGTATTGTATCCAGTGGCTGCGGAAGCTGTAAGGGGGCGAGCATATTTTGTTCGAAGCGCGCAAAAGTTTGCTATTCTTTCTAATTTTGGCCCAAAACACTCTGTATTTCCGGCTAAAGGAAAATGTAGAAGTCAATATTGTTTTATTTTTTCTTCATAGAATTTTTTTCGAAGTTTGCAATATTTCCCTATTTTGGTCCAAGTCACTGTGTTTTTTCCGGCTAAAAAGGAAAATGTAGAGGTCAGCTATTGCTTTATTTTTTCTTCTTAGATTTCTTTCGAAGCGCGCAAAAGGTCACTGTGTTTTCCGACTAACAAGGAAGATGCAAAGGTCAATTATTGCTTCTTTTTTTTTCTCATTTTTTTAGGGGGGTGTCGCCTATGATTGTATCCAATCCAGTTTTCTACATTTCAGCGTTTGAAATGTTTTGATTAGTACTTGCCATATGATCAAAATATTATTTGATCAACTTCAATATTTTCGCTTTATTAAAAGGGCATTTCGTGATCCACAGCCTCATACCACTGGAAACCTCTGGCTACATAATGTTTACGTACCAAAAATTTCGATTAAATCGTTTAGCAAAAATATCGTCAAATTTGAATTTTACGATAAATCGAGTAGTACTAAGACTTGGGATGATTCGTAGCGAGCGATATTTAGTGTCTAAGGCGAGTGTAAAATCGCTCACTAGAAATCGAGTTTGGGCGAGCGGTGGCGAGCGAGAGCGAGGCCCTCAAACGGCAAGGCCTGATTTTGGCTTCTCCCCAGCAACCGCTGAAGGCGCATTGTATTGTGAATCGACCAAATTCCTCAGTGTAATATGTCGCTAAAGTTTGACTTCCTTAAATTAAAAAATTAGACGATCCAAACCTTTAATTATAACTGCTAGCTCCTCATTAATTAAAGTTTCCAATTCCAGTATTTGCTTTCCAACAATCACATCGCGTAATTCTTCATTAACATATTTGGGTAACGCTCCTTGATTGAACGTCGTCGCGACTGTATGACAAACCAACATTGAATATTCAACGACGTCGAAAAATGTTTATCATCCTCATTAATATACATTATCGCATGAATATGCTGATTAGCCACGCCCATATCATTAATATGCAAACTAGAAGTGACCTTTGACTGCAAAATATTTATGACCTCATGAATATTAATTTATCTAACGAGATTAGAGACAATAGTACTACTCAAAGAGGATTATCCTCACAATGTACCATGCGTTTACAAACAACCGACAACTGGTTCCTATAGACCACTTGGCATGTGACGTCATTGCCCGGCAGTATGCGCGCGCATTATGGCAATTTCCATTGTTCGTTGCCCTGCAGTGTGCGTACGCATCGTAGTCTACTAAGGGCACGTGCATTTTAAATCGCCCGCCACATTTCATATAGTACAGGAAAGCCATTGAACAGTGTAGCGGCTCATTCGAGCATATCGATAGACGAGTCCCTCGCCTTTGTTGATAAACAGTGATGTCAAGTGGTCTATAATGCATGTAAGTTCATACAACAACTCTTCCTATACCTTTGTACAGGAGCCAACCGTTGTTAAACCGTGATGAACCCACTTTTACTGTAGCGTATACGCGAAAGCGAGCGAGAATACGCGTTACGCGGGTGCGCGTAAAATTCGTCATGCCTGGAACCTTTGTGCGTATGCCAGCTTACAAGTTGAATTCAGTATTTTTCATGTAGCGGCTAAACATTGCCGTTTTATTCTATAGTTTTATTGCTGATATCAAAAGAGAAATCATCGAAGTTTTTGTAAGGCTGAGTGGCAATGATTAACTGACATTCCTCGTAAAATAATCGTGAATTATACGATATTTAGCTTCTTTTCCTTGTTGAAAGGGATTCAATCATGTTTCACCGTTGTTCATCACCGTTTAACAACTCGCGTCCGGCGCGTCTGCGTGGTTTACTTCGCTCGGGCAGCTAAAAGTAAACCACGCAGACGACGCGGCCGCATCGTTGTTAAACGGTGATGAACAACGGTGAAACATGATTGAATCCCTAAATCAAAAACAGTTGCACAGATATTGAATTTCTAGAAATCAGAAAATATATATATCAATATATAATACCCATGTTACCAATAATTTTAGGGATATAGGAAATGCAATTGGGATGCATCGTCTGCTACGTTTTACAATAAAGCACGCCACCGGTGAGTTGCGCTTTATCGCGTGAGTATACATAGTTTTCACTAACTATGGTGTATGACAGGATAGGAGTGGCGCACTAAATTCTAAGATTACGCCGCATCGTTAGGCTACTTGACAATGACTTACCATTTTGCTGTGTTGAGTGATTTACATGCTAGATATCGCTGTACTTGGTACTGGTTTATCGCATCTATGAATAACCAGATGAAAGTGCCACCGAAAGATATACCCCAAAAGGTATGTCGTACCCGTGGATCGGGGCTAAAACTATAAAATATTACACATGTTACGAGAAAAACACATAATTATTAACCTTAAAATGGCAAGTTGAATTTGACTAGAATTTTAGTAAAATATGATCTCATTATATTTCCAGTCAAATTTGACCGCAAATCATGTCAAATTTAACCCAAATAGTGTCAAATGTAATCCAAATAGTGTCAAATTTAAGCCAAATAGTGTCAAATTTAACCCAAATAGTGTCAAATTTAGCCCAAATAGTGTCAAATTTAACCCAAATAGAGTCAAATTTAACCCGAGTAGAGTCAAATTTAACCCAAATAGAGTCAAATTTAACCCAAATAGAGTCAAATTTAACCCAAATAGTGTCAAAATTAACTCAAATAGTGTCAAATTTGACATGACTTGGACATGAATTATGGTTGAAATTACTAGAAATTTAGTAAGATATTATTTTACTAGACATATGAAACATAATATACAGTTTTGTTCAATATAACAAGGATTTTGTGTGACAAATAATTTCCCAAGCAATACAATCTTAAATAATGTTACGAAGAGTTTTTTTAGAGACTATAGTGGAAGAAGAGCTCAACGATCATACATTTTGAGATATAGGACATCAAACATTTATACATTCCATAACTCCAGAACATGTCATAGTTTGAAGTTCATATTTGGTATGAGTTGTTATGTTTATGAGATAATAACTTGTAGCAACTTACAGGGTCATATAAATGATCGATTTCTTGTAATCAATAATCGCCATTATGGATTTGAGTCCTTCTTCCACTATAATCATGGTCAAATTCATATAATTGCAATTATTTTAAAAATACAAGTTCAAATAATATATTAAGTATATATATTTGTAATGTGCAAGGTAAGACGAACAATTTGATATATCACTCATGAAAATCCAACGTTTTTAAAATTTGACCCCACTTGACCTTTGAGCGACCTTTCGTCATTATCTCCATAACTATACGTCTGGCATATAGCAAAGTGTATATATTCGGCATCCTTACAACGTAACAAGTAATTTGATATACATGGTTAATCATTTTGATCATTTTGAATTTTTGACCCCTACTACGTGACCCCTGCAGGGAAGGGGTCAAATGCCTAAAAAATTTAGCCAAAATATAAATCGTCCCTAAGTGACTTCCTAAAACCACCAATAACTCATTTTCGACAAAATGGTCGTTGAGTCCTTCTTCCACTAGGGTCTTCAGTTCCTCATTAAACGATTCTACTATTAAACATGTTAAATGACTTCAAATGGTAAAAACATCATTCCTTGGTTAAAACGAGGCTCCCCGTGCCTATCTTAGTTGTATTTAAGAACTTGTTTCATTTGAGGTTTCAGCCACAATTTTTTACAAAATATCCTTCTGAAACTTATCTTATCAAATCCCAATTGATGTAAGCAACCTAGCATCTATAGACGAATCCAATTTCACGCATTCCTACACCTCAATGGCAGCCGACCCGATACAGACAACAGTACACATTGACCAATATGTACTACATACAAATAGTAACCATTGGCCAATGTGCAAAATTATATGTTCCATATACTGCCGTGTATGCAGTACCCATTTCCCAATGTTACCAACATAATATTATGCGGCAGTTTATGAGATAGCGCCCTCTGTTGTTATTAATCGTATTCAATGCGTATTTACAACGTTGTGAATAAATATTTGACACCATAGAATATAAAAACTAGTAATTTGATAACTTATATATATGTATATATATATATATATGGCACACATTGTTTAGCAACTGCCGAATATTGATTCATCACTTTGTTAACTTTATAATGTTACGCATGAATTCTCTTGATTTAACAAAGAGACGAATCGATATTTGCCGGTACACTTTGCCAAACTCATAACGATACTATATTTCAAAGTATACATACTTCCAAAATTCTATTCTTCCTCCGTCTTGGTTTATCCGCCAGATATTAGTGAATCCACCATGGTCAATGGATCCTTTGATGAGAATGGCAATAAAACCAATCAACGCTACGGACATTTGAAACACATCTGTCCATACGACAGCTTTTAAACCTCCCTGAAGTAAATGAGTAAAGTGAAAACTTACGTAAGGCTGCGTCCACATAGAAGTATACTATTCGGTTATACGGTGCACGTTTTGTAGGTTCACGCGTATAGCTTAAATCGAG
Organism: Amphiura filiformis; assembly: GCF_039555335.1. Classification (NCBI taxonomy): domain Eukaryota; kingdom Metazoa; phylum Echinodermata; class Ophiuroidea; order Amphilepidida; family Amphiuridae; genus Amphiura; species Amphiura filiformis. The sequence continues at coordinate 26,084,984 of NC_092639.1, read as the reverse complement.
CAAGGCAAAAGCATAGTACCGGGTCACATAAGGCTACGATCGCATAGAAGTATACTATTCGGGTATACGATGCACGTTTTGCAGATGGACGCGTATAGCTTAAATCGAGCAAGGTAATTTCATAGTACCGGGTCACATAAGAGCTATTCGAAAAGGCCGTATACCTGCGTTTAGTATAGTATAGTGGGAATCGCGCGTGTTCGATTTTAGTGCAGCGTATACCGTCCAAATTTTAAAAACCTAAACCATATGTGGGTAAATTCATTTTTTAATAGATGCACTATCTAATTCTGCACATTATGACACCTCATTGAATGCAATGTGACCTCAAGAAGTAAAGTTACAAGCATTTGATAAGACGAAGAAAATGGGTAAACTGACATACTCGCTGTTCGCTATACGAAATACGCTCATTCGATCAGGCGGAGTTCACATAGTATACTCCTATATGAACTCAGCCTGATCGAATGAGCGTATTTCGTATAGCGAATACCGTATACCGTATACTTCTATGTGAACTCAGCCTTATGTGACAGATACGTCTATAAAATTCCACCGACTGAACCCGATATAACGGACAAAAGCTGATTGTCGTTAATCCAAATGTTGATTACTAGCTTCTATTTGCCATATTTACTATTCTTTATAGGCCTTATATTCAAGTTTATTTCCAATTCATTACACGGTTGTTTAATGGCTTGTAAAACTAAGTCATTTTAAAGAAAAATTGAACATTGATGGCGCTATTTATCTAAAATCTTGTTTGCATCTTTACACGGGGTAAACACTTGTAAAATGGTATTAGAACATCAGCAAACAGACTAACAAATGACAAGGGAATTTTCCAAAAACTTGAAATGTAAGGTATAACTCATATTATTTGGCAAATTTAAATTTGAAATATATGTAAATAGCGCCCTCAATTTGCAAACAAAATGTACAGTTATTAGAATTAAATTACCACAAAAAAGCAGAAAAAGATTAATAATTTGATATAGAAAAGAAAATCTATGTTAAAAATGGCTACAAACTATATGTGTATAGAGTTTATTAGTGTGATAGCTGTTGGTATTATTCAGGTCTATAGAATTGAATAATGTTTTGTTTTTCAAATCAACATTGCTACCAAATCAAAATAAGGAAATTCTTACAATTGTTGTATAAAATGTGCATATAACCACCACGAGTAAAACGCATCCTTCGAATGACATTCCGGTCACTGAAAAGATAAAATCAAGTCATATATTTGTTAAGTTAAGTTAAATTGTTTGACACATTTACTAGCTTATATAAGTAATGGTTAAAGATATTATAATTTGCTATATTGCCTATTATTTGCGCCAATCGATCAGAGGATCCATATCATGACTTTGATTTCCCTTACTGTCGAATAACAAGTTATAATGAAAGACAAAGATAAAACGAATTTATTGCGTCTGGCGTCAGCTGTCAATCAAACTCGAGCACGGTTTGTTTACAAGTATCGTGATGATGACTTGCTGGACGCGGCGGTATAACCGGGCGCCGTATTGTTAATTTTGCATCTTCAAACATGCAAACCATCTCAAAAAATAGGTCTTTATAGCGCGAAACTTTCTTTCGTGAAAGCACCATGTCAACAATGCCTAGAAAAGCTGCTTTTTGCCTTGTAAAAGTACGTAATTTTTCAACCATTTGCTGCTATTCCTTTTCTCCGATCAGCACCAGATAGATCGGTCTTCTTGTTTTTAGGGAGCCGTGGCTAGGGAGCCATTTTTACACTTTTAAAGGTAAATTTTAAAGAAACGGGAAGGTCCATGTGTCATGAAAACACAATTCCTGGATTAACAGACCCCAAATACATATATATATATATATATATAGACACCAAAATTAAATTAAAAAAACTTTAAAATAAGAAATTAACATCATTTCATTACAAATATATATTTTTGAGACCCCCCCCCTTCCTGAAAATGGTATTTTGGCTAGCACCAGCTCATTTCTTAGCGGATTTTCATTAAAAAGGTGTCAAAAAGCTCAGGAAAACAATCCTCATCAAGTAAGATGTTACTTAGCTGCAAGATGAAAGCCATTGTAATTTTTAAAATTTCCATGTGTTACTAAAAGGGCTCCCAACTCATGGCGCAAGACCTTTTGCAAAAAATAAAAATACATGTAAATAAAGATGCTTGCTAGTATGATTTGGGCATTACGCGATTCGCCGAGCGGAAGTAGCGGCCAAGGCAAAACGGCTTTGTGCTTTAAAAAAAGATCGGTAATATTGCCCTCTGTAGTTAGACCCTCCCTCGGGTCCGTGGAGAACGACTGGTAATGTAGATTACATAGCATTAAAAATCAACCCAATACACGGACCCTCCCAGTCTGTAGGCAATTTGACTTCCAGCTCCCACAAACTGCTGGAAGTTCACTTTTACGGATTTGGAGTCACGCAATCTTTCTATATACCACGTCCATGTTTTCACTACATTAACGTTTGTGTAAGCGACTAAACAACGATATTGTATCCGACCAATCAACGCAGCTTGGCAGCGCGGGGATATTTGAAAAGGCTTCCCTAGCTAAATAATGTGCAAACATTTGCAAACCGCACGCGATAATGTACGCAATGGACAATAGGCCTAAGTCCGAGTCGAGTGGTTGCCTTTTATTATTGCGCGTAACATGGGTCTATTAGACCCGTGCCACTTGAGCTCAATACCTCTCAGTTGTTGACAAGTGTCCCATCCGATCTTGCGTCACATCCCGCGGCATAGCTTTGTGCTACCATATTTGAATTGAAACTGGGGCGGGGCTTTCGTAATTGACATCGGAATCACCGTGCTTCGTTGAACGAATATTTGGAAGTGAGATCTCTAACAGATTGGACCAGTCTCGGAATCAGCGCTCAATGGACTTTCGCGTTCACTTATAATACGAGTATATTTCTATATTGCTGCATGGTTGACTGTGGTGGGTGTAATTAGTGGCGTCGATTTGTGGATGAAGAGGAATGGGTTTTTGGCATTGAAGAAAAAATTTTTTCATAGGGCATTACGTAATTATTTATTGTTACATTATCCAGAGATGGAACCGAACCGCGTTCACTTATAATACGAGTATATTTCTATATTGCTGCATGGTTGACTGTGGTGGGTGTAATTAGTGGCGTCGATTTGTGGGTGAAGAGGGATGGGGTTTTGGCATTGAAGAAAATTTTTTTTCATAGGGCATTACGTAATTATTTATTGTTACATTATCCAGAGATGGAACCGAACCGAGACTGGGGGCCAGTCTATCTGTAGTCAGAATAATTGAAAGGAATGCGAACGGTATCTAGTTTTTGTTATTCGTCTGCAGTATGTACTATCTAACTGTCGATCAACGATTGTTATGGTTCAAATAATATTTGTATAGATGAGTTGAATTCTGACGTCAATGCCTGGCAGTATGCGCACGCATCATCACAATTTCCATTGTTTTTTGCCTGGCAGCATGCGCGCGTATCATATTTTGTTCAGGGCTCGTGTTTTTAAAACTCCCGCCACATCACAATAAGGCTATTTAACAGTGTAGTGGTTGCATGGGGTTCACTCAAGCATATCGATATACCAGTCCCTTGCCTATGATGATAAACATTGAGGTCAACTCATAGACATTCCTACATTCATCAATGCACTATTTCAGAGGGTTACGTGACCTCCCTGTATAATTAAAGGAAAGGGTATGAGGGGTTATTTACTTACTATAAATAATGAATTGGTCGAACTTTTTGAACTTACCCGTGGAGAGTGCAAGACATGGAGCATAGACTACGGTACCCAAATACAAACACTGTTAAATCAATAGATTAAAAAAATTATTGCCTAGATTTTCGATCAAAGAACTTTAAAAAATTACATTTTTAATAAGAAAGTGACAAAGTACAGCGGTGGAGGATACGCTCATACTGGTAACAATAACTTGGAAAATTAATTTCACCTCTAACCTATACCATGAATAGTAGGGTGTGCAGAATGGCCGTTGGCTGGCACGAATGCATGGTAAATGGTATCGGTTTTGGCCGATAAAACCCACTCTCTCTTCTTTTGAATTGCAAAGCAGACTTAATGGAAAACAAAAATCTCGTTGTCAGTTCCGATCAGGGAGTCACCAACTGTTGGAAAATCCTACACTGACTATATATCATGGGAAAACGATACAGAGGTTAAATACGAAATTTACCGGATAATTAAAACTATACGCGGTTTCTTACTTTGTGTATGTAGAATATAACAGTCCCACATAGCCTTGCTACTCTATTGAATCGTAGTTCCAGGTACTAGAAAGAATAAAAACAATCAAAAACACAAAGACAAGTTACTGAGCTCAAAAAGAAACTTATAATTTTTTTAAACCTGTGAATCACAGGGTCATATCTTAAAATTCTGTCCATCAAAATGAACCAAAATTGCACACAGGGTTACTTCAATATTCCACTCGAAACACATGTCAGTAACCAAGCAGATTTCCAACTGACACAACATCATCATGCACTACACGGAATTCACCTTCCTGGACCACTTTCACAGCCCAATATTTGGCACCCAGCACAAGAAAAGTGTAAGAATGCTTACAAGAGTCTTGATGATAAAAGGGTGCTGTGTTTTGCTTTTCACGCACTTTCTTCAAGAAACAGGTCTTGTTCTTTACTATTCCACATACTCTTTGGGAATAAGCCCAATCGGCATTGGAAGTTTGCAATGCATTGTAGGACAGTTTTTGCAGTTTTGGGACACTTTGTCCTTTGACCTTTCAGAAAATTCAGAAATATTGGGTTTTTGTACGTACAAAATATAATCTAAAATGTTGTACAATATTTAAAACAAATATGAAAAATATTAGTATTTTATAAATTAATTATTTGGTATTTTTAATGATCAAAATTATGACAATAATAAGAAAATTAATAATAATTACGTCAATTTTCCCGATATGTCAGAGGTCAAAGTGTCCCAAAACTGGTCTCAAAAACCGGAAGTTAGAATGGCGATTGGGCTTATTATCACATGTGCAAAGATCTTATAATCATTCTCACAGATTTCTTGTGCTGGGTGTCAATTATTCGGCTGTGAATGTGGTCCAGGAAGATATTCCCTGTCAGTGCATTTTGCTGTTGTGTCAGTTGGATAACTGCTTGGTTACTGACATGTGTTTAGAATAGATTATTGAAGTAAACCTGTGCCTAATTTTTGGTTCATTTTGATGGACAGAATTTTAAGTCCTTGTCTTCAGGTCCTTGTGAAAAATTACAAGTTTCTTTTTGAGCTCAGTTTATATAGTTTATCATGGTTATAAAACAGAATTATAATGCAAATTTGATATGCATAAATTATACAACACTCTCTTTGTTGGAAATAGAACATGAGCAATTCCAATGTTACGTACACAGCACTAATCACATAAACATACGTAGCCTATGCGTAACTCGCAATTTCAATATCAAAATCAACAGAAATTACGGAAATAAGCTTGTTTTCATCTACATGCCATCACAGTTGTTTGATCGTATGTAAAGCTGAGTCATTTTTAAGAAAAGTTGAACAATGAGGGAGCTATTTATCTTAATCTTATTTGCATCTTTACAAGGGGTAGACACTTGCATAATGGTATTAGAACATCAACCAATGACAAGAAAACTTTCAACAAACTTTTTATCGTGAAATATATTAAAAGGTATAACTCATATTATTTGGCAAATTTAAAATATATTTAAATTGCGCCCTCAATTTGCACACAAATGTACAGCTAGAAATTACCACAAAAAAGCAGAAAAAATGAATAGCTTGATATAGAAACGAACATTATGTTAAAAATTGCTACAAAATATATGTGTATATAAAGTTTTTTAGTGTGACAGCTGTTGGTATTATTCAGGTCTAGAATTGAACATTATAATAATAATGTTTTGTTACAAAAATTAATGATCACATCAAACAACTGTGCCATGAAAGCGAATATTGAAATTACGAAATTTCCCTTTAACGTCTAAGAGTAGCTAATTATATCATTTGCTTTTCTGTATACGGGAACAGGTGCATGATTTACGATGTGATATGAACTTAAACTTGAGTTCTTCGAACTCCTATGTACTTGAAAGTATTTCTTTAAAGTACCAAAAGTTCAAAAAGGGCCTTGCGTTTTTAAACCTCGCCGACTTTTCGTCACACACTCATAAAGGATCCCAATGGCCTCATCCCAATGGCATAGTTCAGTAACCTCAATTAAACAATCATATAAGTGCAAAATTTGACCTCAAGTTTCAGAGTATGAGTTTTTGTACCCAAATTTTCAAAGGTCATTCAATGAATGTGCAATGTATTGGGGTTAAAGAATTGTGCCTTGAGAGATGAACATGTTGTGGATCCTAGTGACTGATTTTTGCAATTCGCGACACTCTTTCACCTTCAAATGACCATATTTTTTCAACTTATATACCTCCCAGCTCAATAAAGGTATATAGTTTCTGAAAGGAAATTGACCAAGTATGAAGATATATACTTAGAAATACTGTCAGGTATAAAGTGCTATAATGTTATATTTATTTGAATGCGACAAAACATCCATTGATACATGGGTATAAGGTCATTAACATTTCAGTGTTACCCCCACCCCTGATTTTATGTCATTTTCTGGTCAGAGTAAAATCTTTCCAGTAATATATAATTGTGTGGGGGTTACCATTTTCTTAAAATGATACAAACCTTCAAAAGGTGACCAAAACACATTTTTCTTATTGTCTTTATTGGCCTGTCAACGCCTATTAAAACAGTTTACTATTTGAATTATTTTTAACTAAATAAAAGTGTATACAATAATGTCAACTTTCTTTTGATATCAAATTCGTTGATGAACACTTATTTTGAAGGAAAATGTCAACACATTTGCACTACGACAATGACCCTGTTCACATTAGAAAATTTTCTTCTTTCGAAGAACCTCGAACGAAGATTAAAAATGTTTTTTTCCTAATGTGTACGCACTTTTCTTCCTTCGACGAAGATTAAAATTGCTTCGTTCAACGAAGCTAAAAAGGTTGTTTCGACGAAGGAATACTTCGTTCGACGAAGCTAATTTTGTAATGTGTACGCTCACTTCGTTCGACGAAGGAAATTGATCATGTGACAAGTGACCTTCGCCGGCTTTAATAATAGGCGGGCGTTAATAGCTTCGTTCGAGCTTCGTTAATTTGCATGCAATGTGTACAGTGCAATGTCTTCGTTCGTTCTTCGTTCAGCGTAATGTGTACGCATGCTTAATTAGTTAATTAAGATTAACTTATCTTCGTTGAATGAAGAAATTTTCTAATGTGAACAGGGTCTATGATGAGGTCCCCAAAATGTAAACTTGTCGTACTAGTGAGTTTGTGCAATGTGCCATATATCATATGACACTTTCCAATTGGTGTTTTAGATATCATTTGATACTCTCACATCTTTTTTATTCCAATGAGTTAAATATTGTTTACACAGCTTTTCAATATTTTGTGGCATTTTCAAATTTCCGTGAGCAAACCCCGAATTCCGTGAATTTTTCCGTATCGCGGAGAAATCGTGGCTTTAGTTTAGGGTTATGGTTAGGATTAGGGTTAGGATTGATTATGACTATGCTTAATATTAGGATCAGGTTACACGAAATAATTACATGAAGGATCGACCGTATTTCGTCCCCGGGTATTTCGCACTTTGTTTTTAGCAGCAAGTGGTTTGTATTTCTTTCATTTTCTTCATATTTTAATTTGAACTTTGAGTCATTGTTGTAAGTAAAGGCAGCTTAGAATTAAAAAGTAATTTTCCTCTGAAAAAAAAACCTAAATCATTAATTGCCTTACCGCATTCACGCTAACTAATTTCAGCTTGTAGAACATTGGCATAAATAATGACACAGTTATCCAAACTGAAGTTACATGGGAGAGTGCAAACCACCACCACATAGTCCCATTCTTATAGACTTCAGCTGGTATCCCAAGAATGGTTATCGCAGACATAAAACTCGCCAAAAGCGACATGGCCACGGGAAAGCTTTGAAGGCTACGATCAGCCATCAGGTATTCTTCCGTTGTACGTTGTCGCCCACCGCGACAGGCGAAGTATAAACCGATGGAAGTTGATACACAGAGCAATAGAATGAATAAGATGTAGTCAACTACGCCAAATGCTGGGGCGATGTCGGCAGCCATGTTGGTGTCAATATTGAAGATGTCAGACTAAGAATCGAAGAAGTGTACTGTGGAACAATGCTTTATAGCCAGCGGTCTGAAAAACAAATAAAATAACATGATGCAGTCATGTCTACAGTAGAATTCACCACGACCTTTGCAGGACTTAAACCCCATTAAAAGCTATTAAACCAAGATAACACTCATTGAAAACAGCTCAACTGATTAAATTAGATCTTCTCTGGTTGTGCACATGTGTCTGTTTTACCTGTGCGGTATCGCAATGAGCTGGTATTATAGTTTCACTTGGGTAACCGATTATAAAGGAAAGGCAAGGTAACAATGGTATGTGGGCCTTTGTTCACGAAATGAGACAATGGTCTGCTTATTGTTAACCAGCATTCTTGAAAATGAGGAACATAATGATTGTTGACTTAACACGTTTGGAAATAATTTCTTCATATTTTTTGGTGTTATCTGTCGTTTACATATCCTTCCTAAAACACAAAAGTGCGAATACTTCCAAACACCTAAATTAGCTAAAAATTTAGGACATGTTACAAAACTATATTTTCTAGAATTTCAGAGAATACTTTAAATGTAGCTTGAACCGTTTTTTTTTTTTTTTTTTTGTGGCATCCTTCAGAAGTGAGCGGTCCATTATCAATATTTTCGGTCAAATCTCCATTCAATTAAGGGGTGGTGCAATAATTATGTGTACCCCGGGGTGAATTCTCAAAATGGTCGGCCAAAAGTCGCTTGCCCCCCCCCTTTGGCCGTGCCAAAAAATCTTTACCCCCCCCCTTCCGCCGGGCCAAAAACCTTTGCCCCCCCCCTTTGACGTGCCAAAAAATCTTTGCCCCCCCCTTACACATGCAAGATTTTGGGAACCCGAATTTAAAACCTTAAATTGTCTTAACATATAATGCGAGCGCAGCGAGCAGGAAATTTTGCATATTTAAACGTGTTCGTAACGTTTTCCTACGCCTTTTTAGGGCGTAATATAGAAACGGTGCCCAAAATATGTGCCAAAATTGCTTGCCCCCCTTTTGACCTGCCAAAAATCGCTTGACCCCCCTATAATTCACCCCCCGGTGTACACATAATTATTGCACCACCCCTAACACGGGGAGTTGGCTAGCTATGAGCTAGCTATGCCTTGCCCTCACTCATATTTTACCAAAGTGCGAATATTTCTGAACATCTAACCTAGCTGTAATTTTAGGTCATGTTAGAGAAATATATTTGCTAGAAGTTTGGAGAATACTTTAAATATTGGCCGGTTATTTTTCACACAGTGATGTTAACTAGGCAAATGCCTATACTTCTAACATACACTATTTGTAAAGATCGCGCGTCAATGGTGAGAGCACTGTGTATTGTGTATAGGAAAACGGACAGTAAAGCAGTATACAGACTTTTTATTGTACGTACAATATGTACGTTATTTAATCTATTGCCATTCTATTTCCAGTAATGTTTAAGTTCTAACGAATGTTTGATGACGTAAAATCGATAATATATTTCTGCTAGATATTGTATGTAACATATTATCGATTTTTCGTCATCAAACATTCGTTATAATTTAAACATTACTGGAAGTAGAATGGCAATAGATTAAATAACGTACATATTGTACATACAATATTGTACGTACAATACTCGGAGTCTGAAGCTCGCTTAACTGCAGTATGATAAACCATCATAGAAATAATTTTATATGCACCTATTAGGAATATCGCCGGTGATTAGTTTAAACAGTTAAACGGTTTAAACAATAATGTTAAAGTTATTAAACAAATCACCGGTACGATTTCGTTAAAGTTTTAATTTTGTTATTTTTGGTCAAAAACGTTTATACATTCTAGCTGTAATAACAATAACTATATCAATTGATCTTTTGAACTGCAAACAAAAGTAATATTACGCCACAAATCCAAACAGCTGTAATTATTGCATAGTTGATGTAACTTCATAGTGACGTTGTTTCGACGTTCACAACTTGATGTCGAAACAACGTCATAATGACGTTACATTAACGTTCGGGAATAACGTTGTCACAAAACGAATACGAGTTCACAGATTTACGTACTTACAACATCCATATATTACGTTTATACGACTTTATATAACTTTTAGACGACGTTGTAACAACGAAAAATTGTTAACTGGGGTGGCTTTTGTGGATTCAGCCTACCATCATGGCGATTTCTGCCATGAAGATATCGGGGCGATGACAATGTGTGTGGCGTGGGTGTGAAGGTAGGTAGGTATTTCTCAGGGTCTGGTATTTCTGATCACAAACAGTTGTTTTGGTTCCCTAGGGATGGGGTATGAACGTTTGGATAGTATTTATTGTGGGACATTAGAGCACATCAGACATATCGAATTGCATTCTGAATACGAAGAATGTCCTGATGATATCAAATAATTTTGATTTTTTGAAATTCGCAATGTAATACACATTTTATGGCAAATCATTAAAAAATTTTGATATTTAACAGATCTGATGATTTATACTTGAAGTGTATGTAGGTGGGATGAAAAGCCGACGATCAATTGAAAATTTTGACCTTTCGTATTGAAGATATGGATTTTTTCCCCAAACACCAAAAAAAAAAAAAAAAAAGGTCTTTTGGGGAAAAAATCCATATCTTCAATATGAAAGGTCAAATTTTCAATTGATCGTCGGCTTTTCATCCCAGCTAGGCCCCTACATACACTTTAAGAATATATCATTAGATTTATAAAATTTACTTCGAGGACTGTTATATATCAAAAATGTGAAAAATATTAAATTTGTCATAAAATTTGTATTATATCGTGAATTTCAAAAAATGAACATTATTTGATATCAGAAAGACATTCTTCGTATTCAGATATGTCTGATGTGCTCTCATGTCCACAAAAAATACTGTCGAAACGCTTAAAACGCTCATTCCAGATCCCTTAAATTTACGGAAAATTTCGAAATAATGCGGTCCGTTTTTACAGTGTATAGCTACGTCTGTAGACAAAAATAAAACATTTTTTCAAACATAAGATGAACTCTTAATACTAATCATGCTAATAGTGTGCAGCTAGCTGTGCACAGTGAGCAATATACGTGAGGCGTAGTCACTAAGGGAGTATTCAGAAATAGTCCTACATTGGTTGGGGTTGGAAAAAATGTAGGGGTCATAAAAAAGGAGGTTAAAAAAGTTTAGGTGTGTGTACAGAGGGGTCAACAAGTTTTTTGTATGTATACATGTAGGGGTGTAAAAATATTTCGGAGCTTCGCTCGCAAATGTCCCGATCCCTTGAGTAGGTTTAAAAAAATTAAACATGAAATTTTCAGCCCCCTCCCCCCCCCCCTACCACCACCAATATTTCTGAACACTCCCGAATAGAAAGAATTTCATTGATTATCAGCGTATCACAAAATATCAATCCCATGGTGCATTGCGGTACCGACCCGACACCGGGCTGCGCCGTGAGACCACTGATCTGCGTGAGACTCGGTGGCATGCAAAACTGAGTTGAGTGAGTTCCCATGGTTTACAATCCAATTCCATGCATGCATGCCTTTGCGGATCAAGGGTTTTTTAAACTTTTTTTTTTCAGAAAACATAATTTTACTAATTTAGTAAACTTACCCCTCTGACTCGAAACTGTCTACGGTAATAAACATGATTCAGTTTTACATGGAGGGGCAGTGGACGGGGACGAAAATTTGGCTTTGCCCCCTCGCATTAAAAGTCCAAGGCTGGCTACGGTCCTGTGGATGGACATAATTTTAACACAAATGCCTGAAGGTACGTATGTTCCAATAGAAAGACCTCTGTTTTTGGACAGAGCGCTGAAAGACCAGGTGAAAGACCATTGATTTTGATTATTTCAGCGCCAAAAATTTCTTGTTCCTCACCCCCATTTTGGCTCATAATTATTGCACAGCCCCTAATACATTGAAGGCCTACGGTGTCCGATTGGTGCCCCGATCGGCTTACATTTTACGAGTGCACATATAGGCCTATATTTACGCAATGTAATATGGGAAAGCATGAAATTGACCTTCGCTGGAAGAAGCAAGCAGTATGCTAAATTCTGTCGTCGACGAAGTTCACAGATCATCTAATTTGGCACAAATCAACATTTTTAAAGTGCGTTCGGGGAGCTTAAATTCGTTGGCTATACGGAGAAACGTTAGTTTGAAATGATCATTAAATTGTTAATACACCTTTGATCCATTATCGTGGACTTCATTATGTTCAAGTTCACGGTGCAAACAGAATGGGACCAAGAATCTTAATTCCATAGAACACTTTTAATATTGTAATAATTGAAGACATCATGAGGTGGTACTACACCCGGCACCCCTTGATAAATTTGTGACTATTTTTGCATTTTTCTCAAAAAATAATAACACACTGTTACTGGTAACAAAAGTTATGTATATTATTGAGGCAAGGAATCCCGTTACTACACTGGAATTGCAGTGACTCAAGACAAGCGGTACATTATTCATTAGAGAATGAATTTGGAGAAAACCTTCTGATAATTACAAACACTCGCTGAGCAGCAAGACCTTCCCTCTAAGCTTTTAATCCGATAAGTTGATTATCTATTTGTTTTCATGAATTGGAAGACATTCTTTGATGTATTACTGAGCTCAATCATCTGAAATTACTGGAGCGTGAGCCACCCAGGCTGGTGGCTCAGCATAGTATTTTATTAAGAGAAGGTTTTCTCCAAATTTGTTTCCTAATGTAATAGGCTATGAAAAGAAAAGAGGTACCACTTTGTTGACATATTTGTGATGTTTAATATGTCCCAACTAATAGCCTATCTAGATGGAACCAGCATGATGAACCAAATTCAGTGTGTTTTCAGGTCAAGAGAGTAATTTTGAAATATAAATGTCGTATTCAGACATAATTATTTATATTTAAAGTCCCCTATATAATAACGCCATAATAAACGTTATTTAAACGGCCAAAATAAAATAGCCAGTGGGGTTTATTCCACTTGTTATTTCGGCTTAAAATGAACAGAAATCTTTGTTTGTTTGTTTGTTTGTTTGTTTACCCAGGTTGGTCCGAGGGACACAAGCTAAATCCATGGGAAACCCGGACCGTTCCAAGTTCAATACAATAAAAAAAATATTAAAAATGCACAAGCCTGGATAGCCAGTGTATATGCTGGCCCCAGATTCCTGTTTTTTATATTTCAGCATTATGCAAAGAATAACAACATTTTAATTTCATGGAAATCGTACGTTATGGCTTTAGGTGTAAGTTAGGACACGGTTAAACATTACAGATATGATATGTCAAAACAATCTGCAGGTTTGCAAAAAAAAGTTCAAAAGACCATACATATATGGCATAAGAGAATAATTAGACATAGCCTGCTATAAATGGTGTTTAATGCAAACTTCATAGCCTAACGTTGGTTTTTTTTGTTTGACACACAGGTGTCAGACAACGCAGTCTTTAAATCAACACTAAAAGTTTTATCTAGGCCTATCTATATAAAAAGAAGCCATGGGATCCAGAGGATCCAGATTATTACGTCACTTATGCCTACGGCGAATTAACAAAGATGCATATTGGGTCATCTTTAATAAATTATGCGCGGTAAATTTGAATCACTATAAATAGCACCAGTTGCTGTTTTACATTAGGACTGCGTAAACGATGTATTCAAGCTTATTCAAAACTCAGAGATCTTGAAGATAATCAACAAATTCGACCAGAATAAAAGCGCAGGTCATGACGACATAGGAAACTTCGTTATAAAAAAAACTAAATGTCAGTCCTCCTCCACACTTCTGGCGGAAAAAAAATATGGGTTCACCCATTTGGACCAGCAATTTGAGCGCTCTTCCCCTTTAAAAAAAAATAAATCCACTGAGTTGAAATAAAACAATTTACATTGCTCTGGTCCGCGTCCGTCGGATTTGTCCCAATAAGTCTTGGAGCTTCTTGGGACAAACTTTATTGCATTGACAACTATCAAGAAGAAGTAATAGTGAAAAACAATATTTTCCTGCTTGTGTATAATCCGTAAAATCATGCGCATTTTGTAGCTGTGGTGTCCGTATAGTTTCAGTATATCATAATCATATCATTCCGTGACATAACTTATCACCCGCACCGTATACAAATACCTACATTTTAAGGTTCAAATCTTATCAAACTTACTTTTGTATTTGTTCCTCTTTGTGTTGTCCTCTCTCGAGTTGATCTGACAGTGTCTGGGCTTGAGCTATACCAGATTTTAACGAATTATCTGAAGTACAAATTATGGAGTATTATCACGTCATGGTCTCCCTCCATCCAACAAGCAAACAATTTCTTTTTACCTGGGGAATTTGAAATTTACCTGTACCTATAAAACTCAAATGAGAGAACAAGTATGCTATAAACCTTTTTAACCTCAGTGCAAGACCCCATGTCATTCCGTACCCATTTCATCAGTAAAAGGAATTATAATAGGCCTATACATGTATCATCGTATTACGATGAAACAAGGGGCTGTACAATAATTATGTGTAGTACGGTACCATTGCAGGGTGGTGAATTCTGAAATTCTGGTCGGCCAAAAACCGCTTCCCACCTTTCGACATGCCAAAAATACTCCCCCCTTCAACATCCCAAAAAGTATTTGCCCCCTCTCCCCTCTAGCTTCCGGCGAAACCCAAAATATATTTACCCCCCCCACACACACACACTTTCGTCGAATTGGATTCAAAACAGGGCAGTGTTCGGGTTTGGGTTCGGATACTTTCTGTGCGCCATATAGTAGTATAAGGGACCGTTCACAAACACTTGTAAGGGGGGGCCTGAAGCAAAAAAATTTTATCGCGAAATTTGTTCCCCCCCCCACTTTACAGACCTCAAAAATTTCAGGGCCCCGCTTTTTGACATGATAGTTATGGGTCAACCCCATAGAAAAGCATATAAACTCAATTTTTCTAGGAAAATTTGTGGGCATTTTTCATGGCCCCCCTTAGGAGGGTCAAAATTTTTCAGGGCCCCCCCTTTTGCATCAGCCCCACCCCCTAACAAGTGTTTGTGAACGGTCCCTAAGTAGTGACAAAGGCTTTATACTAGAGCTTGAGGCGTTGTCCGAAAGCTTGAACCATCCTAACATTGATTTTCAAAATGGGAACGGATTGTAAATTTGGGACATAATGCCCTCTACTACCAGGTCAATTAAGGCCCTATTGCACCGTATCAAACTCGGCTCAAGTTACTTCAATTATACCGGTATTAGTTTAGCTGCTAAGCTTCCAAATTTGGTAAAATTGTGCATTTTGTGATAAAAGTATGGAGTATACAGTTCAAAGTTTATTTTAAGATGTGGAGCCATTTCAAATTTGACCCCTAGTGACCTCTAGAGCTAGAGGTCATGAAAGGTCACACAGGGGTAAATGAGAAAATCTTGTCAACATATAGGACTACACCAAATTATTCGTCTGATCACAAGGATTTCACCCGGGGGAGGGGGCACTTCAATTTGAAATGGATATAGGTGTAGGGCTGGCACTTTCGCACTAAGGGGCATTCGAAGAGAGCAAAATGTAAAAAATATGGGGTCATTGGGTGAGAGCATGATTTTTGGCATTCGGTGAGAGCAAAATGTAAAAAATATGGGGTCATGCATTGGGTGAGAACATGACCTTTTTTTTAAATGGAATCTTTGGGTGAGAGCCGAAACAGCGCAACAGAAACCTCGAATTTCTAGTTCTAAATGGCTTCAAATTTCTTTGTTTTATCAAAATAAGTGACAAAATCAGTGATAACTGAAAGTTGCTGTTAAAATTGAACAAGTAAGGGTCTTTGGGTGACAGATCAAATTAAAAAATAAGGGGTCTTCTGGTGACAGAACATGTGTTCGTAAAAAATATGGGGTCTTTGGGTGACAGCGATGCTGAAAAAGGGGTCTTAACAGCCATACGCGTCACCTCCAAAGTTGGAGTGCCCCCCTGCCTCCGGTGGATTTCAAACATGTGTAGTTTGTGCTATACGACCTATCGTTACAGAGTTATTCTACAAAAACCTCATTTTTGGGTAAAAACAGCATATTTTTGGTTGTACAGGGGTAAAATTTTTGCTGAACCATGAAATGGTATCAGCCTATATTAGTGTATGTTACTTACTTGCTTACTTACTTGCTTACTTAGGCCCTACTTACTTACTTACTTACTTACCAACCATTTGGTCTGAAATGGACATATCTTTAAATGCCACGAAGGTATATGAACCCCCAAGTGGTGTCAATGTCAAATGAGGAAGGAGTAAAGAATATAATAAAAATATTTCCTAACGTCAGAGGTCATCCAAGGGGTCACAGGGGTCAAAAAAGGTCATTTTAACCGAAATGCTCCAATTGACCAGAAATTTATATGCAATGATCCTTATGACATTCTAAACATATTTTAAATATTTTAAAATTCAGTTAAGGTCATTAAGGGGTCAATAAAGGGGTCAAAGGTCAAGTTTTCAAAATGGTCCAATTAAGCTGAAATTTAAATGCAATGATCCTTATGACATTCTAAACATGTTTACTATGTTATAAAATTCATTTAAGGTCATTCAGGGGTCATAAAGGGGTCAAAGGTCAAGTTTTCAAAATGCTCCAATTGAGCTGAAATTTAAATGCAAAGATCCTTATGACATTCTAAACATGTTTAAAATAATTTGATATTCATTTAAGGTCATTAATGGGTCATAAAGGGGTCAAAGGTCAAGTTTCCAAAGTCATTAAGGGGTCATAAAGGGGCCAAAGGTCAAGTTTCCAAAAATGCTCCAATTGAGCTGATATTTAAATGCAATGATCCTTATGACATTCTAAACATGTTTAAAATATTTTAAAATTCATTACAGGTCATTAAGGGGTGATACATGTACCACAATATACTGCCAAAGCCCATGGTTCAGCTATAGTACGGTAACCGCTCTAGTTAATTTGCTCAGAGTCTGATTTTTGCCCAAATTTGTGGCAAATTACGTGTCTTGACATAAGAATCCAGAAACAGTATAGTACTTATTTACCATCTAATAAGTACTCTTTACTTGTTATTTGCAATGGAGGTCAACGATCAGCCAGCCAATGGCATTTGACATTTTTGCTGAACCATGAAATGGTATCAGCCTATATGAGTGAATGTTACTAGCTTACTAGCTTATTGGTATCAGCCTATATGAGTGAATGTTTAGCTTATAAAGAATATAATAAAAATATTTCCAAACGTCAGAGGTCATCCAGGGGTCACAGGGGTCAAAAAGGGTCATTTTAACCGAAAATGCTCCGATTGAGCTTAAATTTAAATGCAATGATCCTTATGACATTCTCAACATGTTTAAAACATTTCAAAATTTATTTAAGGTCATTAAGGGGTAATAAAGGGGCCAAAGGTCAAGGTTTTCAAAATGATCCAATTGAGCTGAAATTTAAATGCAATGATCCTTTATATGACATTCTAAACATTTAAAAAT
Source organism: Amphiura filiformis (assembly GCF_039555335.1). Lineage (NCBI taxonomy): Eukaryota > Metazoa > Echinodermata > Ophiuroidea > Amphilepidida > Amphiuridae > Amphiura > Amphiura filiformis. The sequence goes on along the minus strand of NC_092639.1, from coordinate 26,067,326 downwards.
ATTTTAAAATTCATTTAAGGTCATTAAGGGGTCATAAAGGGGTCAAAGGTCAAGTTTTTCTAAATGCTCTACTAGTAATTGAGCTGAAATTTATATGCAATGATCCATATGACATTCTAAACATTTTAAAAACATTTTACGATTCATTTAAGATCATTAAGGGGTCATAAAGGGGTCAAAGGTCAAGTTTTCCAAAATGCTCCGATTGAGCTGAAATCCTTATGACATTGTTTTAAATATTTTACAATTCATTTAAGGTCATTAAGGGGGTCATACAGAGGTCAAAAGTCAAGTTTTCAAAATGCCAGCTTTCCACGATCAAGGTATATTAAAACGGCAATTAATGAAACGGTCTTATTAAAATTAATACTATCCAGCACAGTATTGCTGCTTGATCAGATCGTCACAGTCATCCGCCTAACTTACCTCGTGCCCTTGCAAAGGGCACAGTTACTCTACTTTATTTTATATTCTTTACTTTTCCTCTTTCATTAACACCACTCGGGCGGTCATACCTTCGTAGCATTTCGAGATTATGTCCATTACAGACTCCGGGTGACAGTGGTATAGGCCTATACCACAATATACTGCCGAAGCCACATGGTTCAGCTATAGTGCGGTTATCGCTCTAGTTTAGCCTTTAATTAACACCATGTTTGTCAAAAATTGGAGCAAGTTGAAATTTTTACCCTTGTAGGGCCTAGCTGCAACCAAAACGTGCCATTTTTACCCTAAAATGAGGCTTTTGTAGAATAACTCTGTAACATAGGTCATAGGTAGCACAAATTATACATTTTTCAAATCCTGGTGATCTGACGAATATTAAATTAGGTGTACCGGGTATCTGTTAAGAAGATTGGAGCATTTTCACATTTGTACCCATGTGTGACCTTTTGTGACCTCTAGAGATCACTAGGGTTCAAATCTGAAATGGCTCCACATCTTAAAATAAACTTTGGGCCATGTATACTTCATAATGTGGACACTCTCATGCTTTTATCACAAAGTGCACAATGATCAAGCTATAAGCAGCTGTACTAAATGAAGCTTGATGGCCAATAGGTAGACTTCTCCGTATTCCACTTGCCCATTTTACATACTCTGGCTATTTACATTTAAAGCAATTTAAGCATAAAACGCTGATTTGTATTAATTTGTGTGCAATTGATAGATTTTCACATCTGATATTTTCAGTCGATCACCAATTCACCATACTCCCTCTGTTTGTTAGCTTCCATGTGGATTTTTTACTCGGGCTTTCGCGATCATTATTAGTGGCAGATTCCAAAATACAGAATTGTTTAGTATTGAAGTGAGCCATTATAATAAGGGGTGGTGCAATAATTATGTGTAGGCCTACCCCGGGGTGGGAATTATAGTGGGGGCAACAATTTTTTGGCAGGCCAAAAGGGGGGCAAGCATTTTGGCAGGTCGAAAGGGGGGTCAAGCGATTTTTGGCTGGTCAAAAGGGGGTCAAGAGATTTTTGGCAGAGATATTTTGGGCACCATTTCTATATTACGCCCTAAAAAGGTGTAGGAAAACGTTAGAAACACGTTCAAATATGCAAAATTTCCTGCTCGCTGCGCTCGCATTATATGAAAAGACAATTTAAGGTTTTAAATTCAGATTATGAATGTTTTGAGTCATCCAGTAGTATAAAATAGACAAAAATATGAATCAAATACTGGACTCACCAACGATTTTTTCAGTAACGTTGCGACCCGTTCACCGGGTCTTCATCAGACTGCGCAGAGACTTGACTGATGGTTTGGTCACGTGATGGTAATCGGCGAAGAACTGATGAAAAACTACGCACTGAGCTCACAAGAGAGACATATGATCAAGTAAAGAAGTTCACCACAGATACGCAACTAGCGCAACACAAACTTGTTAAGGGGTTGTTTGGAATGACAGGTGAGTCAGGGGTCAAAAACAAAATTTTTACCTTTTTGACCTCAGCACATGTGTATGTATGATCTGCCATACAAAAATTAAAAAAACAATACCTCAAAGTATCATTTTTAATGTTTTTGTCATAATCACGCTTTTCTACAAATTTCATCTGTTTGTACCGGGGGCGTGTCTGTTGCCAGGTAGGCCTACATGACAGCATAGACACACGTTACAACCTTGAATAATAATACAGAATTGTGACGTTATATTCTTCTTAACCTATCTTAGAACTGCCTATTATTTCAATTGTTATACTGTTCTGGTTGGTTTATTGCATATACTGTATAGAAATTATGCAATATGACGTCGAGCATGACAGAGTCATCTTCATTCAAATAAAATTCAGGTACCCGTAAGGTACCACGGAGCAATTCGCACGATAATACAATAAAACAGATGAAAGGTATGAATGGTTGTGGAATCGAATTGCAGACCTGTCCCTCTGTCACCTTAGAACTGCATCTCGTAGGCAATGGTAGGTAATAAACCAGCCGGAACGGTATAACAATTGAAATAACAGCATGTCTTGGTCTCAATTCAAGATGTGCAATTTGGACACACCTACTCGTTGGCTGATTTATACTTCAACAGTTCCTCAAAGCAATATCAGAAAAGCCACTATCTCATTGTTCATTGGCCCGCAGTATGCGCTCGCCCTGGGGCACTCAACTTTAGAATTGATGGGTAGGCCCTATATGTGCCTACAAGCGTCGCGAAGTAGGCGCATATCAGTACAAAACGTTGGGGTTTTTAATAAAAAAAGGGTCATTATGTACAATCAAAATGAAAAAGGGGTCATTGGGTATAATATTTTGAAAACTGAAGGTGCCTGGTCATCGGGTATAGTCGGCTTCAAAAGAGAGGCATATATTGACAGGCACATACCGTCACCTCTAAAGTTGATGCCCCCGGGTGCTCGCATTATATTTTGTTCATGGCTCGGCTTTTAAAACTCCCACACATCACAATAAGGCTATTGAAAAGTGTATAGAATAGCTAATGATAGACCGGTCCCTGCGATTAGTCGCGGACCCGAGCGACAATATAGTAAACACATCGAGTTTATAACACAAGTGACAGTAGTCGTGAATTATGGAGGGTTTCATTGAACTTCTACCAGCAAAATATGGAATAATACTAACACAAGACACCAATCGAGATGATGATACCAGCCATAATGAAAGGCTTGTATTTGACCTTCTTATGAATCCAATTTCGTGGCGAGAAGTTAAAAAGGTAATGTATATTTCAAGAAATTTGGGTTCAAAAATTCCGTATCAGCTCGTATCATCAATTCCGTAAATATGGCGTATAGAGGCACAACTTGACAATAAACTGAACTATTTAAACGTAAAGGACGCACTGGATACACATAAATTTGTGTTTCCTTGCTGGCGGAATAGTTGCAAAACTCTTTTTTGTCTATAAAAGTTGGACAATTTATGAATTATGATTGGCAAAATAGCGAAAGGAAATAGACTTTTCCAACCATGTAAAACTACACTGGGTTGTTGACATGGTCGACATACATTAAGGCATACGCATGTTCCTAAAGTAGGAGGTAAGTACTATAATTAATTGTTTAAAGTGCTCAACATACCAGCAAAAATTCATAGGGTCATCAGAGTACAGGGACTTTGTGAAATACTGGGTTCAAAATAAAAGTGCGTCAGCCGATATGCAACATCAAATATAAAAGCCGATTTACATAATTTCCCATGACCTTACAGAAGTGATCGTGCTCAAATATAAAACTATAGAGTTTGGTCCTTGATATGCACCATCAATTGTGTACTTGTGATCAATATTGCTAGGCAAACAATCACAGCAAACATGCCAAAATCCTCCCATTTCTCCTCCATTAACACACATATAAACCCATCCCTTAAAGATCGTCAAATTGATAAATTCTCAAAGTTAAAGCAATCCGGGAAGCAATCTCGTTCTGATTTAGATCTTAATTGGCGGAATAGTGGAAAAAACATCTCCCATGAGGACAAGGAAAAGTGGGTAAAAAACCTTTCTAACAGAGACCTTACAGAAAGTGAAACATCGATCCTTGCTAAAGGTCTTGGTTATTGTGTTGTTGATCGTAAAATTCCAAATGCTGAATACATCACTGCCACTGAATCGGCCATTAAACAAGCGAACCTTGACAACTCAAAAGCTGAAGAACTTAGACACAAAGTTAACACCCCGGTCCCCGCACTCCGTGCATCCGCGGGTATTCATGCTTGTCGGTGAACTTTAAAAACACACCCTTTTGCATCTCATTTCGCGAAGTTTTTAGGGGGAAAACACCCTTTTTTAGCGATTTCGCGAATTATTTGCCCTACGACAATACCCCTATTTTCGCTAAAACGCGAACGATATTTCTAATATACCCTTTTCTGGCAGAAACACGTAGGCTGCTCGATGAAAATACCCTTTTTTTCAATTTCGCGAACATGCGGTTTGAAAAAACACCCCTTATTTTGTGTGTTTCGCGAATCGCGTTTCTTCATCTGAAAACACCCCTTATTTCGCGAAATTTTCGACGAGCATGAATACCCGCGGATGCACGGAGTGCGGGGACCGGGGTTAACACAACCATCCGTAACTCCAAGCCTCCTCTATCTAACATCACTAAAGAGGAAAATAAAGCGCTTATTGATCTCGGTAAGGACAAGACTATTACTATAGTTCCCAGCGACAAGGGCCGTTGCGCAGTGGTACTTAACACAGCGGATTATGATTCCAAGTGCCAAAATTTATTGAACGACCAGCAAACTTACAAACGTGTTGGATACAATCCTACAAGTGGATACAGAAAGAAGGTCACAGATTTTACCAATAAATTATGGACTACGGGAGCGGTCACTAATGTTGAAAAGCATAGTTTGAATCCCCCCACTGAACCCACTGTTCCCGCGTTCTATGGCTTACCAAAGATTCATAAGCCCGAACCGATCCCGGTACGACCTATAGTAAGCAGCATCGGTTCAGTTACCTACAATTTGGCCAAATACGCCGCCAAGGTTCTTGCTCCATTGGTCGGCAAAACGCCCCACCATATTAAGAACAGCCAAGCTTTCGTGGATACTGTCAAGGACATTAAGTTAGAACAAAACGAAATCATAACATCTTACGATGTTAGCGCATTGTTTACATCCATTCCACCGGATGATGTTCTCAAAGCAGTTACCAATTCGCTTATAAATGACCCACTCAGTGAGCGCACAAATCTGAATGTTGAACAATTGTCTGAGTTGGTTGATATTTGTCTGAATACCGCGTATTTCTCGTACAAAGGGCAATACTACAAGCAGATCCATGGCTGTGTCATGGGATCCCCCCTTTCACCAATTGGTATTGACATACGTATGGAAGAATTTGAGCAATATGTCCTGAAGACCTTTCCAGGCAAACCTCCAAGACTCTGGCTCAGATACGTGGACGATACATTCGTTGTTATCGATCAGAACGAACAAGACAACTTTTTCAAGTATATCAATCAAGTTGACTCCAACATTAAGTTTACTCAGGAAAGTAGTAAAGACAATCGGCTTGCTTTCCTAGACTGTCTTGTTCAAGTTAACCCTGATAACACCCTTAGTACTACTGTTTACAGGAAACCGACCCATACTGACCAATACCTTCAGTTTGGGTCACATCACCCCCTTGTGCACAAATTAGGGGTGATCCGTACCTTATATCATCGCGCGGATACCATTATTTCTGAAGAAAGTGACGTTCAGAAAGAAAAGATCACGTCCGCAGTGCCCTTCAACAGTGTGGCTACCCAGACTGGGCTTTCGAGAAAGCCGCCACAACCAAAGACACCCCACAACAAAATAACACGGGAGATGTCATTGCTAGCAAAGCCAGAGTTACTATACCTTACTCCACAGGCCTTTCAGAGAGAATCAAAAACACTTTCAAGGCATTCGGCATTGCTACCTCCTACAAGCCCTCTAATATTTTACGGAGCAAACTGGTGCACGTAAAAGACAAAATTCCAAAAGACAAACAGTCTAACCTAGTTTATGGACTCACATGCTCTGAAACTAGCTGTGCCCAGTCTTATGTAGGAGAGACAAAACAGTCTATTAAAGCTCGCTTCAATCAACACCGGAGAGGAAGTTCAAACGAAAACCAGGACTCCGCAGTCTTCACCCATTCAAAACTCTCTGGCCACCAATTCAATGCCGACGACATCATAATCTTCGACAAGGAGGAGAGGTGGTTTGAGAGGGAGTGAAAGAATCCATCCGGGAAAGAGCTGAGCAGCCAGCACTCAACAAGAAGGGGGGCCTCCGTTTCCTGCTATCACACGCCTGGGACCCCACCGTGAAACTACTTCCTCGCCGATTACCATCACGTGACCAAACCATCAGTCATGTCTCTGCGCAGTCTGATGAAGACCCGGTGAACGGGTCGCAACGTTACTGAAAAAATCGTTGGTGAGTCCAGTATTTGATTCATATTTTTGTCTGTTTTAAATTCAGGTTCCCAAAAATATTGCTGGGGGGGGGCAAAGATTTTTTGGCACATCAAAAGGGGGAGGGGCAAAGGTTTTTTGGCACATCAAAAGGGGAGGGCGAATTTTTTTGGCACGGCCAGAGGGGGGCAAGCGATTTTTGGCAGACCATTTTGAGAATTCACCACCCCGGGGGTACACATAATTATTGCACCACCCCTAATATGCAAGATATGTTTCATTCGATAACTTTTATTGTCACTAATCATCTAAATCAAAGTATTCTATAGGCCTGCTTTGATCTAATTACCGGTATATAAACTCTTTATGACCATTTTTGAATACTGATCTCAGCTATAATAGCTCGATGCCCAATAGTTGCTGACCGAGTTGGCCTTCACTGAAAACGAAACTTGGTGTGACTAACTAAGGAAAAGTTAGTTAAAACAATGTCAAGTACGACTAACCTGTAACTAATACGACTGGACTGGACTAAACTATATGTTAGTAGGTCATGATACACTAGGGACTTAACTATCAAAATACTAGTTCAACCTTGACCTACTAATATAATAAATTAGTTCAACTAGACCTACTAGAGCTTACTATATCCCAATATATTAGTAGAGTCCCTATAGGGACTCTACTAATATATTGGGGTGTTCTACTATATGGGCTCTACTATCAAAAACGATGTCAAGTAGGCCTAGGCCTACGACTATTTTTTTTAATAGGGCATTCTGTACTAATGTTCGACTAGTTCAGCTGACTGAACTAGTCTGTGGAACTAGACCAATTCTAGCCCGGTAGAAGTGGTCGAAGATATGGAAACTTACGTTTTATTGACCTTTTTTCCCAACCTTGTATTTTTTAATAACTTACAAACCGTTTTAGCATGGTTAGAATTTGAAAAACAGATTTGGCCCCGTTTTTTGAGCCCTGTTTTCTACTACACACGGCATAATGAAGGTTTCCACGAATTCGGCAGCCATGGCAGCCTCAACCATGCATGCACAAACCCACGGTCCATGATCATGACATTTGTGTTCCGATTTACAATCTCATTTCAAATTCTAACGGTTTGTAAGTTATTCAAAACAAGCTTGGGAAAAATGTCAATAAAACATACCTTTCCATTTCTTCGACCATTTCTAACAGGCTAGAATCGGGGCTAAAATGTCCATCTCAAGACGCTACATGTGCTATGTCTACAGCTGCATGTGTGAAATGTCGTCTATAAGCTAGTAGAGACTAGCTCTACTAGCTTAATTTGTCATAAGAGTCATGCCATGTGATCAAAAGAGCGGTAAATTCAACTTTAGTACAACCCTTGGTACGGCCCACAACCATGATTCGTTCTACCAATTCGTAAAGCCAGAAAAGTTAGTTGGACCAACTTTTGCGGTGCAACTAATTTTCACTTATTAGTAAAGTACTATAATTCGGCATGTCCGTACTAACAATTTCCCTCACTGCATGCTGTACTAGCCAAGCATAGGCCTACTAGATGGACGTTTAGTCCGACATTAAAAACTAGTTTACCAGGGGAAACTAGTGGTCCTACTAAACAAAAGCTTAGTTCAGCTTACATAATACGAGTTTTTGTTTTCAGTGTTCATATAGGGCTGGCATTTTCTTCGGAAGGGGGGGGGGGGTCCCAAATATGTCAGTGACCGGAGTAAATTTTATGACACCCCCTCCCCCATTGCGGCCAAAATATTTTATGATCCCCCTATCTTGGGTCGAAAATTTTTATAACCCCCCCCCCTCCCTTCCACCAAAATTTTGCATTATATAGCTACAGTATGCACATTTTGATCTGAGTCGTCTCATGGCGTAGCGTCATAGGGGAACGGGGGGGGGGGGGGCACGTGCCCCCCAATCGATTGCAAAATTAGTAGAAAATCCCATAAGAAAATTGCCAAAAAACGGCTTGTGCCTCCCCAATCAGACCTGGTGCCCCCCCAAGCGGATGACCCACGCTACGCCACTGAATTGTGAAATTAAAGAATGTTGACACCAGCCCTTAATAATTCTATACCGTAACCCCCCCCCCTAATTTTGGGTGTTAAAAATTCCCCGCCCCCCCTATATTTGGTCTAAAAATTCTATGACCCCCCCCCCTAGTATATTTAGCTGAGACGAAAATACCTTTAGATATTTAGGACCCACCCCTTCCGAAGAAAATGCCACTATGCCAGCCCCTTATCCGTCGCGTCCAGGCCCGTACGCAGGGGGGGGTGCGGCAGGTGCGACCGCACCTCCCAAATTTGGTTTTTACGCTTTTTGATCAAAAAGGTCCAAATTTGGGGAAGAAAGTCCACTTGTCACAAACCGCACCCCCCTTGGAAAAAAAGTCCACTTTATCAAAATCAGCACCCCCCCAAAAAAATCCTGACGGGCCTGGTCGCGTGGCATAGGCCTGCATGTAATCCGTTTGGAAAATCCCCAGTTTTAACTTTTTGAAATCAATGGTGCTGGTGTGTGTTGCCACAATGAAATTTACAAATGCATCGGCAACACTGCTTGAGCACATCCAAGATGGCGGCCTTCTTGCATCCACATCGGTACATTTGTAGACATAACATATCGACGAATTTGCCCCATTTTCCATCGTCATAGGATAAGCTAAGAAATATACAAGATGTCTAGACACCGGAATGTTCGTGGAATGAACTATGATGATGGTGAGTGGTTAGAAAATGTCTAAAAACAGGTGTGCAGATACCGGCCGGCATCAGACAGGGTCTAATTTACTAAGTCCGAATATTCAGACCCAGAACAAAATATTAATTTCTGACATGATCGTGTACTGGGTCTGAACTGTTTCCATATGAAATCTTGATGGCAAATTGGACAATAGAAGCACATGGTTCTACGTGATAGCTTTTTAATCCCTATTCAGGTAACGTGAATCACGCTATTGTGGACCATCCTTCTGATACTGAGTGTTTGGACAAGCGGAACGGTTTTTTGTCTACCTCTCTGTTTGTAAACAAACCAGGAGGTCGAAATCGTCCTCCTCACCGAATACGAAAGTCAGCGTAATAGTACGGCACTGGGTCTAATTCTGCATAAAACCGGGCAACGTTATTTCTATAGATCTGCTGCGCATTCAAATTGCATTGTATTGCATCGTAATTTCATTTACACGAGTGTCTACATGTATGCTAATTATGTTTACACAACATGAACTCACGTGTTTTCAAGCAAATTCGCCGATAATAGGTGATCAAAAGCGATCGGAATGTTACAAAAGTACAGATCGCATTCAGCTTACTTTAGGTAACCCAGGCAAACCTTAGTTAACACATTTGCTAGTCAGCCAAATTCGCCGACAATGTCAATGCATATTTACATAGAATTTAGAAATTTAAAACAACTGGCCGAAGAAGGAAACGTACATAAATATGTTTTCTATACTTCACTTGACCCAAATATATGATTTTTTATGGTGATAAGTCTTTCGCACATGGAATTTTAGAGGATTTGGATAGCAGTTCCATTAAAAAAGCTGCTATCATAATGAGACTAAGATCTAGAAACACCCCGAAATGCCGTTTTGGGAATTTTGCTAGCTGAAACTTTTTGATGAAAGTCAATCTTTGACAAGATGTAACTTTGCTACGGAAAGTGCTATGAAAAACTGGTTTTCAGTTTTGGCTTTGTTTACTCAGTCAAGGGCTTTGATTTGATATATAAAATGATGCAGTTTGATGGCAAATTTGAATTCACCTAGCATACCTACTTACTTCATATGAGATGATCTTTGGAAAAATACGGCATAATTTGTCTTGGTGTTTGCGGAATGCCATGCAGTAAAATATTAATACGTTGTGGCAATTCATGATTGACAACTAACAATCGGTGTGTCCTTTGTATCCTCCACTGTCAATTTCTTATCCACTCACTAATCCTCACAAAGCTTTGTGTTGATTACGTAATGTGTGGAGGCAAATTGCAATAAGTACAATGAAATAATGAGAAGGGCGGGCTCCGAGGCGGGTTTCTTCTTCATCTTACGTAACAGTTTTGTTCTCCAAAAAAACCCGGAAGCTTGTCGTTTGGAGCTCTAGCTGAAATACAGCAAGATAATGTAAGATAGTAAATGTAAACCTGTATTTTAGCTAGAGTATCTCGAGCTAGCCGGCATCTAGCATCTGCAATCCCGGGCTGCAATCCAATCTGCATGCATGCAGCATTAATTGTACCCTGAGTAAGGATAAACACTTGTGCTGAACGTGAAATTGGTCACTTATCGCTCACTGTTCAAAATGTGACATCTACACCAATTACAGTCCCCGAAACGGTCTACTTTTTAGCCGACCTCAATTCCGAAACATTTAGACAAGTGATAGTTAAAAATGCGATCCCCAACTTGGCGGGACCCAACCCTTTGGTTACCTTTGCCCTTTGGACGAATTTGTAGAATCTCCGCGGAGTCTCTGTGTCTGAAATTCCCCGGTACAAACATCGAAAATGTCGCAATTCTCAGTCCCGGTGATGATACTATATCCACAACGCTGTTTTCATACATGAATATGCATATCTCTGACCCCCATGACCCCTGTAAGGTCAAAAACGTGGCGTTGATTTCAACCAATCCGATCCACCGATTGTGATACTGACGTCATATCTGAGGTGACCAGGAGGCAGGAGATACCATTTTGGTCAACTGAACTTAGACTTCTCCGTAGTCCACTTGCCATTGTGGTATATTCAGAATTACCTTTGCATTTAGAACTCCGATTGTGTGCACAATTGATAGATTTTCCTGATCTATTCAGTCACCGTACGCCCTCTGTTAGCTTGATACCCAAGTGGACTACTGACATTCGATTGCGGTCAAAATGCTTAACACGGGCCCCTATGGCAAGAATGTCGGATTTTTGGCCTACTAAGAATAGCATGATGTAATGCATTTTCATATAAATTAACCAATTGTGATGCAGCATTTGTGTAGGCGGGGCCTTACCATTTTCCAGATAGTAATCAATTTCATTTGCATAATTGTGACCTCATTTTATGCTGTTCCCGTGGTGTTTGGCTCTCTTGCGGTAAAACTTCAAAGTTTGTTTAGAACCAGTGGAAGAAATACGTTCATGCATGTGCCGTGTGTGTATGTACAATGTACGTGTGTGGATAAATCCTGATCGGTTAAATAACTTCAGAAGTGTGTCTCTACCGGCTAAAAATATACCTAAATTAATTTATAAACATAATTATTTAGCTCCACTGTTTAGAGACGGACCATGACATGGCCAATATCAGCCGAGGCTTCTTCAGGGAATTCTGCTGATGAGGCCGGGTGCGATACAAAAAAACTGCGATTCATCATGCATTCTCACTAGGATGTGAAAATTGTAAACTGGCTCAGAAGAAGTCCTTCATCATTCCATGGCTGGTAAAGACGTTTTCAACATTCTACCCAGATTTTTAGCAGGGGGGGTGGCTGACAAAATGGAATTTGTTGATGACCCATTCTGGGAGGCGGTTCCCCCCTTTAGGTTAGACAATTTTGCCAAAAATACCTTGTTTTCTGGATTTTAATGACATTTTTCACTCACATGAAATTGTTGGGGGGGAGGGGCCGGGATGAAGAGTATTCTAGCCCCCGGTTCCTAAGCTACCAACTAGATATAATATGGGAAATATATTTTCTACCAAAGCAGCACCGTTTGCTAGGACTTTTTGTCGGGTGGGAAATCCCAGACTAGAAGAAACACACAATTTGAGTTTACCTTGGGAAGCAAAATATGAACGCATTTACATCGATAGTTCTAGCCAGGGACTTCAAGGAAAGAAATTATTCGCGACACATGGAGAACGATTGTGCGGATTATTAAATTACCGTATTGTGGTAATCATTTTTTTAAAGATAAATATTTCATAATAATGGGAAAATTAGTTCATGCCTCTCTTAACCCGTCTATATTTGTAGCTATTTTAGAATTTCGGATGACTATTTACCTGATAGACATTATTTTGATATGGCCTTTGTAGCCAGTGATAGGGACTATACATCTTCTTTGAGCGTTACGTAGCTAGCTAGGTTTGGCTGCATGAAGGCCCGGACAAACGGCACACAAAACGAGGCTCTTTCCGTCTTTCGGCATGCCATTAAATATCAAAAGCACCTGAAGTAACTAGTGCTAATTACGGGGGCCGGCATTTTCTTCCCAATTAACAAAACATTTGCGTCAATAAAATTGCGACCCCCTATTTCGGCAAGAAAATGTTATGCCCCCCCCCCCACCAATACACCTTAGCCCTTAAACAGACTAAAATTGTATTGAAATCAGTCTTTTTGAATTACAAATAAACAAACTATCTCATCAAATATTTTATGACCCCCTATTTTTCTTTCCAAAATCTATGACCACCCCCTTCCGAAAAAACAAAATGCCAGCCCCCTAAAATAACAGAAAAATCAACATTGTGTTGTGATGTGATCTTGCCGGCCTATTTTTAAAAATAATGTCCTGTCTCATGCCAATATTTTGCACTCAGTTGTGGGTTTGTGCACTACACAAGTGAGGTTCGTGATACCTGTAAACAGGCCAAGATAGATGCTGTATGCAAATTAGGGGTATTTTCTCCTGCTGATCGATTTTGGCAAATAAATTGCTGCACTTTCCCACGGGATGACAAATAGTTGGCGTTGTATAATTTGACTTTTCCATACAGGTATTTCTTATTTATTGGGTTATTATTCGATATTTATCACAGTAAATACTAAATATAATCTTGATCGATTTGTACCACCGTTGATTTTTATGCCTCCTTATGCCTCCACCGCGAGGCATACTGTTTTTGCAATGTCCGTGCTTCCGTCTTTCCGTCCTTCCGTGCTTCCGTCCGGATGCGATATCTCGGGCATGGATGGGCGGATTGACTTCAGATTTTCAGGATAGGTGGGTCATGGTCAAAAACTCTGGCTACTTTTTTTTTTTTTTTTTTTCAAAGTCATATACTGAGGTAAAAGGTTATTTGTGGTCAGAGGGCCCAGTTTCCTTATTTACCTCTTTTCTCGGAGAGTGGGGGTCGACGTTCCTCAAACTTGGTGGGTGGGTGCATCTTGACCCCAGACAGAACAAGTTTATATTGGTTAGTGGGTCAAGGTCTCCTGAGGTCATGTAGGGGTCATCTGAGGTCAAATCAGCAAAAATAGTCATATGGCCATGAAACTTGGTAGGTACAATCAACATTTAGAGCCAAATTTTTGGAAGTTCATTTTGGGGTCACCCAGGGGTCATCTGAGGTCAAATTAGTAAAACCTGTCGTATGGGCATGAAACTTGGAGGGTACAGTCAACATTCAGAGCCTAATTTTTTGAAGGTCATTTTGGGGTCATCCAGGGGTCATCAGGGGTCAAATTAGTAAAAACTGTCGTATGGGCATGAAATTTGGTGGGTGCAGTCAATATTCAGAGCCAAATTTTTGGAAGGTCATTTCGGGGTCATCTGAGGTCATCCAGGGGTCAAATTAGTAAAACTGTTGTATGGGCATGAAACTTGGTGGGTACAGTCAACATTTAGAACCAATTTTTTTGGAAGGTCATTTTGGGGTCACCAGGGGTCATCTGAGGTCAAATTAGTAAAAACTATCATATGGGCATGAAACTTGGTGGGTACAGTCAACATTTAGAGCCAGATTTTTGGGCGGTTTGGCGGTCATTGAAAGGTTGTTTTGGGGTCGTCCAGGTGTCATCTAAGGTCAAATTCAGTCTCCTCTTTTAGGCTTGAAGCTTTGTATCAACTTGTGAATTCCACATCACTCCCTTTGGTGGAGGCATCACGGTCGACGCTGTGCGTCGAAAACCGCGACATCCGAGAACCGCGGTCCATCTAGTTCTTTAAATAAAAGAACCCCTGTACAATTATGGACGAGACGGAAACTATTCGCTGTTTCTGATTGGTCAAGGGGTGGAGCCAATTTTATTCTCATCGAAGCGCCACTGACTTAACCGCAATCGTTTGTCCATAGTCGTATTTTCCGTGAGCAATTCTCCAAAATCATGAAAATAAAACAGACTGCTAGAAAATCACTGGTAGGCATGCAGGGAGCCCTCTTTCAAAAAATATTAAAAAAACAAAAGTAAGGCAGGACACAAATGATCACTTAGAATGCCTACATCTAGGGCAACTAGATTTGCTTATAGACTATTTATTACATTATATTATCGAGATTGATAACATAGGCCTATTTCTAAATTTCTCAAAATTCGACTATGGCATAGTGTAACTGAACTCGACTCGTGCCTTCTTTTGGTTGACATAAATCGAACAAAATTTTCAATAACGGGTAATAGTAGGATTTCAATTTTTTATTAATGAAGTTACTTGTAGTTTTGAGGAATGACAAAGTTGTTTTTGGAAACTTAGATGTTTGTTTCAACTGATGATGTAGGATCGCGAGGTGAGTGAATTCGTGAAGAGATTTGCTTGTTTGAGTGATAGTAGGATACGGGATGTAGGCTAGTCCTCTGTGTTTGACCTGCTCCGATGTCTCAATTCACGCGGAATTATTCGTACCTGCTAACCAGACAGCAATACTGCGTATTGCTGTATGGAACCAGATATAGCAGCATTGGTCATGTCCATGTTTTTTTTACACAATCATGTGTCAGTCCAATGAGTCCATAGACCCTAAGTATAAAGCCATATTATAACATTTCCATTAAAGTAATAGAATTGTACCAAAGGCAATACAAAGAAAATCGTAATTTAAGTATTTTTATAATTTTATAGCGCAGCCACACACAGTCATGATGATGATGACAAGACTTGTCACATGACATGTGTCATGTGCATGATGTAGTATGCCAGGTGAATTCAAATTTGCCATCAAACTGCATCATATATATCAAATTAAAGCCCTTGAATAAAGAAAGCCAACACTGAAAACCTTTTTGTCATAGCACTTTCCGTAGCAAAGATACATCTTGTCAAAGATTGATTTTCATCAAAAAGATTCTGCTAGCAAAATTCCTCAAAACAGCATTTCGGGGGTGTTTCTAGATCTTAGTCTCATGACGATAGCAGCTATTTTTAATGGAACTGCTATCAAAATACCTCTAAAATTCCATGTGCGAGTGTTATCACAAAAAAATCATATATTTGGGTCACTCAAGTGAAGTATAGACAACATATTTATGTAGGTTTCCTTGAGCTAGCAGTTCTTTTAAATTTCTATGTAAATATGTATTGCCGGTTTAGTTAGGCCATTTTGGCTGACTAGCAAATTATATGTGTTAACTGAGCTTTCCCTCTCATACCTACATGATGTGTGGCTCGCTCACGCATTATATGCAATACGAAGTATTGCTGCGTGGAGACTCGCAACTATAAAGTAATGGTCATTTTTTACTCTGTTCAAAACGTGACATGTACATGTACACCAAATACAGCCCCCAAAATGGTCTACTTTTAGCGTACCTCAGGCTCAACTCCGAAACAGTTTAGTTAGTCAAGTTAATAAAAATGTGATCCCCAACCCTTTGCTTACCTTTGGACAAATTTGTAGCAGTCTCTGTGTCAAAGAATGCCCAGTACAAACATAGAAATGGCCACATTGCTTCAGTCCCGTTAATGAATATTTCTTCCGTACTCCAATGGTTCCAATACTTGTACCAAGACCGCGCCTGAAACGATACCAGCGAATGAAGCGTTTCTAGATGATTTCAAGAACACCACCCCTTCCTACACCACCAGTTGAAATCAAACTCAAAACTTCCTGTGTAATATTCCTCAAAGCAACATGTAACTTCATTAATACAAAATTGAAATCCTAGTATGACCCGTTATCGAAAATTTTGTTTGATAAATGTCAACAAAAGGTAATTTTTTTCATGAGCAGAATCCATGTGGCAAAATGGCGGCCCTAAGGCCGTATAAAATTAATATTTTGGTTCTCGTCCAGAGGATTTTCATGAATTGATGAGGGAGGGAGGTGCTTTTTTTTTCCAATGTAAAATCAGCATTATCAGTAGTTTTCGGTCTTTTGACCTTTTTGAACGGTACATGCTATACATTTTCTGAATCCTTATGAATATGACCAGAGGAACAATTTGACTCAATTTGATGAAGTTTGAAATTTGACCCCATGTAAAGTTCAAAGACCTTTCCCCCACCCATGGGACAATATTTTGTCTTGGGAACAACAAAATGTGTGTACTTAAGTAGCCTAGAGGGACTTTAAGGATTACAAAGAAATAGGATAGAAAAATAAAGCATTCATACTTGTTTCATTTGATCGCATGAAATTGGCTTTTAAGAGAAGTTCAAGGGTTCTTGTGTCAAATGTCGACAGTAATAAACAGTAGGGCCCCTATTCACTATGCCATTGGGCACAATACATGTACAAAATTACAATCATTTCAGAGAAAATGTCAAATATGTCACGCTTAATGTAGGCCTATGCCATGTGCATTGTGTTATGTCATTTGAGATGGAAATAAATCTGAATTTTGGCTGATTGAAAGAAACATAGGAAAATGAGGAACAAGTACAACAGCAATTAATGTGTTTTTCTTTATTTTCTTACAGATTATGATGGCTATGATGAAGTGTATGGACACTCAGTAGAGGATGATACATATGGTGTATCACCAGGAACAGGTAACATTATTCTCACAGCAAAGGATCCAGGGGAATAGAGGAACAACATCCAGGGGGGGCTGCAGTCATTAAGAAAGTTTAGGTGGTACTACACCCCTTGATAAATTTGTGACTATTTTTGCATTTTCTCAAAAACTAATAAAACACTGGTAACAAAAGTTATGTATATTATAGGGGCAAGGAATCCAGTTACTACACTGGAATTTCAGTGACTCAAGACAAGTAGTTATTGATTTATTGATCAAATATTGGTTTCCCTCATTTTTGACTGTAACTCCACAACTGTTGTCTGTGCTGATCTGATGAAATACAATTTTCAGTGCAGTAGTTGTAGTCATTGCCCATATAATATACTATATCTTACTTGTCACCAATGCGCTATAATTTTTGAGCAAAATGCAAAAATAGGCACAAAATTGGCCAGGGGTGTAGTACCACCTTAAACCAAACCACACAACTTAATAGTTTTAGCTATGGGGTCTGTGGCTGACATTGGTCTCCTTTCAGTGCCAACTGATCAGGGGTAAAATTAAGTGGGAGACGGGAGCCGTTTGGCCCCTGCAATGGCCCCTGGTTCCATCTCAATTTTAGTTGACCAGGGGACACTTTTCTAGTGAACCAAAAATATCAAATTACAAGCAAATAGTGATTATTTAACTCATCCAGTACATCTTTATTTTTTATTGGCCCCTTGGTAATTGGAAATGGTCCCTGGTTCTTCCAAATCTTGGTGAACCAGGGGCCACTTTTTTGCCAAAGTGGCCCCTGGTTCAAGCTCTCTTATTTCACCCTTGCAACCGATGTTATTAGGATGTTGGAAGGGTCATGTGATCTGGGCTAAAATGTGACAAGATCGGAATGTTGTATGTTTTTGGAAGGTGGTTGCGTCCTCTGTCCGATTAGGTCACTGTTGGTACTCCTCAGCATAGCTTCATTGATGCCACACTTGTACCAGTTTAGGTGTTCATTGTATAATTTGAGTGTTACATTAGTCAACACCTTTTTTGAAATTGTTCCTCAACAGCTGAAGAGTTTTTATACCGACGTAGCTACCATGAACATCATCTGGGGAAATATATGGATAAAATAGGAGAGGGAGAAGAGGAAGATGAAGAAAATACCTTGGCTGACTCCAAGACATATCAGAAACCCAAACTGAATGATGTGGATGAAGGTAGGTCACTGCAGGTGCTTGACCTGGGTATATTCACAACAGTTGTGGGTTCTCAATAACAAAGGACTATCACTGGGCACCCATCAGGGCACAGTTCTTTAACCCCAATACATTTGTACATTCATTGAATAACAAAAACTCATACTCAAATTTTGCACTATGGTTGTTTATTGAATTTATTGAACTATGCCATTGGGATGAGGCCATTGTGGTCCATAGTGTATAGACCTTTTCAAATTGAAGTATTCCGAAGACAGCTACTGTTTGTTTATGGATGGTCATCAACGCTTACACAAACGCAACTATTCAGCCTGACCACAAATCTGCATGAAAGACACGATCAAGCGTTGGGTATGTCTTGTGTAAGAGATTGATTTTTTTCCTTGCCAAAAATCAATTTGTCCAAATATAAAATGCCAAACAATTACGAACAGTTGCACTTTTCATTCCATTTACTGTCATAATGTGAAGGCCAGATAGCGCAGGTGTTAATCAATATGTTAGGAAAAACCGGATGACCCCATGTTGACATCGGCTAAATAAGCTGTATTTTCTATCAAGATAAGCTTACTGAATAAATACCGCTCTTGATTTGAAATGGTCGATTCCATATGACATGTGCCATACCCATGTGGAAGGTTAAGAAAGAGGGAGTATGTTTTTCTAATGATATTAATTGGCAAGGCCTAATTGTTTTGAAACCCATGATGCTCCGCCTGTGTAGGGCTTTACCTAGAGTTGAGTTTATCAAATGGAAGTTAACCAATTGTTTATTCTATTTGAAACCCATACTCCCTCTGGAGGACTCATTCTAAGTCTTCCACAGGGGAAGTGTGAATTTGAAATGGAATAGTCCAATAAGAAGGATTACTCGAATTGTGATTTGAATTTGAAATAAATAAAAACAGAAGAGTACGAATAAGAAGCTGGAATTTTATCACTGCAACCCAGCCTTCTCTGAATCACACTTGTTTCCAAATTTTTGAAATGTTTCGCAACAAAAGGGCTTTGAAAACTATGTAGACCTAAGCTCTTTGAATTGTCTCTAAATCTAAATTTGTTATTGTGATCCAGCACTCCAAATCAAGAACATGATATTGAAGAAGCCAAGCCTTGACATTTGCCCTTGTAAAGCCATCAATTGCTCCTGGTCCTTGTAAAATTCACATGAACACTGGTTCCAGTTTTCATGCAGTAATGCTGGGATGCTGTATTGTATTTGCAGAAAAAAATTTACTATTTGAAAATTGCTCCTGTTTCTTCAGAAATTGCTCCTGAATCTTGTAAAATCCAGGTGAACCAGGAGCAACCATGTTCAAAAACAAATCGCTCTTGGTTCCAGTCTGCGTATTTCAAGGCTTGCAAGAAGGGTGTCTTACGATTTTGATGTGATCCAAACACAAGGAAATAATTCCCACGCCGGAATTTTCAGATGGTACTCCATCTTTTATCAGTGTGTGAGTGACTGTTTCAGGTCGCGATGGTAAGGGTGTCTTACGTAGAGATCCATTGAATATTCCCTGTTGGGTAACCGTAATCATATCCTTTTCTCAACCGCTTTAAAAACTACAATGAGAGGTCATATGTTTTTAAACTGTAAAGAGATGAAAACACATTGTTTACTGTATTTTCCGTTCAGGTTAGATTCAGCAACAATTAAGTATAAGATCAGATGCTGACATTTTAGCCAAGCAATTATAGTGATTTTTCTGGGGTTTTTTAACTACTTTTTTAAAAACCAAGATTTTATAAAAATTGATCGGTCAAGTAAGCGCACCTTACCAATTTGTTATTGCCTAATCGATAGTAATTTACAAAGCATACAATCTGCATATATTTTTTACGTATTGCATTCTACATATTCCAACCAATATTATGAAATTCTTTTGCTCAACCATCACATGCGATGTGCTTTACTTATAGTTTGTGAGTTGCATCTTGAAGCTTTAAGGCAATAGAAACAAAATAGTTCGATATTTCGATCAACAATCGATGCTAGGTAGATCCTTTTTATTTATGAAATCAATTAATTGACTGTTGTTAATTGTGATAACATGTGAATCTTTGCCTGTATTGATATTGACCAATACAAATTTAACATTAATTCTGATTAATTAGTTGTTAGTTCATTAAGAAGCATCGAAACAGGATCGACGGTCGATCCAAAGATCGAACAAATTTGTTTCTGGTGCCTATGTAACCAATCAAAGTGTCAATCTTTGCAGCTCGACTACAGTCTTGCCTCGAAGGTATTCGCAATGTAGTAGGTGACGGCACCCCAGAGCACATCCTGATAGAAGCAGTGCTGAGCAGTCATTTTGTCATGGACAAAGCAATAGACGCCATCTTGAATCAAGAAGAAGCAAGCAGCAAGGACAGTCAACACAGTAAAGGTGAGACCTCACAAAATGATTCATTTCCAAATTCAGATACGGTATTTCTTGAATAGTCGCCCCCAGGGCATTGCTTTTTCCAAAAGGGGGCGTTTATTAGAGGTCATTTTTAGAACGATACATGTATTCCCGTTAAAATCATTAGGTAAGCTTAAAACTCATGTGAAATGACGAACTCTGAAGTTAAGAACGCTAACTTCCGGTTCACTTCTGGGTTTCCGACCACATTTTCACCAATTACCGACGCCATTATCAACCATGTGTGAGCTTTGGTAAGCTTACTACACGAGGTAGCATGGAGATATCAGTATTTTTGAAACATCGTGGACGGTTGATGGGGGTGTTTATTTGAAGTGGGCGCCTATTCAAGGAAATAACGGTACTGACTTTAAAAATATTGCTGCGTAATAGTGTGTTAATTGTGCTGTACCTCACACACATTTACATCTGAGACGAAAATACCTAAAGGTGTTTTCGCCTCAGACCTACATGCTAGTGGCAAGTGACTTAACTGTTTGGCAGATAAAATTTATTTCAAGTTTAAAATTGTTACGGTTTATTTGAAAAATATGAAAAAGTTTCCCAAGTTATCATTTTGAAATGTCAATTGGAAAAGCATTGAAACCATGTTTTGCCCAGCGTGGTGCATTCCGTGATGTGATATGTTTATTTATGGTAATCATATCCAGAATAAATACATCTGTGTCCATTTTCTTTTCTTTTAATGTCTAAACTTTTCTTATTGTGTCATTTTGTACTAATGAATTGCCCATTTTGTGTGTTTTTATTCCATATCTGGGTAATTCCTTCACTGTGTTCACCACTTTGACTGATTATGTCCATAAATCCTTGGCTGCATGACATCTTTGGCTGTGGTAAGGTAAGACGAGAATAAAAGTAAAGTGTTGGGACAGGGGAAGTCAGACACATTGCATGATGGGGAAAGTGTACATGTACAAGATCGTAAGGGTGAAATGAAAACCCCTAATGGTGTAACAGATAAGGCGAAGATACAATCCCATGGTGCACTGGGGGAGTTGGCAAGAAAAAGCAGTACCTCACCTTTATCGCAAGGTGGTAGTAGCCTGAATCCAAGTAATAACTCGCTTTCTAGTCTCATGCAAAAGCAAACAGGGAGTGGACCTATTAAACCCCTAACTGGGCAGGGACTTAGTCTATCGCCTCTAGCTCAGTCGCACCTGTCATCGCCCCCTCGATCACTGGGTAATACCGGCGGAGTGGGAGCGCTTGGCCAATCTGGTGAGACAAATCAGGGACTGAGTCTATCATCTCTTGCCAAATCGAACCTCTCATCAGCCTCTCAATCATCAGGAAGCCTACATGGGTTAGGATTACCGCTCTCATCAAAGTCACTAGTGGGTGGTGGTCTGGGTGGGCTTGGCCAACCTACCCAAACCAATCAGGGCTTGAGCCTATCTTCTCTGGCTAAGTCGCACCTGGGATCCACTTCCGATCCAAAAATATCATCCTCATCAAGTATCCCAGTTGGTGGTTGTTTTCCTGTACAACCAAGTCCCCCGATAGCATCTCAAGTAGGTTTAGGTGGAGCATCATTAGCCACCTTGGCTTCAGATCACCTTGGCACACATTCCAGTCTCCAATCCATTCCTACTATTGGATCAGTAAGCCAACCACAGACCAGTCTATCTAGTCTTGCTGGAGCACAAAGCGGTCTACCCTCAGGTGCAATCTCAGGTCTTTCAAACACAAAGCCACCATCTCGTCAGTTAGGTTTGAATACTACCTTAAATACTCAAATGTCAGCATTATCCATTTCACAGCAAGGAGGACCATCAATAGGCACTGGGTCTGAGAAGAAAGGTCTATCACTTGCTGATTTAGCTTCACAACATTTATCATATCAAGAACAAACAGGATCAGGAATAACTGGTTCAGCAGAGAAAGTTGATATTTCTGTATCTGCTCTAGCGGGAGGTGCTTCTAAGACTCCACCAGGGGCTGCAAGTTTAGACTTCCAGCAAAAATCAAGTGTTCCTTCTCTGCTATCGCTATCCCAGATGAAATTGTCAGAACCTCTCAAGTCTCATTCAGCAGGTCATCGTCAAATGGATGCCTCGCAGGTGAAGAAAGTTGCATCAAGACCACCGCCAGGATTTGCAGTTGAAAGCCGGAAGAGAACCAAGTTGTCTGCACCACCTGGTTTCAAACCACATCAAGCTGAAAGTGAAAAGTCTGGAAGTGTTCCAGTGATGCATGATGATGTTGCATCTGAGAAAAAGAGCAGCACTGAATATTCATTAGGTCGTTATGCAAATACTTTAATATGTAAGCCTTCCATATTTGGTAGGATTCTAACTTCCGCATATATTCCCCCTGATTCAATTGTTCATCGCCTGAAATCGCACAAGGTCGGTAAAGTAGATCCGGATCAGATTCAGCCGCGAGATCAAGGAAGGGTATTACACCGGCAGTTTTCCTACGAGCGTCAGACGTCCATAGGCTCGGCAGGCGATGATGCAATGGAGACTATTGTGCCTTTTGATTTCTCGACACCATCACCGGACGATATAATCAAAGCAAGACAAAACAGGGCGTTTGTTAGCGGTGGCCGTTAATAGCTAGGAAGAAAAAAGTAAAAACTGTTTGCTGTAGAAGATATAGGTACTGTTGTATTGGTTAAAGACTTTCTACACATTTAAAGAGGAAACAACACATCTGGATTTACAAGAACCCAGCATTTTATGGCAAAACAGACCAGACCAGTGTAAAAGAACAAAAGCCCAAAGTTATACAAATAAGTTCCAGTGATATCCAGCGATATCTTGTAGGGCTTCTGAACTGAAATCATTATTTTTGGGTCTAATGAACTCAAATTGAGCCAATTTTGTGGAGCTATCAAATAAAAATTCTGATATTCTCTTAAGAGCCACAATTTTTGGACTTTTAATCAACGTAGGGCTAAATATTAACTGGAACATGATCCTTACAGGGGGTCTTCGGAATTGCTAGGGAGCCTAATATACCTGTTCCACCATTTCATGTCAGTACCCTCAGATGGTATTATGCCCTTGTAGCATCAACTCATTATTAGCTATAAAATAGAAATAAATTAGACTTTAAAAGAATTCTTATTCTTTATGCATTTTAAGATTCCAGATTATGCAATTAAATATTTAAAAATGAAAGACATTTATCAATATGATAGCACTTTTTGAATTGTTATATATAATTTTTTTACCATTAATTAAACAATTATAGATATAGACAGGGTTGTAGCTAGCCAAATTTTAGTGCCGGCTAAAATTAAGAGAAAATTGAATCAGAATGCCAATAACTTGACAGTAATGGCATTTGACAGCTGTTTTGAGGACATTTTGTCATTTTAGTGCTGGTCGGCAAGACCTATAATTCCCTTGAGTGCCGGTCAGTCAGGCTGAGTACTGGTTACTGCCGACCAGCGCCAACCACTGTGGCTACAACCCTGTATATGGAACCCAGAAACAAAGTAAGAAAAGTGGAAAAAATAAATAAATAAATTATTATCTATAAGATTGCAAGAAAAAGAATATGGCAGATGTAAGCTTTGATATTTGCTAAACAGAGCAGAGCTCTAGTAAATTTGATAAGATAGTGTATTTTCTACAATGGTCTTTATTATTGTTAGCAGTAGATTCCAGGAGAATAATTCATCACATTTGATCATAAACCAGGAACAATGGGCCATTCCATTTAAAATCCACACTACCCCTGTGGGAGAATTTAGAAATATCTTCCACAGGGGGATTATGTTTTTCAAATGTAATTGGTCAGGGTTACTTATTTTGAAACTCATACTCCCTGTGCATTATGGCTTTACCTACATCTTCCACAACTGGGGTGAGTATTTCAAATGGAAGTTAACCAATTGTCTGTTGTATTCAAAACACATACTCCCTCTGTGGAAGACTTTAACTAAACTTCCACAGGGGGTAGTGTGGAATTTAAATGGAATGGCCCAATGGTATTACTCTTCAGCTCGGTTCATTGATATGCCTGTGTCAGCTTGTGTAATAGTGTTACAGGGAAATTATCTTACAATCACAGACTATTCACCAGCAGGTAATGGCCCATCATCATCTGTTAATTCTCTCCACGCGGGTGTCGACTGCAGACGACAAATTAAAAAAAATTAAAAAAATTACAGAATTGTAATTTTTCACTACCATATTTGGAATCAGCATGAAAAATGCATTAAAATGAGTACAAACAAGCCTAGTATTGGTTCAGTGGTTCTTTAGATAGCTTTTGATATTTTGAGAAAATATCTCAAACTTGGACTTTTTATGTTGAAGGCTATGGCTAGCACGCAGAGTATTAATGAGGGCCAATCATTCCATGAAGTGCGACAAACGTAACTGCGATACCGCATATTTTTACGATCTTTCGCATAAACGCAAAGACATACAACGCTCTATTGTGTAACGCGATGGCACACTGCGCTGGTGTGATTTGTTAGACACACACACTTGAACGATCGGCCTTGATGAATATGCGAGAACTCACAGCATACAAAGCACAGGGACTTTGGCCGTTGGTGAATAGTCTATAGTAGTCTGTGCTTACAACACTAATATTGGTGATCTTACAACACAAATATTGATGCAGAAGGTTGGCATTTCATTACTGCCATCAATTTAGTTTTTCACATTTAAATATCATGTGAGTGTGGATATGGAATGACGTCTCACTTACCTGGTCGAATAAGGTATATTGCTGATCGAGATCGATGGGCAAACGTGATGCATATTGGGAATGAAAAGGGCTCAAAAGTTATAGAATTCATCACACGAGATTGCGAATTTGAGCCCTTTCCATTCCCAGCATGCATCACTTTTGCCTATCGAGCGCTATCAGCAACATACATTATAGGGCCACAAAACAATGGCATTGGAAGTGGGGGGCATTAGGGGCAAAGTGAATTGGGGGGGGGCAAAATCAACAAAATTTACGCTAAATTACCGCAAAAAGTAGAAATTTTCGTAATTTTTTGGGGTTTTTTTGGGGGAGGGGGAAACAGGGGGGCAAGAGTTCTGACTGCGGGCATTTTCCCCCTCATGCCCCCCGTGGTGCCGCCACTGGGCATTGGGTGGCCAATCTGAGTCGTACATAATGATCTGGGTATCTAAGTATGTGATGATGAGAGATGATGGGTTGGTAGTACAAAGGATTTGTGATGCACCAGTAGTGAAGATAAAGATAGCTAGAAGCTGCCCACATGTCTGCTGAATCCAAGTTTAGTTTAAATCTTTTCCTGTAAAACTTTCACAGAGAGAGTCAGTACAATGTGGTATCACAATTTTGCACCACACTTTTAAAGTTGTATCGCAACAGGCAAATTTTTGGGTGCAAATTGCACTGCGATAAGGCTTATTTTGAACGCTGAAGCTAGCATTATAAACGTAAACATCAACAAAAATTTACCCCTGACTATAAATCACATTTTCTAAAGCTGCATCATGTACCTAAATTCAAAATTTCTCTCACTCCGCACAATTTAACAGTAAGCACCTTTAGAACATGTTGATGTAATTTCAGGTCAAGCAGCAAGCTGCATCTTAATTTGTAAGCCAATATTGCAAATTGTGTGCGATTCGCTCGCATTTGTAAAGTTTGTACCTATTATAAAGTTTAGTCAGTTGTATGATTCAAACTTTTGTCTCACCGGTCCTCCCCCTCTGGGTACCTGCGGGTATATATATCACTATATAGTTTGTGGGTTGTGGCAAATAAGTTGTTAAAAAGTTTGGGAACCGCTGGAGTATGTGAAAGTATGATCCAGCTGAGCAAGCACTCTCATGCATAATATCAATAATACTGAGACACCGTAAATAGTTAGCATATGTGCTTTCTATCGAGCACTTTTGAAAACATGAAATTGTACACAGTATGCCGCTTTACCAACTGAGCTAATAGGTTAAGACACACATTTGCAGGTTTACTTGTTCGTGTATAACTATGTGTATCGATGATTTGCTCAAAACCCTTTACACTTTTGTGGATGGGGCTCTTCATATTTGCATGTTTTAAAAGCGCTCAATAGTAAGCACATATGCTAACTATCGAGTTTTTAGGGTATAGGCATATCATTTAAAAGCATGTTGATCATGTATCACATACAATCACTTCACACAAGGCAGGCCTGTGTGTTGTGTATCAATTTCATGTGTGTCCACAGTTTTAAAAGCGTTTTTTATAAACCTACACCTGCATGTGCCATTTTTTGGAAAGTCACATGTTACTTCAATTGAACCCAGATATGAAATAAACATTAGGTTAGGGAGTGTTCAGAAATACTTTGGCTTGGTAGGTAGCAACTTGCACTTGCATATACATGTTGATCTTCTTCTGTAAAACCTCAGACTTCTCACCCCCCCCCCCCCTTGTTTAAGGATGTAGCACCCCCCCCCCCACCCTTTTAGTATTTTACTCTGTATAAAGAAAAATAATGCTTGCTTTGGATTTGCACTTAAGTACTTAGTTTGTAACTATTTACTCAAAACAAAGAACTATTTCAGGAAAACCTCAAATCTGGAATAATGGAAACTTTTTACACTTATTTGACAAATTGTCTGCACTTATGTCGATGTAGCTAGGGCATGTAAGTTTTTCGAAAGAAAACAAAAATGTCCCGTCCCCTCTGAGAAGTTAAAAACTGTTTGTCTCTCTTCCAAAGGGTCAAAACCAATACTTTGCCTGGCCCTCACCAATATATTTTTGAACACTACATGTACCTTTTTTGATTTTTGACAAAAAAAACTCGTACTAATCTACAATCCAGGAAAAAAATAGTTGGCACACTTGCACTAAACAATGGAAATGTGTGCCCTATCAAAATTGGAGAGGCGAGTGAAACATGCATGCAATATATGTGAAGTACAGACTACCCCCTATATCTCACCCTTCCCCACTCCCCATCTTTCAATGTTGGAGGGTCTCAGGGACCTGTTGACAAAATGGCTTGGTCCAACATTGAATTGGGGGAGCGGGGGAAGAGATATACCAAAAGACAGGCAAAGTGTGCCAACCTTTTTTTCCTGGATTGTAGAATTAATTACAACAGGGTTCAATTAAAATGTGTTGACACTTGACATCCCAATGAATGGTTTTATTTACAATGTTATTTTCTTTTAAATTTAAATGAATATAATTAATAATAGTAATGATGTTTTTTCAGATCTGCATATTCAAGACATAATCAGGGTTAGAATTTGTTGCTTTGCAAGAAACCAATTATATTCTTGCCTAAAGGATTTTATTGGAATATTAGTTCATATGTACAACATTTGTAAGAATCTATAGTGCATATAGACGCTTATTAGAAACAATACGGTAATGATATTAAATTTAGTATTTAGCTAATTTGCTTCTTTTGAAATCTTTGAGTGTACTCTGAGATCCTTTTGCCATAGCCTGGTTCTCCTTGCACTGATTTGTACGCATAAAAGTGCAGTTGCATTCAAGTCGTGCTCTGAGTTTACGCCACTTTTCGAGCTTAATATTTTGTCAACTCCTGACATGATTTACATCAAAAATCCACCTTGAGAAATTGGCTTGTTTTATCCGTTGTAAAAACAATAGAAAACAAAAGCTTTGACTCACAGTAAGTGCTCGTATTATGCAGATTTCGTATTATTTATCTCGTATTAAACAGTTTCTTTTTTACAGTAAATAATAGGGGGAAATCGGGACCACGCGTGACTGTTCGTAGTAAGCGGTTTCTCGCATTAAGCGATCTCGTATTAACGAGTTTCCACTGTAGTTATGATCTTTGGATATTGCTTGTGGAAGGGAAACTAGTGTTCATTTGCGTTGTTTCACGATGCACCAAGCAGACTATATTATTGTTAGTATATGCTTGCTTGTGATTTGTCATCATTTGTGTATGCATGGGCAGATCTAGGGGTGTAGCTAGAGGGCTACCCACCTCTCTAAAAAAAAGGGGAAAGAGTGTATATAGAAAACCTGTTCAGATATAGTGAAAATACATGATTTTGACACTCTTGTTTGCAAACTTTCAGAATCCAGGGGGACTCCCACTTTGTGTCTCCCCCAGAATCGCCACCATGAGAAAATAAAATTTTCTGATCTTGTCCTCCTGGAACTACACCGGCCTGATATAATATGATTATGCTGATACAGCTCATGCTGTCTAAGATTACAATTTATTGTTCCTGTCTGCCTTGCCAAAATGTTGCCAGTACACTGTAAGTGACACTCCAATATCGCAGATACATGTATATATCCTCTATAGCATTTTGCTACTATGTGGAACCTGCCTTCTGCAGCCTAAAACTATTGTGTGCCCTGATATATGTTTTCTACAACTAAGTTGAGTAATTAATGTCTAATATCAACTTTATATGAGTAAATCATGGTGGTGTCATTCAAACACTAATGTTATGCAACAATGTGTAAAAATGTAAAATATGCATGTGATGTGTTCACTGTTTGTATATAAGTGAAAATGTGAATGAATAAATTGAAATTATTTTGTCTCGAAATAATCTTGAGTTGAAATTCTTCTTGTACTAGTTCAGGGCTTCCCAATTTTTTTCCCATGACCTAAATTTCATAAGAAATATCATTTCCGTTTAGGAAAATCACTAAACGTTTAAATTACAATTACATTTTTTTGGCCAAGAAAATAAACTATTGGAGTTGATTCCAAAACAAGTCAACAATGATTGATAATAAATGCTGGACCCTTATAAAACAATTTGAAATTATTTAAGAAAAGCGCGCACTGAATTTCAAAAGTGCACACCGTATTTTCACTGGACTGTCCTTCAATCACAGTTGTTTGATGGGATCATTTATTAATTTTTCAAACAAAACATGTACAACCAAATTTTAGGCTTAACAGCTAAAAGTGATATCATGCTAATGTATACAGATGCTTTTGAGTCATTCTCAACTTTAATTTCCCCTCTTTTATTTATTCACTTTTATAGTATTTTTTTTTTTTTTTCGTATATAAAATGTATTTGTTAATGACAAAATTTGTTGCGCTATTTAGTTACTGGAAATTACTCTTTCAAGCTTTTAATACAAATAATTCCTTTTATTGTTTGATAACATATGTTTATAAAATTTCCTTCTGGCTTGTTTCACCGATTCCAGCTGTTTTAATGGCAGTATTAATCACCTAACCCTTGCAAATAAAGAAATATGATTTAGGATAAATAGCGCCATCTATAGTTTGCATTTTAATAGTTAATAATGAAGCCAATTCTATACATATATCAAACAACCGTGCAATAGGTTTAAAATTGTAATGAATGGTGACATTCATTTAATGCGTATTGAACATCTCCCCAAGTATTATTTTGAATCATGTTATTCTTATGTTGCTAGGAGCTTCCAATCACATTGACCTCCCTACAAGATCACATCAAAGGGTACCTCAGGTCAGAGCAAATGACCTGTCCATGTCAAAGGTCACCGGAGATGTGACCCGCATGAGCTTCCCAGCCACCAAGAAACCTGTTACTGGCTTCTACATAGCAGATGATGACAGTGGAGGTGAGAGAGTGGCTACACCGCCTAAAGTTACCTCCCCCACAAGGAGATCAAGTTTACCTGTGCCTCCTATGGCTGGAAGGTTACTAGGGTAAGTCGGCAAGGTCCGATTTCTCAAAGCTTCCTAAACCAGTAGGCTAGCCCTATTTATCTTTCCAAGTGATGTATGAAGTGAAATTGTACGCACTAATTGGGCTTAAAGGGGTACTACACCCCTGCCCAATTTTGTGACTATTTTGCATTTTTCTCAAAAATTATAGAGTATTGATGACAAGTAAGATATGTATATTATAGGGGCAAGGACTACAACTACTGCAGTGGACATTTTATTTCAGCACAGATAACAGTTGTGGAGTTAGTCAAAAATGAGGGAAAACCAATATTTGATCAATAAATCAATAACTACTTGTCTTGAGTTGCTGAATTTTCAGTGCAGTAGTATTGTAGTCCTTGCCCCTATAATATACATATCTTACTTGTCACCAATGCGCTATAATTTTTGAGAAAAATGCAAAAATAGGTATAAAATTGGCCAGGGGTGTAGTACCCCCTTAAGCCAAATGGCTTAGGAGCCTGGCCACTAGCCATGCTTTGAGAAACTGGCCCTAAAAGTTCAGTGTTAGAAATGGGCTATTCCTGTTGAAGTCCTTGCATCCCCTTTCCTTAATCTCCCACATGGAGTGTAGATTTCAAATGGAGTCGCTCAATCAGGTAGCCCCATTTGAAATCAACACTCCATGTGTGGAAGATTATTAACCCTAATGCCCTAAGTGCTTTTTGGTGACTGAAAAGGAAGGAATAAAGGGAGAAAATGAACAATAGCAAAGTTGGGTTTTTTTTTTTTTGGGGGGGGGGGGGATTCGAACCCAAGACCCCTAGCGACTGGTAGCCACAGGTATTTTGCTGGCCCTGCCATTGAAATGGTGGGTATATCACTTTGGGTGATTATGTCACCGCACCACATGGGATGCATGCATGTGCAGTATTTTGTAGTACCTGGGAGTGTTAGTGTTGTCTTCCACATAGGGGATGTATTAATTTCAACTGAAATAGTCCAAAAAGTGAAATTTCCTATTTGAGACCATGATTAGACAAATGAGGGGTATGATATCAAACAAAAGCAGTTCAAAATTGCGACA
Source organism: Amphiura filiformis (assembly GCF_039555335.1). Classification (NCBI taxonomy): domain Eukaryota; kingdom Metazoa; phylum Echinodermata; class Ophiuroidea; order Amphilepidida; family Amphiuridae; genus Amphiura; species Amphiura filiformis. The sequence goes on along the minus strand of NC_092639.1, from coordinate 26,036,048 downwards.
CCCGCAGCATACTGAAGGTTTAATGAGTTCAAACAAGTATTGGTCTGGCCTTTTATGAATTCTATTTACTAAGTTCATTAAAACCTCTTCAACAGCTGTAATTTTGGTTTTAGCATTTGTCAAAAGGTAAAGGAGATGATCCTGTATAAACAGTGATCGGAGTGCCCATCTCTCTTTCATTGGCGATTGGGCCCGCAGACTCCTCCATGTAATGTTGCTATAGGGGGATCGCTACACCTCCTCTACAGCGAGTCTGTTACCTTCCCAGCATTTAAGAATGCCGATACCCATTTAAACACCTGGGTGGAGAGGAGTAATCGAGATAAAGTGCCTTACTCAAGGGCACAACACGATGGCGTCGCCGGGGCTCGAACCCGCAACCTTCTGATTATGAGTCGGTGCCTGTTCTGCTGTTTTTGTATTATGCTTGTTCTCTAATGTAATGTATTTTATTATGATCTCATGTGCATGTAATTTCCAGAAATGGATTAATAAAGTTTAACTTGACTTGACTTGAGGCCACCGTGCTCCCCCTTTGTCAAGAGACAACAGTTTTAAATTGGAGAATAAAGATATTGTTTTTAGCTACTGTTGTACATCTACATGTATTTTCTCGGGATCCGCCATCTTGTGGGTACTGCAGTTCTGCATGTCATGCGTGAGACATTACGCTCCCCCCAATTACGTGGAAGTCGCTGCGCGTGATGCACCTCTTCAGTCACGTATCAACACGGTGATCTTAGCAACAAGGCACTCCGTACCCACAAGGTGGCGGCGTTGACGTCACAATGACTACCTCTATTGGTTCAGATATGTATATTGCGTTGATGTTCATGTTCATGCGCTGTACCATGTTATATTGTGTCAAAACACGGCTAAGAACCAATAAGATTGCAGGAACTTTCTCAAGTGTTTAAGAATGACTGGTGGACAGGTGGGAAGACATTGACCTTTGATATGTATTTAATAAAATTCAGTTCCATAATTACCTCGATTGGAAAGACTTAACAGATTGTTTCCTTGACTACATGTAGACTGGGTAACATCAATGTTCTGGTATTCTTTGTATACATAAATTTTGACACATTTTGCAAAAGTATGCATATTTGAAAAGTTTCACATTTGTATCAATATTCATTATATATATATAAGTCAGGGGCTTTTAAAAAGGTTGGAAGCTGTAATGGCTCTGTATGTAGCAAACCTATTCAGATCCGCTAAAAGTGGGTGATTTTTACCTCCTTATTTGCACAATTTTCCGACCCCTCAGGCTTTCCCAGAGTAGCAAATTTGCCATTCAATTCTAACCAGCAAAGCAAGCTTGAATTTTTTTCAGGAGCAGTGCCCCTCCTTCAAAACCTGGATTCTATTAATGAAGTTTCAATTTTGTTCAAATATGCTCTTTTCCAATGTTGCTTGGAAATATTGTTCATAACTCTTGATTTTATCATACTTAATTACAGTGATTCAACTGATAGGCTACCCAAGGTTGCCAGTACATCTGATCTAGGAGCTATGGGAGGGTCAAATTCCAGGCCTTCCAGTCGACCTACCAGTCCATCAACAGGAAGGAGGGATTCTAAGGTTGCCAAATCAGTAAGTTGCTTCCAGTGAAACCTGTAGCAGAGATGCCACACCTCCCTATTTTAGAGGGAGGCTGCCTATTTTTGTAAACATTTTTGTCCATTTTGACACCCAAATTTGGCAACCTCCTTATTTCTGGCAAGTTTTGTGCCTTTGTAATTTTGAAAACCTCCCTGTTTTTTTGTTTGAATCCTCCCTATTTTTTGGATGTTAATGTTGGCATCTCTGCTGTAGTAAAGGATCAGGTTTTCTGACTAATCGCACATTTCAGGACTGCAGCAGAGGAGGCTTAAAGGCATTCCTACAATTCACTATGATTGGGAAATATGATCAATATAACCTAATTTTAAAGGCAAAGTCCCCATTGCCACACACACAAAATGATCATTTTAAAACTGCAGCCAACGAGCTAATAGTTGAGACTTATAACTTATATTTGACTTTCTGACAGGAAACATTCATATTGTCCCACTGCATTAATTTTATTCATAAGTCTCAATGTTTTGAATATTAAATAAAAGGATGAAAACACCAGATAGTTGCACACAATCTCAATGCAAGTTATGGTCAACTGTATCACATGTGTACAAAAGCCAGACATACCAAGGTCAGAAACCCCATTGGGTTATGGGAATGCCTTTAAACATCCTCTGGGACTGCAGATCGCCATGTCTCTATCAATAACTAGAATCCAAAAATGCATAGAAGATCAGGGGTATATTTCACGAAGCATTATGATGCACACCTGTACGGGGGGCATGCTGCAAATGTGGGTCTTATTTCCATGGCCTCTGGTATAACAATGGCTCCCTTTCCTAGGTATATTTTGTTATTAAAATGGACATTAGTATCAAGAAGACTTATATTGAGCTAATCTGTAACATGGTAAGAATGGCGATAGCACTAATATATGCTGCATTTTGGTTTGTTAAGGTCTGTTCATACTACGCAACAATTGAGGTGTAGTGCGTTGCCGATATATCAATTACTTTTTGCCGCAACTCAACGCAACTCGTCGCATTTCCAAGTTAAAATGTATCTAACTTTATATTGCAATGCAGTAGTTTGCAGTACGGTGCAGTGCTGCAACGCACTGCATCGCAAAGCAATTGCGGCATAGTATGAACGGACCTTAACCCAGGTGAAAATTTTTCATGGAAGACAGTAGTTCTCAGGGGTGTTAAGAAAACAAGTATGATTTCCTAATGAACTGGGATGCCCACTAATTTGTCAACATGTTCATTATCATTGGATCGCTTTTATTGACTAAAATTTAGATGTCTGCTTTTGTCATTTATACAATTACATCTCAAGTAAAACATTGAATATTCCACTATAAGTGATTTTGGTTTATATTAATATATTTTTGACAGAGCATTGACATTGCCAAAGAATATGCAAAGAGACAATCATCTGGTAAAGAACTGATCAACCTTGTGGTCATAGGTCATGTAGACGCTGGTAAATCCACACTCATGGGACATTTACTCTATCTACTGGGCCAAGTTAATCAGAGGCAGATGCACAAGTATGAGACAGAGTCTAAGAAACAGGGCAAGGCATCATTTGCATATGCATGGGTGCTGGATGAGACTGGAGAAGAGAGGGAAAGGTGAGGAAGAATTAAAAACGATTAACGCTGGTTTCATACTTTCTGCCGTTTGCCGCTGAGCGGCGTGACGCTTCATCATGCCACTTGCACTTTTCCGCAAGCGGAATGGCACACTGCTGAGCGGCAGCAGCATGACTCTGAAAGCCATTATTGCCGTTCAGCACCACTCCAAAATCGTATTTTGTTGTCATACGTCACAGCGGCACCGCTCCGAGTTGACTTGAATTCAACTCCCAGCGATGCTGCCACTTGGGTAAAGCGGTGGAGTGGTCGATATATCGGTTTGCCGCTCATCACTGCTTTCTGGTTCGATTGCACAGTGAAGCAAAATCATCTTCACAGCGGCAAAGCAACAGGAAAATATGAAACCAGCAGGAGACTTAAAATTGAGTCTTGAACTCCACCATGTTGGTGCATTGCTCATTGAGGGCAAAATTGTGTTTCTCAGGATATTTCAGCATTTACCCTGCAAATTTTGATTTAAAGCCATATTGTAACATTGGTTGAGGAGGACGCCCTCAATATGTTTCAAAATTCTATTTTTTAGACGATTGTAATGTACTTCATTAATGTTTGATTTACTTGTACTTCATTTAAGTTTAGTTTAAACTAACATACCCTGAATCAAGACTTCAGGTGCTGCGGTTTTGTCAAAATCCGAGATTTTGAATAAAGCGCAGGAACCGTTGTTTAATTTTTACCATGGAAATATTATTAGAACGCGTATGCGATGTTCATAACACAGTACGAACATGGCATGTGGGACGGTCATACACACATCAAAGGACCGTGCTGTAGCACAACCGATGGAGTGACACACATTGACGACATCGGCGCTGGTAGTAAATTCCTATTTTCTTTGCTTTTACCTCACTTGTTTGGGTCAAAATTAAAAGGGGACATATCTGACAGTAAAAGCTAACATTTTATGGAAAATAAATACTAATCTATTTTTTTATGGAAATGTTACAATATGGCTTTAAAGTGCATGCTTGTTTGCATTGTTCCAATGAGGCAAGCTAAGCACCTGCGAATGAAGTCCAAACTTATGGGATGTTCAAGCTTAAAAGAGGCCAATTATCTTTTGATTTGGGGCTAATTTGGGAAAAGGTGCTAATTAGGTTGAAAACTGTATTACAATTTATATCCACTAATTAGGCCATCTTAATATAATAGTTGGCCTCAAAGCCTTTCCAAATTGAAAACCCAATGTGGAATGCATTTTTATTATACAAACTTTGGCACAAGCTTTTTTGACCAAAATACACCAGGGAATATGCATGCATATTTTCACTGTGTTCAAGATGAAAAATTTGATTGAGATTTACAACTTTTTACGCCTGACGATAAAGACGAGAGATTTTTGTGTGGTGGGTTATGAAGGAGACAAAAAGAAGCTTGCTCAATCCAGAGGGAATAATGTTCACAAAGCGCATGGGGCTTTGAGACAAACTATTAGATTAAGATGGCGTTCAAATACAATCATTGTGCTTCCATGACAATCTGTAACAAACCCACCTGATACATAATTAAGGGATCTGGCAGACATGCCAACTAGTACAGTTTCACCGTATTTTGTACGGTAAAACGTGCAAAATACGGTAGTACGGTCACCCCCAAAAAAATACGGAATTCCAGAATTTTGACCAACATATTAAAATGTTGTGTCTTAAAAAGATAAACAGCTGCAAGATTAGACTATCGACTGAATTACTGGTATCATTTGACCACTTTCTTGGTCTGTTAAAGTGGTTACCTACATCGCTTTTTCTCTCGACTTTTCGATGATGCATGCACATTAAAAAATATTATTTAATAGGCGTACAAGATGCTTTCCGAAATAATTTTCTTCTGACTTGCAGATTTTTCATGCACATTAATATTTTTTATTAACCACCTAATGCTATGTCTTCTCTGAGGGTATTTAGTTAACTATTTAGCTCTATTGGTGCAAAAGAATAAGCCTACAAGAAGGTTTCCGACCTCCTTTTACTTCCGACTTTCGCACGATGCATGCACATTAATGAAATATTTATAGGCCTACAAGATGCATTTCCGAAATAATTTTCTCCTGACTTGCGGATGCGGATTTTTCATGCACATTAATATTTTTATTAAGCATCTTCATCTAACTGCTACACATGCTATGTCTTCTGGAGGTACGAGGGGGTATCCAAAAGTTTTTGACATCACCAAGAAGTGAAAGAGCTATACCGATGAAATTTTGTCAGTGTAATCACTGGACCTTATGTACATTATGGTCCAAAAATGGTCTCATAAGTATGTTTACTTTCTTTACAGGTGGTGCTAGATGGACAGTAGGCGCATAACCTGCAAAATGGTGAAAATTGAGGCACGCAGTGTGATTAAGTTCCTGCATTTGAAGGGTTAGGCCTACAATGCTCGGAAAATCTATGATGAAATGAAAGCAATCTACGGTGATGATTGCCCATCATATGGCACTATTGCTTTATGAAAAAGGAATTTCCAAACTGGCCACATGTCCCTCACAGATGAGCCAAGAAGTGGGCGTCCATCACTTACGGGTGATGCGGCCACAGTGAAAAAACTCAAGAAAGTGGAGGATCTTATCATGAAAAGGTTATGCGCCTACTTCCCATCTAGCGCCACCTGTAAAGAAAGTAAACATACTTATGAGACCATTTTTGGACCATAATGTACATAAGGACCAGTGATTACACTGACAAAATTTCATCGGTATAGCTCTTTCACTTCTGGGTGATGTCAAAAACTTTTGGATACCCCCTCGTATTTAGTTAACTATTTAGGTCTGCAAAAGAATAATCCTACAAGATGCTTTCCGACTTTGTTTTCTCAATGGTGCAGAAGTGCACATTAATATTTTTCTTTACATAGACAACTGCTATACCCAGTACAGTATTCTAATTGACATTGGCATTAAACTGTTTAATTTATTTTGGAAACATGAACAAAACCTGATGTTAGACTGATACTATAATGATGATGATGATGATGATGATTCAGATGATCAATGATTTTCTGAACTTAAAAGTTTTAACAAAGCATGCTTCTAACAATATTAGAAGTAACAAAACCCAGTGTTTCCAGAAATATATCAATTTGTTTGGTCTACATACTTTATCCAATTTCGTGAGGTCAAAGGTCACATACAAGGTCAAAGGTCGACTGACGTCACCAAATCTTTTAATAATTAATTTTCAACTGTGCATCACACAGGGGTAGCGCTAGAACTAAACACTCCAGTGTCCGCAGGGACCCCCGAACTTGCAGAAAATTAAAAGGTAGGGGGTCCGGAGTAGAGTTTGGTGAGTTCAAATTGCACAAATGCAGCATAAATAGTATGTGTGCAATAGTGTTAGATTGAAAAACTGGGGCTCTGCAGGGACCCCTGAACTTGCAGAAAATTTAAAAACAGGGGGTCCGAACTCTATTTTGGTGTCCGGGACCCCAAAAAGCAACCTAGCGCTACCCCTGGCATCACATATCCATATCCGAAAATCAGCTGGATCGGTCATGTAATTAAGGAAATATGACGACTTTAAGATGGCTGCTTTCCATGTAAAGTATAGCAAAGTAGCACTTTCAATGAGTGATAACTCGTAAAGGAAGCATCTTTCTGTATTGATTTATTACTTTGATGGAATGGTTCTTTGGTATTGCCAAATTTGATTGCAAATTTGTAAGGTGGGCCCTGAACCCCGGCTGTTATGTGCTCCCTCGCAATTATGTGTTCTACTTTTGGGGTTTCTGAAGTTGGCATGTATGCAAAAGGTACATATTTAAAAAATACGGTTTTAGGGTGCAAAATACGGATTTTTGTTCTTCTGAATACGGAAATCTGGATTTCAAAGTTGGCATGTCTGATCTGGAATGAGCGTTTTGACAGTATTTTTGTGGGACATGAGAGCACATCAGACATCCAATTGCATTCTGAATACGAAGAATGTCTTTCTGATATCAAATAATTTTCATATTTTGAAATTCACGATATAATACAAATTTTATGACAAATTATTAAAATTTGATATTTTTCACAATTTTGATATATAACAGTTCTCGAAGTAAATTTTATAAATCTAATGACATATTCTTAAAGTGTATGTAGCTGGGAGGAAAAGCCGAAGATCAATTGAAAATTTTGACCTTTCATATTGAAGATATAGATTATGTTCCCAAAAATACCTAATTTTTTTTGGTTTTTTGTGTAAAAAAAATCCATATCTTCAATACGAAAGGTCAAAATTTTAAATTGATCGTCGTACCTACATACACTTTAAGTATAAATCATCAGATTTATAAAGTTTGCTTTCAGTACTGTTAAATATCAAAAATATCAATTTTAATCATTTGCCATAAAATGTGTATTACATTGCTAATTTCAAAAATCAAAATTATTTGATATCAGAAGGGCATTCTTCATATTCAGAATGCAATTCGAGATGTCTGATGTGCTCTCATGTCCCACCAAAAATACTGTCGAAACGCTCAAAATGCTCATTCCAGATCCCTTAATCCTGTAAGTTTACTCCCTCTTTTACAGGGGTATTACAATGGATGTTGGACTAACAAGGTTTGAAACGCCCAACAGGATAGTAACTCTATTAGATGCTCCGGGTCACAAGGACTTCATACCAAACATGATCACAGGAGCGGCACAGGTAAGCTGATCAGGATACAAGGCACAGTGTCAACACCCTGTATTATAAATATATTTTTTCATAGCTCCATACTCCGTTGGTGAAATCAATATTCTATTGTTGACATAGATAAAGAAAGTTTACATATGCATTGTGAAATACATGTGTGATCGAATATTCAATACAAGCACCTGGATTTTAGGTGAATGGGCTATTTGTGTTCCTATATAATTGTAATTCTCAAAATTAAATATATCACAATTTTAACTTACGATTTAAAAATTGTTACGCCAAAAATGCAGTAAAAATGTATCCGGAGCCGACAGCAATGGTCGCTAATTAGTGTATTTAATTTCAAGTTAGTGTATTAAAAACAAAACCTGGGGTTTACATCAAAACAAATCGAATTTCCTTGTAATAGCAACACCATATGGGATACTAGAGCATGCGTAAATCGTAATAATTTGTAGAATAGAACTTGGTGGTATCTCACATGATAGTCGTACTATGCTTAGCATGAGTCGCTCGGCCTATCTCGAACAAAATCGCCATGCGTAGCTATTGAAAAACGAGAGGATTCGCCGTACTATCACAGCAATTTTTGACACAAAGATATAGGGATGATGACGCTGTGCAAGGACCTCTGTAAATAATATGCTGCTCCCACAAGTGGAAGGATGGGGGAAGTTTTAGGGGAAAAGATGTAAAATCTCAGTAAATTTAGAACTTCAAATGAGTGTGCAAAGCCAGATGTAAAATCTCAATGAATTTCGAACTTCAAATGAGCGGGGAAAGCCACAAGTGGAAGGATGGAGGAAGTTTTAGGGGGAAAGATGTAAAATCTCAATGGGCATAGGCTGTTGAAATCCACAAAAATTCAGTGATTTGAACAAGATATTTCAATATACAAAACCGAGTTTATCTTGCCAGTTTCATAACAGCTTAAATTTGCTCTTGACGAATTATTATATTTTGTACTTTTTTACCTTTATGTAGTGTTCTTCGCAGGCATTTTGCAATGCACTCCTGGAGGCTGCCTGTTAAGAACCTGTGTTAGAAGTTTTCAAAACCTGCTGGACTTAATATTGTCAGCCATTGAAGTGAATGGAATTTACATTGTTGTATATTGTTTTTGGTTCTGTAGGCAGATGTAGCAATATTAGTTGTCAATGCCACAAACGGAGAATTTGAATCTGGGTTCGAGTCCGGTGGACAGACAAGAGAACACGCTCTTCTAGTGAGGTCATTGGGTGTCACTCAACTAGCTGTAGCGGTCAATAAACTGGACACAGTAGACTGGTCCAAGGATAGATTTAAGGACATTACCAGCAAATTACGCCATTTTTTAAAACAAGTTGGCTTCAAGGTAAGACAGGAGGCATATCGATTGCTGAGTGCCAGAAGTGGGTAAGTGCTATAGCTGCCATGTGAATATTTGGTGATTTACACACAGTATATTGTATTGATCCGCATGTAAGTACACATGGCAGCTATTACACTTAACCTACTTCTAGCACAGAACAGAATATGATTTAATCGCTAAATTAAAGGCCTACTCAGTGATTTATCGTAAAGAATATTTTGTCTAGCTGCACTACCAGATGATCAACAATAATTTATATTATATAAAGTCGTATTTAATCACATTACAGTGGCAGCGCCAGGAAATTTTTTCAGGGGTGCATGGGGAGGGAAAAGTGAATTTCAGGGGGCAAAATCAACCAATTTTGCTCAAAATTACTGTTAAAAGTGGAAATTTTCATAATTTTGGGTTTTTACTGCCCCCCCCCCCTCCACTCACAATATATCATGTCTACTTGCATAAAACATGTAAACAATCTGTTCTGAAAGTGTTCACTTGCTATCCTTGGTGTCTACTGCAAGCACCGTTTCATGCGGAATTTGACAGCCTTGTGCGATATGAAAAGGACAGAAGTAACAAAAGTACTGTAAAATCATGTAATTTAGCTAGGGATTGAATTTCACTAGAAGTCTTAATTCACTAAATTACATTGGCTTGTAAGCATGAATTGCTGGATTAGCGAAAAATTAAATACCCACAAATATTATGGTCATTGGCAATTAGCGAAATTAAGTATTAGCGAAATTAAATAGCTTTACAGTACTTTGTTGATAAAATTGAAGCTTTATCATCACATTGCAATGTGCAGTCTTAACTTACAAAAAGCAGTTAGGGAAATGCCAAAAAATGGTCTATTAATAAAGATGGAATTCTCGTAAGATTTTAAGGGCTGGGGTATGAGCGTTTGGACAGTATTTATTGTGGGTCATTAGAGCACATCAGGCACGTCGAATTGCATTCTGAATACGAAGAATGTCTTTCTGATATCAAATAATTTTGATTTTTTGAAATTCACGAAATAATACAAATTTTATGACAAATTATTAAAATTTGATATTTTTCACATTTTTGATATATAACAGTCCTCGAAGTAAATTTTATAAATCTAATGATATATTCTTAAAGTGTATGTAGTGGGAGAAAAAACCCGACGATCAATTGAAAATTTTGACATTTCATATTGAAGATATGGATTTTTTTCCCAAAAAGACCTAATTTGTTTTTTGTGTTTTGGGAAAAAAATGCATATCTTCAATACGAAAGGTCAAAATTTCAAATGATCGTCGGCTTTTCATCTCACCTACATACACTTTAAGTATAAATCATCAGATTTATAAATTTTATTTCGAGTACTGTTAAATATCAAAAATATCAATTTTTAATCATTTGCCATAAAATGTCTATTACATTGCGAATGTCAAAAATCAAAATTATTTGATATCAGAAGGACATTCTTCGTATTCAGAATGCAATTCGATATGTCTGATGTGCTCTAATGTCCCACAATAAATACTGTCCAAACGCTCATACCCCATCCCTTAAACAAGATTTTGAATCTTTGATAACAAGATTTAAGTGTGCATCTCCATTATCATTATTTGTGTGTTTGTTTTCAGGAAGCCGATGTAGAATATATACCATGTAGTGGTCTGACGGGTGAGAATCTCAAAGAGAAAGCAACAGAACCCAAACTTACACAATGGTATAAAGGACCTTGCCTAGTAGAACAAATAGGTAAATAAAACATACATTCTAGGTGTAGGACAGGGCTCAAAATACAGGGGCAATTTTACCACAAATTTCACAAAGTAGCCCATGTGAAAAGCATGCATTATATTAATTGCAAAATGTACACAAGAGAGCTTTGTTTTATAGAATCTGTTCAAAATAGCTCTCATAATCAAAGAAGTATTTTGAGTCCTCATGCTCGTTTACTGCATGACGAGGGACTGTCTTGTGGAATTTGCAGGAGAGTATTAAAAAGCTCTTATGGTACCTTCAAGGAGAGCTGTTTAAAGCATTTACAATAGAATGTATGGAGAGAACGGTCAACTAAGGAGAGCTAAAAATCATTCTTCTATATCAGATTTAAGGAGGGCAGTAGAGAGCTATTGTTCTCGCTCTCCTCAAAAGGCATTCCCTGCATCTCTCTGGAAATTGGTTGAACTAAAATGAAGCATCTTTTTCTAAATTGGCCCAATTTTGGCTCAAAAATATCTTAAATTTACTATTGTAATACAGAATTGCAAATTCTTGTTCTCCAAATCTTACATTTCACTTGGCCAAAATCACAACATGTGCCCTCTGAGTAAACGCTGGTGCCTTGCCACCACTAGCAATGAAATAGCACCATCTTTGTTAATTTATTTCTTTTCTTCTTTAAGAACAAAGTTAAATTTTTTCTGACTTTATACTGATATTACATTCCACATTATTCTTGGAAGGTCATATTACAATTTGTTTTTCATGAACATATTTTGCTGTGACAGTGATACCCAATTTAATTTTGGATGAGAGTACAGATGCAAAAGGCAATATACACCATTTCCGTTTTGCGTTAAGGTCACCAACATCTTCCCTGTAATAGCTTTCAATTGACAACCTCCTTTAAAAAATACAATGTACATTTTTCAAACTATGATTAAAAAAACAGCACATATTTCTTATTATTTTCTTTATATTTGACTAGTTCCATTTGCTTATATCTCAAATCAAGAAAAATGGATAGATTGCTTTTTGCATCTGAACTTTCCATTTACACGACAGAGTCAATACAGAACAGGAATTGATATTAACTTAGCTCAAACTTTATTGTTCCTGTTTTTCACTTACACAGTGTTTCCCATATTGTTGTGGCATTCATTGCTCGCACAGCTCCAGAGCTGCCTGCCTTCCACTTGAAGACCCTGCAAGTCAAAACATCTCTGGGCTCTTGACCTCATAGAAAAAACAGCTTTAGCTGACCTTCTTTTCTGTTTTTAATCTGCAATTAAAACAGTAGTGATCCTTCTTTGTTTTACATGATTGGAACCTGACCACTGTCTATACACAATGTCTTTCAAATGCTCCCACAAGAAAACATCTGTGGGTGTCAGATCCAGAGATCTTTGTAGAATATTAACCCCTTGGACACTACTGGTCATCTAACAGCATTTCTGATTGGTTGATAACTTGAAATGCTCATTTCAATTGCCAATTATGACTAGGCTTTAAACTATTTATGGTCAAACTTGCATTTGCAGATGATCTTATTAATACCCTCCTTGATTGGTTCAAAATTGGACACAATATTCATTTTGGCCAATTGGCAGGTAGTTCTCATAGGGTTAAACACCCAGCTCCATACTGACCATACATCAAAGTTGGTTATGAATTGCTGCAGTTCAGTGCACTCAAGCTCAGTCTTGTATTCCACACACCTTGGATAGCCCTGCCACAGGATGAGCACGGGACTTAGCGACCTTCTTGGTCTTCTGAGCAGTAGTAGTAGCCATAGTTGATGATACCATAATGCGGAAGACCAAATCGCCTTGTGAAAATAGATTCAATATTGCACTTGATAATGATATATGGTCATTTTCACGGTAAAGGGTGTAACTTTTGATTTTTAGGGTCAAAATTTCAAACCACTTAAATATGTTTCTGTTTACTGAAATCATGCATAGAAGCAACTTAAATTCAAGTAAAATAATGTTTCAAGGCTTAAACCTTTTGATTTCTAATAAAAATTTGACATTTGCATAACATTTTGGTTAAAATCTAAGAAAAATGTATTTTACATAACCTCAGAAAATTTTGACATGAAAGCTGGAATACATGTGAAATTCCATTCCAAAGTAAGTCAACAGATATAAGTTAAATTTTATACCATGTTTTGCTATGTTTGTAATTGCAGTTTTGAAAATTTTTAACATCAAGTGTCATTTACAATGGAAATTTCCAAACCTTAAACATATTTTTTAAGTTTTAATTGGGTTCCTAAAATAATTTGAATGTCTAACTTCATGTACAAATACTACTTGATGAAAGGAACCTCCCATCCAAGTTTCACAGAAATTGGAGTTATTTTTAGAATTGGCAATTCAAGCGATTTGTGTTTCGGAGGCTTCAGTTAACAACACAGGTGATCATAAAAGTAAAATATTTAGCTAACTACTACAAGTTGACATAAAAAATAGGTAAAAATATCACAATTACCAATTTTCATGCTTTGCTTCCAAGTATTGAATTTCAGTTGTGACAAAAATTAAATTATCACAGCAAGTCATTTTTTTTTTGTTTCGAGGCTTCATGTTAACAATTGTTAAACATTGCAGAAGTAGTTTTTTTGAAAACAACAGTGTTGGGATCATCTAAGCTGTTATTTTCTTGTGTGTATTGAATCAATGATTCTATGCGGCAGATATTGTAGATTTATCACACATTAATTTTTTCACCCATTTGTTAAGTATGGTGTTTTTTGCATGTGAAGCCTCCGAAACAGGCTTTTTAAGATATCAGTATATTTTTCAAACATTAACCATAATGTCAATTTTTTTTTAAATTTATGACATTCTGCACATATCAAGTAATAATTACAATGCAGATATCAGTATGAAACACACCAATTTAGATATGCATAGATGATAATTAAGTTTACTGTTGTTTCGGAGGCTTCATTTGTTTCGGAGGCTTCAATTGTTAACGGAAAGTTTGTATTGGGTCCCATTTTCAAACGGTGTTATATATCTCCACGATTTAAAAACATGTGACTTGAGGATCTACTTTGCTACATTTTGATAAATAGATTGGATGAGCTCTTTTATTTATATTTGCACAAGCTTGCTGAACAGCTTGTTTCGGAGGCTTCAAAAAAGTTAACGGAAAAACGGCTATTTGAAGTCAAGATTTTATAAAAATTTTAAAAGCTTGCAAATCGGCTAATTTTTGTTACCCATTTCAAGTTAAGATAACAACTGTTATAAATCAAGAAGAAGTGAAGAAATAACCAAGAATTATGAACCAAAGCTACACCCACAAAGTTTGTTAACAATTGTTAACGGAAAATGAAGCCTCAAACGACAAATATCAAGTCCGGTTCTCAAAAAATACAGGGCCGTTCACAATTAAATCTAATGTGGCAGTGTTTACTGAACATATGACTGTACTTTCAGGATAAGAAAAATTATCCATGAACTAACTGAAGAAAACACAGGGTTTTACAAAAATGTTACTGTTTTTATAGTTTTTCAAAATGGTAATATTAAGTACATTTAAGCCTGCTAAAACTGAACGCAGTAACTCCCAAAGCTGATTATGCTACCCAAGATAGCTGCTAACTAGATGACTTATGTGGCCAAAAATTATGGAATTCTGTGGCTTTATTAGAACACTACGGATTAAAATGTTAAAAATCCAAAGTTACACCCTTTACCGTGAAAATGACCATATTGTATCCTGTAATTTGTAAAACACATTGTCTCTGAAGTGGTTTCTTCTTCTTCTTCTTGTTTGAGTCGGTAGATACAGATTATTAAGCTGCAGTTCACCAACTTTTTGGGTCATGGTCGCGGATATATGGTGCGTGTCTCTTATCTAATTGTTCTGTTTGGTTGCACTGTTGAGCCGGTTCTTGAAGCTGTCAATTGCGTTCCACTTCCTAATTGATCTTGGAAAATAGCTGTACTTGTATGTGTTGAGTCTTGCATAGATTGGTTTATAATTGCTGCTGTTCTTCTTCCTGGTTCTTGTTTCTTTTATTAGCTCCATATGGTTGTTCTTGTTTATGCCCACCATGTTGTTTGTTATCTTATACTTCATTGCTAGTCTTGCTTGCTTCCTTCTCTCTTCCAATAAATCCCATCTTAACTCCTGTATCATCTTGGTCACACTACTTCTTTGCTTAAAGTCCCCCATGCAAAATCTGGCAGCCTTACGCTGCACGGATTCAAGTTGATTTATTGCTCCATCCTGGTATGGCCCCCAGACTGAGGGGCACACCTTCTGACATTTGCCTATGAAACTGTTCCATTCATATAAAAGATAGCCTCGTCTATGATCCAAGTGTCCCTCAACGTTCTTTGTGGTTGCTGCACTTAGCCCTTGGTAGAAGGCAAATCTATTCTGTACTTTGTAGGAATGCCACCTGTTATCCTTACTGGTCATCATGCTAAAACTTGATTGTGTGATGTTGGTCAATGGGTTCTTTCTAACACTGATGTTAGGGTCTTGATGCGGAGCAGCATAAACTCAATGTTGAGACCTGCCACTTTTTGAATGCCCGCAGAACTGGTTGAATAGTTATGTACAGCTTAGCTTGAACACTTCTTCAATTTGCACACATTTCCAAACACATTTGAAAAGAAAGCCTGCTCACCAATCTTTACATTTCATTGTAACTTAAAATTGGTAACGTAAATGACAAACAAACAACAACAACAGTTACTGGATTTTTGATTGTAGCTACTAACTGACTGCGTATCCACTGAATACATTTCGAAGTTGTGCTGTGAATATACAGTGTCACATTGACCGCTATGCTTTGAGAACTTGTCAAGCAGATTCCAAGATAGCATTGATTGAATTTTTTTGTCAAAAGGAATCTTTTCCTGTTCATAATGTAACTCTGAAATGTTTTAAAATTGCCAGATAATTGATTGCTTTACAAACATGTTACTGTTAATAATTTTGAGTCTTGACTTTGTACAAGTCTCTGTTTGGTCTTTCCTTCATAGTGTCCAAGTTTAAGCGCTATTCGCCACTTGCACGGTTCCGCCATTATGCACTATATGCGGGGAGAGCCTCGAACTGGCAGCATACATGAAAGGAAGAATTACGTAACCTTACACAGAATGTTATATGACTGGTTCAATTCCCATTCATGTATGCTGCCAGTTCGAGGCTCTCCCCGCACATAGTGCATAATGGCGGAACCGTGCAAGTGGCGAATAGAGAAAATTGAGAGAATTAAAGCTTGGGAGACGTCTCAAGTTTGGATTTATTGCTAATTGTTATTGGCTCAACAGAAGGGGGTGAGTCATCTGCATAAATACTATGTGTGAGCCCAATCTTCATTTTAACATCATTCTCTTTATTTTCTGCATCAGTAATGACACCAGCCCAGATAGGAGAATGAGTTTTACCAGTTCAAGGACATGGTCTGCAAGTTTGATGTTGTCCATAGAACATGACATCCCATTTTATATAACAGTTGATTATACATGTTAGTCAATACAGGAGCATCAATCTAATAGCTGTTTTTCAAGTAGCCAACCTAACATGGGTAGTAAGACCAGGGACTGGACATACACCTGTATAAAAATAATACCGAACTTGAATTGAAGTTTTAACTTCAACACTACACTATTTTTCACTCACAGTCACCTGGAATGTTTTCAGTAGCTCGACTAGCGTCTCCAGCAGATGGTGATGCTGTGATGCTATCTTGTCGACTGCTGAAGATGCTAGTCGAGCTAGTGAAAACGTTCACTTCCAGGTGAGCGAAAAATAGTGTAGTGTTGAAGTTAAAACTTAATTCATTTTTTCTACCACTACGTATGAATATCCACTTGTATAAGGCAAAACTTCTCTTCCCTTATATTGGTTTTTTTTTTTTTTTTGGTTGTTTACCAAAGTTGGCACATAAGGGCCACACATATAATACATTGTACTTCCTGTCTTTTCCTCCAGATAAATTAAAGCCACCTGAGCGGGCTATAGATAGACCATTTCGGTTATGCGTGTCTGATGTATTTAAAGGTAAGATATTAATCCCAGTAGTAACTCAGATTTCTCTTAAATGTATGGCAGTTTGGGATCCCAAAGTTTTGTGATATAAAAAAACTTTGCCAGTGAAACCAAATTCAATTGAATAGACACGATGTGCCATTTTAGATACGTGTGTCATCCAACACGTCTGCATTCTGTATCCGATAACGTCCCTGTGGCTGAACCTTCAGAATTTTCAGAATGCTTATCCTGCACGAAAACGCCTGATGTGGCTATCTAAACATGCAGCGTTGTCATGCATGCAGCTGACTAATTAAAGTGAGCCTTCCTAGAGAGTTCTTCGAGGTCAATATTGTCAAGTTGAGATCTGAAATACTTCAGGTTTTCTGTTGTCTTCACGTCAGCGGGTAAGAGGTTGCATTCCGGAATGGTGTATCCATGGGTAGAGTGCATGTTTATAACAGTCTTTGTTGACATTGATTCTTTTGAGATTATTTGGGTCATTGTTTCTGGTTGATCTGCCAATTTGGTCTTGAAGTGTGAACTTGCGGTTGGTAATATTTGATGGTGCCAATGAGTTGAATTCTTTGAAGATGATGGTGAGACGAGCTTTTTGGCGTCTTGTGGCCAGGATGGGTGGCAGTAATGCAGGCGTACATCAAGCTGTGTTCATTCAATAGAGGCCGCCAGTGTGACGTCACAATGGCCATCTTGTGGGTACTAGTAAACTCTGTTCAAAGTTTCAGGGCATGAACAACAGCTGAATTAGGTATAGAGCAATACTAGCAGTCAGTCAATCTTTAGAGGTCATTCATATCAAGCAAGTGAATGAGGAGGTTGTGGGTACAAATCATGTATACAAACACTATTGTCATGAGTCACGCTTGAAAAATGCTGACAGTCTCTATTGCCTTTGCGAGTAAACTATAGAGACATCTACTGGGAGTCCTTCATATATCTGTTTCTACACATAATGTAAAATTAAAGGGGATCCATTGCAAGAAAGCTTAAAATAAAGGAGTGATTATTCTTGTTTGTCATTTTGCCAACAGGAATGGGTGCTGGATTTAGTATAGCAGGGAAAATAGAATCAGGCAGTGTACAAGTCGGGGATAAAGTGCAACTCATACCAGTTGGAGAAACTGGTACTGTTAAAGGTAGGCATGGTGCTGAAAGAAAGAAAAACGACTTCATGAAAATGTTGTAAATTTCTTGCACAGTCATCAGCTTTGAGGTTTGAGACTCAAACTGGCAGCATATGTGAATGAGGATTGAACATTATGTCACATAATATTACATAAAGTTACGTAATTCTTCCTTTCATGTCTGGTGCCAGTTAGAGGTACCGGTTCTATACAAATGGTGGAAAAGTGCAATGGGTGAATTGAGGAACTTTAATGTGTTGAAATCAGAAAAAATTATAATAAAAGAGAATTGGTTTTAGAGTGAAATATTTTGATGGTTAAATGCAAGAAGGTCATTAATAAAAGCAAAGTGCTTACGACCTTCTTGCATTTGCATCCAAGCAAATTGACAAATTGATCTAACTTACTTTGAGATTTTAGAGAAGAGCATGTATGTCTAAAATATCTGCCCTTCGTTATGTGGTACTGCAAGTTGAAATTCCAGCTCCCCTCCATTATTGTGATTATATGGCACTGCAAGTTGCATTTGCAGGGTCAGAATTTTGTTGCACAGTATGGGAACCAATTTTGATTCTTGCAGACTAAATTTGAGGGAATCAATCATTTGATTCTTGCAAATCAACTTTTGTTTAAACTAATACAGTTTGCAAAAATCAACTTTGATTCATGCAAATCTGTTTATGAGAATCCTTGCGAGAATCAACTGTCGGATTCTCGTCAAAATTCTGACCCTGAATTGGAACATTTTCTATCCAAATGATTCACTTTGAATAAATAATTTCTTTCTGTGACAGGTGTTTCAATACATGATGTAGATACAAGGTGGGCATGTGCAGGAGATCATGCAGCACTAACAGTCACCGGCATGGACCAAAACAATGTCACGTAAGTAACAGAATCCCATTCTTCGTATTCAGAATGCAATTCGATATGTCTGATGTGCTCTAATGTCCCAAAATAAATACTGTCCAAACGTTGATTTCATATTGTTTAGTTCTTCCGGTATTGTCATTACTGGGCACCTTGAAAGCACTTTACCAAAGATATACTTAAGGGGGTACTACACCCCTTGATAAATTTATGACTATTTTTTTCTCAAAAAATAATAACACACTGGTAACAAAAGTTATGTATATTATGGGCAAGGAATCCAGTTACTACACTGGAATTTCAGTGACTCAAGACAAGCGGTATGTTATTTATGATAAGAAAAGAGGTACCGCTAGAATGTACCTTATTTCTTAACATATATAATGAACCACTTGTCTTGAATCACTGAAATTTCAGTGAAGAAATTGGATTCCTTGCCCTATAATATACATAACTTTTGTTACCAGTGTGTTATTATTTTTGAGAAAAATGCAAAAATAGTCACAAATTTATCAAGGGTTGTAGTACCCGCTTAAGCACATGAAATACAAAGAAACACATACAATGGTTGGTAAGCAAGTGTTTTAAAATAATGAACCTTATTTTGAGATGCTGTAGTTTAAAGAAAAATACAACAATGGCATTAAGCTTATTGTAATAAACATATTAAAAACCAGGAAAACAAGGGTATGCACGGTTATTTGATGTATATAGAATTGGCTTCATTATTAACTAAATGTAAACTATAGATGGCGCTATTTATCCTAAATCATATTATATTAATTTGCAAGGTTAGGTGATCAATACTACCTTTAAAACAGATGGAATAGGTGAAACAAGCAGCAAAGAAATTTTATAAACATATTTCATCAAAAAATAAAAGAATTTGTTTGTATTAAAAGCTTGAAAGAGTAATTTTCAGTAACTAAATAGCGCCATCAATTTTGTCATAAATAGATACATTTTATATCCGAAAAGCTTTAAAAAATGCTGTAAACGTGAATAATTTTGTAAAAGAGGGGAAATTTAAAGTTGAAAATGACTCAAAAGCATCTGTATACATTAGCATGATATCGCTTTTAGCTGTTTATAGCCTAAAATTGGGTTGTACATGATGTTTTGTTTGAAAAACTAATAAATGATCACATCAAACAGCTGTGTATGGCGTGATCACATAGTGTTTACTTCTTTTGGGCTCTTACTTTTAATTTTAAGAGCCCCTCAAAAGATTCATATTCATATTCTTCTTCATTTTACCTCAAGTCACTGCCTTTTACGCTTTTACACTGCAAGCATGCCAACAAGCCACCATAGTAAGCATGTGCATTTTTTAGAAATTACATTAAGGTTGTTTAATTTAAGGTTGTTTTATCTTATTTTTGTAAAGCGTCCATTTTTTTCACAAGTCCTCACTGCTATCTTTTCATTTATATATTATCTTTGTAATTATTTGCACTTGATTGAATAATCTGGCTCTGCAGAATTTAATAGGCTAGCGTTTGTGATTCAAGAGAAATATGCACCTATGTTTCAAGAAATACCTTGATTGAATTTCTTAAATTAGATTCATAGCTTTGAAATTGTTCATTTCGGGCCATTATATTTTTCAGTTTCACAGTTGCAAACTGGATCAGGTCATGAGCCTGTCATTCTTTTAGTTTTGTATCTTAAAAGATTATACTTGGATGATCATTTTTATCTTGGTGTTTAACTTTATACCTTTTGCTATCAGGATTGGCTGTGTGCTCTGTACCATGGAGGATCCCATCAAATCTTGTACAAGATTCAGAGCTAGGGTGATCATGTTCAATATAGATGTGCCTGTCACAAGGGGCTTTCCTGTAAGTATGCAAATTAATTAGATTTTTTAAAGCCTACTATTTCATTTGAGCTTAGAAAAATGTGAAGTTGAATTACTGCTTAACTGCTGAATTAAGCAGCTAAGATATTAGAAGCAAAACCATGTATCGCATAGAACAGCACATACTCTTGGATGGTACACTACCATTATGCGTGGGAAATACAACCAATACAAGATACAACAGAACAGGCTTTTCCATACAGTGAACAATAAACAAGAAATGAAATCCAATGTTAACATATATCTGCACAAGCGACTGATAGCCTATCTTTAGTATTGATGCTTTCAGGCTTTAAATGATAGCAAGAAATGGAAATCGCCCCAAAGGAAAGATTTTAATCGTGAAATTGATCGCCACATCTTATGGATTCACATTATCCTCCGGCGGAAATGTCAATTTGTTTTTTAAATCCACTCTCATCAAACTAATCAAAACTGTAAACTACAATTTTATCAAAAAAATCAAAAGAAGAAATACTAAATATTGCTTAGTTTCAATGATGCTTACCGATCGAGTCACCTTGATGGTGTATTTCCGATCATTTTGCAACGTGGTTGAAAAATATTTCCAAGACGCGAGTATCGCCATTAGGCATGGTCCGGCAACCTGGATAAAATTTAATGCAATCGATCGTCCAATCCTAGTTCACCTGAGTGATCATGTTGTTTGCCGAATGAACGGTATCGGTGTCGGAACAAGGATTGTTACTTGTAAACAAATTGTTTCGCCAGCACGTTTCAAGCAATTAAATTTACGATCTTTTGATAATTAGTTAGGGATCGCTTTTATTTTAACCTCTGGCATGAGAGATTGAGAATGTGGGTTAAAGATAAGCCACTCTGTGTTCTCATTTTGCAACTAAAATAGGCTTCTCATAAAGCTTAAATTTGCGGGTCATGATGCTGGCCATCCATGTATTTGAAACATGGCGGATATACCAAGCACCCTCACTACATTCGGGTCTGTGAGGGTGCTCGACCAGGCATACACTACCATGGGGGATGAGGTACCACTATTTTGTTCATACCATTTCAGGCAAACATTCCTTCGGCCCAACATTTGAAGTTTTCTTAAGATGCCAAAATCTCAGTAAAGTAGGGGGTGAGCCTGTCAATCTGATCACCCACCTTGAATTGCACATTGTTAAAATATATGGCTGTTTCCGCATATGATACCAAGGAAGACAAGCTTATGAGTTTATACCTTGAAGAGCATATTTTACTGAAAGTCCGACTCAAAGCCCATGAGAGACCAAGGTACTCCAGTCTGAGGGTACAATCTGGGTGCAACGATTACTGATCTTTTACAATATAATTGTTTACTAAAGCACTTGGCCCATTTCTAGCTCAAAACAGTTGTCCTCTTTGTTTAATTCTTTATATTTACTATCATTATTTCAGAGGTGACACTTTTCCTTCTTGTCTGAATTCCTTCTTTGTAAAGTCCAAATTTTGAATTTATTTTAAGCCTGTTTTGGGGACATTTTACCTCAGATATTCCCAATATTTCATGGGTTTTTTTTCACAAGTTTCGGGCTTTTTGAGATTGAGAGGTACTAAGAGAAATCCATGTTATTATTAGAGAATAAAGGTATTGTTTTTAGCCCCTGGAGTGCATCTATCGTCTCATATAACACGGGCGACATCATTGTTTTACGCCAAAAATAATGATGTCGCCGTGTTATATGAGACGATAGATGCACGATAGCTGCTAAAAAAACAATACCTTTATTCTCATTCTTAAACACATCAATTCAAATAAAAATATCATACAAATTTTAATCAAATTAAATCTACATTTTGCAAGGAATTACCTAGGGCTTAAAATCGATCAGTCTCGTTGTTGTTGTGCGCCTACGATTGGTCCAAATAGCGAGTACGCGTATAGCGTTGACGCATACACGCTGACCCGTGTGATATCATGTCATATCACACAGGTAAAGCTGGGTAAGGACCAATAAGATTGCAGGGACGTTCTCAAGTGTTTAAGAATGTTCTGTAAATAACTTTAAGAAACAGGATTGTATAATTTTAATACAACATACGAATAACATCTTGTTTGTTGCAGATTTTGTTACACTACCAAACTGTGAGTGAACCAGCCATTATACGTAGGCTTATCAGTACTCTTCACAAAAGCACAGGAGAGATACTGCAGAAAAAACCCAAGTAAGTTGTTCTGGTTGGAAATCAAAAATGAGTTATTCCAGTTGAAATCTACACACCCCTATGGAAGACATATTATCTTAATTATCCACACAGGGAGTGTGAATTTCAGATGGGGTGACCTGAATGGGTAATTCTAATTGAAATCTACACCTCCTGTGTGAGATATTATACAAATACAACATGTTTTCGGGGAAGTAGTCAAAACTACTGGTCCTTCGGTGTTGGATGATTTGACTACTTCCCGACGCGTCAGCGGAGGGAAGTAGTCAAATCATCCAACACCGCGCGACCAGTAGTTTTGACTACTTCTAAAATGAAACATGTTGTATTTGTTTTACTATACATCATAAATATTTTCACTATCACGGTAAAATCGTAAACAAAAGTCAAAAAACACACCAGTCAACGTGCCGGCCGGCATGGTAACTTAATATTTTGCTTACCTGATTTTATTGCGGTATATATGTTCAATCAATATTTACATTTTGACCTTTATTATTCTAATTTTCTTTTTAGGCTTTCAATAAATAACATTTTGTTTCATAAAACGTCAAATTCGCGTGTTATTATCCATCAGTAATCTTGGCAAAATAACTGCAGCAGACGCCATTTTCACGATAAAACGCATCTGCAGAATCGCCGTTGTGTAGCACAATGCTACGTGTAAAGGAACGGTGACGCGCGGGGTCGAGACACCGTGTGGTAGTAGGGGTGCGGAAGTTTTACTACTTCCCGCAGCGCGTAATTGCACAGGCGCGGGAAGTAGTCAAAATACCGCACACGGACGCTGGCGTTATTAACCAATAAGATGTCTGGATTACCTAATAAATATTTATGAGGTATAGTAATAAGCTCTGTCTTCCATAGGGGGTTTATGGATTTCAACTGAATAGATCAATTCAGTCTTCTTCAGGGGCGGATCCAGGAATTTTCAATAGATGGGGCGCCGAGCCACCGCCGCTGCCGCACAAATTCAGGCGCCGCTCTGCAAAAATACACAAAGTCAGGCACCGCTCTGCAAAAATTAGAGGGGGCGCGCGCTGGATGCGCCCCCCTCTAAATCCGCCCCTGTTCTTGTTTCATCACAGATGGCCTGAATAATGTTATAAGAATCCGGTTGTTTCCTTTGCTGTTACCTGTACTAGTGTTCACTAGATTGTATGTTGTCATAACGGCACATCAGAAATTTAGTTTGGCACACATGATTGCCATTCTCAAAGACAATGTGCACATTATTTGAGAAACAATACTTAATCTGGTGCTGAGACGAGTATATTTGTCTCAGATCTGGTGCACCAACATTTTTGGGGAGGGCGAGTTAGCGCAGCGGTAATTCCCTCGCTTTGCACCACTGAGGTCCCGGGTTCAAGCCCCAGCGCGACCCAAGGACTCATGTGCACTTGGTTTATCCCGATTCCATGCTCGCTTCTCGCAGGTTTTCTCCGTGATCTCCGGTTTCCTCCTGCTTTCAAGTTGTTTAGTTGTTTGGTTAGCAAAAACTTCCTTCACCCAATGGAATTTGGGGAGCTGCACAGATAATTGGTGGATGTTACAAGTGCGGATAGGTCTGCGCCTGAGGTTTGGCTGAAACTGGCCTAGATGATGCGATCTGATTGTGATGATTCACCATGGCAGCGAAATTACAGCGCTTTGAATCCTTCAAGATCTAGCTGGAAAAAGGCACTATATAAATCCGAAATTTATAATTTTATTTTTTAACATTCTTGAGTATTCACTGAATAGTGTTCCAAATGGCCCATTTTTTTTATAAATATTTATTTTGGTGTATTTCAAACTGCTAGTGAGTGATCACTAACCACTTTATGTAGCCAACTACATTCTCAAGAAACAGATTACATTTTAACCCCATGAGAACTACCTGCCAATTGGCCAAAAAGAAGTTTTCATTATCAATTGGACCAATCAGCAACATTGTTAGAATAATTTCACCACACACAAAAATTGGGGTAAATTATTTGCAAAGCTCCATTCTGATTGGTGATTAAAGTGAAAGTATCATGTAATTGACCAATCAGAGTCAATGTTAGATCGGCAGGTAGTGCTCAGGGGGTTGATTATATCATTGTACATTCTTGTTGTTATTGTTATTTATAAACGCAGATGTCTGACAAAACAAAGCAATGCATTAATAGAGATAGAGACAACAAGACCTATATGTTTGGAATTATACAAAGACCACAAAGACTTGGGAAGATTTATGATACGATACGCCGGCTCTACTATCGGTGCTGGAGTAGTCACAGAGGTGAGTAGGGATACTTCTAAACAGCCCACAGAATTATAACCAGAGAACCTGGACTCCCTATACCGCCTCATACATTGGCGGCGTCAACTATGGGGGTGAAATTTTGAGTATTTGGGTCCTTGCCAACTGTGCATGGAAACAAGTGAAAACAATAATACATCTCATCTGAAGCGTTCAGGTATGACGCATGCTGGTCACACTAAGTGCGTCTCTCAATTGCGTCTCATGCGATATCGCGTTCACATGACAACGATTGCCTCGAGCGCAATCTGAGCTAAACCGAATACCCCCAGTTTGTGCCCCATGTGTGTATCAAGATGGCGGTCGAGTCCTGGTTCTCTGGTTTTAATTCTGTGAAACAGCCAAACATATTATGCGTATACTGTTTATACCACAAGGACTTGGGGATATTTATGTTACGATATGGAGGTTTTACTGTTGGTACTGGAGTAGTCACAGGAAGTAAGGAATAGTTCTAAGCATCCAATTATCAAAGGGGAGAAATGTGCATTATTCGCCAATCGCACGGTCATCTCAAAATTGTTTCTACCCGTAAAGTGTGTGTTGTCTTGTCTTTGTCGTATGCCTGTCAAACGCATGCTTTAATTAGCGCGTACGACACCTTACTAGAAAGGTGCCGGAACCAGAAAAGCACATTTTGCAAATGCATTTGCAGGTAGAACCTCGTTTTTGTAGCAAGATGGTGGATCTGTGCAAAGGGCAAATTGGCATTGAAATCTACCCAAGAATTAGACAAAACAACTTGGACTTTGGCCTCTTGGTACTCTACCTTTGTTAATGGCACATCATATTAGCAGTCTCAGCGTGTGATTTAAAAATCGAAAGTAATCATAATGCTGCCAGCATTTTCATAATCGCTATTAGCGTCCAGTCGTAGCTAGTGACATAGCAGCAAAATTGCCTTCAAGTTAATTTGACGTTACGTCATACTTGCGACTTGATCGACCAGATATTGGTAATCGCTCTTCAGATAAACGATGGAAGTTACGTCCCGATATATGCCACACTCGTAGTGATTGTCTAGTAAGATATGCTCTTTAAGCCATACAGCATCAAAACAAAGTGGCTTGTCTAGCCTATTATTCAAATCAATCTGATTTGAAACAATTAGAGGCTGCTTTGATGGATACCCATGCTTCATGTTGGATATCAAGTTGTTGCAGTCAAGTTAGCTCAATCGTTAAGGCGTTCGACTATGGTGCGAGAGGTTGCGGGTTCGAACCCTGGTGGTGCCTAGTATGCTCTCGTGGAAAAATTGAGTTAGCTTGAAATTCCCTGGACAAGGAACTTACTGCTAATTGTCTTGTTGTAACCTGTACGTAAACTCGGGAGCTGATCCTGGTTGCGATGGTTATTTGTGGAATGTCTAGGGTGTGCGCTCTTGTAGCAGCAAAGTCCCTGATTTGTTGTTAAATGGTTTATGGAATGATGTGGGCCGTAGTGGTCAGCGACAAGCTGTTAAGTATGCTGAGGCTTGTGGATCAATGTCTAGGCGTTGTGCCTGTGTGTAGTGCACTATAAATCACTGCGCTTTTTTTTATATCAATGATATGCACAGGTCTGGAAATACAGAAAATTGGAAATCCTTGTACTTGAAACAGTACATTTTTATTAACATTGTTACAATTAATTTATAGTCGAAAATCTCGACTCTGTTTGAAAGTAAATTCTAGCAATCTAATATCCAATAAATTTTTGTTTTTGTTTTGCAGTTAAAATGAAAATCATGACTACAGAATGGTTATTTTTGGGTGGTTTCCTGCATACTGCAAATTACAGCTCCTTGACGACATGCTGCCAGGAACGGCAAGAGTTCCCAAGTACTCTACTTTTCCTATTTTATGATTCTGTGGATATAAAGTCTGCCAGAAAAAAACTGCACCAGCCATGATTAACTAGAAGGCAGATTTAAGTACTGCTCAGCAGAAGAAAAACGTGATTGCTTAAATCTGTTAGCTTCATGCGAGAGAACTGTAAGGAGAATAATCACTGACTTCCTTGTGGACTTTGCCATGCCGTCTTAACTATCACCATGTGAGCGGAAAATTATATTGCATCTTATTTTAAGATGCACAATGTGAAATTGCTGCATTATCTTTTATTATTGTTTCCCTTTCTTTCGATTTATATAATATTCTATTCTTTTTTTGTTGTCTCTTTTTCTGTTAAAAACTGAATGGACAAATGACGTAGTATGCTGATGCTTTCTGGCTTACATGTTTACTCTATAGACGAATCCAATTTCACGCATTCCTACACCTCAATGGCAGCCAAAGCTGAGTCCCTATCGGCTCCATTTCACCTAAAATGTGAAATGATGCGGCTTTAAACGGCATTCTATCACCTGTGTTACACATAGACAAGAGAATGATGACAGTTTACAACACAATAGAATATAACATAGATTTTTAAGCGGCTTTCAATCCACCCAATTGGGCAGTCACAACACCAGATTGCTGTTGCGGGGACCCAATAATGGCCGACCAAATCCTGACCATGACTTGGCTCGTTGGATTGGTCTATATGGTGTGGTATTCTTGTGTAGCTATATCTATATACTGCTTTACAATTTTAAGGTTCAAATGCTGCTGCTCGGGCCATTGGTATTTTGTAATTCTTACACTTAACCTTTGACTCAAAAGTACGGAAATAAAAACATTACTAAAATCTGTCTTGTCTCAAGTTAAGAGTAATGCCATGTATGTTGGATTTCACAGTGGCAGAATCGAATCGCACTAACCTAATCCCGCTGTGAGTATGAACAGAACCGCGTAACCATACTGATTCAAATCTGCGAAATCCAACATGGCGTTACTCTCAACTTGAAACAAGACTTTACAAGTTTACTGCTAAAATTTGTCCATTCAATTTCTGAGCACCAATGATATTGTCATGAGTTTGGTATAAATTTAATGGAAAGAATTATTTTTGTAGTTTAGATTTAATCTTAACGCTGATCAGGGGTGAAATTAAGTGGGAGACAGGAGCCGTTTGGCCCCCAGAAACTCTGAAATGACCCCTGGTTCCATCTCAATTTTAGTTGACCATGGGACACTTTTCTCACAAAACTGGCCTCCTGGATAGTGAACCAAAAATATCAAATTACAAGCAAATAGTGCTTATTTAACTCATCTTTATTTTTATTGGCCCCTTGGTAATTGAAAATGGCCCCTGGTTCTTCCAAATCTTGGTGAACCTTGCCAAAGTGGCCCCTGGTTCAAGCTCTCTTATTTTCACCCTTGACGCTGATGCCGACAAAATTGACTACAGTCAAGAGCTGAAATGGTGAAAAAAGGGGCTATTCCGGTTGAAATCCATACACCCCCAGGAAGACATGGCCTTACTTGCCCACACAGAGAGTGTGAAATTCAAATGGGTTTGGGTGACTCCATGTGAAATCCATTTGTGTGGGAGAATTTATCATTTGTGTGGGAGACTAAGGTCTTCCATAGGAGGTGGATGTTAAACTCCTAAAAAAAAAATGGGCAGATTTGTTGCTATTTCTTTATTTATGATCCTGCCCAAAAGTGTCTCCTTTCGATATACCATGTCACATATATACGAGAGGTGTATAATATTAAAACACAAAGATATAAATCCCTGTGTATGTACTGATTGAAAGGAATTCAACATTTGCAATAATTTTCCTGAACTCGACTGTTTATTAATATGCCAAATTCATGACAATACCTTTGCATGGTTGTGGATATTATTATTTTACCCATATGGTGGATTTAATCCACCTGTATTTATAAGATATAACTTGTCCTAAACTCCAACTTCAGTGTTATTTGACCTATAATTTACCCAAATATATGTGTATTACCCAGATAAATTTAATAGTATATTGACAATATAATTGTTTCTTTATGTTAAATTCCTAGGAATATTGATTTTCGGGCTAGTGTGACTTTGAACTCTGAAGTAAAGATGTATGTACCCTGTACATTTAAAACATAATGCAAAAAGATTTGGATCATGCAAAACATTCCTGAAATATCTACAACAGCAAAATGTATTGTACTATTGTGATCTTTCTGGGCAAAAGGAGTCATAAGCTAGTATGTGTCAGGGTTGCCAATAGATTTCAGCCAGAATCGCGGGTCAAATAATCGAAAAGTCACCCAATTTTTCTCTTTACTATGGTTTCTATGGGGCAGGAAACTATCGGAAGTCGCTGGAGCCAATGTTGAAAAGTCGCCCAATTTTTTTTAACCATTGGTTTCTATGGGACAGGAAATTGTCAAAAGTCGCGGCAAAAATCTTCAAAAGTCGCCCAATTGGGCTACCAAATTGCGGATTTGGCAACCCTAGTATGTGTGATTGCATCCGTCAGATATGCTATTCATAAAGCATCATGGGTTATTCCATTTAAAATTCACACTACCCCTGTGGAAAATTTTGAAATATTTTCCACAGGGAGAATTTCAATGGAATGAACACATTAGGCAGCTCCATTTGAATCTCATACACCCTCTGAGAAAGATTCAACACAAATCTACCACTCAGGGAGGGTGATTTTCCAAATGGAGCTGCTAATGTGTTCATTCCATTTGAAATTTATACTCCCCCTTGTGGAAGATATTTCTAAAATCTTCCCAGGGGGTAGTGTGGATTTTAAATGGAATGGCCCAATTGCCGAATAATAGCACCCAACTATAAACCATCCGATTTCTTTACTGTGCAAAGCCGTTTTTGCCATGTCTGCTACTTGCGCTGAACCATATTTGGGTTAGAAAATATGGCTGAACCATTCAACCTTATTTGGCTTAGAAAATATGTTTGCAAAAAAGTTGGGTTTTTTTTTTCTTCAGATTATGGTAATATTTTAGGGTAATTTTACCCTCCAGAAAAAAATGCCTAACTGACCGACCCTACTTTAAAGGTCAGTCTTCCCATAGAACAGGGTTTTTTTTTTTTTTTTTGTTGCCTAAGTGACAAGTTTGCCTTTTGTTTGTGTAATTTTTCATGTTTAGTTAAGAATTGAATTCTCGAATGTAAGTTCATACATGCTGGTAACAAGTAATAGAGGTTATCCGCGTTCTATAAGCTGCATATCCTACCAGCGACTCCTATACCTTGTTTAGGACTTTCAAAAGAAGTACCTGCATGTGCAACCATGACTATTTCAAAATAGCCCGCCAAAGTTATGCAGGTAACTCCGAGGTCGTGCATTGAATTAGTTTGAATGAGGAATACTACGGGAACCAGTGCCTTTTGTTAGAAGTCACGCATGAGTAAAGTGGATAACCTCTATTCCATAAAGTTTTAAACTGACTTTCAGCACACAATATCCAACTAACCTTGAATTTTCAATGTGTGACACACTGTTCATCAGAAATCATCTTGTAAAGTTGAGATAGACTTGACCTTTTGGTGTGTGTCACTCGTGGAAATTTTAAGTTAGTTGGACTTTGCGTGCTGAAAGTGAGTTGAAAATTTTGTGAAACAATTGAATTGTTAAAATCTTATTTGTCTTGGTCAAAAAAATCATGAAATGAAGCAAGACGCAAGGTGAAATTTTGATTTCCAACACGTTAAGTCTGCCTGTAACTGGAATCCTGTTTGAGAAGACAGGCCTTGAGTGGTCAATCGCTCGCTAGCATGAATGATGATGCTAGGCAAGTGGTTGAATCACTCTCTAGTATTATGTAGTGGTCGAATCACTCTCTCTAAGTCTGAAAGATCATTCATACCAATATGAAATACTTACGAGGAATAACCTCTCTTTCGTTTTCAGGAATTAAGGCTAATTCATTGCAATATACCGAATGAATAAATAATATGAAGTGCTGAAACTTGAATGCAAATTGGGTAAAATGGTGATTCGCAGCAAGCGATATTTAGTGTCTATGGCAAGTGTAAAATCGCTCGCTAGAAATTGAGTTTGGGCGAGCGGTGGCGAGCGAGAGCGATCGTTCGCCTCAAACGGCAAGGCCTGAGAAGATATTTCTGTTTTGGTGCATGTTTGAAATTTCTCACCTTTAAAGCCTAAACATTGTCTATTGTGTTTTTATCATGAGTGGAAGCTGAAAGCTTATCATGCAACATTGAAAGAAGCAAATATTTACAAATTTGTTTAAGAAATTGTGAAGCATGTGATTGAACTGCATTTGATAAATATGGATTGTAATTGAAAGAAAATGTTTTAACCCCCTGAGCACTACCTGCCGATCTGTCATTGCCTCTGATTGGTCAATTACATGATATCTTCACTTTAATCACCAATCAGAATGGAGCTTTGCAAATAATTCACCCCAATTTTTTGTGTGGTGAAATTATTCTAACAATGTTGCTGATTGGCCCAATTGATAATGGAAACTTCTTTTTGGCCAATCGGCAGGTAGTTCTCATGGGTTAATAGAGTTAACATTTAATGTTTCATGTCTGGTGATACAAAAATGTAAAGACTTGTGTGATAATGCAAAAGAAAATGCTTTACAATTATTATTTGATTAAAACTGAGCTTAGTAAATTTACCAAAAATATTTTCTGTTAAGGGCTCGGATAGTAACTTTTGCACAGTATTTTTTGTGGGACGTAAGAGCATATCAGACATATCGAATTGTATTCTGAATACGAAAAATATCCTTCTAAAATTGGCGATATAATGCAAATTTTATGGCAAATTATTAAATTAATACTGTGCAAACGTTGCTACCCGAGCCCTTTACCTATTACAAAGAAAACTGAAACATTTCCTGCAAGACATTCAATAGTGTAACTTATTGAACTAACACCTCCGCTATTTGGCACTTCACAATATGACCGTAATGGAAAGAAAAGTGCAAATGTTTATCGTTTTCTGGCACTATAAATTTGGACAAATTCCAGTTAACTTAAATCTCTTTCACAAGACATACCCCATACTTGATTGTGTCTTTCATGCAGATTCGTTTTCAGGCTAAATAGTTGCGTTAGTGTTAGCGATGATGACCCAAAATTTTAAACTGAGTCATCAAAAACAAATGGCAGCTGTCTTCAGAAAACTTTGATTGAAAAGGTCTATTCCATGGAATATTATTATTATTCAGTAATTATGATGATGTGGACTATGGTGTGTAACTAGATACTGATTACTGAAATAAAATCCTTAGTTTCTTGCATTTTTATTGCTTATATGGTGAGCAAGGATGTTTTCAGGGTATTGATCAGTGCGCGGGAATGATAATGGGAGCAGAGTAATGGGTAATTCAAGTTGAAATCCATACACCCCCTGTGGAAGATGTGACCTTAATTTCCCACACAGGGAGTAAGAATATCAAATTGGGTTACCTGAATGGGTGACTCCAATTGAAATCTATACCCCCTGTGTAGGAGATCAAGGTCATGTCTTCCATGGGTGTGTGGATTTCAACTGAAATAGCCTAATTTTTAACTATTGGTCTTTAGCAATCAAAGAACAAATAAAAGAAACATGCTAATAACAAGAGTTGTCATACAATGTTGTTTATTTGTTTGCCATGAAATTTCATTGTACATGATACTGGATGGAATTCATGAGTTCGGGTGTAAAAAATGATATATCCATTTTTCTCAGTTTGAGATAGTGGTAAATACATGTAAGGTCCACAACTGATACGTTTTTTTCCCCTCCCCCTTAACTTTTTAAAATAAATCAAAAAATATTTGACGAATTGCAAACATGTAAAACGGTATGGTAGCCTTATATAACACATGGACCAAATTGTAGCGTCATATGGCTCATTATATAAACAAAGAGACCATTTTAAACAGTGTTAAAAGTTTTGAAATTACTTGGTCGGTAAACATGAGTAAGATTTGATCTTTCCCTAGAGAAGTCCTTTTCAGAGGGCTGAGCTTTCAGAACTCTAGCGAGTGCCATCTTCAGAGCTTTCGCTAGAGTTCCTAATGCTCAGCCCTCTGAAAAGGACTTCTCTAGAGAAAGATCAAATCTTACTTGGTGTTAAAAGTTGCATCTTGAGTCCATAGAAGTCAACTCTCAAACAATACAGTAGGCCAGGTCTATTCATGTGTTTGCTAAAGAAAAACTGACTGCTGTGGACTCAGATGCAACTTTTAAAACAGCTTCTTTTCTTACACAATTAGCCATTGTGACTGAACGCAATGTGTGACACTACAAATTGGTCCACATGTGTAAAACAAGCAGGGCTATACATACCTAAATAAACATTTTTTACCAGGTTCACCGTCGCAAATAATAAAGGAGACAAGTAGAAAAAGTGATGCAGCCTGTCCATCAAAATTAACCAAAATTACTCGGCACTCGAGCTGCAAACCAACCTCAACAGGATTATTTTGTTGTCTCTCCTTTTGCCTATTCCTAAATTAAATCAGTTTAACTAAGGGTAAAAATCCCTTAATCTGATTTCTAAAATGTCTGGGGCAACCACAAGAAAAAAAACTTCATTTACGCCTAAATCATGGGGAGGTTTCCGTAATTGGTAAAAGATACAGAGACGGCGAGGTGACGGGAAAACGGCCAATGTCTACAGCCATCTAGCTAGTAAGACATTGATCTGTTTGACAGTTTACAAGCCCCCGGGAAAAAGGGTAAGGACATCTGTAAATTTCGAAGTGATTCAAATGAATAGACTTTTCCAAAACAGAATTTAGAAACTTGACCTTTGACTTTGGATAAAGTTTCATAATAAAAAAAGGGAATCCAAAACAGTAACCTAACAAAATAATTACCTGCCTAGAAATCAAGAATTTTACTGGCCTATCTTTCTGCAGAGTTCAGCGCAGTAAACGCCGTCTTCTGCATACTCGACATAGCCAGTTTCAATCTTGACGCTAGTTAGGCCATGTCACCAATCCAGTTGGTGCAGATTTATCAGCGCATAAACACGCTGTCCTCTGCAACCTAAGGTCCGGTGTGCGGCCATCACTAGATAAGGACCGGGAGAAAAAAAAAAACCCTTGTCACCATCCATCGCTGACTCTTAAACCATCTGCCTGAATTTAGCAGATTTAATTACAGAGGCCATCCAACACAGTTCTCTAATAATTTAGAAAAAAGCGTCCAAAATCCTAACAGTAACATCTCTGTACAGAAACATGGCCGTGAAAACAGCCGGCTGTTACGCACCTACATTAACTTTGTTTCTGTACAAAAGGTAAATATATGCTTATGCCAATTTTGCTCCCAATTGATATTTTTGGACCTTGTCATTTTATTTCGTTGGACAAGGGTTTTTTTTTCAGAATGGGTCCTTTTCTTAGGGATAACCATCAAAATTTCATGTTGCCCATATTGCTACAAAAGATTGTTTTCTGGATAGAACTCATAAATAGAAGTATTTTGGTGGTTAAATGGTCAAAATCGGTCAAAAATTTAATGTAGGTGCGTAACAGCCGGCTGTTTTCACGGCCATGTTTCTGTACAGAGATGTTACTGTTAGGATTTTGGACGCTTTTTTTTCTAAATTATTAGAGAACTGTGTTGGATGGCCTCTGTAATTAAATCTGCTAAATTCAGGCAGATGGTTTAGGAGTCAGCGATGGATGGTGACAAGGCGTTTTTTTTTCTCCCGGTCCTTTTATTAGGGATAACCATCAAAATTTCATGTTGCCCATATTGCTACAAAAGATTGTTTTCTGGATAGAACTCATAAATAGAAGTATTTTGGTGGTTAAATGGTCAAAATCGGTCAAAAACTTTTCGAATTATGAATTTTCAAAGTTTCCCATTCTGACCGGTCATTGGAACGAAATAAAATGATAAGGTTCAAAAATATCAATTGGGAGCAAAATTGGCATAAGCATATATTTACCTTTATATATTTCTTTATCACCATCCATCGCTGACTCTTAAACCATCTGCCTGAATTTAGCAGATTTAATTACAGAGGCCATCCAACACAGTTCTCTAATAATTTAGAAAAAAAAGCGTCCAAAATCCTAACAGTAACATGTCTGTACAGAAACATGGCCGTGAAAACAGCCGGCTGTTACGCACCTACGTTAACTTTGTTTCTGTACAAAGTTTGAATGTCTAAGACACGATCTGCGTGCATGCTGCTGTGCGCATGCGCCTTTATCCCCTTAGCGCAGCTGGAGACAAGCCCATCCAATCAGAAGCGCGAGTTGGTGGTAGCGCAAGTTGTTGTGCACAAATTTTGAAGAGTCGTTTTTAAGCTTTCACGGAGCAAAGCCGCGTCGGATCTTTGCTCTCGCTATTTAGGCCCTATTTTGTGTTTTCAGACTTGAATTTTGGTTTTAAAATGTAAATCAAACAGGTATGTAGTCTTTGTACAGGGGCGTAAATGCCCAATTGTTTTCACGGCTATTCGTTTTGTACAAATGTTTTTTTACATGAATTTATCAACAAGCTTTGGAACTGCATTGGAAGTCGACTGTGATTGAAATCTGCTAATTCAGGCTGATGGTTCAAGAGTCAGAGATGGACGGTGACATGGGCTGTTTGTTTTTTATCCTTAGGAATTTCTCCCAGTCCTTTTTATTCTAGTGATGGTTAAAACACCGGACCTTAGTGTTGCAGAGGACAGCGTTTATAATGCGCTGAAATCTGCACAAACTGGGATAGTGACATGGCCTAACTAGCGTCGAGATTTAAACTGTCTATTTTTGAGTATGCGGAAGACGGCATTTAAACTGCGCTGAACTCAGCAGAAAGATAGGCCAGTAAAAGTTTTGACTTCTAGGCAGGTATTTTTTTGTTAGGCTACCGTTTTGGATTCCGTTTTTTTATGAAGTTATCAAAAGTCAAAGTTCAAGTTTCTAAATGCTGTTCTGGAAAGTCTAGTGATTTGAATCACTTCCAAATTTTAAAGATGTCCTTACCTTTTCCCCGGGGGCTTTAAATTGACAAATGGACCGATGTCTTGCTAGCTAGATGGCTGTAGACATTTAACCATTTTCCCGTCACCATTGCCGTCTCTGTATCGTGTACCATATCATGGAAAACCTCCCCATGATTAGGCTTTTAATTAATGATTATTGTTGTCTGCAATTCGTAAACTGGATATTGTTCTCACATGAGTGATTTCGGCCATGTCCCCATTTTGATAGGAAGATCAAGTAGATGGATTTGGGTTCATGCTTGTTCGGGATTTTCTATGCGTGTTTCGACCCGGCTGGTGGCGAGTGCAAGGCCAGGCTCTGACGGGCGAGTGAAGCGCAGCAGCTATGGCTGTATGCGGGGTGATTTCTGCACAAGGTGTGAGCTGTGCAATGGAAATCGGTTGCATAAAAAGTTATGAAATATTTCTTGAACCCATTAAGATCTACTTGGTCACTCTTAGGATTTTAGAGTTACAAAATGGAATGAGAAACACGATAATAAAAAGTCGTGGCCCACATACATTGTAATTAATGTTCAGTGTAAAGCTAAACTCATTTGGTTGAAATTTGTTTGTTATAAAAATTGTCAACATGGAAATTTACATTACTTGAATAATATTTATGCAAACTTGAGACTCATAAAAACTTCGACTCTGCGGTGATACTTCAATTCTAGTTGATCCGACATCTGGGCACAGTGTCCTCAATACCAAAACAATAAAACATTCTTATTTTTCTAGGCTTTTCCTCTTCCCGTGATTGTTAGCCGGACCAAAAGAATTGAATCTATACTTTGATCAGCTCGTAATCGGCGGGAATTGTTAGGCTTTTACCACTACGCCGAAAAAGTAGATCTACGTTAAGAGTGATATTGTTCATCTGGAAGATCTACAATGTGCATGTTAAAGAAAGTAGACAAGTATAGGACTTGAATTAATAAATTGTGATTTTTCTGGCGAGGTGTGACAAGACAACTCTCTAAATAAAATATATTGATATTAATCCGCGATGTTAAAATTCCCGCCGATTACGAGCTGATCAAAGTATAGTCTTAGTATCCAATAATCCAAATGGTGGTAAAATTTCTCACAGAAGATAAGTGTAGTATTTGACAAAAGCAAAGTGTTGCTAGAATTCCATTCAAATCATGGAGACTTTTCCTCTTTCTTTGATGGTAGACATGTCAATACAAGATAATTGCACCTTGTCTTTATTGGTCCTGGATATTGGTACATGTAATAAGTCCCAAGTAACAAATGGTGGTAAAATTGCCACAGGGGATCAAAGTAAAATTTGACAACACAAAGTGATAAATGCAATTTATTCAAACCATGAGCATGTTTTGTCCTTTGGTGATGCCCTTTACACTATAAAGCCAAGAATTTTATCGCGGAATTCGGAGGTAAAGCGGAAAACGCATTTCTGAGAAAAAAATAAAAAAAATATAAGCAAAAATGACCTAGAAAAATGAAATGGGTCTTCAAAATTCATCAAAATAAAGTAAAATCCGTCACAGATTTACTGCATAACGCCTGTCCTACCTCCCATTGCAGCCATGATACCCAATCACCCATCCCAACTTTGCAAATCGCAATGATCGTCACAAGATTCTTGTGAAAGTTTATTATGTCCGAAATGTGCTAAAATTACAAAGCGGAGAAAAGCGGAATTTAGCATTTGTAAAGCAGAAAATTCTTGGCTTTACTTTACACCATTCACTTCCCTGATGACTTGTTCACTTTTGCATTCGCCAAGTAATAAATGCAATTTATTCAAACCATGAGCATGTTTTGTCCTTTGGTGATGCCCTTTGCACCATTCACTTCCCTGATGACTTAGCTCCCTTTCGCATTCCCTTCGGTGACAGTAAACTTCTTTGACCAAGTTTGCCGATAAATTTTTCTGCTGCTTTTCTCGCTGCTTCCCTGGATTTCTGTTCATTGTACTCTCGAGATGCACTGCAAATAAAATTCAAATAAAAGTCATAAAAAAGCATGGATTGAAATGGTATACCTAGTACTGTAAAGATTCGCCTAATGGCGCTATGGGCTCACTTGACATAAGTGGAATTTTAGGCACAACCTAAAAGTGCCCTCACCCATAAAATTCCCACCAGCAAATAAGGGCACAGAACCTTAATTCTTGTTGGGATTTCAGAGGAGGGAGTAGCTCTTGATCAGAGCCCTCGCAGTACCTTAGAAGATCCAGTGATCACTGAGTAAAATAAATCCAAGCAAGTGACTAGTAAAGAAAATGTAAGGCCAATCGCTGCCTGGTTAGACCATTCTGAAAATTAATACCACTCGACTCCTAGTATCACTTAGACTTCTCCGTAGTCCACTTGCCAATTGTGCCCTACTCTGGCTATTACATTTAAGCTTAAAACTCTGATTTAATTAATGAGTGCACAATTGATAGATTTTCACAACTGATCTTTTCAGTCACCGTGACGCCCTCTGTTTGTTAGCTTCCCAAGTGGACTACTGACTTTGCCTTGAGAGTTAGGCCAATTTCTGGCCTAACTAAAATTGGTGATGATGTAATGCATCTTTAAAAATGAATCTGGCTTGTGATTGGTCGCCCAGACCTCGTTATTGTTTAAATCCTCCCGACGCGTACTGGTACCATTATAACTATACATGGTACACAACTATCTAGGGAATGCGGCGCTTTTGTGCTGGTGGATGAACGTATGCATCTAGCGCATATTGTACCACCATGCTTAGTCTTGTGGTTAGATTTTATTGATAAACAAGTATGATTGACAGTGTGTGAGTCGCGGGGTAAAGTTCTGCTTAAAAGTGAAAGTCCATAGTCGATAATAAACTGGCAGATTCTAAAATTAGAATTGTTCAGTATTGAAGTGTCATTATAATCACAGTTATAATTATGCCATTATGATATGTTGCATTCAATAATATAAGCTTCACGTAGGGCCTATACTTTACTTTTACTGTCACAAATATAATTATATAGCCTAAACTTTTTCATAACCATTTTATACTAGTATTTTGATGTAGGCCTACTAAATATCAGTATAATTTCGAGTTCAACTGAATGCGTTCATCATGATTAATAACATTTTTATTTAAAAAAAATCGACTATGGCATAGTCTAAGTATCACTAGGCAAGCTACATATCCACCAACAAGTAGGACCACTATGCAGTAAAGATCACTGTCTACCCACAGATATTGGTCTACCCCACCCACCAACCGCTAAAGTCCACTAACCGAGGCGAGCTGGTATTTACTATAGTGTCAGAGGGTATGGCATGGTTTTTCATTTTTTCTTTCATTTGGATGGAAAATAGGTCGACTTTGGAGCAAAGCTTAGGAGGGAGCTCTATATTTGCGCACAAAATTTACTGCAAGGCAAAGGAGCCCAAGTGCGCCATTAGGCAAATCTTTAAGGTATACAATTAAAAGAAAATATTGTTCAAAACCAGTTAACAGATAACGTAATGAATGATATACTTTTATTTAGTTGTTCCAATTGGTAGCACTCCATGATCTTTGGGAATGATAACTTATGGACTCCGGTAAGCACCAAACTTTTTTCGAAAAAGTATTTGGAAAAGGTTGCCAGAACATGTTTAAAATGCTTGGTTATATCAAGGGAAAACTTGCTGGATAAACATTGTACAAGTATTTGAAATGGAATTAGCACATAAGGCAGCTCCATTTGAAATTCATACACCCTCAGAGAAAGATTCAACCTGAATCTTCCACAGAGGGAGGGTGAGTTTCAAATGGAGCTGCCTAATGTGCTAATTCTATTTGAAATTCATACGCCCTCTGTGGAACATGTTTCCAAAATCTTCCACAGGGGTAGTGTGCAAACAGAATAGCACATTTCTTGCCACATTTTGAATGGTCTTTCCATTGGTACATATCGTTATGAATTCGGCAGACAGCCGAATCCGGATTCGGCTTTTGGTAAATTCATTTTACGCATGCATTACTTTTGAATTAGAGAACAAGGGATCAATGCTGTACATAATAGAGGGCAGCATATCAATTTTTAAACGAAGATCAAATGATAACAGCATAATAAGTAATCAAAAGAGGGCGGCATATGGGGTTAGCTGACGGTATATCACAGTACAGTCAACTACGGTAACCATTAAAAAATCGATATACTGCCCTCTATAGGTATAGCATTGATCCCTAGTTCTCTAATTCAAAAATAATGCATGCGTAAATATGAATTTACCAAAAGCCTAATCCGGATTCACCCGTCTGCTGAATTCATGACGATATATTAATCACAAAAGACTCTAATTACACCCACAGCATGCATCCATTCAGAAATGATACAAATGAAAATATTCTACAAGTACATGTATAAAGAATAGATTGCTACTTGTAAACATTACTTGGACATTATTTTATGAACCCTCAAAGACCACATCTAACACAGTCTCTCTATAGCTAGCTGAATTGACTGCATTTCAATGAAAACTCTAAATGAAAAAGATGGCACGAGCATGTTTTTTATGTTGTTTACTAGAAAATTCTAAATGAATGATATCTATGTATATACCTACATGTATAACACTGAAATGTAACACTGTCACATGATGAAATGATGTGACAATTTTTTTATCACTATAACAACATGCATCAAGCAGATTGTACAAATCAACTGCTCAGAGCCAGAAGTGGGCAAGTGCAATAGCTGCCCTGTGAACATTTGGCAATTTACACACAGTATATATTGTACTACACATGACATCTACACATGGCAGCTATTGCACTTACCCACTTCTGGCACTGAGCAGTTGAAATAACGGGAACAACCCATTTAGTCCCAAAAGGGTCATATAGACAAATTTGGAGATAAATCAGGGTGCTTGCAATGTGCTAAATATAAGTTGGCTGTTGATTTGAGAGTCGATGGAATTCCCTAAGTCACACGGAGCATAAACAACAACTTTCAGAATTATCATATTTCAGAATGGGTGTGAAATTTTAAAAAAATTATGCGACTTAAATTCATCACAAGCATTTATGTGTGATTATATCCTCAAACAATATCATAGTTGATAAACAGCACCATATATGTTGCCTGTAGGGGTCGACGATAAGTGAGGTACGTTGGAGAACTAAAAAAGTGACAAGTTGAGCACTCCTTGTACGCTCAGATGAGCGATGTCGCCAGGTCCGAACCCTGTACCGGCATCAGCTGAAGTGAAGTACGAATAGAGGGCACAGGTATGAAACATTCCAACCTGTTTGTTTATTGATTTATGTACAGCATTATTTCACAGGGGTTATGGGGTCAGAATAACATTACAACAGATCTTTTTATTCCAAACTGTTTTATATTCCCACTACTGAAACAATTATGATTGAGTAAGTTTATGCTTAGATTATTTTGGCAGACATGGTAACAAGTATTCAGAAAGATGACCATGGGATAATATTGTTTGGAACAAACAAAAAAATGTTAAAATATTATTCTCACTTTTTGGATACATAGTACAATGTACACAGTGAATAATGTAAAACCAATGAAATAATAGGTTGATGAGTGGGACCTGTTTTTTCTTAATTGCCAGACTATCTACTCAGACTCTGATAACTAACTAGTTTATCTCGATCTATATAATGGTGCAAGAAAGATTAATTATGAAATCTTGAGTGATCAGAGTCTGAGTATAGTCTGGTTACTAAGAAAAAACAGGTCCTACTACTCATCAGACTAATGAAGTAACTATAATGAAATAACTATTATGTAATGTGCATGCTTAAATGTTTCCACACACAATTCTCACCGATGTGATTTACTCACTTAGCGATGTTTATTTGCTTTCCATGGATGTTTTGTAAAAGGTGCATTAGTATGTTTTTCAGTGGTGTTAACAGGTTCCTCTTTACTAGCCCTTTTTAACAAGGTTTGATTAATCATGATACAATAAGTAATTAGAAAAAACAAAATCAAAATTGACACAAATTATATTATGAGATGAAGGCCAATGGCATAGCGTCATATGAGAAGGGGAGGCACATGTCCCCAATCATTTGGAAAATTGAGAAAATCCCGTAAGATTGTGCCCCCCAATCAGGCCCGGATCCCCCAATGACCCAATCATGGTCGGTACGTGCCCCCATCAGACGACTCGCGCTACGTCACTGTAAAAGGCAGTTGACCGGGTCAAAAACATCCTCCCACAACTAAGTCCATCGTTAATTAGATTGTGTATCATATGATAGACCCTAGCTCTGGAGTAATTTCAGTTTATTGTGATAACTTTCTGTTTGCTTCCCTGCAGATACCAGTAGCTATACTTTTTGATACCTCCCCTCTCCTAAAATAACTTACTTATTGTTGGATATCGTAAATATTATGCACTTACTATTTCTGGTGAACGGCGAATCAGTCAATCAGTCCTAAGTAGTCTTGGGCGGTATATAATATTCGGTAATACATCACATCTCCTTCCTCCTTATCTTTCCAAAATTATGAATACAACTGCGTAAAACTTCTTAATGTCTTAACTTGAAAAAACGTGCATAACTCCAAACAGTTGAACTTTTAACGTGCATAACTCCAAACAGTTGAACTTTTAAAACGTATATACATAATTCTTCTGTGACATTGTTACAGCTCTTCAATTAGTCTCCGCGGAGGCCGTGTATTCCTCTGCGAGCGACGTGTCACCGATGATGGACTTGACCGTGCATTTCTTTGAGCTGCTGCTTCCGGAACAGTTCCGCGAGATACTATCGCTAGACTTGGAACATTTACATCTACCGGTGTCTTGTCACTAGTGCTTTCACTTGGGGACGGAAGATTTGGACTTGTTTCTCTGACAGTCCATTCACTTGGAGCTGATCCTTGAAATGGCGTTATTGGCAAATCACTCTCTGTAGCTGGTAGCAAATTGCTTTGAGTAGTTTGTCGTGATGGCATCACCTCTCCACGCCGTAAGTGATCTACATGTCGTTTCCATACTCTTCCATCCGTAAGCGTCACAATGTACGACTTAGGCGCTGTACGCTCTGCCACGATACCAGGCCACCAAGTTTCCTCTTTGCGAAGATCTTTGACCACAACAGAATCTCCAGGGAAGAACTCTCTGTATTTGGTACCGACATCATGTGCTGATTTCTGTGCACTCTGCTTATTTGTCACTGCATCTTGTAAATTGGGCCGTACTAATGACAAACGTGTGCGAATCTCTCTGCCCAGAAATAAACTGGCTGGTGTGCTACCAGTGGTTGCATGCTTTGTCTCTCGGTAGATCATCAAGAAGTTATCTAGCCTTTGTTGCAAACTTTGGTTACTATCCTTAGATGAACTTAGACTCCTCTTGAAAGACTGCACCATACGCTCTGCAGCACCATTACTTGACGGCTGATATGGCGCTACTCTAACACTCTTCACACCATGAACTTTCAGAAAATGCTGAAACTCCTCACTTCGAACTGTGGACCATTGTCGCTGACTATTTGTAGCGGAAATCCATATCTGCTGAACAAATCTTTAAGCACTTTAATCGTTGAGCTTGCTGATGTGTTGTTTTTCATCAGGATGATTTCTGGCCACTTTGAATAGGCGTCTATGATAACCAAGAAATGACGACCATCTTTCTCGGCATAGTCAATATGCACTCGTTGCCATGGAGATCCGGGCCACATCCAAGGTGTCAATGGGGCGGGAGCTGGTCTATTCTTGGTTTGCTGACAACTTGTACATTGTCGAACTGTTTGTTCAATTTCCTGATCCATGTTAGGCCACCATACGTAACTACGAGCCATTTCTTTCATTCTGACCATTCCTGGGTGTGCAACATGTAACTCCTCCAAGATATCTTTCTGATATTTCACAGGAACGATTACCCTCAATCCCCACAGAATACAGTCCTGTTCGACCGATCACCCGTACCCGCGGGGGAAATATGGTTTGTATCGTAAATCTTCAACTTCTGCTGGCCAACCGGTTCTGGTAAATTCAATACCCTAGACAATACTGGATCTGTTTGTGTTGCCTGTTTAATCAGCTTACTAGTGATGGGCAAACTGTCCAATAACTTATCCTCCACCTTGAAGATGGCGCCGGTCTCTTCATCCACAAAAGGCAAAGGTAGACGTGATAATGCATCGGCTAATGCATTCTGCTTAGATGGAATGAACTTGAGATCATAGTTGAATGCTGATAGAGTGATTGCCCATCTCTGTAGACGTTGTGCAGCAAGCGTTGGTATGGCATTCTTCGGTCCTAATATCCGCTCCAAAGGCTTGTGATCCGTCAAGATTGTGAAGAATCTTCCATACAGATACTTGTGGAACCGCTTCAATCCAAACATCATTGCCAGTGCTTCCTTATCCAGCTGTGCATAACCTTTCTCGTGCTTGTTGAGACTCCTTGATGCATAAGCAATTGTTCGTCGTGAACCGTCGTCAAATACATGCATAATTACTGCACCTAGACCGTATGGTGAAGCATCTGCTGCTAGTTCCAATGGTAACTTGGTATCGTAATGTACAAGCAACTTATCTGATGAGAGCGTTTTTTCACTGTGTTGAATGCCGTTGTACAAGCTTCTGTCCACTCCCACGGTTTGTTGCCAAGTAGCTCATTCAGTGGATAAACTACAGT
This sequence comes from Amphiura filiformis, assembly GCF_039555335.1. NCBI lineage: Eukaryota > Metazoa > Echinodermata > Ophiuroidea > Amphilepidida > Amphiuridae > Amphiura > Amphiura filiformis. Next base: position 25,991,415 of record NC_092639.1, on the reverse strand, counting down.
CGATAGATGAGGAACAAACTGCGCTTTGAAATTCACCATGCCTAAGAACGATCTTAGCTCTGTTATATTCTGCGGTACTGGTGCCTCCTTGATGGCTTTGATCTTCTCATCAGTCGCTTGAATGCCTTTCGCAGATATCCTCCTACCCATGTACTCTACTCTGTCTCCCATGAACACACACTTCTCCGGTTTGACTCGCAGACCGTACTTCTGAAATCGCTGGAACACTTTTTTCCACGCTATGCGAAGATGTTCTGTGTCGCCTTTGCCAGACACTAGCACATCATCCATTATGGCACAGGTGTAATCAAGATCTGCAAGCACTTGCTCAATGAAGCGCTACAAATCGCTGGACTTGAAGAAATTCCAAACGGTAATCGTGTGTAGCGTAAATAGGCCTCTCTGCGTATTTATCGTAACAAGTTCTTGTGATTTGTCATCCAATAACATTTGTTGATATGCACACTTCAGATCAATCTGTGAGAACTTCTGACCTCCTGCCATCTTGCTGAAAACCTCCTCAGGTGTTGGCATTGGAAATTCATCGGTGTGGATGGATTTGTTGACTGAAACCTTGTAGTCTCCAAGACAATCGCACATTTCCGTCAGCCTTCGTACACAAACTAGTGGTGTAGCCCATTCGCTGAAATCTACCGGAAAAATAATGCCTTCGCCTTGCATTCGTTGTAACTCTTTGTCAACAGCTGGACGTAGTGCAAAAGGTACAGAGCGAGCCTTGTGAAAAATAGGAACTGCATTCTCCTTGACGTGAAGCGTCGCCTTCACTCCGCTCACCGTTGCCTAGACCCGACTGAAATATCTCACTGTACTTTCCTTTCAACTTGTCCATTGATGAATGACTGATGCTGTATAGTCCTGCTTCTGGAAACAAACTTGGCCAATCAAGTCTGATGACTGCCAACCAATCTCTACCAAACAATGGGGGTGCATATCTGTCAGCATATACGACTACGAGAGGTAACGACTGTGCTGTCTGACCATCATATTTAACATCAACTACAATCTGTCCTGCAAGATTCAACGGTGTGCCAGAATATGCATGTAAAGGACGTTCTACTGGCCCCAATTGCAAATGTTTGAAATGTTTTTCAAAGACCTTGTAGCTTATCATTGATGATGATGCTCCAGTATCTACCTCCATATTCAACGGTATACCTTGAACGTAAACTTGAACCATCACTGCCGGTTTGGAGTAATTAATTCCATCTCCATCTCGCACATCGTCATCACCTTCAATCATAAAAGTAGAATCCCCTAAGGTACCATAATATTCATCATCGCCACGATCTTCATCTTCATCAACATAATTACTTGCTGGTTGCTTCCTCCTTCTCGGAGCTTTACATTCTGATTTCAAATGACCCATTTCGTGCAATTGTAGCAAGTGTACGCCTTGAATTTGCATTGATCTCTCGTATGATTATTCAATCCACATCTATCACAGCGCTTACGGTCATGACGGTTACCACTCGTGTTTGGTTTACTCTGCCATGTCTGCTGTTGTTGATCACGTTTCTTGTATCTATTATTATGATATTGGTTTCCCTTACCAATTTTGTTGACTGAACCCTGTCCCCGGGCACTCATATCTCGTACATCCTTCAGTGCTGCCTCTTCCGCCAGAGCCATGTCAACCGCTTCTTTAAATGTGTAATTACGGGATAGTAGCTTCCGTTGTGTATTCTCTGATTGCAAACCACAAATAAATCTGTCTCGTAAATTTTGTTCTAGCTGATCCCCCACAAATTCGCAAAACGCTGCCATCTTCTTGAACAACTGCGTAGAATAATCAGTGATTGACTGACCACTTGCCTGTTTGGTTGAATGAAATCGAAATCTCTCAGCCACAACTAACCTCTGTGGTCTGTAATGATTTTTCATCATGTCTGTAAGTTGTTTGTAAGTCTTACCACTTGGTTGCTGCGGGTAACTCAGATCCCGTAAAGTTTGGTACACATCTGTACCCACACTGGAGAGAAGGATTGCTCTTCTTTTATTTGCATTTTCATCATTGTCTTCAATGTCCATCGCAATGAAATATTGTTGTAATTGATCCAAGTAACACTCCACATCGCGTCTTGTGCATCAAACTCATGAAAAATAGGTGTTTGTTTTGCCATCGTGACAAGAGAAACAAGTAACAGTATTCCGTATAGTTCGTAAAATTCGTCAGTGTTCAAATACTACTACAATCGTATTCCGTAAAGTTCAGTAAAATTCGTCAGTGTTCAAATACTACTACAATCGTATTCCGTAAAGTTTGTAAAATTCGTCAGTGTTCAAATACTACCGCGATACACGCCGCTGTTGCAAAATGTCGCCTGCTCAAGAAATGCAAAAGGTAAGCTTACCGCTAAACTCGAATGGTTCAAAATTCGTCTTATCCTTGATCACAAAAGTTCCACTGGTGTTTGTTATTGTCTATAACACTTAAGCTTCCTTCCAATACCAAAATTCCTTCGCAAAAGTCTTTTAAAACGGTTTTATCTCGTCGCCAATGTTGGATATCGTAAATATTATGCACTTACTATTTCTGGTGAACGGCGAATCAGTCAATCAGTCCTAAGTAGTCTTGGGCGGTATATAATATTCGGTAATACATCACACTTATCTAGTATCCCCCAAGCTTTACACACACAACTTACTTTCCCAGGAATTCTGCACACTCCTTATGGCCATAAATCTCTGCCAATCTCTGCGGTGTGTCACCCGAGTTGTCTGGTTTGTCTAATGGTGCTCCTAATTTATGCATGATTTTGATGGCTTGCAGTCGACCCATCTCTGCAGCAAAATGCATTGGTGTCCAACCACTCTCCGTTTCGGAGTCGAATCTTCCACCATACTCATAGAGTGTTCGTATAGATTCACCATGACCTGAAAGATGGAATATATTTATTGAAATAACTCTCAAACTAGAAATTAGTAAGACAGACCATTTTCCCCCCAATCCAATCAGAGAAGGGCTTCTAAAATTGCAGAATCTTGACTAAAATTAGAGGGTATATGGTCAGTGTCCATTGGTTCTATTGTCACAAACCCCTCACCGAAATATCCTGCGCCTCCTCTAGCCACTTCCGGTCCTGCCCGGGACTCAAACCCACGACCCTGGGATTAAGAGGCAAGCGCTAGCGTATAGACCAAAGAGGACTTCCCCGTCAGGTCTATAACACTAACGCACTTATACCTCTGTGACATGCTCCCCCTCCTTGTAAGGCGCGTCCTCGCACCTTACTTCCTCTGTTTAAACTGGTCGTCCTTGCTACATTTGCCAGCCATTTTTGTGAACACCTAACCCTTTCCGATGGGTGGATCTCCCTGGTGTTAAGAAACACCAGGGACCACCACTGCCACCATTTTTGTCACAAACCCCTCACAGAAATATCCTCGAGCCACTTCCTGTCCTGCCAGGACTCGAACCCACAACCCTGGGATTAAAAGGCGAGCGCGCTAGCGTATAGACCAAAAGAGGACTTCTCCAGACAGGTCTATAACACTAACGCACTTATACCTCCGTGACAATATCAGATCAAAATATAGCAACTAACCTTTTAAAGCAGCCCAATGCATAGGTGTCCTTTCATGCCATTCTTGGTCTTTGGCATTAGCATCGTAGCGACCAGTGTTCATCAATGTTTCTATCTGGGTACTGTCTCCGTTAGCAGCTGCCTCGTGTACCTCTGTCATGGTGTGTCCAATCTTCTGGTAGTGTTAGGATTCACTGGTGATTGGGTCATCAAGGAGCAGTTACATCTTCTTTGGTGTGTTTGACTGATAACTGTAAATGTTGTTAATGAAAATATTTATAATAAGTATACATTTTTTTAAATATCAATTGCTCAAATATGCATTCACATTTTGCAAGTAATAAAACATCTAAGCACATCTGTGGAGGATGGGTTTTACTCATGAATACTTTGTATATATTTGTTGAGCAAAATCTATGCATGTTAACACAGCACAATTAATATTCTACATGGACAAGCAGTTGCGTTATGGTATACCAGAACATAATTCAACACAGTAGCTTATATGGAGCAGTGCAATACACATAATCATGCATAACTTGCAAACGTAAAATCAGAATCTACTGATATATTGGGAAGAAGGTTTTTTTGTGGATATCTACTGAAAAATGTCATAAAAAAAGGATGATAGGATCATGAAATACTCCTTTAATATTCAATACGGTAAGCTATTTATTCCATCATATCATAATGATTGTACATTGCAGTACCCGGTATACAACCTTCTTTTCAAGAAGTCATATTATCAATTCCATTTTTCTTCCAATCCTTACTTTTTCCACTGCGCGCTGGTAGTAAATTTCAATTTTCTTTGCTTTACCCCAGTTGTTCAGCTCAAAATTAAAAGGGGACATATCTCACAGTAAAAGCTAACATTTTATGGAAAAGAAAATTAATACTAATCTATTTTTATGGAAATGTTATGGCTTTAAGTTAAAGATAAATCGAATACTAAGTCATCAACTTTACATCACAATTCCAACTTTAAAGGGGCATTTCGTGATCCACAGCCTCATCCCCCACTTTTCCCAAAAAAGTTGAGATTTTTACACCACTGGATACCTCTGGCTACATAATGTTTATGTACCAAATATTTCTTGCAGATTAATTCGTTTAGCAAAAATATCGCTAAATTTGAATTTCGTTCTGGTGCACCAGAACGAAATTACAACACATTGTCTATGGAGCAGTGTAATACACATAATCATGCAAAATCGGAATCAACTGAAATTTTGGAAATAAGCTTTTTCGTGGATATCTACTGAAAAATGTCATAAAAAGAGGATGCTAGGATCACGAAATCCTCCTTTAATGTTGATGAAAGTTGTAGGTCCTATTTGTTAATGTATGCTACTACACTGATGCGAATGCCTTCATTTGATGCTGATTAGTTTATCTTCAGCAAATCAAATTGAAGTTCTTTTGCTTCTCTCTCTCTCTGTGTCAGGTGGCGCTGTGTAGCGCTGCTGTGGTCTTCACAAGAGTACGCCATCTCACTCGATCTGATGCCAAGTGCGTTGCACCTTGCATTCCCTGGTTAGAAACCAGCTTCACGTCATTAGTCCAAGATGTTGGTGGACGCCCTCTTCCTCGCTTGCCTTCCATAGCCCCTTGCAAAATCTGTTTTCTACACCTCCATGTTTCCTGACAATATGGCCAAAGTACTTCAGCTTTCTCTCCATTATGCCGCTTCTGATGGTTAGACTTGTACCAATCTTGTCGAGGATCCAGGAATTTGTTCTCCTGTCTTTCCATGTCACTCGTAGAAGCCTCCTGTAACACCACATCTCAAAAGCATCTACTCTTTTCCTATCATTCTTGGTCATAGCCCAAGACTCGCATCCATAAGTGGCAATTGAAAACACAGTTGCACGAAGTAGGCGCACCTTGAGGTCAATGGATAGGCCTCTGCTTTTCCATATGCTTGACATGCCCTGCACAGTTGTCCTTGCAATAGCCAGTCTTCTCTTGATTTCAGTTGTGCTGTCACCACTGTTGTTAATCATTGAACCCAGATATTCAAATTGCTTCACCTCCTCAATCTGCTGTCCATCTATCACAAACTCATCACTTTTCCGCTCTCTGTCTACAACCATTATTTTGTCTTCTTTGTGTTCAGGAGAAGGTGTTTTTCTTCGCTGGCCTCTTTGATGCGCTGCAAAAGATCAATCAGCTCTACTCTGCTGCTACAAATAAGAGTGGTATCATCGGGCGTACCTCAGGTTAGTAATTTTGTACCGCCAAACTTCACTCCACCTTCAAACCCCTCCAAAGCTGTTCTCATTATGTCTTCAGAGTAGATGTTAAATAGGTTTGGTGATAGCACACAGCCCTGTCGTAAGCCTCTTCCAATCTTGAACCAATCTGTGTCTCCACTACTTGTTCTGACTGCCGATTCTTGGTCTTCATATAAGCAGCTGATCAGATCCACAAGATGACTTGGGAAACCCATCTTTTGCATAGTTTCCCACATCTGAGGGTGGCTAACACAGTCAAAAGCTTTACTGTAATCTATGAAGCACATGTAAAGAGGAAGTCTATGCTCTCTGCATTTCTCAATCACATTCCTGATATTGACAATTTGGTCCCTAGTACCCCTTCCTTCACGTAAATCCTGCCTGCTCATCAGCTATTTCTTGCTCCATTTTGTTCTTCATTCTCTTGATGATGATCTTCAGAAGCACTTTACTTGCATGACAAATCAGGCTGATGGTCCGGTGATTGGCACACTCTTTCAAATTTCCCTTCTTTGGCAGTGGAATAAATACTGCCCTGCACCAGTCTCTCGGCCATTTCTTCTTTTTCCAGATGATACCACATAGACGCATACATTAGGTCTATCCTTCTTTCCCAGTTGCCTTCCACAACTCAGAAGCTACATTATCAATGCCAGGTGACTTAGCATTTTTCATTTGTTCCATGGCAAGCTCAACTTCAGATCTCAATGGTGGAGGTTCTTCCTCACTCGTTTCACACTGTACATACACCATGTCATCTTGTGCCTCAAACAGCTGGGAACTATACTGAACCCATCGCCTTTTGATGTCTACACTTTCGGTAAGAGTGTTACCTTTCTCATCATTTATAACGTCCATCCTGGGGGTCCACTTCTTGGTAAGTTCTTTGGCAATACCAAAAGCTATTTTTGAGTCACCCTTACATCTTTCCATTTCCACACATTTCCTTTCGATGTAGTTTCTTTTGTCCTCCTTAACACTTTTGGAGACCTCTTTGTTTAAGCGTGCCCATTCTTCCTTTCCTCCATCTGCCTTTGCTCTCTTCCTGTCATCAGCTAGGTTTAAGGTCTGCTGAGAGATCCACGGCTGTTTCCGCTTTCATCTTTCTAGGGATGTACTTCTTTGCTGTGCTCTGGACTGTTTCTTTCATGTCTTCCCACAATTCATTTGGGGTCTGCTCCTCTTCATTAACTTTCAGTAACTCGTCAAACCTGTTCTTCACATCTACTGAATATTGAGTGGGAATGTTGTCAACATCATACCTGGTAGGTGGTGCATTGCCTTTCTTAGCTCTCAGTTTTAGTTTTACTTTGGCTACAAGTAGCTGATGGTCACTACCACAGTCAGCGCCTGGTCGTGTCCTGACATTTTGGAGTGATGTTCTCCACCTCTTCCTGACCATGATGTAATCGATCTGGTTTCTTGTTCTGTCTCCTGGGCTCATCCAAGTCCACAGTCTCCGTGGATGATGCTGAAATAACGTGTTCCCAATGACTAGGTTATTAGCTTCACAAAATTCCTCCAGTCTGTCTCCACGTTCATTTCTGATCCCAAGTCCATATTGGCCTATACACCCAGTTTTCTCCTTCATTTTGCCAATCTTTTGCTTCACATAATCTTTATTAGACAATGAACATGAATTGTAGAGACATGTCATGCGACTACGTCAATCAAGTCAAAATAATCTAATTTTTAATCTTCAACTTCATTTAATCAGAGAAGATGAGAAATCTTTCTCATCTTTTCTGATCAAAAGAAGCAATTTCCCTGGTGTGAACGACGTCTATGCCCGGCATCTATGTCTAGAAGTATGAACTCTTACAAGTAGAGACTCGTGGGACTTAACATTGTAACTTTGTAAGCTTACCTAATTACACACTGCACTGCTGTGGTCATTACTATTAGTACTAGCCCTGCCTTGCACCATGATACGCCTACATATTTTGAATCATTAACACAGACACAGGCATATAGTTATAAAACAAAGCGTAAATAATGTATAATAGAAGTACTTGAAACCAAGCAATGTGTCTTTTGAGATGCATAAATGGCGTTTTCAGGACGATTTGTTGACCTAATACTTCCAGTGATCGTGATTACTGTTGTTTTGGAGAGATAATTAATTGGATTATTCACAGCCCGTCGGCCGTCACCATGCCAGCGTGTACACAATGTGACCCAACGCGAGTAAATGAGGCTGATGAATGACCGACCACCTAGTGAATGAGACCCGGGGAATGAGCCTGGCAGGCAAAACAAACAACAAAAAAGCAACAGTAAAAAAAAGGTTTCTGGCCTAGCCTAATCTGAGTGAATTGAGCATCGTGATTTAAGTCAAGTGGCAGTGAAAAAAAAGGTGTTTAAATTCAGAATACCGTACTACTACTAGTCTAGGCCCACCTTTGCATTTTTTTTTGTGAGACATGTGATCATAATATCAAATACACCCAATTGCATTCTAAATACGGGAAATGCACTTCTGATGTCAAATAATTTTGATTTTTTTTTTTTATTCGCAATATAATACAAAATTTATGGCAAAATATTACAAATTGATCATTTTGACATTTAACAGTCCTCGAAAGCTTCGAAGTAAACTTTATATATCTAATGATATGTTGTGTGTGAAGCTGGGAGGACATGCCGACCGTCATTTGAAAAAATGTTGACCTTTCCTGTTGAAGAGATACCCATCCCCCTCAAAGAACTACAAATTTTAGGTCAGTGACAGCACAAATAGGCCTATTTTTCTTGCCCCCCCTCCACCTTTAGCTAAAATTACGCAAATTTTCACTTTTTGCAGCAATTTTATGCATTTGTTGATTTCCACCACCCCCCGAAATTCACACCTCTGTTGCTTTTAAATAGGTATTAATATTAGAGTGGTTTGATGCTACAGTTGCTCTGTTCAATCCTTAGGAAATCAATGTTGTAATGTTCATTTGCTCTGTTGTATTTACTAGGGGCTATCATTTTCTTCTGAATGGAGGCTGGTGAATATACTGGGGGGTCAAAGAATTTTTATACCAAATGTAGGGGGGTCATAATTTTTTACATCAAAATATAGACCTACAGGTGTGTTTTTTGTTGGTTTTTTACATCAAAATATACAGGGGAGCACAAAATGCGACCTTTGACCTTTTTCCTAATAGCTCGAGAACCATACCGGTATATGAAGAGCTTATTTCCAAATCCATGTTGCTGATTTAATACCTGTGCGATATTGCTATGTGTTGTGCTGCTATAGGTATTATAATTTCAGTTGGATGCACCATTACAAAGCAAGCAGTGGATGGACGCACAGTAATTAAACAATACTGTGTGCGGCCTTTATTTCCCATGATGAGAACAATAGTCTGCATATTGTTTCCAGCATTGTTGTGGTAAATAATGGCTTGTTGATGGTACAACTCATTGTTGCTATGTCAAATTTGTCAAAGTATAAATAGCTATAAATTGTGATTGTAAATGAGAAACTTGTGGTTGTGGACTTAACATGGTTTGGAAATAAGCTCTTTAGGCCGTATAAAATTAATGTTTTGGTTCTCGTCCAGAGGATTTTCATGAATTGATGAGGGAGGGAGGTGTTTTTTTTTTGTTTTGTTTTTTTTTTCAATGTAAAATTAGCATTGTCAGTAGTTTTCGGTTTTTTCCAACAGTGCTCGAGGAAACGATGAGGCCCTTTTTTTTTTTCAAATCTGAGATTCTGAGGATAAACCCCTAGAGTACCACAAAAAGACTTGGAAGTGATGCTTGTTCTCTAATAAACTTATTTATATGTATGAAGATTTCATAAATCATTCCAAAGTCTAAACAAATTGAAAAATCTATTAAAAAAAAAAAAATCTGACAAATCCCAGAAATTGAGGAGGGAGGGACGAGAACCAAAATATTAATTTTACACGGCCTTATATCTCACAGATAGGTCGAACCATACTTTTTCGTTTATGATTAAGCGATATTTTGGCGTGGGTTATACATATATCGGCTACTTAGGCCTATAACAAGATCTGATCAATTTTAAATTTGACCCCGGCCTATTATGACCTTAACTTTTTTCTGAGCAAGGTGCATTTTTGCCACCCAAGTTTTTCTATGATTGAGGACAAATTCTGATAGGAAAACTGACATGATGCATGCTGAACCTTAACCTTAATCACAAACATTGCACGGGATTTTGTTTGCTTCTAGGGCCTAACCTAAGCAAAATCGGAATCAACAGACATGTTGGGAATAGGGCCTGCACTTTTTTCTATCTTTTTGTGGCTATCTTCTCAAACACACCAGAAAAAGAAAATGCTAGAATCACAAAATACTCCTTTAACAATTAATAAAGTTTATAATTGATCATAAAGTTATACTAGGCCCTATAATTGATCATAGAATTCCCTTTTCGGCGCACTTCCCCCATTTTAGGCTATTTTACTGCACCTCTTCCAGGGCCTCTCTTTCAACCTTCAAAGTCTGGTGACATGTTTTAAGTATATTTAAGTATGTTTACTGATAACCTTACCTGATGATTATTTTGTAACTTATATTTGTTATTTAATCTTTTTGTAAATATCAGCATAATGAGCTACCAAAGGGAGTATCGTTTACATAAGCAACAGCCACAACTTTATGCCTCAGCATAGACGTTTACAAGTCTGTTAAAAATCGTTTTACTTTACATGAACTCTCAATAGACGGTTATCGATTTTCGTATCGACTGCGTGTGCGTCTAACAAAATGAGCATGCAACGAGAAAGTTTACATTGGTATCCATGCAAAATTCAGCATGGCCGCCTACACAGCGTATTCGTGAAAATTCTCGCGTTCATGTTTTGATTGATTTTTACCACGAAACAAAGTCTACTGGGTGCAAAAACTGATGTATCATAATCCTTAATGGTTGAAGAAGATAATAGTGTAAAAAGCTAGTGATGTTATTTTTGCCTTAGCAGTTTTATTGACGACGAAAAAGTCATGCCCGTGGAAAACGGAGACCACAACATGACGGAAAATGGTGGTGATGTTGTTACCGTAGATGACGGGAACGAACAAGCTGATGAATCGGGTGCGCAACATGCGGATGGCGGGACCGGTGGACAAGATGGTATTGTAAAACCTAAAAGTAGTGAAGAGCAATCAAACGCAATAAATGGAGCTCATGAAAATACGGAGGCTCCTGGTAGTGAAGTTGAGAAAAATGAAACTAAAATTGAGGCGAAATCTGAAACAAAAGTTGACGAGGAGTCTGAGAAAATCCGTCCAACTGAAGGTGGGGGTGATGTAGCAAATGTCACAAAAGAAGCTCCAGATGAATCCAGTAGCAAACAAGATCATGGGTCTGCCAGTGTTAAAGATAATCACTCTGATCCCCCTCCTAAAGGAATTCCAAGTGGCGGTAGTGGTGACATCAAGAGAAGTAAGCCTGCAGTTGCAAATGAAAGTGGTGGAATTCCAAGTGCAATCCAAACAACAGCATCAAAATCTGTGAAAGATGTGAAGAGAACTCAACATAGGTCGAAAGAGTCTGGATCATCTTTGAAGAAGTTGAAGAAAGGCATCTTTGTGTCGTATTCACCTGATGGAAGCTTCACAGAGAGACGATTTGTGTGCATTACCGTCAAACAGTTCAAAGAAAATAGTCTTGGTGAAGACATCTGGTTCGATAAAGATGAACAAAATACAGATAGTCCAGCATGGTTTTCACAACGCATGGATGCTGTTGAGAAATGCCGGGCTGCTGTTTGTTTTCTGAGTGAAAGCTATTTGCAATGTCCGGTATCTGTGTACGAGTTACGAAGCTTACTGGAAAGACGGAAGTCATCGAGCGGTGTACCGCCGAAAGTGTTTGCGATTCGTTATGAAAATGTGGAACTACCTAGCAAGTACAAAGATTTGATTGATCATACTGTTGATTTGACTCGTCCGGAGTTAATGAAGTTGAGTCTCTATGAAAGAGCGTCTACAGCTATAGGTTCTTTACACAAAGAAGTTGAAGCATGTGCTTCCGTACATGCACCATACGTTCCACCAACTCCAGAAAGAGACTTGACTAAGGAGTATAAGAACAAGAAACTTTGTCGATGGACAATCAATGATGTGCAAAGTTGGCTGTATGATCTTGGGATCAAAGAGTTCTACTGTCAAAGCTTCCTGGAGAATGCCATTGATGGTTTCCTCCTGATGTCCGTAATGGATCGTGACCTATCTGAGGTCATTGGTGTGGATAGCAGAGTTGCTAGAAAGAAGATCTTGCAGCAGATAATCAGCATCTTGGAGAAAGAGCACAAAATGCCGAATAATTGGCACCTGAGATCAAGAACACAGAGAAGTCGTCCTGACAGTGTGTACCTGGTATATGATCCAGCTGATGTACAACTGGTTCAGACACTGAAGCAGGAGTTGAAGAAGAAACATCTTCAGGTACAATAAATTTTTAAAAGTGTAACCTATAATTACCTATTCTGGGAAAGACAGATTAAACTGGGCACCAATATAATTAAATCTGAGTTGCTACATACCCTGAGCCCCTGACCTCAAGTTCCAGTCTGGTCTTAGCAAGTAATTGAGGGAATTTACCTGTCATTTGAATAAAATTGCCTGTCCTTATTTGCCCTTTAAAACATTTACCAGACTTCCACAGCCCATTGGGGGTTGAAAGAGTTCAAATATGTTGCTATGGCCTTGTTTTGCAAATCTGATCTCAGGGCCTAGATTTCGTCTTGGTTTGTGAGAATCAAATGTATGATACAATGAGAGAAGTTGATTCTCACAACTGAATCTTACGAGAATCGATTCAGTGATTCTCGTCGAAATCTAGGCCCTGGATCTCTAAAAAGGTCATTACTCAATAGCCTTTCTCAACACCTACAATTATAATGTAGCATCTGTCAATCTTAGGCATTAATTTTGCCCATCCCAGGAGCAAACTCCTGTCTAAAATGACAGGCAGACAGGTCAGTGGCTAGCTAAGACACTACAAGTACTTCCAGTCCCTTACAAATCGGGTGTTGTTTTTCTTTTCTTTCTTTTTTTTTTCTGGATGCTAAAATTACCCAAAATTTCACTAAAATCTGAAACAAGATTTTTTTTTGCAAACATATTTTCTAAAAGTGTATAAATTTTGGCCCCAAAACGGTTGCTTTTACATTGTACATGATTTTAGCAAAATTAAAAAAACAAATTCTCCAAAACGCAAATTCTGGGTCGCTCGGGCCCGTAGAACAGGTTGGGGGTTTTTTTGTCGCTTTTTTTTTTTTTTTGAAAATTTATATTTTATGTCTAGGTACATTATGTTTAATTTTGTGACTTGTACATTTACATTTCAGGTGACCAGTCACACAAAGTTAGGTCAATCAAAGGATGAATTCCTCCAAATCAATGGTCCACAGATAGCTGCCGCAAAGCATGTCATTATTGTGCTGACTGCGGGCGCTTGCCAATCTCCATTCGTCTTCCAAGAAGTTCTCTTTGCTGACTGGCTTGGCAAAACTCTGGTTACGGCAATGTTCAAGAGTTGCTGGGATAAGTTGAAGGCGTCTCTCAAAGCTATTCTGGGTAAGGATTTTCTCAACAGCATATAGCCAGCCTTTTAATGGTGTGGGGGGGGCTTGGGCAAAATCAGTTTTTCATCCCCATTTGTTTTTTGTTTTTTTGCCATTTTCAGTCATTTTAATGACACTTTACTCTTTGCTGTCCCCATTTTATTCTGAAAATCTTTGCCCCCCCAGCTCCCCTATGCCACTAAATTTTTTTTGAAAATATTTTCACTTGAGGAAAGAATTTGTATTATGAGTGATGTTTACAATCAGCAAAGATGGCTAAACTGAAAAACATTGTTTTTGTGGAGTCTAGGGATGTAAAGAAAATCATGTTAGCACCTGAAGACAGGGCGGTTCTCGAACCACCTCGCCTGCTTTGGCGACCACCTGCTTTTTCAATTACTTTTGGTAGAGGTAAATGAATTTGGTGGTTATCGGCTGGGCACGATTATCTGGCTGATGGTGACTGTACCCACCAAGTGTCATGCCCATGCAACAGTTTTTACTACTTTGACCTCAGATGACCCCTGGTGACCTCGAAATGACCTTCCAAAAATTAGGCTTAAAATGTTGACTGTACCCACCAACTTTCATGCCCATCCAACAGGTTTTACTAATTTGACCTCAGATGACCCCTGGTGACCTTGAAATGACCTTCCAAAAATTTGGCTTTAAATGTTGACTGTACCCACCAATTTTCATGCCCATCCAACACTTTACTAATTTGACCTCAGATGACCCCTGTTGACCTCGAAATGACCTTCCAAAAATTTGGCTTTAAATGTTGAATGGACCCACCAAGTGTCATTAATTTGACCTCAGATGACCCCTAGATGACCTCAGTGACCTTGACCCACTAACCAATACAAACCGGTTCTGTCTCGGGTCAAGATGCACCCACCCACCAAGATTGAGGAACGTGCGACTCATAGTCTCTGAGAAAATAGGCGGAAAGCAAACTTTAACCAAAACTTTAACCAAATTTGTCACATACACACACACACACCCCCTTACACACATCTGCACGCCTGCACGGAAAAGTGATTATATAGTCTCCTGCCTTATCAGGCGAGACAAAAAATGATGGAAAAAAAAAATGAAAAATTTTATTCAAACTCAGGTGAAATATTTAAGAATAAGATGTCAAGATCATAAGTGTCCAAATCATAACGTGGAAACATGGCATGTTGCCTCAGGGGATCGACGCTAAGTCAGGTACCGCGTGAGCAAACTCAAAAATAGCGAAAACAGCGCGAGCATACACAAAAGAAACTTGGCGTAAGATAAGCAATGTTGCCAGGTCTGTACGCTGTACCGGCGTCAGCTGAATTCGAGTACGCTTAGAAGGCACAGGCATGAAAAATTCCAATCTGTGTATTTTAGATTATTAAAATAATCTAAGGTCCAAATACTGTTACTCTGAATGTATACATGTAGCGCTTGAATCTATAAACCGGACATCCCAGGCATGGAAATTATATCATGTATGGTCAGCATGACAGCATGTATGTAACATTAACAAAATCCAAGAAAAATTAGAATGTGTTTGCTGAAAGTAATTAAAGTAACTTGATTTAAAAAAAGATGAGAATATATTTTAATTGATTCATGTAAAGATTTTCTTAATGAATCAAAGTTTTAGTTGAGATTGGAAGGTATGTGGTAGTGTGTGTACAGAAAATAATAATGCAAAATAAGAATCAAACATACGATTGCACCGCCACCAATCATTAAAAAAAGTCTTTATTTTCAAAAATTATCTTTTGTTTAGAGTGATTTAGACTTATGCAAAAAAAAATTCCGAATGCTGAAGAAGATTATGACCAATCAGGGACCAGCTGACACATCATTAATCATTTTATGTGTTTCTCTTCTTATCTCAACTTTGTTCTCAGGTGAATGTCCTGCAATCGACTTTGAGACTCGTATGTTTCCAGAGAGCATGGATATCTTACAACATCAAATCAAACCTCTACGCAAGGTTCCTGGCGTCGTCTTGGAGCAGAGTTATCTCAACAGAATGACTGAAGGGATTAAATCGCTACAAATCATGTCATCAGCTCCAGGTATGTAATGATGAAGGGAGGGGCCTAGTGTGTGCACCACAATTAAATTCATGCACAGGTGTACAAAAATGAGCCAATTTTGATATTTGAATGTATTTTTTTCCTCTCACCCTTCATCTACGTTATATTTGGATTTTGGAGTCCATTTGGTACATCCTTAATCATCAAGGCCAACACCTTGAACATGTACACAAACCAGGTACCGACAAATTCAAAGACTTGAGGTGTGCAATACTTTCCGAATTCAGACAAGGTTTTGTAGGTCTAAATTTATCACAATAGACTAAAGAAAACGCTATAGCAAAATTTTAAAGTGAAATGTGCATAATTTTCCGGGGTCACTCCCATTGTGGCCTGTACACCATCCGCGATAATGAAAACGCGTAAAAAGGGTAGTTTTTCGTGGGTAAGCACAATACGCACGTAACGCGTTTAGGGTGTCAAAAACATGAAATATTGGAAAAAGGGTAGCAAAATTGCAATTGCTAATACGCTGAAATGAAATTTAGGGTATGAAATTTGATGCAAGGAATAAAATCCTGTTTAGGGTATTGTTTTAGCCAAGGGTTAAATCCTTGTTTAGGGTGCTTTTCAAAAGTTGATTATCGCGGATGGTGTACAGGCCACAATGGGAGTGACCCCCCCGGGATAATTTTATGCTGTTCTTAAGGGATCTAAAATGGCGTTTATTGCGTTTCGACAGTATTTTTTGTGGGACATGAGAGCACCTCAGACCTATCGAATTGCATTCTGAATCTGAAGCATGTCTTTCTGATATCAAATAATTTTCATTTTTGAAAATTACAATATAATACAAATTTTATGACAAATTATACAAATTTGATATTTTTCAAATTTTTGATATATCAGTCCTCGAAGTAAATTATATAAATCTAATGATATATTCTTAAAGTGTATGTAGCAGGAAGGAAAAGCCGACGGTCAATTGAAAATTTTGACCTTTCATATTGAAGATATGGATTTTTTCCCAAAAGCGACCTAATTTTTTTTTGGTGTTTGGGGGAAAACAATCCATATCTTCAATACTGAAAAGGTCAAAATTTTCAATTGATCGTCGACTTTTCATCCCACCTACATACACTTTAAGTATAAAACATCAGATTTATAAAGTTTACTTCAAGTACTGTTAAATATCAAAAATATCAATTTTTAATGATTTGCCATAAAATGTGTATTAAATTGCTAATTTCAAAAATCAAAATTATTTGATATCAGAATGACATTCTTCATTATTCAGAATGCAATTCGATATGTCTGATGTGCTCTAATGTCCCAAAATAAATACTGTCCAAACGTTCATACCCCAGCCCGTAACATTTAAATTTGCCATCACTGAAATTTCAGAAAGCAGGACAGTCCCACTTTTTCACTTTGGAAAACCCCAAATGAGGGACAGTCCCTCAAAATGAGGAACAGTTGGCAGGTCTGGAGTCATCGTAGCATCCAAATGTTTCCTAGTAATTGGGCACTTGTTTGTAAACTTCAAAACACCAACTATGATTATAATTATTTGAAATAATTTCTGCTTTTGACTGTTGATTCATTTCAACCTTCATCAAATGTAACATTATCCTCAAGCAGAGAGATTCACTAAAATGTACATGTGCTTTGAATTAATTAAAGAGTTTTTAGACTTGGTGCATGGATTTTGTAGTGATAGATACACAATCATTGAAATGGAAATCAAACATACAGCACCAGCAAGTCAACAGGTTATTTGCCAGCTTTTGTCTCGCTTACAAAAGCACTTCCTCTCTCAGCTTCCATTTCAACTAGCTTCATCAATCATTTTATACTTGCAATGTGTGATCAACAAACATTGCCTTAATTAGACTTCTCCGTAGTCCTTGATTTTTACCGAGCTGTCTGGCATATATCGCCCATGAAATCATATTGAATCAATCAACAGCGGCGGCGCCAGGAATTTGGGGGGGCATTGAGGGGGCAAAGTGAATTTCAGGGGAAAATCAAAAATTGGGCACAAAATTGCAGTAAAATGTGGCAATTTTCATAATTTTGGTTTTTACTGGGGGAAACAGGGGGCAAGAGTTCTGACTGGGGGCCCCTGTGGCACCACCACTGTCAATCATTCAAATTGACTTTATGGAATCACATTGTCTTGCTCAAGGGCTTAGGCAGCCAGCCGTCTAGGGAGTGTTTTACACACCCAAATTTGTAAATACACACCAATATGCCCACATGTCCTATACTTCGTACACAAATCTTAAATTTACACAACCAGTTTTTTTAGTGTACACACCCAAACCTTCAAATCATGCCTATAAGTCCCTGCCAGGTCTTGCTATTAAATTATGAGGCCAAAAATGTATTTTATTTAAAAAGAAGCTGGAAAATTAAAGGATGTAGCTCCCGGGTGTAGCTCATCATACTTTGTTTTACCCCAGTACAAAAGCACTTCCTTTAGCCTTCAAAGCCTGGACTATGCACATCAATCACTGTCATCATAATACAGTAGTGGTTATAAAGGGGCACCTTTAATAATATTAAATTTCCTATCTTGAAAAAGGGGGCAGTATTTGGGGAGTTAAAACCACACCAAAAGGTTGTATATAAAATAAATTCCTTCCAATATTTTTATCATCAATCATTTGAGATACTAGCATTTGTTCATTCTGTATATTTGTTTTTGGATTATGTCTTTACATGTACATTTGTAGGAGCATACATTTTATTGACATGGTTGACTATATGGTGAAGGCAGGGGTAGCGTTAACCCCCGATTGGGGGTGAATGACCCCCTAAATTAAAAAAATATTAATTTTTCACCCTCCATATATTGGGAATGTGCAAGCTCGTGGGTGAACTCTGACCCTCTACTTTTGGACCGTACTCCTACCCCTGACTACACTGCAAAATATTTTTCACCTCTGAGATCCCCATGTATTTGGATTTTCTGAAAGCTCGGGAGTGAAAAACACGGGAAAACAACCCCCGGCTTTCGGACCTTAATGCTACCCCTGGGCGAAGGGATCCCTATTCAATTTCTTTGTTTTAAGATTTAGTGTTCAATTTAAAAGTCTTCAATTTTAAGTGTTCAATTTTCATGTACATGTATGTGCACAAGTGATGTCTCTTGAGTTCAAATGTTAAACCATACATGTAGTTACCGATTCCTTTATTCCTGCAAAAATTTTCACAAGAGCAAGAAAATTAATATTACATGAAAAATTATAATGAATGAAATTATTAATTACACAAAATGTTTAATGCTGATTTTTTAAATGTGCAATCAATTGAGGAATTACTGACGTGCTGACTATTAATTCTATTTAATGAAGTGGTGTGCTCAACGGTAAATTTGTTTATTTACTTATACTTATCCATAACATCGCTTCCATTACAACAAGTAATAATCTTTTTAGCAGAAAAACTTAGCAAAAAAAAAAATAATAACCTACATGAGCTCCAACAGTAAAAGATGTATGCATAACATTGAAGTACATGTACAAACTGCTAAGTTGTTTTTAACTGCCTGTATCAAGTTAGGAAGAGGGTTTTTAACTTTGTTTATATGTCTTATGTTACTCCCCCATTGGATGTTGTGTCATATTTTCCCTGTTTTTAATTGTATCAAGTTATAGTCAGCATAATGCACAGTGATTTTCACTGCTGTCCCAGTTCACTTTTGTAAATTGTATGTACATAATTTGTGTTGCTTACTGTTGTAGTTGCAGGTTTTACACTTCTGCGGGCTATGGATTTGGGTCATTTTTGGCCATCAAATTTTACTTCTGTGCCTATACCACCACTGCACACAGTTTGTCCACTCTGAAGTACAAAGTGACAATGCACTCGTATACAGCGCGTAAACAGTGCACATTGCTGCGTCTCTGCTGAGGTATGCGTGCCTTCAAAGTCGGCACAATGTGTGGTGCGTCCGCGTCAGTACTTTGTCCTTCAGAGTAGACCGACTGTAGTATCTGTGTTCTACTTGTTTCCCACATCAAACCTTGCTCCTTCTTTTCAGTTCCTATATTTTTCTCATTATACCCGCATGCGAAGCATGGACGGGTATATTCCCATTCTGTGGTTTCTTCTCCATCTCCTTCTCCTCCTCCTTCTCCTCCCATCAAACACATCATTCTGTCAAGCATAGCGCTAAAACTACAAGGGCCCCAGGGCCCATATGTGGTACACTTATGGGCCCTACCCATGAGATGTGCCTTTGCCCATCTCGGCCCCAGAGGTCAAGGTCACGGGCCCCAGGGGCCCAAATGTAAAAACACAAACCATGCCGTTTCTCATCAGATGAAGCAGCCTCAGGGCCCTGAGTTGGTACACTGATAGCCCTAGGGGTACTCTATAAATACAAGTATACATGAGCCACATATGTTATATATTATGGGCCCCAGGGCCCCAAATGTTAAAAATATGGGGCAACAGATTGACAAGCCTAGCTCTAAAGCTACAAGGGCACTAGGGCTCATATGTTGCACATGTATAAGCCCTAAATTGTAGATGTGCCTTTTGCCCATTTTGGCCCCAGATGTACAAGGCTAGAGGCCCCAGGGGCCCAAATGTTAAAACAAAGGGCCGGCTGTTTCTCAGCAAATAAAGTAGCTACAGGGCTCAGATTTGGTACACAGATAGGTTTTCAGTATTATATTATAATATGTATATATGTACCCCATATGTCACATAATATGGGCCCCTGGGCCCCAAACGCTAAAACATAGGGCCGGTCGTTACTCTGTAAATAAAGCAGCTTTAGGGCTTAGAGTTAGTACACAGATTGCACCTGAAAATCACATTGTTATATGTACATGTGAGCCCCATATATTACATTATATGGGCCCCAGGGCCCCAAACGCTAAAACATAGGGCCGGCCGTTACTCTGTAAATAAAGCAGCTTTAGGGCTCAGAGTTAGTACACAGATTGCTCCTGAAAATCACATTGATATATGTGGTCATTTTCACGGTAAAGGGTGTAACTTTTGATTTTTAGGGTCAAAATTTCAAACCACTTAAATATGTTTCTGTTTACTGAAATCATGCATAGAAGCAACTTAATTTCAAGTAAAATAATGTTTCAAGGCTTAAACCTTTTGATTTCTAATAAAAATTTGACATTTGCATAACATTTTGGTTAAAATCTAAGAAAAAATGTATTTTACATAACCTCAGAAAATTTTGACATGAAAGCTGGAATACATGTGAAATTCCATTCCAAAGTAAGTCAACAGATATAAGTTAAATTTTATACCATGTTTTGCTATGTTTGTAATTGCAGTTTTGAAAATTTTTAACATCAAGTGTCATTTACAATGGAAATTTCCAAACCTTAAACATATTTTTAAGTTTTAATTGGGTTCCTAAAATAATTTGAATGTCTAACTTCATGTACAAATACTACTTGATGAAAGGAACCTCCCAGCCAAGTTTCACAGAAATTGGAGTTATTTTTAGAATTGGCAATTCAAGCGATTTGTGTTTCGGAGGCTTCAGTTAACAACACAGGTGATCATAAAAGTAAAATATTTAGCTAACTACTACAAGTTGACATAAAAAATAGGTAAAAAATATCACAATTACCAATTTTCATGCTTTGCTTCTAAGTATTGAATTTCAGTTGTGACAAAAATTAAATTATCACAGCAAGTCATTTTTTTTGTTTCGGAGGCTTCATGTTAACAATTGTTAAACATTGCAGAAGTAGTTTTTTGAAAACAACAGTGTTGGGATCATCTAAGCTGTTATTTTCTGGTGTGTATTGAATCAATGATTCTATGCGGCAGATATTGTAGATTTATCACACATTAATTTTTTCACCCATTTGTTAAGTATGGTGTTTTTTGCATGTGAAGCCTCCGAAACAGGCTTTTTAAGGTATCAGTATATTTTTCAAACATTAACCATAATGTCAATTTTTTTTTAATTTATGACATTCTGCACATATCAAGTAATAATTACAATGCAGATATCAGTATGAAACACACCAATTTAGATATGCATAGATGATAATTAAGTTTACTGTTGTTTCGGAGGCTTCATTTGTTTCGGAGGCTTCAATTGTTAACGGAAAGTTTGTATTGGGTCCCATTTTCAAACGGTGATATATATCTCCACGATTTAAAAACATGTGACTTGAGGATCTAGTTTGCTACATTTTAATAAATAGATTGGATGAGCTCTTTTATTTATATTTGCACAAGCTTGCTGAACAGTTTGTTTCGGAGGATTCAAAAAAGTTAACGGAAAAACGGCTATTTGAAGTCAAGATTTTATAAAAATTTTAAAAGCTTGCAAATCGGCTAATTTTTGTTACCCATTTCAAGTTAAGATAACAACTGTTATGAATCAAGAAGAAGTGAAGAAATAACCAAGAATTATGAACCAAAGCTACACCCACAAAGTTTGTTAACAATTGTTAACGGAAAATGAAGCCTCGAAACGATAAATATCGAAGTCCGGTTCTCAAAAATACAGGGCCGTTCACAATTAAATCTAATGTGGCAGTGTTTACTGAACATATGACTGTACTTTCAGGATAAGAAAAATTATCCATGAACTAACTGAAGAAAACACAGGGTTTTACAAAAATGTTACTGTTTTTATAGTTTTTCAAAATGGCAATATTAAGTACATTTAAGCCTGCTAAAACTGAACGCAGTAACTCCCAAAGCTGATTATGCTACCCAAGGTAGCTGCTAACTAGATGACTTATGTGGCCAAAATTATGGAATTCTGTGGCTTTATTAGAACACTACGGATTAAAATGTTAAAAATCCAAAGTTACACCCTTTACCGTGAAAATGACCATGTACATGTGAGCCCCATATATTACATTATATGGGCCCCAGGGCCCCAAACGCTAAAACATAGGGCCGGCCGTTACTCAGTAAATAAAGCAGCTACAGTGCCCAGCTTGAGTCTACTGATAGCACTAGAGAATTAAACTTCAACATATGTCCATGGGCCTCATAAGTCAAATATTATGGGCCCCATGGCCCCAAATGTTAAAACAAAGGGCCGGCCGTTTCTCATCAAATAAAACAGCTCCCGGACACAGAATTCGTACACATTAGCACCTGACAATTATATCGTTATTAACACCTACATGCCCCCCCCCCTCCCCACCGTACACACGTAGGACTACTGGACTAAACAGACATATCCGTATTATAATTACTAGCGGGATACCAGCGCTTGCTGGTCCCCGCTAGATGAGTAAATGGGGCGTTCACTATAACAGGAAGAATTACTGGACAGGTAGAATCATCGAAAAGATATACATTTTGATTTTTCGTTTCCATGTTATTTATTTATTTAAACCCGTTCCCATTTTTTTCTAAATCTGGTATTTGTTATTTCCTTTTAGCTTCATTTTTATTTGCTGCTTGTGATTTCCCGTTTCCATGTTTTTTATTTAATTCTGTTATAATTTTTATTAATTTTTCCTTCTTTCTGTATTATCATGTCCACTGGTCTCTGGCTCGCAAGTCGCGTGGCTCTCTGCGCCGTTCTGCCGCGCATTGGCGTAGTCGTGCATTACGCCGCTGGCCGACGCGCTGCCTGCCAGCTGCAGTGACGCGCAGGCTGGTAACTGATTTTCATAACAAAAACCCGTTTTTACCCATATTTTCACTGTTTTTGCAGCCAATTCTTGACCGATTTCAACCAAATAAAGTCGAGGCAATTTCCGTATATTCCTCGATCTCCGTATGAATTTGGCGACATTTGGATCGAAACTGACGGAGCCTTTTACATAAACCACATAGATACATACATACAACATTCCCCTATTTATAGTAAGATTAATATAATAATTGGAAATACCAGCGTGAAGCGTTAAGGCTGTTCCAGTTAAATTACATACCCATTGGCTGTTCTATTTAATTTACATACTCCCTCTGAAATGGTCCCAAAACAGGCTGTTCCGTTTAATTTACATACTCCCTCTAAAATGGCTGTTCCATTTAATTTACATACTCCCTCTGGAATAGTTTTCCCTAATCATATTGCATAGCCTCACTGTGAATAAGAGAGACTGACAACAGCAATCTATGGAGAGACAACTCCCCTGGGAGGGGACTTTTTACAATTTCTTTATCTTAAGTGCTACGAGAGTGCAACCTGCATTAAATTAAAGCTTGTGACTTGGACTTTCAATTTTTACACATTTTCCACCCAATTGGGCGACTTTTTACAATTTCTATATTTTAAGTCCTCAGCAATGTGTACACAGATAGCACCTGAGAATTATATTGTTACTAACACCCACGCACGCCCCCCTCCACCCCACACACGTAGGACTAAACAGACAGATCGTATTATATCATAATTGGAAATACTAGCGTGAAGCGTTAAGGCTGTTCCAGTTAAATTACATACCCATTGGCCGTTCCATTTAATTTACATACTCCCTCTGAAATGGCCCCAAAAAGGCTGTTCCGTTTAATTTACATACTCCCTCTGAAATGGCTGTTCCATTTAATTTACATACTACCTGAGTAAGAGAGACTGACAACAGCAACCTATGGAGAGTAAGAGAGCGACTCCCCTGGGAGGGACTTTTTACAATTTCTTTATTTTAAGTGCTACGATAGTGCAACCTACATTCAATTAAGGCTTGTGACTTGGACTTTCACTTTGTACACATACAATTTCTTTATTTTAAGTCCTCAGCAAAAAAGGACTGTAAGTTTGGGTACACCGATAACATGCGGGTATAGCCGTATTTGTGTACAAATATATAGCCTTCTAGTTTGATATTTCTTTTTAAGTTATTTTTATATTCTCTATTGTATTTTTCAGCTTGGGCAAGAGAGGCCAGTACAAGTGAGCCAAAAGTGTTCATCAGCTACCAATGGGACGTCCACAACAAAGTGCAAGAAATCAAGCGTATACTTGAGAGTAACCACATACCATGCTGGATAGATAACAGTCCGACAATCACCCACCATTCCCATAGTCAGCAACAACCCAGCCAGCAGCGTGGGACAAGCAGCTCCAGCTCAAGAAGTACCATCTCAACGGAAAGTGAAACTATGCAAGGGAACACGCAACGCAACATGAGAAATGCCATCCTGGTATTGTGTTGCATGACACCAAGGTACTGAATAAATTATTTTTTTATTGTTTTCACACTTTTTTTAAACAAAATAATTAAATATATTGTGGTAATTGTACTTGTATGGTGATAAAACCAGCAAATCTAACTAAGCCTAGTGTACACAATAATTTTGGCATTTTTCAAAACAACCTACATGGAAAATTAATTGCACCAGGTACCAAGGTGTTCGCATACTATAAGACAGGAGATATATGCAGGGAGACATTAAAAAATATGTGATGCAATCAAGCAAAATGAGTCGGATGTTGGGAATATTGATTTTGAGATACATTGTACAATCAATAATAGTATTCAACTTCCTTTGTATTTTATTGTTCTGAGCAACACTAAAATGGCCATATCTCTGGAACCATAAGTCTAATTATGAAGGGGTTTTCAGCAAAATATAGCTCCAAGGATGGCTCATATAATGAGATTGAAAACTGAGTTTTGATTTTGATCGACATCAGACTCATTTCGCATTATGTGGAATGTTCCATTCCAATTATTCGTACAAAAAGATCCATGTAACCCAATAAATGTAACTAGCTTCTTTAAAATTATAATGCTGACCATCTTCATCCCTATCTACAAACAGGGGTGTGAGATGCCACATGCCACAGACCAAAAGGAAAATTGCTAAAAAATGCTAAAACAAACATAAAATTGGTGTGAAAACACCAAATATCATTGGCTGAAAATAACAGAAAATGCATAAATTTTGGCAACAAAAAAATTAGCTGAAAAGAGGGACTCTCACACCCTTGCAAACAAAAGTGGAAGAAAGGTCAAAATAACAATATTTAGACCTACATCTTGCTTTTTAAGAGTATGTGAAGCATTATCAACATATTTAAGTCCCTCCCTAACAGAATTAAGGGGGTACTACACCCCTGCCCAATTTTGTGCCTATTGCATTTTTCTCAAAAATTATAGCGCATTGGTGACAAATGAAGATATATTATAGGGGCAAGGACTACAACTACTGCACTGGAAATTTTATTTCAGCACAGACAACAGTTGTGGAGTTACAGTCAAAAATGAGGAAAACCAATATTTGATCAATAAATCAATAACTACTTGCCTTGAGTTGCTGAATTTTCAGTGCAGTAGTTGTAGTCCTTGCCCTATAATATATACTGCACCAATAAAGTATCCTTAAGGGGTTTACTGATCTTTTGGTTTGATGCTGAAGGATAAGGAACCTGAAACAATAAATTTAAGATTTAAACAAACCTATCAACAAGCATATATCATTTTCTACTTTCAGGTACTTACAGAGTGACAACTGCATCAAGGATCTTCTGCTTGCGGAGACCTTACAGAAGCCCATCATCCCTGTACTGCTGAGGTTCATTCCTTGGCCACCAGATCATGGTCCATCACAAGTGAAGAAGCTCCTGGCACGGACGAGTCACATCGACCTGAGCAACGACAAGCTGTTCAAGCAGAATTTCCATATTCTGATCGATAAGATTCGCAGGTTCACAAGTGGCAAACATTGAAAACATAATCATTGGGTTGTTCCATTTGAAATCTAGACTCCCCCTGTAGAAGATTTACCTCAAGTATCCCACAGAGGGAGTATGGCAATTGGGTAACTTCCAATTGATATACTCACTCCAGTTGTGGAAGATATAGGTAAAGCCATATACAGGGGGAGTATGGGTTTCAGAATACAAATTAACTCTAACCAATTCCATTTAAAAAATGTACTCCCTGTGTTGAAGACTTGTCTAGAATCTTCCACAGTTGTATGGTGGATTCAAATGGAATGCCCATCCCCTGGATTATCCCCTGACCAGTGGCCACCAGACACTACACTGGGTTTCAGAGAAGAATGGCAGTCCCTTGCTCAGATTCATTGACGCAAGCGCCCTGTTAATGAGCAACATACACAGAGTTTTGCGTTCACTTCAAAGATGGCGATCTGCACAGATCAACTATTTTTAACCAATCAGATTATCTGTCTGTTGCTATGATTGTCAGGTGATTGATTCAGCCAATCAGAACCCCACTTCCATGTTTACGCTCTGCACACTCTCAAAATGTAAACAAGTGCCGTTCTTCTCTGACAAAAACTGTAAATGTGTTACAAATAAGGCACAATGACAGATTCTATGCAAACCCAAATGGCTGTGCAAATGTGCAACTTTCATAAAATTGAGATATAAGTTTTCCAAGCATGGTGTATTGAGGTACATCTATAGTATTAAAGGTAACCTGCTGTACTCTTTGACTCAATACATCTGATGTACCTTTACTTTAAAGTGTTGGGTGTAATTGTGGAATACATTTTTGTAAGGCCTGGCTCTTTGCCAGAGTACACATTTTAGGTATACAAGCACACATTGATGCTTGTTTGGTGATTTAAAATTGTTAACCTCATGATGGACAGGGTCTCTCGCTTGAAACTAAATGGGCTATTCCAGTTGAAATCCATACACCCCCTGTGGAAGACATGATCTTAATCTTCCACACATGGAGTGTGAATTTCAAATGGGGTTACCTGAATGATGCATTTGAAATCAACACTCCCTGTGCGGGAGATTAAGGTCATGTCTTCACACGGGGTGTATGGATTTCAACTAGAATAGCCAATCTGTCAGCAAGTAACCCACAACTATAGGCCTACTTTGTCCAACTCGTAATATGTGAAAAATATTTGGCTTTTTGTTACTGCGGGCATCAATAATGTTAATGTGTAGGCCTATATTCATAACAAACTGGGGCCAGGCATGCAATACGTGAAGTACAGGTTCTGTGCCCAATTGCATATTGTCGTTGGGCAGGAAAAACCTATGTACTTGTGGCCCTTGAACATGTTTAAAACAAAACTGCCAAGAGGTTATATAGGAAGTTTTGCTTAAACATGTTCAGGGGCCAATGACACAGGAGGTTTTTTTTCTACCCAACAACGATATGCGACATTTATCGATCCACAATTTTTTGAGTCTTGCCTATCACATTTTATATTGTACATGTACCTGCCAAACATAGTATGGCGTGCTGGCAGGTGTTAAGATACAGGCCTGCTACATCTTATTCTGGTTTCAAATTTGAAATGAAACTTTTTTATATGTGATGCAATCAAGCAAAATCGGTTGGAACTCAGAAATATTAAATTCTCAGTTTCTTATAGGATAGTAAAAAGCATATACAAATCTGGATTTTGCAGAAAATCCCGTTGAAATTGAACATCCAGTTCCAAAGATATGAGCTATTAAAGAGTTTCAAAAACAACAGGAAACAAAGGGAAATATGTCCTTTGTTTGGCTATACAATGTACCTCAAAATCAATATTTCCGAGTTCCGACTGATTTTGCTTGATCGTATCACATATAAAAATGAATTTGACAAATTAAGCTATTTGCTACAATGTATGATTATGATAACTTAGATGACCTGACTTCTGGAATGGCTATCTTCTTGCTCTTTAAAACAAATAATGAAATTTGAATGGTTACTAGGAATGGTGAACCAAATATTGGACTTGCAGACTTTCTGAGTACTAGGATTTTCTATCAGGGACAAGGAGTCAAGTTCCCTTGAACATTCTCGCAGTTTATCAATGAATCAAAGTTTATTCTCATGAAGCCCTTCCGGGGAGATCACAGTAGCTACATGTTATTATTTAATATTGTGAATGAACAGATAAACACAAAATTCAGACCACTTGTGGATATAATTCTTGATAATATGTGACGTGTCATGTCAAAAGGAGACACTTTTGGGCAGGTTATCAATTTTGAGGTTTTTACATATCTTAAATAAAGAGATATTTTGCCCCACAGCGCCGTTTTCTCCAATGAAATTGGACATTCCTAACCTAAGATATTGAGTTTGTAAGTTATGGTATTATAAAAATGGAAATTGAGATATCGGCCTTAAAAAATATTATTGACAATGTTGAGAGTAGGAATTACCTTGAAAAATGTTTCAAAATATACAAGAAGCCAGTTATATTCCGGTCTGAATCTATCAGACAATATGTTTAACATTAATAACATCACAAATTCGCAACAAACCCAAATTGTGAAAAATCACCCCCGGGCAGAGTTTTGACCATTTCTCCATTTATGATCCTGCCCAAAAGTGTCTCCTTTTGACATGACACGTCACATATCATTTCACACTTGATGAATAACTGCTTTAACCCAAATTATTTTGTAGAGTTTAAAAGGTTCAAAATAGAGTAAAGCTTTGTAAATGCAAGACATTAATGTTCAAACCAATTGAAGTCGTCAAATTCACTTCTTGGCATGTCAGTGACGTCAACATGTTAAGGCAGCTATGTAGCACATGCACATCTATGTGGTGTCTTTAAACATGTGCGTATGTACGCCAGGCCTTTGAGCAAATTCTCACAATTTTAAGCTGCACTCACTGATATGCACATGAAATGACCTGACACCCGGGCCTGACACAAGGTGAAAATAGTACAAGTAGGATTTTGTTCGGTTGTATGTAATTAAAACTTATATCTGTTAACTTTGCAGTACTACATGTATACTAATATGCAATCTAATTAAATATATGCAATCAGGGATCATTACTTGCAAAATTGTACAATGAATAGTAAAAAACCCATCAAAGCTTGCACTAGTTTTACAATCCAATTTTACAATCCCCATGTACTTGAATATAAAAATCCATTTAAGGTGACTAAAAAACCTGTTCTCTGGGCCCAACTGACCCAGCTTGTAAACAGTTTGGTAAAACATTTTTCCTGTACAAATGAATACTGACCCAAATTTTAGAAGATTTCAGTCATCTTAATAAAGTATAATTTTTTTAACCAATTTTGGTGGTTTTTAAGGTCATTTGCCCAAAAAAAGGAAAAAATAAAGCCAGACCGACCCTACTTCCATCCTCATGTACAAATGGGGTTTTGTTTCATCCACCAAGTGGACAATGTCTCAGATTTTTGAGTTATTGGCAAAAAAAAGTGCTCAAATTTGTTTCTTTTTGTTGCTATAAGGTCATTTTCACGGTAAAGGGTGTAACTTTTGATTTTTAGGGTCAAAATTTCAAACCACTTAAATATGTTTCTGTTTACTGTAATCATGCATAGAAGCAACTTAAATTCCAGTAAAATAGTGTTTCAAGGCTTAAACCTTTTGATTTCTGATAAAAATTTGACATTTCCATAACATTTTGGTTAAAATCTAAGAAAAAATGTATTTTACATAAGCTCAGAAAATTATGACATGAAAGCTGGAATACATGTGAAATCCCATTCCAAAGTAAGTCAACAGATATAAGTTAAATTTTATACCATGTTTTGCTATGTTTGTAATTGCAATTTTGAAAATTTTTAATATCAAGGGTCATTTGCAATGGAAATTTCCCAACCTTAAACATATTTTTTAAGTTTTAATTGGGTTCCTAAAATAATTTAAATGTCTAACTTCATGTACAAATACTACTTGATGAAAGGAACCTCCCAGCCAAGTTTCACAGAAATTGGAGTTATTTTTAGAATTGGCAATTCAAGCGATTTGTGTTTCGGAGGCTTCAGTTAACAACACAGGTGATCATAAAAGTAAAATATTTGGCTAACTACTACAAGTTGACATGAAAAAATAGGTAAAAATATCACAATTACCAATTTTCATGCTTTGCTTCTAAGTATTGAATTTCAGTTGTGACAAAATTAAATTATCACAGCAAGTCATTTTTTTTGTTTCGGAGGTTTCATGTTTACAATGGTTAAACATGGCAGAAGTAGTTTTTTTTAAAACAACACTGTTGGGATCATCTAAGCTGTTATTTTCTTGTGTGTATTGAATCAATGATTCTATGCGGCAGATATTGCAGATTTATAACATGATAATTTTTTCACCCATTTGTTAAGTATGGTGTTATTTGCATGTGAAGCCTCCAAACGGGCTTTCTTGGATATCAGTATATTTTTCAAGCATTAACCATAATATCAATTTTTTTTTTTTTTTTTTGACATTCTGCACATATCATGCAACAATTACAATGCAGATATCAATATGGAACATACCAATTTAGATATGCATAGATGATAATTAAGTTTACTGTTGTTTCGGAGGCTTCATTTGTTTCGGAGGCTTCAATTGTTAACGGAAAGTTTGTATTGGGTCCCATTTTCAAACGGTGATATATATCTCCATGATTTAAAAACAAGTGACTTGAGGATCTACTTTGCTACATTTTGATAAATAGATTGGATGAGCTCTTTTATTTATATTTGCCCAAGCTTGCTGAACAGTTTGTTTGGAGGCTTCAAAAAGTTAACGGAAAATCGGCTCTTTGAAGTCAAGATTTTATAAAAAATTTAAAAGCTTGCAAATCAACTAATTTTTGTTACCCATTTCAAGTTAAGATATCAACTGTTATGAATCAAGAAGAAGTGAAGAAATAACCAAGAATTATGAACCAAAGCTATACCCACAAAGTTTGTTAACAATTGTTAACGGAAAATGAAGCCTCGAAACGACAAATATCGAAGTCCGGTTCTCAAAAATACAGGGCTGTTCACAATTAAATCTAATGTGGCAGTGTTTACTGAACATATGACCGCACTTTCAGGATAAGAAAAATTATCCATGAACTAACTGAAGAAAACACAGGGTTTTACAAAAATGTTACTGTTTTTTACAGTTTTTCAAAATGGCAATATTAGGTACATTTAAGCCTGCTAAAACTGAACGCAGTAACTCCCGAAGATGATTATGCTACCCAAGGTAGCTGCTAACTAGATGACTTATGTGGCCAAAAATCATGGAATTCTGTGGCTTTATTAGAAAACTACGGATCAAAATGTTAAAAATCCAAAGTTACACCCTTTACCGTGAAAATGACCATAATCATACTCTAACTGACTGGCATGAGTCACCCTGTGGTAAAATATATTGTATGTCACATGGATATGCAGAAGAAAATGGGAATTCAGAATTTGAACCAGAATGCATTGCAAGTGTTGAGGACTGACTGAAGACTACATTGTAATCTTAACATTTTTAACCTTTTATGATATCCAATTTTGCAAGAATGATCCCTGTTCCTGGACTATGCTCTGGAAAGGAAGAAATTAATATTTGCAATGATGAAAATATGAGTGTAGTGAAACTTTATAAAAGTTAATGTTCCATGTTGAAGATTTGTATTTTGTAGTGATTAATTATATGAATAGTCCGAGACAATCAGCTTAATAAATTTGTGCAGTATTACAAGAATTAACACACATTTGCATGTACTTGAGTGAATTGTTTTGTAGTTCTACAAATTGAGAATTATATTGCTGTCACATGGAACATTCCAGATTAAATCCATACACCCCTAATCAGGGTCTTAGCTAGAAATTCAGGTTTGCCCGTCATTTGAATACCTGTCCCAATTTGACCTTTAAAACATTTACCAGACTTCTACAGCCCATTGGGGGTTCAAAGAGTTCAAATATGTGCTGCTATAGCCTTGTTTTGCAAACTTGGATTACTAAAATGGTCAACAGACTTTCTAAACACATACAATTATAATGTAGCATCTGTCAAAGGCATTAATTTTGCCCGTCCCAGGAGCAAACTCCCCGTCTAAAATGACGGCCAGACGGGTGACTAGCTAAGACACTGCCCCCTATGGAAGATGACCTTAATCTCCCACATTTCAAATGGAGTTACCTGAATGGGCGACTCCATTTGAAATCTACACACCCCCCACCCCACCCGTCTTGACGATTTAGGTCATGTCTTCAATAGGGTGTATATGGATTCCAACTCGGAAAGCCCAATTCTACACAACATGGATCATATTAATTAGTAGGTTTTTAGCGGGTTTGCCATTGGACAAGATTATGACTGTCAAGCTTTCCTCGGGAGTAGCTCTGACTTCTTCAGGACAAATTACCTAAGAATGAGACATGCAGGCTGCCCCATGCCTACTGGTGGCCGTTCACTAAAGACTGCCCCTTGTCAACAGAGAACAAGCAGATCTCGCCTATCTGCTAAACTTGGAAGGTTTGGTGGCTCTCACCTTAGTACCATTCTCAGGTACTTTGTCCTGAAGAAGTCAGAGCTACTCCTGACGAAAGCTTGACAGTTACTTGATCCGACTGCGAACCCGCTAAAAACCCACTACTAATTATGAATTCCTGTCGTAAACGCCTATCCCACATTATGGATCATATTCTTCTGATGTTCTTACTTACATTGAACATTCCTTGTCTTGACTACATGATTTTCTTATTTTAAAATTAGACTGGAATATCACTGGACAGTGGATACTACAGTGTGTGTCAAACCGAAACTAGGCAGAAACCGGAGCAGTCATGAAACAAACATGTCAAAAAGGTTTTTTTCATTCAAATTTAACATTTTATTACATTAATTTTATAACACAGCAACATTTTGAGAACTGATGCATTTACAAGTTCAATCTAATAAGAAAGTCCTAATGGATGGAGGTATTCCATGTAAAGTCACATCTCATTAAAAGCCTGCATAATTTTGCCCAATCATGTTCATGCCTGGGAAAAATATTGAAAAGTGGGAATTTTGTGATCTTCGAGGGAAAAATTGATATCCAAGGAAAGCATTTTTCCAGGCATCATTATGTTATTATGTTATGAAATAATAATTTTTGTATTATATTTTTGACACTAGGATAAAAGAAACCCATGGTAACATGTAGGGCTATCCATGTGCACCTCCCTGCTGTTGATGGGGTGAACCTCAATATCACATATAGGGCAGCGAAAGTGAGTTCAAGAAAGGTATGATTATTTGATCCTATTGTAATCTTGTGATACCCTTTTTGACCTCACTTTTGTTGTTTCATAATGTGTGTTAACCCCTTCAAGGGTAGAAAAGTGCCAATAGCAATCATTTATTGGGCTTCAATTCTTACAAGAGTACCAATGGGCCACTTAAGTTGTACTACATGTATACAGCATACACTGGTAAAACAAGATGGGAAAATTGTAGATTGCTCAATCGTGACTGAAAGGGATGTATAAGTATCCAGTATAGTTACTGTATAAGTGGTAATTTTCATGTACAGTTATTTTCGCGATTTGGAGTGAGAGAGACATTTTCGCGATTGCCCAGTCCTTCCCTATACTTGTAATACATTTTAGCCTATATTCGCAAGGTGTTATTTTCGCGGTTGTAGCTCTAATCGCTCAATTCGCGAAAATAAAACACTCACAAAAATAAAACCCTCGCGAAAATTACCACTTATACAGTATTTCACATCACATCAAATACAATTATTTTACTGACTTTGAATCTCATCTTAATTTGGCCTTCTGTTGAGCAAATTTAACAAGAATCCACAGTTTCACAGCAATTACATGGTACGGCTGAAAATGGATGGGCCACTACATGTCGGATAGCAGACAGTGCAGCATGCATGAAGCTGTCCGGTATTGAGGCATGATGTGATGATATCCGCAGTTCTAGTATTATTCAAAATTCTGATTCCTGCAATCTAGTTTAACCCTCTGAGCACTTCCTGCCGATGATTGGTCAATTACATGATATCTTCACTTTAATCACCAATCAGAATGAAGCGTTGCAAACAATTCACCCAATTTTTTTGTGTGGTGAAATTATTCTAACAATGTTGCTGATTGGTCCAATTGATAATGAAAACTTCTTTTCGGCCAATCGGCACATAGTTCTCATGGGGTTAAGAATCCTGGTGAATCAATTGCCTGAACTTGGACTAGACTTGCACAGATGGTGGATGGCACAGCAACTGAACTGCCTGAAGAACTTCTGATAACAGGTTTGATGCATGCAGACACAAATATGTCTTATCTTATTTACAACACACTTGGTGATTTCCAATTGCAGTATTACAATGTCTCAAAGTCTATATTATTTGGCTGCAGCAGGCTCAGGTTTACTAGGGTCTGGTTGAGTCAGTCGAAACTTGAGCATTGCTGATTCTAATTCATAGAAACTCATTTCATTGTGACCAAAATACTCTTGGACCTCGTAAGACTTGCCGTCTGTAGTTGTTGGAGGCGGGGCAGGTGCTCCTACAATAACGAAACAAGTAAAACACACAGGTCAAAGTTTTACATTGGTAAAGTACTGAAATTTTCATAATTGTTCTTTGTTCAGAGATGAATGATACAATATGACTAGAGTGCAGTACATGGTGTCCCTGAAAGAACTGTATCGTCGGGCTATGTTGACGTCTGACAATGTCAGATGTGTTATTTTTTTGTGGTAGATCGGGAAAAAAAATAAAACAGGAAAAAAATGAAATTCACTCAATCCAGCTGAAATAACGAGAAAAAACGGCCGATTTTACTAATGCGCGCGGGGGCTTTGAGACAAATTATTAAACCAAGATGGCCTTAGCACTCAGAATATACTATATTATCATCGATTGATATTTGCATCTGTGGAAAGGATTGAAAATGAGGGAGTTTTGTAAAATGCTTATAAATATTTCAAGAACGGTATGATCAATTGTGAAAATTCAAAAAGTATATGATAGCTGGCATAGCTCAGGATTTATTCCTTAACCATACAAAGTATTTAGTTATGTTTAGTTATGGTGTTACTGTTAAAATACCCAAACAATTCAGTTTCCGATGATACATTTCTTTCAGGGACAGTCTGTATAACTAAGCACTATACAGTTGTGCAATGTACATGCTGCATTGCAGATCCTGATGTATGCACAAATTAATGGCCTTGCCGATTCATCCGTGTTTGAAATTGAAATACGCCAATCAAGGGCCATTTGGGCCCTTGGGTGTAAAATCTACATGCCCTCATAAATGTTCATGGGTCAAAACTCAAAACGTAAAATTTTAATGTTACACTGGTCCACGTATTTGTGACACTTTGTAACAGACTCACTAATCAACAACCCATACCGGGTAATACATGTATAATAACATGGATTAATGTTGAAGCATTGAGTCCATCTTGCTGAGTTTGGTAACAAAATATCAGTGTCACAGACAATACATGGTATCTTACAGCAACATATTTGCCAACTAGTTAAAAACAGTTCCTTGCAAATTTACATCAGGATTATTCATTAATTTCATGTATAAAATATATGACATCTGATCCAAATAGGTCAAAATCCCCAGAGGTAACCATGATTGGGGGCGCACCGGGTCTGATTGCGGGGCACAAGCTGTTCCCCACCCCCCTCACCCCCACGCACATGCCCCTTTGACGCTACGCCACTGGGGGTTACTTGGTACAAATGGCCGTACCGGGATGTGGGTGCAGCAAACATGGGTTGCATTTTTGGCCTTTTGGTACATCAATAACTAGAGCCAATTTTTTTTATATGGATGGGTAATATTTTCAAAATGTTCTCATTTTTCTTTTGGAAAATAGCCCCATTTTGCCTCACTAAATGCAAACTGTGTTTTTCATACCTCTGCGCATGTCATGTATAGTCCACTTGCTATATGAAAAAGGATATAAATCAAGGCCCAATTATTAGTAATTACCCCTTTTGGCCAATTTCACTCCCAGCTGGACAATCCTACCCCGATGATACAAATGTAAACCACAGTAGATAAGCCAATAGATAGAAAATTGTTATGTAATAATGTTATTATGGAATCTGTTGGCACACTTTTCGCACCATGTTGATAGCTCTATTATAGGGTATCAGCAGGGGATAATAGGGGGGATTAGTGGTTTTGATTTTTATTCCTTTTTCGTAGAGCAAGTAGAGTATAGTTCATTACAAGACTTTGACATTGACTTTAAAAATTATAAAATAGGTGCTTTCAATTTGTGGATCGTGTGTCGCTACCGGAAGTCAGTTTGACCAAAATTCTTCCCCACAATACGATAACCGTATTGTATAACAAAGGAGATGGATTAACCTTAGAGCTGTGTCTATTGTTATACAATACAACCTATTATCTTGTGGAAAAGAATTTCAGTCAAACCGACTTTGGGTACCGGTAATTAGGGAAACCTAGGATCCACGTTTTGTAAAATGTACGCTTGAAACAAATTTAGGTGAAATGCGCAACAAATCATGGTTTCATTTGCCCTGGTAGATCGATCCAATTAACCCCTACCTTTTGGTTATTCCTTCATGTAATTTTACACAAAATTAGGGTTAGAGTTAGGGGTACTACACCCTGTGGTAATTTGTGACTATTTTTGCATTTTTCTCAAAAATAATAAAACATTGGCAACAAAAGTTATGTATTTTATTGGGGCAAGGAATCCAATTACTACACTGAAATTTCAGTGACTCAAGATATATGATAGGAAATGAGGTACATCCTAGCGGTACCTTATTTCTTATCATAAATAACGAACAGCATGTCTTGGGTCACTGAAATTCCAGTGTAGTAATTGGATTCCTTGCCCCTATAATATACATAACTTTTGTTACCACTGTGTTATTAGTTTTTGAGAAAAATGCAAAAATAGTCACAAATTTATCGAGGGGTGTAGTACCCCCTTAAGGTTAGGGTTAGTTTAGGGTTAGGATTAGGGTTAGGACTAGGGTTAGGATTAGGGTTAGGATTAGGGTTAGGATTAGGGTTAGGGTTAGGATTAGCTTACACTAAATAATTACATGAAGGATCGACCTACCTTTTGCTGCAGGTGTCTTAGTCTCTTTAGCACCTCCACCAGAACCAGACTGATTAGACTGCGACCTCAGCACCATACAGTTCACAGATGCTGACCCGCCATGTCGCCATACGGCTGACAATGGCCTCTGAAAATATATCACAAAATACATCAGGTTGAAAGAATGTTTCATGATCATACAATGAATTGTAATGTTAGTTTCAGTTTCCCACATGTTTGAATGGGAATTGGATTGCGTACTTTCCCAATGTTTGGTGAGCATATTTGGTGAGGCAACCTGTGGTAGAAAATGTACGGTAATGAGAAGCTAATGTGGAATATGAAATTCATCAATTTTGAAGAAAGTCTTGTTTCTTTGAGTAATTGGCTCTAAAATGAGACATTGAAGAGCCCCATATGACAAGGGGTTATGAATTCAACAATTTATTCGAACCAACACTACAGAAATCTTACATTATCCTATGCTAATACATTACCCTCAACCACCTGAGCCGCCACCCCTGATTTTTCAGACTCAAGCTGCTGTTATTCTGTTATTCCTATTTCAATGAAACTTCACACAGCCATGCTCATCTTTCTCTATAAAATGATGTATCAACCAGCTCAATAGGCCAAGGGGTTGTGAAGTTATAGTATTTTATTGGCGACTCCATTCGGAAAAATGTAATACCGCCACCCTTTTTGCATGCCCACCTTAATATGACATGCGACCATGTGGTTCTACTTGCCAGCTTTTTAATCCCTATTCATGTTACGTGAATCACGCTATTGTGGACCATCCTTCTGATACTTGAGTGTTTGGACAAGCGGAACGGTCTTTTGTCTACCTCTCTGTTTGTAAACAGACAAGGAGGTCAAAATTGACATCCTCGCCGAATAGGAAAGACAGCGTAATAGTACCATGGTACGGCACTATGCAATCAGCTGACAAATAGAAATTAGCATCTCATGAATGCGCAACCAATCTTATATAGGACTGGCCCGCTAAGTTTTAGCCGTATTGAGCTCGTAGCTGGTTTGTCCCCAAAAGACTTGAGCAATTGAGTTGAATGAAAGTAAAAAATACATAATCATGATGATGAAAATTAAAATAAATGTTTGATTAACATGTACATGTACGACTACAATGTTAGGAACAGGCACATCTGAGCGAGGGCGCTATTTATTTACTTGATAATAAAAAGGCCATGAATCTGTGCCACTGAAAACACCATTTTTGGAGAAAATAATGAATAAAACCAAAATTAATCTTCTTCAGATGCTCTAGTTTGCATTGACAACAGATTCAATGCTTTAGGAACCAGAATGCAACATTGGCTTCACTTTTTAGTATTTTTTTCTGTAAGATATGCCCTCGGAAAAATCATCATTTTGGTCAAAAAATGGGTCAAAAAGGGGCATTTTTTTGGGAAAAAAAGTCAATTTTGACCCAAAATTCATCTTCTGACAAAAGGGAAACATGGTTTGACAAAAACTTTCACCCTTTTCACATAACAATTCCAGTTTACTTATTTCCTGGGATAATGCACTTTTTTGTTATCGCTTGGTAAAAACATTTTTACCACTTAAAAATTTGAATGTTCATACAAAATTTCACAGATGTGTTGAAAATGATAATATAGGCCTACATGTAAGGGAGATTGGGGTTAGTTGAAACATTTTTCACAAAATCGTCTTTTTAACGCAAACCAATTACTTTCAAGAAACACTAACCATATCAGTATAAACATATACATACATGCTACAAATACAGCCTTAAACTTTATTGGACCTGCTTATGATTATTCATATAATCCAATTTGAAAATTTGAAAAAAAGTGTTTCAACTAACCCCAACCCTGG
Source organism: Amphiura filiformis (assembly GCF_039555335.1). Taxonomy (NCBI): domain Eukaryota; kingdom Metazoa; phylum Echinodermata; class Ophiuroidea; order Amphilepidida; family Amphiuridae; genus Amphiura; species Amphiura filiformis. The sequence continues at coordinate 25,952,532 of NC_092639.1, read as the reverse complement.
GGTAAGTTGAAACATAGGGTGGGGTTAGTTGAAACACGGCTTGTAAAAATTTCAAAATAATTATTACTGTGTTGTTAGGGTTATACTTCCCTTGAAGGCACCCTTTAACATACAATCAGTGTGAAAAAATGAATAAATAAATATGTGGGAGTGCGGGTCAATACTTTGGACACAAGGTGACGAGTGTCACCATAGATCAAAATATGAGAAGCCTAAAATATTATAAAATGTACTTTCTGTGTGCACTTATTGCTTGTATTATTGCTTTTAACCATATTAAAGCAATATTGAAGAAATGGTAAACATGTTACAAATTTTTAAAAAGTCAAATTTTTAACCATATTTTTCTATGCGATTTTCACGTGTCAACTAACCCCACCTCAAAAGTTTCAACTAACCCTGATGCCTATTTTTACATTTCAAAGTTCATTACACAAAAGAAGAAATACAATAAAACTTTTATTTAACATTATTCTGGGACTTATTACTAGTGCTTATGATACTCAAAAAAAAATCCCCTGAATCTTCAAACAACATGGAGATAACGATCTTTTCTGAGGGGTATAAAAATTAGTCAGTAAGTCAAAAACAGATATTCCTTTCCCAAGCCAACACTGGTGGGGCATCAGTGTTGTTGCTAATTTGGTGGATGACCCTTACTAATACCTATTACTAGGTGCCAGTATTTTACCAAATTAATTTTTGTGTCAGAAAAAATACAATGTTTCAACTTACCCTGCGTTCCAAATAACCCCAATCTCCCCTATACATTTGTAATATATTCAACAAAAATTAGGTTAAATTACAATGAAAACATTATCAAGTCCCCCATGCACTCCTATAGTAAGTCTAATATCAGAAAATATGGCCTGATGTTCCCACAGTAATTTCATCATAACTTCACTTAGCAATAAAGTAGAAGATTGGTTTTGGTGTCAAATTGTTTCCGTGTTACATGTAAGTTCTCTCTTCCAATAAACAACAATTCAGGTTATTAATAGATCAATTTCAAATTTTTATGCCTGTCCTTAAAAGGAGTATTTTGTGATCCTGGACCTAGCATCCTCTTTTTATGACATTTTTCAGTAGATATGGATCCACAAAAAAGCTTATTCCCAAAATTTCAGTTGATTCCGATTTTTGCGTTAGCGAAGTTATGCATGATTATATGTATTACACTCATACCGCATGAAACATGGCATGTTGCCTCAGGGGATCGACGCTAAGTCAGGTACCACGTGAGCAAACTCAAAATATCGCAAACAGCGCGAGCGTACGCAAAAGAAACTTCGCGCGTAAGATAAGCGATGTCGCCAGGTCTGTACGCTGTACCGGCGTCAGCTGAATTCGAGTACGCTTAGAGGGCACAGGCATGGAAAATTCCAATCTGTGACGACAGTCTGCAATTCCAAAAAGTTGACAGCCCTGCATGCCTGATAGACTGCGGAACTCAGTCCTTAATGATAGTCAGTCATTTATCTTTTGGTCATTATATGACTATCATTTGAGGACCGTGAGTTCTTACGATACATCTTTCGAGGTGCAGTTTCAGACAATAGCTTGGGATTATTGGGGCAGAGGTTATCTATTGAATCCTTTCATGACCACTGAAGCATAGTCAAGTCTGCCAAGGACACTCGGCACGAATTGAAAGACCATGTCACTCTCGACTTGCATGTATGTCAAAGGTCATACGACACCAATTTGGTGTTTGTTCTTATGCTCCTCGAAATATGTACCTCATGGTCTATTGTCTGCATGCCTGATAGACATTATAGCCAGAGGTTTCCAGTGATATAAAAATCTCAACTTTTTTGAGAAAAGTGGGGGATGATGCTGTGGATCACGAAATGCCCTTTTAATTATTTAAGGGGGTACTACACCCGTGTGGTAAATTTTTGCATTTTTCTCAAAAATTAATTACACACTGGTAACAAAAGTTATGTATATTATTGGGGCAAGGAATCCAATTACTACACTAAAATTTCAGTGACTCAAGACAAGCGGTTCAGTATATATGATAGGAAACGAGGTACATCCTAGTGGTACCTTATTTGTGATCATAAATAACAAACCGCTTGTCTTGGGTCACTGAAATTCCAGTGAAGTAATTGGATTCCTTGCCCCTATAATATACATAACTTTTGTTACCACTGAGTTATTAGTTTTTGAGAAAAATGCAAAAATAGACACAAATTTATCGAGGGGGTGTAGTACCCCCTTAAACATGTTAAACAATGACAATGTTTATCATGTTTTATGTTTTTAAAGGAGTATTTCGTGATCCTAGCATCCTCTTTTTAATGACATTTTTCAGTACATATCCACGAAAAAAAGCATATTCCCAAAATTTCAGTTGATTCCGATATTGCGCTTATGAAGTTATGCATGATTATGTGTATTACAGTTACACTCACTGCTCCATATAGACAATACGTTGTAATTTCGTTCTGGTGCACCAGAACGAAATTCAAATTTCACAATATCTTTGCTAAACGAATTAATCTGCAAGAAATATTTTGTACATAAACATTATGTACCGTAGCCAGAGGTTTCCAGTGATATAAAAATCTCAACTTTTTTTGAGAAAAGTGGGGGGATGAGGCCACGGTTCGATTTAGAGGGGTTTTACATGCACATATGCATGTAACTTTGGCTCTGTGCATGTAGAATTTTGCCTGTGCATGCAAAATTTTGGGTTATTTGGCCCATTTTGAGGGAAAAATCGGAGTTGTGCATGTACATTTTATTTTCTAAATCGAACCCTGGATGAGACTGTGGATCACGAAATGCCCCTTTTAACACATTTACTAGTCAGCGAATTCGCCGAGACCGGGGCCCCAACACAATGCATATTTACATAGAAATATGATTTTTTTTCGAGAATAGGTGGGTGAAGGAAACCTACATAAATATGTTTTCTATACTTCACTTGACCCAAATATATGATTTTTATGGTGATAATCAAGTCGCACATGGAATTTTAGAGGATTTTGATAGCAGTTCCATTAAAGGTCCGTAACCCGATCGACAGCATCATCCCCCCGATTTTTTTCATTGTTGATGAGGTTTTGGTATCACATAATAGATATTATTTTTCTCATTACTATCCTGAAATTTGACGCTCCAAGTCGATGTATCTTCGGAGTTATCATTAATCACAGCGGTTTTTACAGGTATACCAGTTTGTAAACAATGGTAAATACTTTGGAATTCTGGGAGGAATTATGAACGAAATATCAGTCACCGCAAGACGGTGCGCCGATATAGTTATGAAAACGGCAACGGTAAGCGTGGTGTGCTAAATAGCTCAATTGACTAGCGCGTTTGTTTTTACCCGAGAGGTACCCGGTTCAAAACCCGGTCTCGGAAGGGTTTTTTTCCTCTCCATTTTACCCAAACTTTTTTTATATTCATTTGAAATGTACATATTGCAAGGGGAAATATATTTTGTTTCCTTTTTTTCTGAAACGGTACGAAAAAAAAAAATTTTCCGTTCAATACGGGCCGGGCATTGTACAGCATGTCAGCATTCGTCATTGCCTGCCCAGAATGCAATTCACGTATACCAAGGTATTGGATTGCAAATTTGGCTATTTATTCACATTTACGCTGAAAATGCTCTCGCTTTTTTCACAAAGCAGCATAAAGGAGGCGATATTTGATATTATTATGTAATTTTAAAGACAATCCATATCCAAAACCAATAGGGTTACCCCCTTTAAAAAAAAAGCTGCCATCGCCATGAGACTAAGATCTATAGTAAGAATTCCAATTGAATGAACGCAGCTTTCAACTGCTGTACTCGATCCAACCGCGATCGTATATCGCGTATTTCAAACTACAACGCGAGCGCATACGACCTTGGATACAATGCTAACCAATCATGAGTGTGTTGGCATGGTTAGATTCGCTTCGGCGTTACTCACGCACAGTCGCACACGCTGGCGTACATCGCACAGTGTACGCAAATGTTCGTCACGCTATTGAAAGCTGCGTTCATTCAATTGGAATAGAAACACCCCCGAAATGCCGTTTTGGGGAATTTTGCTAGCTGAATCTTTTTGATGAAAGTCAATTTTTGACAAGATGTAACTTTGCTATGGAAAGTGCTATGAAAAAAAGGTTTTCAGTTTTGGCTTAGTTTACTCAAGGGCTTTAATTTGATATATAAAACGATGCAATTTGATGGCAAATTTGAATTCACCTAGGATACCTATAAATTGCAGCTTATCATGATTTTTGATCATATTTAACTTTTACAGGACTTTATGAGTGTCAAAATCAATTGAGTTTGACCTACAGTTATCTTAATGGATGTTTATACATAAATGTATGTAATTATTGATTATTTTGAAAACGTTTTACTAACCTGAATTTGCAGAAATTTCCCAAGAACCATTCCCGTGGACGCCGCCATCTTGCTATTTTACAGCAATAGAGGTTTCCCTACCCCCTATATAAAAATTTTTTTATTCATTGGTTTGATATCAGAGTGGCTTGTTGTGAGCACATCATAATAACATTATTTGTTGTTGTTGTGAAGTCATTGAATTTCATTGAATTTGTATCTTTTTAATATTATTTTTGTTACCTGAAGTTAGGTATTTTTTATGACACATACTAGTATCACTATGCACTTATATTCCAATCATATGCATAGTTCATGAATATTAAAGATAATGATGTCATGATACGATAGCGGCTAATACACGAGTTAAAATATGTGAGCTAAAAACATTTTAATAGGAGTTCGAATTGGAAAGTGTTGTAGTCACTACATAGTGTGCAGAGTAGTACTCCACCGGGATAATACACAGATTTAAACCAATGATGTTGTACAATGTTAAAATAAAATTTATCTGAGGGCGAGATGGCCGAGCGCGAGCGGTCTAAGGCGCTGAGCTGTCGGCCGGGATAATACGATCTGTCGGCCGGGATAATACAATCTGCGTGGGTTCGAGCCTTGGGCTTGCCTTTGGTGAGAATTCATTAACCTATCCCAAAATGTTCCTATAAGGTCGGGAATCCTGCAATTATGTTCAATTTAATACTGTGAGGTTATAATCAGAGATATCTTCTCTGAAAGTGTGAAGCAGTCTCTGCATCGAAGCAGTATAGAATATACTGTAGAATTCCTTCTCGCCCCATACACCACGTAGCACATGCAGATATATGTAGTGTATGAACGGTGTCCGCTCGGAAAGTCACATAAAGCTGGTTGTCCCGTGTACAGGAAGAGTCAAATCCTGTGCACGTTAAGTGTCAGAGCTATTCGAAAAGAGAAGGGGGCCCATCCCCGGTTCTGATATCTGTATAATCACCTCCTCTAAGTTCCAGAGGACAGTTTAGCTCAAATGAGCTGCAATAGGAAGTACTAGAAAGGAAAGGAAAGGAAATTATCAAAGAGATTAGAGTCTAGTGCCAAAAAGACTTCCATGTTTGTTATCGCTCACGGATGTCAAAATAGTATGCCTCTGGAGTATGCCTATGGATTATTTTGCCATGTGCCTGCCACCTGGCAAACTTCAATTTAAAGTATGTGCTTATTGATTGAAGAACTTTGGTGGGATTTGTTGTGCCTAACGGTCTAAAATGCTCAGTCCCTCCCTCGGATATGTGGAGAACGACTGTGGCGACCAGGCAAGATCATATGTGACCGTACAGCACGAATGAGCCGTAAATGTCCTCAATTGTATTCTGAGTTACAGTGTAAAATGGGCATGAAGGCCATATTCATAGGTATTTCAATTTGGTGCTACGTGTATCTCATTAAATGAGGTACACGTAGCACCCAATTGAGGTACCTATGAATACGACCTTCATGCCCATTTTACACTGTAACTCAGAATACAATTGAGGACATTTACGGCTCATTCGTGCTGTACGGTCACATATGTTACATACTGGACCAATATGGCAGAAGTTCTTAGGGGCTGTGCAATAATTATGAGCCCTGGTGGAGGGTAAATGTGGGGGGGAGGCAAGATATTGTTAGCGAGCCGAAAGGGGGGCAAGCAATTTTTGGCAAGCCAAGAGGCAGTGGCGGTACTACAGGGAGGGAGGGGGCATTCTCTCCCCAATATTTAGGTATGCTAGGTGAATTCAAATTTGCCATCAAATTGCATCATTTTATATATCAAATTAAAGCCCTTGAGTAAACTAACCCAAAACTGAAAACCTTTTTTTCATAGCACTTTCCGTAGCAAAGTTACATCTTGTCAAAGATTGACTTTCATCAAAAAGATTCAGCTAGCAAAATTCCCCAAAACGGCATTTCGGGGGTGTTTCTAGATCTTAGTCTCATGGCGATAGCAGCTTTTTTTAATGGAACTGCTATCAAAATCCCTCTAAAATTCCATGTGCGACTTGATTATCACCATAAAAATCATATATTTGGGTCAAGTGAAGTATAGAAAACATATTTATGTAGGTTTCCTTCACCCACCTATTCTTGAAAAAAATTCAAATTTCTATGTAAATATGCATTGTGTTTGGGCCCCGGTCTCGGCGAATTCGCTGACTAGTAAATGTGTTAACTAAGGTTTGCCTAGGTTACCTACAATATTTATCTTGCCCCCCCTGTATTCTCCCCACTTTTAAGCCAAAACCCCCAAATTACGTAAATTTGCCGAAATTTTGTGCAACATTTGTTGATTTTTCCCCTGAAATTCACTTTGCCCCCCCCATGCCCCCGAAAAAATTCCTGGTGCCGCCATTGCCAAGATGGGGGCAAGCGATTTTTGGCACACATTTATGGGGCGCTTTTAAAATAAAATGCTCTAAAAAGACAGTAACGGAAATGCTTACTATGCAAATATTCCTGCTCTCTGCGCTCGCAACTTACTTTACACCATTTAATGTTTGTAAATTGGGATCCCAAAAATTTGGCATGTGCAAAGGGGCAAAAATTTTTGGCACACAATTCGAAAATTTTATTCCATGCTCATATTATTGCACAGCCCCTTGGCCCTTACCCATATTAATGCTGCTGAATTGTGCTATTTAACAGGATTAAGCTAATCTGGCTAAAAGCCTTTTTTTATTTGTAATCTTTTTTAGTATTTATTTACAGAAATATTCCACTTTCTTTTCTGTTAGAATTGTGAAAAAAGTTTTATTTATATTTATAAATATATTGTTAACTCGCCATTTTTATACTCTTCTAAAATCAAGTTATCGCGCATTTTAGTATGTGACGTCAGTGTAATGAATTATTCATAGCAGGATTTATTCTGATTTATAAGCACACACACGGAAAGCGTCGATGCATGAAAATTGATGTGACCTGAATGAAAGCTTAAGCTTACTTAGAAGTCTTTGATTATTTTATACAGTCAAGCCAAATAGTACAACGAAGATGGGACTTGCACCAAAGGATTTGGTTTCATTGCTGAAGTAAGTTCATTCTAGATTATTAGGGGTTTGAGGTATACCTAGTCTAGAGTGAAAAGTAATTGAACAAAATGGTGTTGTTCAACGATGTTTTATTTTAATTAAGAAATAAAGGGTAATGCATGATCCTTTACACGAAAATAATGTGTCCGAGGCAGTAAAATCGTTTAAATAATGGGTGAGGCGCAGCCGAACTCATTATTTAAACGCTTTTACTGCCGAGGACACATTATTTACGTGTAAAGCATAATGCTGCACCCTTTATTTCTATTCTATTACCACAAAATAGTGTGATTTAAAGAGAAGATATCAAATTTTTGCCCAAATATTTCAAGTTGTTTACCTCAAGGTGGAGCACATACGCGTAGCCAAAGCGTATGCACATTCCAATAACACAACCTAACATTCCATTCTCCCCTATAAGCAGGTATGCGCATACAATAACACAACCTAACATTCCATTCTCCCCTATAAGCAGGTATGCACATGTATAATAACACACACCTGACATTCCATTCTCCCCTACATTTAGCAGGTGTGCTGTGCGCTCTGCTGTGCGCTGTGATGATGTAAGAACATAAAGTTCGTTGCCCTTGACACTTTATCGCTAATTAATGGTCTGTCACGTGACGCGTTTCAACAAATCACAGTGCGCGATTTTGAATAATGGGTCGTGGGGGTAATAGAATATTAAATATAAAATTATAAAATTAAGTAATCTTAGTATAAATAGGCTAATGTTGTATGTATGTATGTGACAAAGTGTGTATGTGGCCATGCGTTTTAATCTGAACACCCAAAAAGGGTGGTGGTGTCACACTTTTCACCATGATCGTTTTGTTTTTTAAGTATATCTTTGAAAGTAAAGAAGCTATGGCAATAAATTTGGTACCAAATGAAAGCTAATATATTAATGAAGAACTATGGAAAGTTACATGAAGGTATCTTGAACAGAAGCAGAATGGCATTCAATCCAATGACCCAAGTCAGGGGTGGTGGCGGCAGCGGCTCATGTGGCAGCGGCTCACTATGTACAAATGCAATGGGAAAGTTCATTTTTGGTGCCTCGCAGTGCAAAAAGTTTGAAATTTTCTTTAAAAATTAGTGTATATCAATAAATTTGGTATCAAAAGAAAGCTGACATTGTTATCTGAACTTTTATTCTGTAAAATAGTTGAAACAATAAACTGCCTTGAGCTAATGATAGGGGCAAGTGCTTTGAACTCGACATCTAAAATGGGTGAATGGCGTCACATTTTTCACTGTGGTCATTAGTTTTTTAATGTATCATTGGAATAAAAAAGATTTGATAGTAAATTTGGTATCAAATGTCAGCTAAAACACCAATTATTAATTATGGAAAGGTATCAATATGATATCTTGAACATCTATAGAATGGGACTCAATCCAATTGGCCAAGGCAGGGGTGGTGGAGGTAGCGGGGCACTCTGCACAAAACTGTAAACGGAGTTTTTATTTTGGGAGCCTCGCAGTCGGTGTGCAAATGTGTTGCCATTTTCCTTTAAAATGAGTGCTTATCAATAAATTTGGTATCAAAAGAAAGCTGACATTATTATCTACACTTTTATTTTGTACAAAGTTAAAATAGTTAGCTGCCATAGGGTATATGATAGGCCAATGTTCTCCAAGACAATAAGATAAATTAATCCTATTTAGGTCACTTTTTGAAGGGTTGTATCATTTTACAAAAGTGATAACCCCCATACATTTAGATATTGCAGGAAAGTCCTTACTCTGATCTATTAGAAAATGACATAAAATAAGATGCAGGGGTAACACAGAAATATTAGTGACATTTTACCCCTGTACCAATGTCAGTTGATGTTTTGTCTCATTCACATAAAGGTAGCATTAGAACCTTACATCTGACAGTGTTTCTGAGGCTCTTGTTGGATTCCTTGTTCAATTTCCTTTCAGAAAATGTATACTTTTATCATGCTGGAGGGTATGGTTTGAAAATATGGGCATTTGAAGGTGAAAGAGTGTCGCGAATGTCAAAAATTAGTGTGTGACGAAAAGTCGGCGAGGTTAAAACGCATGGCCATGTATGTGGTTTATGTAAAAGGCTATGCCACATCCTGGGACCCTCATACTCAACGCAACATCAGAAAGATTGAGCAGGTCCAGAGTCGAGAAGTTGTGCTAGGTTTGTCAGGTGACTATGATCGCTCCAGCAGTGTGTCAGCCATGGTTCAAGATCTCCAATGGCCCACCTTGGCTACCAGACGTCTCCAAAGCAGACTGGAGATGATGTATCGCATACGGTTTGACCTCATTGACATCAGGTGGTCCCAGTACATGACTCCACTAGCTTCTAGTTCCAGTAACTGTAACTCGTCGTACCTAGTCAGTAGTCATTATGTTAAATGATAAAGACTGAAGTCTTGCTGGCAGGACTACACTAGCTTCAATCACCAGAGGCCATGGTTCCCGCTTTCAATATCCGCGGTGTAGTTTGACAGCTTACTTAAACTCATACTTTCCACGCACCATCCGTGACTGGAACAGCCTGTCAACAGACCCAGCTGCATCCTGTTCCCTCAACGCCTTCAAGACTGCGTTGAGGGCCTGCTGGCAGTAATCATCTTGCTACCAGTTTTTACTCACACCTGTTTATTTTGCGCACAATTTGTTTTGTTTATGTCATGCTTGTACCACGCATGACCACCCTCGCAGTGCGTTTGATACTCATCCATATGAGGACTTATGCCCAGCGCGGTCCCGTCACACTCGGTGTGACGTGCCCTGAACTCCAAATAACTTTCGTAAGCGACAGACATATTGCAGGAAAGCGTGCCAATTTAAGCTTCCTGTAATATCTATTGCACATAACATATGAAGTCACAAACTTACAAACTTCAATATGAACTTCAAATACACCAGACCAGCTGTTAATCATTACCGATCCTTCAGAACGTTTTACTCTTGCAGCTGTTTGATGTAAAATGCGACTTCGGTATCTCCATTTTCCCTCTCAAACGTCAGGCGTTGTTTACAATTTTACCGGAAATGTGGGAAATCGCCAGGCCTTCTTCTGGAAATGCGCAAGGCATTGTGGGAAATTGTCAGAGCTGTGCACGTTGTGTAGCCTAAGTTCCTTGGCCCCGATCTCGAAACAATAAACATGACGGAATAAAATGACCGTGCGTAAGCAGTAAAGTGACTGGTGGATCAAACCTATGTAACTCATCGGTCTGACAAGGTCAGGTCATTACGCATCATCAGAGTTGGTAAATACGTCATCTGCTTAATTATTCATAGCTACGCTTGAACCGCTGGAATACATGGATTACGCCATTGTTGTAGCCGAGAGAGCAAGCGTGAGGTCTGGACACTTTTCGTGTTCTGGACACAAGTTTGTCATAAATATATTGGCGATGTCCAGTATTTAAGGGCACTTTTTACATACAGGTACCGTGAGGTACGTTTGCTTGTGATAGGGTAGATTCGATAGCTGTACAAATTGTACAAAATATCAATTTCATACTGAGCTCAAATTGTTTACAAAAATATATTTTTCCATACGTTGTCATTGTATCCATTGGTGGTGCGTGTAATGAGGACTGCACAACCATGGAAGAAGAAGAAGAAGAAGAAGTTTCGATCCAAATGTCGCCAAATCGGTCAAGAATTGGCTGCAAAAACAGTGAAAATATGGGTAAAAACAGGTTTTTTGTTATGAAAATCAGTTGCCAGCCTGCGAGTCACTGCAGCTGGCAGGCGTATGTGAGCGTAATCGCGACTACGCCAATGCGCGCAGAACGGCGCAGAGCCACGCAACTTGCGAGCCAGAGACAAGTGGAAATGATAATACAGAAAGAAGGAAAAATAAATAAAAAATAAAGGACAAAAAAGGTACATGGACAGGTCACGGGATTATGATAACGATGAACACGTCCCGATACACGCTATGAGAGGACGTATACGATATCTCGATCATGAGAACCAACTTATGTACCCCGGTTAAGAGTACTACACCTGCCCAATTTTGTGCCTATTTTTTGCATTTTTCTCAAAAATTATAAAGCATTGCGTGACAAGTAGGATATATAGATTATAGAGGCAAGGCACTACAACTACTGCACTGGGAATTTTATTTCAGCACAGACAACAGTTGTGGAGTTACAGTCAAAAATGAGGGAAACCAATATTTGATCAATAAATCAATAACTACTTGCCTTGAGTTGCTGAATTTTCCGTGCAGTAATTGTAGTCCTTGCCCCTTTAAAATATACATATCTTACTTGTCACCTATGCGCTATAATTTTTGAGAAAAATGCAAAAATAGGCACAAAATTGGCCAGGGGTGTAGTACCCCCTTAAGGGTGTGATTTCGGGTAATTTTGTGCCCGGGTACCCGGCGCATTTTTTGGGTGGGTAATTGAGAAAAAAAAATTATATTTTTTCAGTTTTGTAGTGTCCCTGGACCTAGACCTAAATGCTAGGATCATTCATGGTTGACCTAAAAATTTTTTAAAAAATCGCACGATGTTTTGTGTTTTTATTATGAAAATTGATAATTTGTTTTCATGTCATACTCTATTAATGATATCAAAAGCATTAAATTTTTTTTGGAATTTGGGGACCGGGCAGGGTATTTCCTGCCCGGTAATGTAATCTCGGTGGTACCATGAGCCCACCTGAAAATCCCTGGCTTAATACCGTACACACTTACATAGCACAAGAAGTTTATTTTTCCTCAAACATAAATCTTTAAATTAAATTTGGCCCTTCATGGTCCATGAGTAAATATAATTGAAAACCTCTGATTTAGATGATAATTTTATTTGACATTGGCAGTCTAAGTTACGTGTTTTACACATATTGCAAAGGGGTGCTTGGACGGAGGTTTTAAAGCATTCTGTAGGTGCACTTGTAAATTTGAATATATATGGTAGGCTTATTTCCTTGTATTGTGAACTCCAATTGCTTACAATTGAATTGCAAAATTGTCACATAGACAATCTGATCAGTAAGTTTGTTCTTAGATGACATTTGATTGATTTCATCTAATTATTTTGCAGCTTGCTTTCAGAAGAGACAGTCAACAGTCATTCATTTGAGATGCTTGCTCAGAATTTCCACCAAAGCTTCAACAAACAGGAACACTTCAAAATTGGCACATCTTTAGTAAGTATAGAGGACATTTTGTGGATTTAAATGAAATCCCAAAACATGCGACACAATCTGATCCAATAAGGATGTACACGGATGGTCCTTAAAAACTGTGCAAGCCAGTGTTCAATATACAACATGTAAGCACTTATCCTCATGTCCTCTTGTCCAAAAATCACTGGGGACAACCATATTGAGATATGTACAAATGTACAATGTACTTATCCTCTGGACAACCACTATATTTTACCTCTTAAATATGACACATTTTGGGGACAACTAAAATGTTTTGAGGACAAGCAGAATTTATGCTTTAGTTGTCCCCGGGACAACCTCCATATTTTCCTTATTTCGGACAACCAAGTAGGCCTATACTTGGGACTTGTAGCACCATGGAAGTTGTGTACTGTTCTACGGGACACTGTCATTGTGACACAATTTTTGCCTTGTAGTTCTAAAATCCAAACTGCAGGAGAAATTTAACTCAAAACTTGCAATAAGAATGTTTTGCCGAAGAACCTTAGGCTTACAAAAAAAACAAGTTGACTTGCCCTTATCAACTGACCCAAAAATCTTAAAAAACACAGTCACTTGGTTTCTTTGGGGGGGTTAAGTGTCATATTTTGGTTTACAAGCAAAATATGTGTTTTATTTAAGTTATAAAATTGTCAATTACTCACAAATTCTGACTCGTTTTCTGTGTTTGTTTAGTTAATTTCGGCAGCATAATTATATAGACCCTGTCAGCTGTGTATGTGTTACTTTGTAACTTTTAACAGGGAAATGTGGGACAGAAATTGTGTTCAGTAACATTTCCTGCATCGATTTGAAGTGCACTTTCCAGAGTATTTTTGATAAATACTCGCCTGAAGATGTTGAGCTCCAGAAAATTTCTTGCAGAAATTGCAAAAAAATTATCGACCGACAGACTCGGGTGTTGGCACCTAGAAAGGGCAAGTCAATTATCTTAATTTTTTAGCCTTATTGTGAGATAAAATAAACATGTGGTTACAATCTTAAATTAGTATTATTCTGATGTTTTGCAATTTCCACCCACATAAACAGGTTCTTCTTCTAAACAACATAGACTTACTTCCATCACCTCCTCAAAGACTTGGAGCACTATTCTTCATCTGGGAGATGTATCGCAGTGAACCAATCGGTAACAATCCATTTGCACCTGTCTTCTCTCACTTACTGGTAAGTGAATTAGAAAAGCCCCGCAGGGCAATCCAAAATATGAAATTCCATGGATGGATTCAAACCGGAAGTGGTCGGGAGTTACAAATATTCCAAAATCAGTGGGCCTTTGGGACGGTTCCGGGAAAGTTTTAACCATTGTTTTTACAGGTCAGGGTTGCTTTCTTCAGGTTCAGGTCAGGATTATTGTTCAGGTCAACAAAAATTTAAAATGCTTTACAGAAATTTATACAACAGTACAGTTGGTTTATGTAAGTACCGTACCAGTGCAGTGAACTCAAACAATTTATCAGCAGTACTGTAGCTGGTCTGTCTCACGGCATACGCTTGTCACCCACTATCATGGTTGGCAATGGCTTTTGGAATGTAACAGATGATTCTTTAAAAGAATTATTAAAGAAAAAGGGCAGAAAAATTATGGAAAAGGTTTTAAAAATTTAGAAACAAATGGAACTATAAAATTTGTTTTTTGCTTTATAGGTCGCTAGCGCCTAAAATTCTTTTTTTTTTTGCTTTTCTCTTTTTCAAACCATCGGAAAAAAAATCAACCTTTTCGGGCTTTGATGAAGAGGGCAGCTAAATTTACCTTTTCTGCAGCCCCCGAGTAGGAGCGGCCATAGTACGCCACTGTCAGGATCAGGGTGGAAAAAATCTTGGCATCAGAAAAAGAATGTTATTCTTATCCTTTATTTTGTTTGTTTTTTCTCCTCCCCCATTTTTTACAGGCAGGGACAGAGGAAGAGAAATCCAGCATTGTAGGATTAGTTCCACCTATTGGCAAATCAGAGAAGTACTTCTTATCACAGCTGGTGTCCTCCTCCAATCCTCCAAGAGAGGTAAGAAAGCATACCCTAAGAATAAATGCAAAACTGTGTGTTTAGACAGCTTCTTCATGTGGTTTCATGCAGTATAAACTCTCTGGAATACATTGATTCATCAAATTCAGCGCACATCATGGTAAACCTGCAAGTAATCTCTAATTAAAAAAATACAAAGTCTGAACTTCAAATAATTTTTGAAGTTCAGTTGTATTTTTCAGATGCACTTAAAAGTACATCATATCAAAATACACAATGCAGAAATTTAAGAGCCTACATAATTTGTACCCATGCAAGTATGGTGAATTCCATATGTATGCAAATTATGTGCTAGACACGATGGTATACAAATTAAATACTACATGGTTAGAGGAGAAGTAGGGCACACTATTTTCCAGAGGTCACTGGCTATGGGCCTATCACCCCGAACCCGAAGGGTGATTGGCCCATAGCCAATACTGAGGGAAGATAGTGGTATATTTGTTTTATTACACTTTACTGTGACTTTGGGGATGAGGTTTTAGGGAAATAGCATTTGTGGTAGGAATTGGCCAATGAAATGACACAAATAGTTCATGAAAATTTATGAGGTGTAATCACAGGACTACAGAGCGCGTACCACCAGTCAAAGTCTCCGCCTCATCCGATAATGAGGGCCGATTGTTCCATGAAATGCGACAGGCGAGACTGCTACGCAATTACCACGTATTTTCATGGTCTATCGCATAATCGCGAAAGCACGCAATGCTCTATCGCGTATGCGAAGGCACGCAGCGCTGGCGTGATTGTTTGACACAGCACGATCGAACAATCGGCCCTCATGAATATGCGAGAACTGGTAGCATACAATACACGGGGACTTTGACTGGTGGTACTTTCTCTGTTTATCTCTTTCCTCTATGGGTGTAATAATCAACTTTTACCTTTACTACCACTGTAAATACCCCAATATTCTTCGCACTAAAACTTTATCCTTGGCATATCTCTTCACAGGCATTTAAGAAAGTACCTCGTCAGATTGTCGCCATGGATCCTGGACCAAATGCGCCCCCAATTGATGTGAGCGGTCTCCAAGTAGCGCTTGCAGAGCGACAGTCTGAGTTACCGGTGTTGAGTAAAGCTGGGTTGACATGTGTGATGGGAGACCCTGATCCGGATGCAACGTAAGTGTGATGTGATGAGGATGGTTGCATTCCATCCAGAGCGGGCTTTGAATGTTAATTTTTGGGGGCACCCATTTTCAGGGCCATTGGGCAAAGACAAAGAAGGGCACAAGGCCATGAGTGATGAAGAATGCCTTGATCAGTTGATCAAGATCTGGGACACCAAGGCCAAAACTGAGAAAGGGCAGGCAATGGCCTTGGTGGCCTCCCTGAAATGTGGTTCTATATCTTGTATCTCAGCATTGAGCAAACCTTGGTTAAGTCAGGCAGAGCGTCCAGTGGTTTGTGTGAAAGAAGTTGGAATTCTTTTCCAAAATCATGCCATGATTATTCTATCAAAATGTGGTTTCTTACACACACAAATTGTGTATACATGTACATGTAGACACAATGTGACATTCATCTGCCCAGAAATCAATTTTAAATCAAATTATTTGAATACAAATTGGCTTTTCACTCCATGAGAGCAATTCAAAATGACCATTTTCATGTACAATTCAATGGGTGGGGGAGTGAGTGCTGCTGCATAGGTTCATTTTGGTTCAAATTTTCCAACCATAGTGAAAGTGGGGAAGTATGCAATTCATCCACCGGATTCCATCATAGATCACATGGTCTGTGGTTCCATGCTGTATTCTTGGTTGAATTACCGTGCTTTTCATCTTTGTAGTTTTATGCTGGTTTTCAGTTTAATATGAGAACCAAAATTGTGCATAATGAACTATTCCACTTGAAATCCTTACATCCCCTATGGAAGACATGACCGTGATCTGACACACAGGGAGTGTGATTTTCAAATGGGGTTACCTGAATGGGTGACTCCATTTGAAATACACCCCCTGTGCGAGAAATTAGTAGGGCTGTTGTCGACAAGGCTGTTGTTGACAATATTGTTGACAAAGCAATTTTCCCGATTGTCGGCAAGCATGGATTAATTATCGACAACAACTTATCATTAAAAAGTTTAAAAAGCTTAAGATCACCATAATTTACCATGAAATAACTAGGTATAAAAAAGTAATAATTGAGCACAGTATGACAATGATATGGTCACAGTGGATTAATAGACTTCCTTTTGTAATGGTAAGTTACCGATTTGATTACGTGTAGTTGACAGTAATATTTTGATGTAAATAAAACTTAATATTTTGACTTAATTGATGTATTGCTTTGTCAACAACTTGCCGATTGTCGACAATGAAAATTCTACTTGACAACAGCCCTCGAAATTAAGGCCATTTATCTGGCCAATGCTTGGTCCCATCATGGCTAGATAAAAGAGGTTGGACTGTACGGTGCTGACAGATAAATAGTCGAAACTTTACAGAACTTGATTTAATGCAATTCCTCATGGCTAATCAGTGGCGTACCGTGGCCGCTCCTACCCCGGGGGTCTGAAGGAAATTCAATTTTGCCACCCCTTCCTCAACAGCCCGAAAAGGTTGAACCAATTCAACGCTAGCGCCCTAAAAGCAACACATTTTGATGTATAGTACAATTTTTTCACGATTTTGATACTTATCAACATTTTTCTGCCCTTTTTTTTCTTTACTAATACTTTTTGCCGCCCCTTCTTCTTCCGCTGCCCCTTCGCTTTGGCTGCCCCCTACTTTTACCCGGGAGCTGGTGCCCCCAAAGCCCCCCCAACAAAAATACGCGCATGCTAATGATTGTACGACCCATTTATCCATTTATATGCAGGTCATCATTTGATATGAACATCTCATCTCAAGTGATGGAGAGTATGTTATGTGGCTCAAGACCACCCATGGATGCCAACTTCAGACCAGAATTCATCAGATTACCGCCGCCATTACACATATGCGAAGATGAGGTATAGCTATTTTTTTATTCACAAAATTGTACTTCGCAAGGGAGAATGTGGAATGTAACAGAATGTTAATTTAGTAAAGACAGACACATTACATTTTAAATCCCACTTTGACTTTTATACCACAGCAGGTACATTTCCAGTCAGGCCTCGAAATAAGCCAGAATTTCTCAGGGCCATTTGGGCCCTAGATCTTAAATGATTGAGGGCCCTCACAAACTTTTGTGGGCCCGAATTTGAGCCATTGGTTTTAACCTATGAACCCCATGAAAAAGTGAGAAAAATGGTAAATTTTTTGTGGGCCCTTTGGGCCCGCCAGATGTATCTTTTGCGGGCCCTCACTAATTTTCCAGCCCTGTTTCCTGCCCACTCCCCCGACTCAACACAAAAGTGGATAACCATGTGTATTACTTAATTTTTCAATGACCTTCTTTGCAATGATTTATCATCAAATTTACTCCTCCCCTTTGTTTTCATGCAAAATCTAAAACAAAATTGAACAACTAAACACCCTTTTTTGGTGTTTTTTTAATGACTGGAATTCCATCTACCACCCCCTTTTCAATGACACTTACGGGAAGTTACAGATATAGAATAGTGGTAGTCAAATCAGTTGGATCAAAGCGTGTGCTCTCAAATTCTGACAGCTCTGAATCTATGATCAATCCTTCAGTTGTTGATTAACTACGCAAGGCAGGCAACGTAAAAGATTGTGCATAAAAAAACTTGCACCACAATATTAGGCCTTGAAAGATTCAGGCAACTTCGAGTCATGCCGCATGCATGCTGAACAATGTTGTGTTAACTTTTATTTGCATAAACAAATTTCCATTGTATTAGGATCAGTAATGCTGAGCAAATCATCAAGGAGCTCTCATGGTTGTACTTTATATTGTACAATTTTTTTTTACCATTGCAGCTTGTGTGGATGAACCCCATAGAGGCTGATCATAATGTTGCATTTGATACGACTATGTGTGTTAGCAACAGTGCAGGAATGGAGGCGAAGAAGCTTATGGCTAAAGCATTTAAAGAAACTTTGGCACTCCAACAGCAGCAACAGTTACTGTCAGAACTAGAGAAAGACCCCAAGCTAGTGTATCATATAGGTCTCACGCCGGCAAAGGTACGTACGGTAATCACAAAGTATGAAGAAAGGGTATGGTATTTTAGCCCTAACTGAACCAGGTCTCACTAAATCTGACTATTATTTAAAACCACTGCTCGTGCATGCATTGCACATCATGTGATGATGCAATCAGCCTAGGTCATATATACCCAGGGAATCGCTAGCCGGGCCAGCGTCACCCGTGGGGCTACAGGTCGGTGATCTGCGTGGCATGCAAGGGGTCCGAGGTTCGAATCCGGGGTGCCAAGTGACTTCTTTGTTCATCTTCTCTCCTTTTTCGTTTCTTCTTTCCCTTCCAATAGCAAAAAAAACTTGTGTTCAGTTAGGGTTAAGGATGGCAATGGACACATTTATATTGTAAAGTTTAAGCAGGTTTGCTTCTGTAGGAAAGGCAATGGGCACATTTATATTGTTTTAAAAGTTTCAACAGTTTTACTTCCATAACATAAAGGAGAAAACTTGAAAGCATCCTGCTTTTGAATGACACCTGTGACCTCTGCTTTGCAAGATCTATGCCATAACCACTAACTAGGATCTTAGCAGGGTCTTAGCTAGAAATTGAGGGTTGCCCGTCATTTGAATAAAATTGCCTGTCCTAATTTGACCTTTAAAACATTTATCAGACATCTATAGCCCATTGGGGGTTCAGAGAGTTCAAATATGTGCTTATATGGCCTTGTTCTACAAATTGGGTCTACTAAAAAGGGCAATTAGCTTCTCAAAACATACAATTTATAATATAGCATCTGTCAAAGGCATTAATTTTGCCAGTCCCAGGAGCAAACTGGCCGTCTAAAATGACGGCCAGACAGGTGGCTAGCTAAGACCCTGGGCTTTAACTAGGGTCTGACAAGTGCCCATCATTTTCACCAAAACTGCCTGTCCAAAATTTGACCTTGAAAGTAAAAACCAGACCTCTGCCCTTTCTTCGGGTTCAGTCAGTTTAATACCTATCGCTATATGCTTGATTTGTTTGTTTGGTCTTGTTTTGGTTCACAAAACTTGTTGAAGCTTTGTTTTTAGAATTTAGCACGTCGCTTTAGCATTAATTTTGCCTGTCCAGGAGCAAATAGGTGGCTAGCACTAACTGTCTTTGCCATTGGTGCATCATGATTAGGGTATAGACCTTTACAAATAAAGATCGGAAAACCGCAGTATGGATTCAGTAAATTAGGGGGTCAAATTGGTGCACAATGAATCAAACAGAATCATGTAACCTTTTGAGTTAAAATACAACATATTTAGCCAAAATCAACATGAGTCATCACAGAGAAATATTTTCTAAAAGTATTGAACTAACACTTCCACTATTTGGCACTTCACAATGTGACAGTAAAAAAAAAGAAAAATGCAGATGTTTGTCGTCTGCAGCACATTTGATTTGGTCTTTGTGTGGTCTTCGCAATTTAAATATCAATCTGTTGCACAAGCCATACCCAACGCTTGACCGTGTCGTTCACACAGATTTGTGTTCAGACGTAATAGTTGTGTTTGTGTTAGCGTTGATGACCCGGAATTGTAAACAGGGTCATCCATAACAAACTTTGTTGATAAACCTTGAGTTTTCAAAGATGCCACTACTTATGTCACTCCATCTTCAAGAGCTGGTTTCGGGTTGTTTTTCATAGAAAGTCCAATGACCTCAAGTTTGATTAGGCCTATGACTGTGACCAAGTGGTTTTAGTATTAATCTGAAGCTTCTTTGTGGCAATGTATTTGGTATGTATTTTGTCTATTTGTTGATTATGGAAACGAAGATGAATTGAATTGGTATTCACTTGATCATAGCACCTCAACCTACAATGTTTCAGTCGAAAGATTTAAAAAAAGAGGTTTGTCCAATATTGTGCTGATTGCTATGTGAATCATTGTACTTTACCATTCTATTATGATTGAGGTACTTTAACTTTAATAAATTACATTCTTTGTTTTCTGTACAGCTTCCAGGTTTGGTTGAGAATAATCCCATCGTAGCCATAGAGGTATTATTACGCTTAATGCAATCCAATCAAATCACAGAATATTTCTCAGTCTTAGTCAACATGGAGATGTCTCTACATTCAATGGAGGTAGTCAACAGGTTAACAACAGTAAGTTTTTTTGTTTTTTTTTGTTTTGGGTTTTTTTCCGTAAATTTTATTCCCTGTACTTGGAGCTGGTGGTGGGAAAGAAAAAACATACAAAATGGATCCACCAGCTCCCACAACACATCTTACATTACCAATGCTATACAAGTATAAAATTTACCGGATTTTTTTTAGAGAAAAAAAATAATATAGCACAAACAACAATGAATATTTAATGGTATACAATGAAGAAATTATTTCTAAAGGCATAGATAATTATTACAGGGCAGGAAAAGAAATTGTATTAACATGAAATATATGAAAAGGGTTATACAAGGCTTACGTGACAATGTTTACCCAGCCTTCCCAAAGTTTATCAAAAATGTGTGTTTTTAAATTGCAAGAAGCCATACACTTTAGCGTATTATAATAATACTTCAGTAACAACAGTAAGTTGGTGGGGCATTTGTGTCGGATATTCTCTTTAGGCAAAAAAAAATGTTTGGTTTCCCTTAGAGACCGACCCAAAAATTGGAAATCTTGGGTCGGGGTTTATTTTGGGGGTTTTTTTGGTCACTTTTTTATAAGAAACCATAAATTTGGACAGTATGAAGGACATTTTATATTTGTTATTCACTCATTTTATTTATGAAATCTTGAGTCAGGTTTTTTTTTTTTTTTTTTTTTAATTACTTTTTTTAGAAGAAACCTTAAATTTGGACAGCATGAAGGACATTTTATATTTGTTATTCACTCATTTTATTTATGAAATGCATATTTGATTAAAAACAAGAAGTATTTCCATTTAAATTCAGTCCAAAATGCACATTTTTTTTTTACGGTAAAATGATCAAGCATTTGTCAATACTATAGCCTTTTCAAAATGGAGTAAAAGTGAAAAGTGGAGGAAGAGTCCATTAAAAAAAATGGATTGCCCTACCGACCCTCTTAATGATGGTCTTGGAAGGGCAACCAAACAATTTATTTTTTGGCCTTAGTTCCTAGAGTTCTAGTCCTATATTAGATAGGACCTTTATATACACAGCATGGTTGTCGGTTGATAGCTGATTTTGGAGGCCATAGTAAAAGGGTCCTATCCAGTATGGCTAATTGGGTTTTGTAATTCCTATTCATACTATGTTCAGTGGGCAAAAATGATTCAGTTTTTGTTACTGCACACATCAATAAAGTCCCAAGTTACACTCTGCACCCAAATGCATGCACATCATTGTATATCATTCCACAATGTTATGAGTCTTGCCATCAGTGGATAAGGCGTCCGTCTAGAGATCGGAAGGTCGTGGGTTCTATTCCCATGCCGGCACATTCCCTTGCTTTTTTTTTCAAGTTTGGTTGTGTGCCGGTCGGGATTTGTGTTTATTTGTTGTCATGTTTAATTGTAACACTTTGGGTTGGTAAACTGTTCATTCTTTCTTATTAAATTCAGTTTCCTCTTGTAGCGAGCAATCGTTCCCCACTCTGTTTATTTGTTCTTGTGCAGAATGCGTATCCCCATTACCTACTTTACTTACAGGTTTAGCAAAGTATAGACCTTTTTCCCAGACATCACCAATCAATCAATATTGGGTCCAGCATTTGAACCATCCACACCCAAACGCAAATACCGCGCTGGTGCACATGATCCACTTTACGTGATACTAGGCGTCCGGCACGAGATTGCCAGCTCGCAGTATGCGTTTAGTTTGTCAGGCCATAAAAAGTAAACAAAATTGTACAACAAAACAAAGATTGATTTTCAAATTATATCACAGTATTTCTGAATCTTTTGTATTTTGTAGTATCAAAACAAGCTGAAACAAAGGTAAACAGTATATAGTTCCTGTTTAAACAATTATTTTGTGGAAGCTGGTGTGAGAGATGACAAAACTGAGGAGAAAATATGCAGTGTTTGGTGTTTTCACATCGTGGGCACGTGGGAAACGCACATGTTGTTTGTTTACATCTGAAACCCCAATATCGATTAAGTGACGTCACAGGAAAAAGGTCTATAGGTCAGGTTCTGAGCCCAGATTAGTTCTTATAAAGTTATTATCATAATATCCATGACCTACCCTCTCTAAGGTGCATGGTCACTATAAAGGGGCAGTCACTGGACTTCCAAGATTAGGAAATTTGCACCATGGTCAAATAGAAGGGGCAGCCACTAGAATTGTGCTATTTCAGAATTGTGCTATTTCAGAATTGTGCTATTTTTGTGATTAAGACCTAATCCCCATTAGGTGCCCTAGAACCCAAAGGCAAGTTGAAACTGTATGTACAAGATTTTTTTAGCGCTGATATAGTAATGAAATCAAATGAAATGGATATGAAACATGTTAATCATGAAATTGATTTTGAAATTGGTATTAATGAGGAATCTTTTGAAGCAAAATTAATATCATGTGATTGAATAATTAGTGATGCTTAATATATTAGTGAACAAGTAAAATGTCCTTCAAAAATCTATTCTTATTTTTGTGAATTCACAGGCTGTAGAATTACCGCAAGAATTTGTGCATTTGTATATATCCAACTGTATCTCAACATGTGAAACCATCAAAGACAAATACATGCAGAACAGACTAGTCAGATTGGTAAGTCAGACTTAACAGGT
The DNA here is from genome assembly GCF_039555335.1 of Amphiura filiformis. Classification (NCBI taxonomy): domain Eukaryota; kingdom Metazoa; phylum Echinodermata; class Ophiuroidea; order Amphilepidida; family Amphiuridae; genus Amphiura; species Amphiura filiformis. The sequence goes on along the minus strand of NC_092639.1, from coordinate 25,929,180 downwards.
GTCTATGGAATAGACTGAAGAGTTTAAGTTGTTTATTTATACCGTATTTCCTCGAATAAACGCTCCCGGGGGCATTGCATTTTCCAAACCGGTGGCGTTTATTAGAGGTCATTTTTAGAACAATGATTCCTGTTAATTTCATTAGGTAAGCTTAAAACTCACACTGAAATGACAAACTATGAACTAGAAACACTGACTTCTGGTTCACTTCTGTGTTTCCGACCAGATTTTCGCCGATCATCGACGCTATTATCGACCATGTGTTGAACTTGGTAAGCTTACTACACAAGATATCATGGAAATATCGGCATTTTGAAACATCTTGGTTGAAAAAAGTGGTGGGGGCGTTTATTTGAGGGGGGTCGACTATTCGAGAAAATACGGTATACATGTATTCTCAATGTACTCAATGTTTATCAACAAAAGGCAAATGACTGGTTTATCAATATGCTTGAGTGAACTGCATACAACCATTACACTGTTCAACAGCCTTGTGATGTGGGGGAAGTTTAAAAGCACGGGCCCTGAACAAAATATGCTGCGCGCACATACTGCCAGGCAAAAACAATGGAAATTGTTATGCTGCATGTGCATACTGCCAGACAATGACATCAGAAGTCAACTCACCCCTACATACATGTACAAAATAACACACCAGCTCATATGTTGCCAACATCTTTCAAGAATTGGAGAGGGTAAATGGGTAACTCATCCATCCATTTTCGGTCCTCTCCTTTGCAGTACTCGATTTAGCTCACAAAATAGTGAACTATAATTAAAGACAGAGATAAAAAGAATTTATCGCATCTGACGTCATTTGTCAATCAAACTCGAGCACGGTTTGTTTACAAGTGTCACAATGATGACTTGCTGAACGTGGCGGTATAACCGGGCGCCTTATTATTAATTTTGTACCTTCAAACATGCAAACCATCTCAAAAGTTAGGTCTTTATAGTAGGAAACTTTCTTTCATGAAGGCCAAAGTTATAGCTAGGCAAATTTTAGTGCCGGGTAAAATTTATATGAAATGGTAAAAAAATTTGATAAGAATTGCTAATTTTTATACTGATTGTTCATCGATTTTGAAACATTTGAGACTGGAGTGCCGGGTATTTGGGCTCAAAATTAACTTGAGTGCCGGGTGGAAATTAAGAGTGCCGGGCAGGGCCGCCCAGCGTAGCTACAACCCTGACGAAGGCACCATATCAACAATGCCTAGAAAAGCTGCTTTTTACCTTGTAAAAGTACGTAATTTTTCGCCAGTTGCTGCTATTCCTTTTCTCCGATCAGTCTTCCTTTTACGTGCTATTAACCTGTGTAAACCAATCAAGGATCGTAATTGACAGTGACATCAGACGCAATCAATTCTTTTTATCTCTGTATTTAATTATAGGGCAGCTGGTCCAGTTGCCAGATTGAGTTAATTCCTGTTACTCACTGTTGCACAGTGTCGACGTCCTATACGATAAATATAAATTTAATACTCCGTTGGTGAGCGACGGGCGAGTGGTATTTCACCGAACGCAAGAAAAGGAGTTCTACCTTTACTGAACAGGAGTTCTATCTGATTGGCTAGCAATCGATCGCTTAGGTCGCTTAGTAGTCAACTACAAACTCAAAACTGAGTTTGTATTCAATTCGATTGAAATCGATATTCTATTATTGGCGTAGATAAAGAGAGTGATAGTGTGTCAATAATGTACATTGTATTGCAGCTGGATTTTACATACATTCCTAAAGAGTTGAATATGATCACAATTTTTACCCAGGATTTCAAATTTTTTACCCGCAAATTGCAGTTAAACATATCCACAGCAAAATACCGGTCCTCACTAATTAGTGTATTTAATTTCCAGTTAGTGTATTTAAGATAAAACCTGACAACAAATAAAATTTTCTTGCAATAGAAATATCATATGGGATACTGATATTGTAGGCGCGACCGTCTGGCGTGGAGCTGCTACGTAGCTGACTTTTTGCTCCGTGGAGCCAAATTGACCAATCATGATCATGTTAGAGTTTTTCATTACTCGGAGGTAAAACTGACCAATTAAGTACTGACTTACTCATTACGTGAAGCGAATTTATTCATTAAGAATTTGCCAGACGAAGCGTCACGTAGTTGCAAGATATCCTCGGTCACGAAAGTTATGATTCAAAAAGTAGTTTATGAAAAGTACGAACTGACTTATTATTAAGATGGACATGCACTCATAAGAAACTCATACAGTATTGTACATAACTATATAGCTAGGCAGAGTGGTGGTAAACTATGCACACAGTTCTGCGATCTGCAGTGTATTGCCGGGAGCTAATTTGTATAACTTGCGCTGTGTCCCTGCGGAATTCGACCTTCAGCAAACTGCAAACCAGTTCGAATTTACTTTATATACTAGTAGTAGGCCATACATACTGTAGTTACTGTCCGTTTTCCTATACACAATACTCAGTGCGCTCACCAATGACGCGTGACCTCTACAAATAGTGTATGTTAGAAGTATAGGCCATTGCCTAGTTGCGTCACTGTGTAAAAATAACCGCCAATATTTAAAGTATTCTCTGAAACTGTAGAAAATATAGTTTTGTAACAATTCCAAAATTTTTAGCTAATTTAGGTGTTTAGAAATATTGGTACTTTAGTGTTTTAGGAAGGATATGTAAACGACAGATAACACCAAAAAATATGAAGAAATTATTTCTAAACCGTGTTAAGTCATTAAGCTTCTCATTTTCAAGAACGCTGGTTAACAATAAGCAGACTATTGTCTCATTTCGTAAACAAAAGCCCACAGTATTGTTACCTTGCGTTAAGCTTTATAATCGTTCACCCAACTGAAACTATAATACCAGCTCATTGCTCATTGCACAGGTAAAACAGACACAAGTGCAGTGTGTATTTAACCAGAGAAGATCTGATGTAACATAGTTGAGCTGTTTTCATTGAGTGTTATCTTGGTTTAATAGCTTTAAATGGGGTTTAAGTCCTTCAAAGGTCGTGGTGAATTCTACTGTAGACATGACTGCATCATGATTATTTTAAAGTCAACAACATTCAACAATATGATCACCGTGATAGTATGACACTCAGTATCAGTACCGTGGGTGTCAGTGATCCTGGCCTGACACAGTAGACAAACAAACAAACAAACAAACACGCCACACACATGACACATGCATGCAAGGTAACATTGACTATACACTAATCAAACAATGGTATTGATCCTGTACAACTGGTCGTGGTTTATTTACAATCGATTCATTTAAAATCCCCATAGTAAACATTAATTTTGGCAAGAGTTTTCTCTCTCTGGAACGAGGATGCGTCCACTGGCTCCGCGTAATGAAAAGATCTAACATGATTGGTCAATTTAGCTCCATGAGCGAAAAAGTAAGCTACAGCGTAGCAGCTCCATCGTTATGGCGGTTACGGCCAGCCATATACTGATCATGCGAAAATCGTAAAAACATAGAATAGAAACAGTGTGGCAGGCTCTCAAAATCTCAAATTGTATGCTTAGCCTAAGTCGCTCGGCCTATCTCGAATAAAATCACCATGCGTAGCTATTGAAAAACGTGAGGATTCATCGTACTATCACGGCAATTTTTAACACGAAGATATAGGGATGATGACGGTGTGTGTTGTCTGTCAGCCCTATCCCAGATAGTTTTAATACTTTGCAAAGTATATACATGTATATATCAATTGTGACACGATCTGGTCCATGGGGGCCAAAGGCGGCAAATTTGAAATTGAAATCAAAGCAAAAATATGGAATAAAAAACAATAAAATACATAAGAAAATACACATCACGAAACTTCATAACTGTAGAACCAGGGTTCCTGTTAAGGTTTTAAAAACGTGCGTCCGTAGTGATGCAAATTTGCTGAGAAGGTTGAAAAAACTTGCGTCCAGACAGATTTTTGTGCGTCCATCTGAAATTCACGATACACACGTACCCCGGGTCTACACCTCATCAAATGTTGATTGTTAAAAAAAATAAAAGTGCATTTTCGCCGTGATATTCCATCTCCATTCGCTATGATGATTTTTCTCATTTCTGTGTCAGTTTGGGTCCGAAACGTGGTCAGAAACAGCTGTAAAAAAAGGCGCAAAGTCTGTCAATCTTTAGCAAATTTTCGTACTTTTACTTCCGCATTCCTTTTTTAAAATTAACGTGTTGTTGATGCTATAAAGCTAAAACACGCGCTGCCACAAATAATACAAAAAAAGGTTATCATTTGGATTTTGTCTTTAAAAGTGCTTTTATTCATCGTAACAAATACTAATAAAGGAAACGTAGATTATATTTATGAGAAAATAAACTTAAAACATTAAAAACAGAATATTGTCAGGCTGTGATAAATAATTAAATAAACATTAACCGCACGTTGGCGGCACGTCGTCAGTCCAGCATGCTTGCTTGTAAACAAATCAATCGGGGCTTCCCCATCAAACAGCGATTGTTACGGAAAGCATTCAAAAAGTGCACGATTTCCTGACGTTGCAATGTATTTACGAATATTGCAGAATTTACTTCAATTCTTAGCAGGTGGGTCAAAAATTTTGGGGCTTATTATCTTAAAAATATAAAATTAAAATAAAAATTTCTTATTTTTATCATCAATTAATGATTAAACTTCAAAGTTTTGTCTGCGTCCACATGCATGTGACATGGACGCAAAATACTTGATTAGCCATGTGAACTTGCGTCCAAATGTATAAAATACGCGTCTGGACGCAATGACGCACACTCACAGGAAGCCTGTGTAGAACCAAGTAGGCTAGACCTTTGGTGTTTTCAGTATATAATAGCCTGATGTTTGTATAATATGGTGATAATTATAGTAACTCAATTTTCAAAAATGCCTCCTTTGGCCCCCATGGAGCAGATCATGTCACAATTAAGATTTAGTTAGATGAGTTTTTACATGCAAGTGTCATATTTTTAACTAGATACTGTAAAAACTTGATAGTTAGCATATGTGCTTACTATTGAGCGCTTTTGAAACATGCAAACATGAAGAGCCCCATCCACTAAAGTGTAACGGGTTTGAGCAAATCATCGATACACATATCAAGTTTTTACTTGAGCAAGTAACAGATATTTTACAATTAGCATAAGACATTTCCGGCTCTCAATTTTCCGAAGTGCAATGAAGTGCTAATTTCTTGGTTTATATACATTGTGTTTTTCATCTGGACCCCTCATTTGCACATAATGCACTTGACTAATGTTACAGATTTTTTTCTCCTTTGTAATTACAGGTGTGTGTGTTCTTGCAGTCTTTGATCAGGAATAAAATCATCAATGTTAAGGTAGGTTCCATATCTGTCTGTTATATGTCGTCATTGGCCACTGAACATGTTTAAAGCAAAACCTCCTATATAACCTGTTGGCAGTTTTGTTTTAAACATGTTCAGGTTTTTCCCGACCAACGACGATGTAAACTTCTGATATGATTCTACTTATCGTCACTGGGCGGGAAAAAACCTCATATGTGCGTTTGGCCCTTGAACATGGATAAAGCCTTGTAGGTGTGGACTTTATATTGAAGAGGTTGCTTCATCCATGTTCAAGGGCCAAAAGTACATGCAGGAAACACTGCATATTTACTTTTTGCCCTTAAAAATGGATAAAGCCTTGTAGGTGTAGACTTTATATTGAATGGTTTGCTTCATCCATGTTCAAGGGCAAAAAGTGGGCTATTCCAGTTGAAATCCATACACCCTCTATACTCCCACACACGGGGTGTAGATTTCCAGTACAGTCGCCCATTCAGGTAACCCCATTTGAAATTCACACTCCCTGTGACATAATGAATCTAGTCTGAAATTAATTGGCAACTTCTGGAGATTAAATTCAGACTTCCGCTCTCCCCATGGTTCATTTAGAATTGGGTAAATGAATCATGAAAGTACTCCGTCCTTCTGAGGGGACGTTAAGCCGTCGGTCCCGTGTACAGAGAGCCATATCTGTACATGTATCTCGCAGCCAGTTTCGAAAAGAGTAGGGTGTTAACCCCTGACTGTTCCCAACCCGTCCCGGTGTTCAAATGGACCCCAATGGAAATAAGCTTCAATAGAGGCTTTCTTGGGTTATCCAGGGTTGTCAAAACCCGAACAAATCAAATCAAATCAAAATCTGTAGATGACAATATTTATTGATGGATGCTCTCTTCTTTCTCTGCAGGATTTATTCATCGAGATGCAAGCATTCTGTATCGAGTTCAGCCATATCCGAGAGGCGGCAGGTCTATTCAGACTCTTAAAGACATTAGATAGTGAACAACAACAGCAACAAACACAACCAACACAACAGAGCCATAAGAAATAATAACTGCATGTTGGAACCATGTGGACAATTCTACAGCTGCGTGGAAACCTTTTGACAATGCAACTTATTTTGTCAGGTATCCTGGTATCCATATAGTCTGTCTGTACAAAAGAAATTGTGTCATTCTTGTGTACATCTGTTTGTGAAAATCCTTGTCGCAGGTCGAATCCTTTGAATTTCAGAGATATTTATGCAATAATGCTGGGTGATATGCGACTTGGATAAACACACACACAGATCACTGATCAAATGGTGTAGATGTTATCATCAGACTTACGTGTTGGGGTGTAGGTCTTGGTTATGATCCAATGATCCAATATGTGCAGTTGGAAATAGGCATGTGGATGCTACACAAAGGTCTGCAACATGTCATGTGTCAGACCAAGGCTGTTATATTATAATTACATGACCATTACATGACAGGAGAGTGTCATGCTTACCAGCACATGACAGGACAGTGTCACATTGAGCCATTCCTCTAAATCAGGACATGGATTTTGCTAAATAATCCTTTTTCAAGAAATTTAATGAAGAAATATTTCAATTCTGCTGATGTAACATTCAGAAATTTGGTTCGTTCAGTATCTCCTACCAAAATTATTATTTGGTCCAAAATATTTTGTTTTACCAGTTCATGCAGATTAAATCCAGAATTCTGCCTTCCCCAAGATGGAGTTGGATATTAGTATATATAACATGAGAGAATTCTGTTCTATGAAGGGGACCGTCAGTCCCGTTTATTGACGAATCATGCCTGTTACTGTAACTCACAGTCAGTTTAGCAAAGAGTAGAGTGTTAAACACTGACCACTGACTGTTCTGTTGTTGACTGTTCAAATGGACCCCAACAGAGCTTTCTTAGGCTATCTAAGGTTGTCAAACCCAAACAAATCAAATCAAAATTGGTCACTGACTTATTGACTTATATTTATTACATCATTAATTAATGAGCTCACTGAAACAGGAACTTGGTAATCCTTGTACCCACATACAGCGTACGAAACAAGGCAGGCCAATAGCCAGTGAAAATCACTGCTGGCCCACCGATGCACTACCCATGGCCTGTAATAGTTGTGTAACCAAAGTCAGCAAGAGGGTCTCAGTGCTGGCTTCACCATCAATCCATGACATTACATGTTGTTGATTTGTAAGTCAGAAGTCTTACCAAGTGTCACAATTGTGGACCAGGAGTCGAGGACTCATAGATTTAATTGGCCCTTGACAATTATGTTTTGTACTGTGTACAGTCAATGGTTTAAATGTTGTCACATGAATCTTGCTTGTCTCCAAGATTTCATTGTTGTGATACCATTGCAATTATGTATAAAAAGTTGATTTTTTTTTTATTATTATTATTTTTTGGTACTAGCTCCATGAATTTTCCAGATTCAATCTGAGACCTAAACACTGTATCAAGAGGTGGGAACAGCATTCAATAAAATATGAACAATGTAGAGAAGTTAACTTTTGTACTTCAGAGAGTATGTTACTTTATTTTGTTAAGCATTCCCAAATAAGGTACAAATGTACCTTTTCCAAATGAAAGACATGTGGCTAGAAAAATATAAAGACCAATATCGCTGGGAAGCTTTGTTGACAAATTCCTAAACATATGCTGATGATCTTCCTCTTTCCTTTCAGTATGTATCATAATAACATGATTATATTCATAAATCATCTGTCACTATCAGTGGCGCACCGTGGCCGCCCCAACCCGGGGGGCTGAAGAAGAAACACTTTTTGCCGCCCCTTCCTTAACAGCCCGAAAAGGTTGACCCAATTTTTTCACGGTCGTTTGAAAAGTGAAGAGCAAAAAAAAAAAAAAAAAAAGGATTTTAAACGCTAGCGTCCCAAAAGCAACCTTTTTTCAAATTTTTTTATACTTTTTCAATTTTTTGCGCCCTTTTTTCTTTGCTAATACGTTTTGCCGCCCATTCGCTTTTTGCCGCCCTGTTTTTGACGCCCTTCTTCTTCCGCCGCCCTTCGATTTTGCCGCCCCTACTTTGACCGGGGCTGGCCCAAAGCCCCCCAAAATACGCGCATGACTATTATCCCATTCATATGATATACCTACCAGGCCACTTTAGGGATGAAATCAAAACTCGGCCAACAGTTGACTGCCGGTTCCTTCCAGTTCCATCCAGTTTCTATAAACAGCGGAAACTGGACAGAACCTGCGGTCAACCGCCAATCAAGTTTTTATTTCATCCCTTAAGGGAAGGGGTATGAGCGTTTGGACAGTATTTATTGTGGGACATTAGAGCACATCAGACATATCGATTGCATTCTGAATACGAAGAATGGCCTTCTGATATCAAATAATTTTGATTTTTTGAAATTCGCAATGTAATACACATTTTATGGCAAATCATTAAAAATTGATATTTATATCGAAGTAAACTTTATAAATCTGATGATTTCTACCTAAAGTGTATGTAGGTGGGATGAAAAGCCGATGATCAATTGAAAATTTTGACCTTTTCATATTGAAGATATGGATTTTTTTTCCCAAAACACCCAAAAAAATTAGGTCTTTTGGGGAAAAATCCATATCTTCAATATGAAAGGTCAAAATTTTCAATTGATCGTCGGCTTTTCCTCCCAGCTACATACACTTTAAGACTATATCATTAAATTTATAAAATTTACTTCGAGGACTGTTATATCTCCAAAATGTGAAAAATATCAAATTGTAATAATTTGTCATAAAATTTGTATTATATCGTGAATTTCATAAAATGAAAATTATTTGATATCAGAAAGACATTATTCGTATTCAGAATGCAATTCGATAGGTCTGATGTGCTCTCATGTCCCACAAAAAATGCTGTCGAAACGCTCATTCCAGTTCCCTTAAAGGAGGATTTCGTGATCCTAGCATCTCTTTTTATGACATTTTTCAGTAGATATTCACAAAAAAAGCTTATTCCCAAAATTTCAGTTGATTCCGATTTTGTGTTTGCGAGTTATGCATGATTATGTGTATTACACTGCTCCACAGGCCACTGTGTATAATTTCGTTCTGGTATACCAGAACGAAATTCAAATTTGACGATATTTTTGCTAAACGAATTAATCTGCAAGAAATTTTTAGTACATAAACATTATGTAGCCAAAGGTTTCCAGTGGTATAAAAATCTCAACTTTTTTTGAAAAAAGTGGGGGATGAGGCTGTGGATCACGAAATGCCCCTTTAAGGGATGTGTAATGGGCAGGAACCTGGTTTGGATTCCAGAGGGAGTGTGCCTGTAACAGACACAGCCACCAGAAAAGGACCAGCTCAGATCACGCGCCAAATAAGTTTGCAGTTCAGAAATTGCATTTTTATTTCTCAGCCTTGAAAAAAATAGGCAGAGCTGGGAATCGAACCCGGGACCTCCCTTTTATAACACTCAGCGTGTTACCACTAAGCCAACGGACTATTAGCTGTGAGAAGTTTATTTAGATATTGCTGAATAGAATAAATCAATACTGATAGGCCTATTTATCTAATGTATGATGCTATTCAAAATTAATAGACGTTCCATAGTAGACTAGGAGCCCAGACGATTTATTCAGCTGAGAAGAGACAAAAGGTTTGATAGCCTGGTTATGTTAGTATAGGCCCAAGATTCAATATTCCATATTGCTGCGGGTCACAGCCTGTATGGGCAGCCTGGGGGTCACAAAATAGGGGGCCAAAAAATACATTTATTCAGCTCAAGAGAGACATGGACAAAACTTGTTGGATATCACTCCCAGGAGGATACTTATCATGCCTATAGCAATGACAGCAATTTTGGCCTGTACGGGGGCTCAGACAGTAGCCCCAAAGGGGCCCACCCATATGGTGTTATTCAGCTGAAGAGAGACAAGGACGAATCTTTTTGCATTGGAACTATTACACATTGGGGTGCACAAAAATACCAATGACAGCAACTTTTTCCTGTACGGGGGCCCAGACAGTAGCCATTATTCTGTGCTCAAACAAAGCTAGTCACTAACCTCAATAGCGGGTGGAAAAACCACAGGCAGCCACAAGTCATGCACCTTCTCCTCATGCTGCTCACCGACCTGGTTACACGTTACTGTGGCATGTCATTCCATTCTTCAACAAGGATTCGTCGTAGGTCAATCCATGTGGTTGCATGTGGGCTTCTCTGGCACGTACAGCACGATCAAGTTGGTCTCACAAGTGTTCAATCGGGTTGAGGACTGGCCCCCGGGTCTGGCCTGATTGTAGGCCATTTTGGCTCTACTCCCGTATTCTTTAGATAGTTGTTGACTACCATGGCTCTGTGGGGTGAGCAGTGTCATCTTGGAGGATTGCATTAGGTCCCAGATTGTGAAGATATGGATTTCAGCTTGCTGCACATATTATGCTCAATTTGGCAAATTCTGTTTGAGACCCTACTACATTCACAAGGCGTGTACTCAGCCGTGAAAAATGTTATTGTTTCAAATGGGGTGTCTTTGTAAAGGGGCGTATTGTAGCTACCCATTGATATGCAACACGATATAAATATCAGTCACAAATAGTTTGAGATACAGATGCTTGAAAAAACTTTCCAAACTTTTGTTAAGGAGTTTATATAGTATCATTTTGGCATTACCTAACAATTACTGTTGCTACATTGCCTAGTATTGTGACAATCCATGGGTTAGGGTTAACTGTGCACGTAAAGCCTGTGCGACAATACTCAATATTGAGGTATGCATGTATATACACCTATCCGACTTCGCCATTACTGCGGTGTCCCCGATGTAAAACTCACGGTGTCCCGAGGTCGGGGTTCCATCCATTATTTATTGTGTGCTATACAGAATTGTACCCGGAAAATGTACACAACAGTGATATTCAATACACAATCATGAGTATTGAATTACGAATTAAATCTCCCGCTCTGGTACATCTGTGTTGCCGTCAATAGAGGGCCAAATACAGTAAACGCTTCTCGGATTGGTGTATAGGAAGAACAAGAGTCTTGCATAGTTGTGCGACACATTTGTTGCTTTCAATGGTACATTTTATGTCAGAGAATTAAATACAGGAAAAAGATGTTCAGGATTTCAATAGTAGCACACTTTACTACTATTGGGCAAGTTGATGTATTGGGTTATATATCCAGTTGAAATCCACACTACCCCTATGGAAGATATTTTGGAAATATCTTCCACAGGGGGAATATGATTTTCAAATGTAACTGGTCAGGGTTAATCATTTTGAAACTCGTATTCCCCCTGTATTATGGCTTTACCTATATCTTCCACAACTGTAGCGAGTATTTCAAATGGAAGTTACCCAATTGTCTATTCTATTGAAAACTCATACTCCCTCTTTGAAAGACATTTAGCTAAATCTTCCACAGGGGTGGTGTGGATTTTAAATGGAATGTCATTAAAAATGCTGCCCGATTGGATCAGATCACATCCTTATAAACATCTCAAAAAAGTAACTAACCCCCCTTAAATAATGACCATTATTCAAAAACGGGCGATTGTATTAAAATTATGTAAAATGCATTGGAAGCAGAATTTATTTCCGCACATTTTGACACTAGCTCATTTGTAACAATTGACTAAATATTGCGTACGTTTAAATCAATGTAACCTAAGATTTGAAAGTTGCAGTAAATTGTATTGATTTTGTATTCAGTATAATGGAAGGAAATCTGTGTAATGATATCCGAGTGTTTTTGTATTGTTAATAATTGTTGTAAGTGCAACTTTCAAATCTGGACCTCACTACATTACATTGACATGTGTTTTATTGTCTTCTAGGCTATCGTATCAAATGAGGTGTCAGAATGTGCAGAAATAAATTCTGCTTCCAACGCATTTTACAGATTTATAATACAATAGTCCCTTTTTGAATAATGGCCATTTTTCAAGGAGGGTTAGTGAGATGTTTATAATTTTATAAGCTCAGATGACGGACTGAACACACGACACACAAATGACACAAGAGGCTTTTCTTTTTGTTTAGTATTTCATTTATATTGTACTGTAATATCACAATACATACTTTACATGTAGATATGAATAACATGATTATTGCAAGACTGGTTACCATACACAAAAACCTTGACACAATTGAATATCATAATTAAATTCTGTAAAATTTAAATGATTTTTTTTTTTTCATTATTGAATACAGATTGAACATAATTTCCAACATTATGTCGAGGGGTCAGTGAATAACATGATTATTGCAAGACTGATTACCATACACAAAAACCTTAACACAATTGAATATCATAATTAAATTCAGTAACATTTTAATGATTTTTTTTTTTTCATTATTGAATACAGATTGAACATAATTTCCAACATTATGTCGAGGGGTCAGTGACACTCCATTTTGGCCATTCTGAGAAAAATGAGTTTAAAGATAATGGTCCACATTGACTTTTTGACATTGGTCCACATTGAGATGTTGATATCAAAATCTCATTTTTGCAACAAAAAAAATGGAGTTACGTCTTTGTGTCACTGACCCATCGATGTATGTTATGTAGTATATTACACATATCATAAGTAAACATTAGTTCATTATATACATAATAAAAAGACAGTGAAAGAAAGAATTTGTTACTTGATTGAAAGATAGAGAACACAAGTAACTGTGTGATAAGACTTGAATATCCTACATGTATGAATTACATCATTTACATGTTTGTACTAAAACTTTGGTTTTTAGGTACATCAGAAACATACAGTATTCAACCTAATTAGCACCCCCTTTAACCCCCTGAGTACTACCTGCCGATTTAACATTGCCTCTGATTGGTCAATTACATGATATCTTCACTTTAATCACCAATCAGAATGGAGTTTTGCAAATCACCCCAATTTTTTTGTGTGGTGAAATTATTCTAACAATGTTGCTGATTGGTCCAATTGATAATGAAAACTTCTTTTTGGCCAATCAGCAGGTAGTTCTCATGGGGATAAGTGTGCACAGGCTTATGTTTTCAAGTGACCAACTGTGTAAGCACCCCTCCCCCTCTTTTCAATACAATTGTACATCAATTAAATTCCGCCAAGTGTCAAAGTAAAATTACCATCTAAAACTGGTTTAAAATTATGTATTTTAATGTTACATCATGTAATTTCCGGAGTTTGATGTTCAATCCATCGTTTTTAATAAATACCCCTGAATATGACTGACTCATACCATTTTTTCACCCCGATGTGGCAGTGATGTCAGTGTGCATTTCCTTGGGCGCAACTTTGCTAGCATTTGCTCAAAGCGCTGGTGTATACACGCACACGATTAAAGATGGCGCATAGATGTGCAAGCAAAACTGTTGACTCAACGCATTGGCAGCACTGTCACATCAGGAAGAAAAATGTATAAGCTAATTAGGTCGAATGTATACTGTAAATAAAAATAGCAGCAAATTAAAAGAAAGAAGCATAGTTTGAAATATTGCAATTTGAACAGAAATAGACAAACATTAAATGTTTTCAAACAAAAATCAGACAAGCAGCAACATAAAATAATACTTGAAAAAATATTGCAACAGCCAAAGGAATCAAATGAAAGCAGCAGAAGTGTGAGAAAGAACATTGAAAAGATTGTGTGTGTTTGACTTCAACGCTACACAATTTAGCGCTCACTGGCTGGAACATTTACGCTAGATCAATTCGCTGTCGAAGTGACGTAATAATCGGAATCATCAGATTAAGGGGGTACTACACCCCTGGCCAATTTTGTGCCTATTTTTGCATTTTTCATTGGTGACAAGATACGTATATTATAGGGGCAAGGACTACAACTACTGCACTGAAAATTCAGCAACTCAAGGCAAGTAGTTATTGATTTATTGATCAAATATTGGTTTTCCTCATTTTTGACTGTAACTCCACAACTGTTGTCTGGCTTGAAATAAGATTGCCAGTGCAGTAGTTGTAGTCCTTGCCCCTATAATATACATACCTTACATGTCACCAATGCGCTATAATTTTTGAGAAAAATACAAAAATAGACTCAAAATTGGGCAGGGGTGTAGTACCACCTTAACTACCATAGCAATGGATGAATACAATTTTTGACTATATTGCCTTGCACTACAACGTTCATGTGGTATTCAATCTATGATTGTAGACATACACAGATGATGAGTGCAACCTACTTGTAGTGCAGGGCGATATAGTCAAAATTGTATTGCTATTGTAGTTAATCCGATTATTACGTCACTTCGACAGCAAATGGGAGTCTTCAGCTGATTGTAGTGCTGTGATAATATGACGTCATCAAAAATAACTAAACTGGCCTCAAAGAGAAACTTAGAATTTTTCACAAGGTCGTATCTTAAAATCCTGTTGATAAAAATGAACCAAAATTGCACTACAGGATCACTTCAATACTCTACTCTAAACACTGATCAGTAACCAAAAGTTATCAACAGACACAACAGCAAAATGTACTGACATGGAACAGCTTCCTGGACCACATTCACAGCCCAATAATTGGAACCCAACACAAGAAATCTGTGAGTACTGGAATAGTGTGGAACAAGACCTGTTTCTTGAAGAAAGTGTGTAAAAAGCAGAAGCAGCCCGTTCCATACTATTTCACTTACTCTTTGGAAATAATCACCTCTGTGAGGATCTTGTATGCATTATCACAGATTTCTTTTGCTGGATGCCAAATATTTGCCTGTGAATGTGGTCCAGGAAGCTCTTCCGTGTCAGTGCATTTTGCTGTTGTGTCAGAGTAGAGTATTGAAGTAATCCTGTGTGAAATTTTTGCTCATTTTTATGAACAGGATTTTAAGATATGACCTTGTGAAAAATTATAAGTTTCTTTTTGAGGCCAGTTTATATACCACATCATCCACCATCTGCTGAAGGTGCTAGTCCAGCTAAATCACAATTTGAACATTTCCCAGATGAATGAGAGTACAGGAGTACAGTGCTAGTAGAGCTGAAAAATATTCTTGCTGAGCAACAATGTGTGTAGTGTCGAGGTCAAAATTCACTAGGTTTTATTTCCACTACAGCACTATATGAATATTCACTCATAAAAATACTAAAAATTTTTAGTTTTGCAATACCTGATACATCTATTTATAAACTTGGTCCAAGATATCGAAAGAATGTCTAAAAAGCAATACGTAAATAAAAACATAACTAAACGGAAATTTAGAAAGCACTCTTAAGCATATACAGGCAAGCGTAGTTACTATACAAAGTCATAGCCAATTTTATACACATAAATATAAATTAGTTTTTATACATCTTTAAACATTACTTTAAAATATTCAAGATAGATAATATCTTAGAATACAGCATACAGATTAAACCATAATATTCTATGGTTTCTATTGAAAATATTAAGGGTTCTGGAATGAGCGTTTCGACAGTATTTTTTGTGGGACATGAGCGCACATCAGACATATCGAATTGCATTCTGAATACAAAGAATGTCCTTCTGATATCAAATAATTTTGATTTTTTGAAATTCACGATATAATACAAATTTTATGACAAATTATTAAAATTTGATATTTTTCACATTTTTGATATATAATAGTCCTCGAAGTAAATTTTATAAATAAGTGTATGTAGATAGGAGGAAAAACCGACGATCAATTGAAAATTTTGACCTTTCATATTGAAGATATGGATTTTTTTTTCCCTAAAAGACCCTATTTTTTTTTGTGTGTTTTGGTGAAAAAAATCCATATCTTCAATACGAAAGGTCAAAATTTTCAATTGATCATCGGTTTTTCATCCCACCTACATACACTTAATTTATAAAGTTTACTTTGAGTACTGTATAAAAAATATCAATTTTTAATCATCTCATAAAATGTGTATTACATTGCAAATTTCAAAAAATCAAAATTATTTGATATCATCAGGACATTCTTCGTATTCAGAATGCAATTCGATATGTCTGATGTGCTCTAATGTCCCACAATAAATACTGTCCAAACGTTCATACCCCATCTCTTAATCAATTCAGAAATATCAAACGGATTCAGATTTTTCATGATAAGAACGATACTTTTAAGTATCCAGTCGTTGAAATTTGTATCCAAACTGGCATGGGGTCAGGTGAAGTTTCAACAAGTTTGATTCTCTTGTGACTAATATAATGCTGTGGGTAATTTGCACTCTTAGAATACAATTACATCAATTAATGGCAACCAATACTTATATTAAGCAGGCACCCAGGCTTTTTTCTTCTTTTTTTTTGCCCCATGGTTGCCCAGTTTTGGCTCCTGGTGTGTCTACAAACTCAACTATAGGACCAGAAGCCATCTTTGGGACCAGGAGCTCATTTTAGCTCCTGGTCCAGGCATACTTAATATAAGGCCTGGTGGCAACATTATTTACTCACAAAGAGTAAAATTAGACAAATGTAAAGAAAGACACAATGTTGAATTTAATTGTAAGAATACTGATAATATATACTTTAGCTGGCTTGCACATGGCAAAACAACATCTCAATTTACATATTAATGTTCAGTTGAAAAGACCGAGTATGCTAAGGTTTACTTTTCACTAGTTTAAAAGGAAGATTTCTTCACTGCAAACACTTTACAATTACAAAATAGCTGATTAGTTGTTCAATAAAATTGAGAAATGGATGACTTTTGTAAATAAAAGTTAAAAATTACAATAAAATGAGAAAGTTTACTTCAGCACATAGAGTAACAGCGAGCTAGTTTTTAAACTAGAAATTGCAAATTGGCAGAATTGAAATTGTATAAAGCTGCGTCGGTGAACAAATTTCAAAACTTTTTTACAATGCAAATATTGGCAGCAATGGGGCCATTGGCAATGGCATAACTAGCACCTGAAACTCTTTATGGTGTTTACTGTTTTAAAATGGTTGTCTTAAACCTTATTTCAATCAAAATAATACTGGGTAATACAATGTATTATACATTAATTCATAAATTGATATAAAAACAACTGCGTACTGTTGAATGATGGCAGATAATGAATATACAGTGCCCTTATTTATTTGAGGTCATATAACAAAAGCTGTTGCAACTTTTTTGCCTCCGTATGGCAGTGATTCACGATATGAAGAGCTTTGTTTCAAAACCCCTTACATCCACTTGCCCAATTTTGAGAACACATCAAAATAATCACTGATAGACATGTAAGGTGTTTTTCAACAAAAGCAGTTTTTGACAGGATGCTCATCCTACCCAAGCAATACATCCCGCTAAAAACTGCTGTTGTTGCAAACCCCATATATCAGTGATTTTTTGATGACATTTGGATGTGTTCTCAAAATTGCTCAAGTGGATGTAAGGGGTTTTGAAACAAAGCTCTTCATATGACATTCAGTATTGGATGCCACAACATAATTCATATTCATAAAAATTCATAAAACATATATGCCCAACAATTTAACAAATGAGTTGATATTTCATTAACCCAAGTATGAACGGCTATTCATGGCTGCAAACACATGTAAGTGTTGAACATGTTACTTTCGTACTCATAAAAATTAACGTTTCAGCAGTTTTATCTTTGGCAAACCTGTAGAAACGCACCATCTGTGTTACAGTGTTAGCTTTCAGAAGGGACCATTCACAAACATCTCAAAAATACTAACTAACCCCCCTTAAATAATGACCATTATTCAAAAACGGGTGATTGCATTACAAATCTGTAAAATGTGTTGGAAGCATAATTTATTTCTGCACATTTTGACACCTCCTTTGTAGCAATTGACTAAATATTGACATCACAGCGTACATTTAAATCATAATGTAACCCAAGATTTGAACGTTGCAGTAAATTGTATTGATTTTGTATTCAGTGTAATGGAAGGAAATCTGTGTAATGATATCCTAGTGTTTTTGTATTGTATGTAAGTGCAACTTTCAAATCTGGACCTCACTACATTAAATTGACCGGTGTTTTATTGTTTTTGGGCTATCGTATCAAATGAGGTGTCAAAATGCGCTGCTTCCAACACATTTTACAGATTTGTACTACAATAGCCCGTTTTTGAATAACGGCCATTATTTAAGGGGGCTTAGTTACTTTTTTTGAGGTGTTTAGTTGATAATTGAGTAATACTCAACAAGTATACTTTGAATACATGTAATCTAAACAGCACATCAACTTTCTTGAATACATTTTGTACTAAAGTAATACATCATTATTTGAATACAATTGAATTATATATATATAATTTAATACAAGATACTGATCAATTGGATCGGAAAATTGTCATTCCTATATATATATATACTTGCAGTATATATTTGCTTCAAATAGCGTAAATTAAAAACTGCTAATAAAGGGTAGTATAATTTTCTTTCTCTTTGCTAGGATAATTCACAATTGCATTAAAGTTTAGTAGCACATATTATGTAAAAGTTAAAACTGGATAATAAAATAACACCAGTTGGTAAAAATAATATAAAATTGGTAAAAGGGCAACATCCTTCTATAGGTCAGGAAACAATACCGTAAAAACTCGAGAGTTAGCCTATGTGCTTACTATCAAGAGCTTTTGAAAACATGAAATTGTACCAAAGTCTGGCACTTTACCAACTGAGCTAATGGGGTTGAGACACACATTTGCAGGTTTACTTGTTCGAATATAACTGTGTATCAATGGTTTGCTCAAAACCCTTTACACTTTTGTGGATGGGGCTCTTCATGTTTGCATGTTTTAAAAGTGCTTGATAGTAAGCTATCAAGTTTTTAGGTAGTAGAGCATAAATCAAGCTTACCTTAGACCAGCCTTTTTGCCAAATTTTTACAAGGATGTTGCCCGATAATAATACTTTTCACTTGAAACTTCATATATAATTTTACGAATCGCTAGCATTTGAAAATTTTACCACATTATCAGCTACCATATTTGGTGGGATTTTTTGGAGGGACATGTGTGTATTGGTTGGGATTGGGATTTGACTGAGGGACGTCAGACGTGGTGGTTTCTGAGGTGGAATTCGTCTAGTATCATACGTGACCTGAAATGCCAGGGAAGAGATGAATGAATCTGTTGGACTCCATGCATCAAGCATCCTTGCAAATGCTAGATTCTCTTTCCCCGACCTGAAAGCTTCAGGGTCACATCTCCCTATTCTCTCGCGCAATCTTGATTCCATTATTGACGTACCTGTTAGAATAATCCTCGACTCATCATTCATAATCTTAATTGGGGTAGAGTCTACTATACTCTGATTTTCATCTGGGGAGTTACTTTTTACAGGGGACAGAGGTTTCTTCTTTCTTGTTTCTGCACTATTAATATCCTGCATTTTATTTTTAGGTTTTGCGCCAGTGCTTTCAAATCTTAGTAATTTTCTACAGTCGGGCAAGGCAGGCGTGCTTTGCATCAACGGAACCGCTTGTTCAATTGGCGACAAAGGTTTTGATTTGCGACTGGTCTTGGTTTTATCATTGCTGGACGACCTGTTTGATGTGGAACCCCGGTTTAGTAAGGTTGTGTTAGCTCCATTTTGTTGTAACTGGGCAAGAGGTTTTCTACCACCTCCTGATGAGGAAGGCTGTTTAAAAGTTTCTCTATTATCTGACTGGGCCTTGGGTTTGATTACCTTCTTTACTTGCGACACCTCTCCGGATGCTGTAGTGATTTCCGGCAAGCTTTGAGATTTACCTTGGCATTGTTTCTCGAGAGAAGACGATGACTTTTTACCGCTGTTCTTCTTTTTCTTCGACTGTACCTCTCTTGAATTTGATCCAGATTTTGCTATATTAGGTTGTTCTGCTTGCGACCTGTTGATAGCAGGCATGCTATTTGCTACTGGTGATTGGCTTTCTATCTGAGATTGGATAGGTTTACATACAACATTTGCTGCCATTGATATGTAAAGTTCTTCAAGTAGAGGAGAATCGGTCTCATTTTTCTCCTGCTGCGTAATATTATCAACTCTGTTATCAGGCTTGGGCAGAGATATTGCTTGGCTTGATTCTGAAGTTGCTTTCAAACTGCGCAACTCCGGTGGCTTTGGAAGCCTTGTTGATAATGACTGTGTTGGGAAAGTTCTTGTGTGACTAATGTTATAAGTTGGAACTGGTTCTTTTCTATATGAATTAAGTTCAGCTCTGCTGTTTGGTTGCTCATTTCTATTCATTACACTTGGATTTGGTTTAGTTTGGTTGCTTGTAACAGACACACCAGCAGCATTGAAAGGCTGGTTGGAACCAGTATAGTCCAGTCTTGATCTTGCTCTACTAGATGAGGAAGACAGGTGCCTGTGAGGGCTGTTCTCCAAATCGCGATCAGCAAGACGGTATGATTTGGAGGGAGTGAGAGGTGTAATGGGATGAGCCGATTGATGACTTGGCTTCAAATCTTGCTGTGGTAAATCTGCACCAGGCGACAGCTTACGTTTCTTGCCGCCACTCCCTGTGCCGCTACTACCACCGCTGCCGTTTGTACGAGATGCCAAATCTTCATAAACGGTATTCTCCAACTCCTCCTCTTCAATGGTGGCATAAATATTCTCCATTTTGCCAGCAGAGTTAGGGTTACTTGGAGGGCTCTTCTTTCTGCTGCTCTCAAAACTTTTTCTCAAGCTACAGCTAGTAGGGACTGCACCACTTGATGATGCTAAGGTGTTTCCTATATTGGACATAGGGGTAGTAGTGTTTGTCTTATTGCTTGTTTTTGTCTGCGTCTGCGGTGCAAATATACTGTAGAAATTGCCAAATTGGGGTGAGGATTTATCTAAATCTGAGTTGAATGAAAATTTATGATTACCTGATTGACCTGCAGACTGGATGGACTGGGAATCCAATCTTTGAGCCACTACTTTTGGCTTAGATGAATTGTTCAATTTCGGATTATATATATCCACCGTTTTAGGCTGCCACAACCTAGCATTGAGATCCCTCAATTTCCAGATAGGGGTATTAGGCGCAGCACCCCCATGCCCTGGTGGCGCCATTCGGGCCACTTTAGGAGTAAATCGCATCGCCTTCAGCGAAGCTGCTGGTACTTTCTCTCTGAAACTGAACTTGCGTTTTTCACCACACTTCAGCATTGCTCTTTCTGCTTTAGATGTGTCTTGTGGTATTTTCAGTTTGTTTTGCATCTGGCTACTCTGCTGCAAATCCGGTTTCAGTGGAACTTTAGGCAAACCTCGGCTGACGTTATGGACCTTCTGGCTTCTCTGTGGCTCTGAATTGACTTCGCAGACCTGCCAAGCCTGTTGCCGTGGAGCCGGTAAACTCCGGAACTTTTGTGCCGATAGTTGTTGGTGGTATGGGCACATAGGACTAGGGGTTCTCTTTTTAACACTGCCGACAGGTGGAGTTGGACTCGGATTTTGTTGTCCGAACATAAGCTGTCTTTTGCTTGTGCGTTTTGGTCTTTCCTCCTCCAGCATTTCATGATACATATTCTGTACCTCGTATGCGCTCTTGATCCTAGATAATGATGATCCACGTTTTGCTGTGCTTGGCATTGGTTCCAGAAGTACAGAACTTTCATCGCTTTCATTGACTGTTGTCATGGCAGCCTGCCTCATATCTGGTTGTGAGGATGATGAAGCGTGCACCATGACTTTGTGCTCGGATTTAGTGGAGCTCATATCAGAATGAGAATGACTTGTTTGGGCTTCCACATCAAACCCATACGATCCATAAGAACAATTACAGTTGCTAATAGCAGAAGTGCAAGCAGTATCCATTTTCTTGTCAAACTGTTTCACCAAATCGGTCGCAAAACCGGAAAATTCAAAATTGGCCGTCTCTATCGGGTCTTATTGTGCGTGCACAAATGCTCCGAATAAACTCTACCCATTGTTTGGGCTGCAGGGGTAACTGTGCTGCTGCTAAAGGAATCAATACATGCTTCACTCTGACTGCGATGTGGGCCACGGCGCATACCATATCTGTCGTAGGGGAGTTCCCCATCCGATTTGAGAGGAGAATATTTACATGGTGTAAGTGACCTGGTGGTTATAGGGTATGCCAAGGGGCTTGTGCCAGAATGTTTGTGAGGGGAGTTCTTTGGCGTAGAGGAACGGCTATTCCTTGGCGTAGGGGAACGGCTATTCCTTGGCGTAGGGGAACGGCTGTTCCTTAGCATGGGGGAACGCCGGTGCCTTAGTGTGGGGAAAGGTTGCGTCGGCTTATTTCTGCCTGGTCCGATAAACGTGTTCGCGGTGGACGGTGGCTAGGATGCAAACGGTGTTGATCTTCATCTTTCCTCCTCTTCTTCTTGAAAAGCAGGATGGCTCCTGATCCTCGCGGATGAAAGAAGCGGTAGTACAACAACATGCTGGACACACCTATATTAAAATATAAAGGTAAGTATTTCTTTATTACTGTGTTGCTTTCATTAATATTTATTACCTTATTAATAACTGACACCATGCTTAAGCCAAGACTAACTTTTTTCAACTATATCTGGTACAATTCTGGAATACCCTGTGCGCATTGTGTTTTAGGGTTAGGGTTAGGATTAGGGTTATAATTAGGATTAGGGTTATAATTAGGATGGGTTACGATTAGGGTTAGGATTAGGATGGGTTAGGATTAGGATGTGCTAGGGTTAGGGTTATAAATAGGGTGGCTTAGGGTTATAATTAGGGTGGCTTAGGATTAAGGTGGATTAGGGTTAGGGTTATAATTAGGATTAAGGTTATTAGGGTTAGGGTTATAATTAGGGTGGCTTAGGATTAAGGTGGATTAGGGTTAGGGTTATAATTAGGATTAAGGTTGTTAGGGGTAGGGTTATACCTGTGTGCAGGGTAGTACTCCAGAATTATTCCCTTTATGTTTTTTACCTTCTAATTTAGACATTATTGGCATTCGAAAATATAGAAAATATTTTTACATTTGAAAAATAAGTTGTTTTGGGTTTCAGGTGCCATTAACTTTTGAAATAGCCAAATGGGTTTGGGAATTTGAACTTGAACATCTAAAACTTGGAAAGACATTAGAGTATTCCATTTGAAAACCACACAGGGACTTCCTATGTAAGACATGACCTTAATCTTCCACACAGGCCACAGGGTGTAGATTTGAAATGGAGTAACATTGCCCCATTTGAAATCCACACTCCCTGTGTGGAAGATGTAAGGTTATGTCTTCAATAAGGGTTGTATGGATTTCAATTGGAATAGCTCATTGCAGTTAGTTGTACAATCAACATAGTTTCATTTCAAACTTAGTTTTCAAACCTAACTTTTCAAACATGCTTTTTAATGTAAAAATAGCATTTTAACCTGCTTGTGTAATTATTTTAGGTTGAGTTGGAAACATTTCTGTCATTATCTACCAGAAAAAAAACTGGTTTTGAAATACTGTTAAAGTCAATATTTTCGCGAGAAGATATTTTCGAGATTTTGTCAATTGCGCGAGAATTAAATTTCGCGGTTTTGATATTGATACAATAGAAACCTAATGCAAAAGGTTATTTTCGCGAGTTTTTATTTTCGCGATTTTATGTCCACTCGCGAAATTCGTGAAAATAAAAACCTCGCAAAAATTTCTACTTTTACAGTATAGGATTCATAACATCTTAATGAGGAAGCCCCGCCAGAGCAGTTCTTCTGGGGCGGACCAATCCTGCCTGGTTATCAAATTAATCAGTGACAAGGTTATTTAATTTTACAGGTGCTAATTGATGTTTTAATGTTATTGCATCAATTAGCACCTGTCAAAATCAGAGATAACCTCGTCACTGATTAATTTGATAACCAGGCAGGTTTGGTTCACCCCAGAAGAACTGCTCTGGTGGGGCTGCCTCTTTTAGCAATATCTTGAAATCACCAGTCACTTAATCACCATCTTTCCAGCTTATTTGTACTGAAGAAGTGGATATGCTCACAAAAAATGTATGCTTACCAATAGCAAAGCCTCCAAAAACAATGCCGAATCCTACAGGGTCATACCAGCTCTCAATCATCTCTGTATCTCTGTATTTATACCACACTGTTATGAGTATCACATTCTCCCCAAACATGATGGCGTAGAAGAGGGTCACGCGGAAGCGGGAGTTGCCTTCCTTGAGGTTGAAAAAGCAGAAGATGTAGATGACCCCTATGACCCCGTTGAAGATGCGCTCTTGACCCACGAGTCACAGAAGTCTGTGTTCTGGATGTAGACCCAGATGGTCATACAGAACCAGTGGATTGCTGAAAAGTAAAACGTAGATTGGATTAGTAGAGTAAAGAGACAGTTCCATTATTTTTATCTCAAATGTTTGTGAAAACAAATAGTCTGATTGAATAATACACCTCATGTCCTTCAGGTCCATTGACTTAAGATAGAAAAGGTTTAAATTTTGCATATGTATGGGATAAGTTAGCACTCAAAACTTCAAAAGCCCTTTTAGGTCCATCAGTTAAGGACCATACACTATACTGCTAACTGCTTCACGTTTTTAGTTTACCATTCTACAATAAACATAATCAAATATTGTTTTGATTGAAACTGATTGTCACTGAATGAGGGCTTATTCTTTTTGCCATTCAAAGCTTTGAAATCAGTTTTAAAATCTATCAAATACAGTGCCAACTTACACAACATTTTGCAATACAGGGCCTCAGATTCGACGAGAATCACAGAATCGCCTCTCGTAATGATTCTCGTAACAATTGTTGCGAGAATAAACTTCTTTCATTGAATCATGCAGTAAGTAAAGCGAATCAATGTTTTTTGATTCTCATATACTGACACGAAATTGAGGCCCTTGCAATATGTATCATTGCCCATAGTATACACATACTAAAAAATATGATCACAAGTTGTGGGCATTATTTAGTCATTGTTTTGTGTCTTTGTGAAATAGGCTATGGCAGTTGAAATCCACCCCTTAATCACCTTAATGACCTTAATCTCCCACACAGGGAGTGAGTACAGATTGCAAATGGAGATGGAGTCACCCATACAGGTGACCCCAACTGAAATTCACACTCCTTGTGTGGAAGATTTAAGGTCATGTCTTCCATAGGGGGTGTATGCATGGATTTCAACTGGAACAGCCTAATTGACCCACATCTAATCACTAGTATCCACAAAATGCTCATCTATCAGGGGCACATTTCTTAACCCCAATACATCTGTACATTTATTGAACGACCTTTGAAAATTTGGGTACAAAAACTCATACTCTGCAACATGAGGTCAAATTTTATACTATGATTGTTTAATTGAGGTTTTAGAACTATGCCATTGGAATGAGGCCATTGTGGTCCATAGTGAATGCCTTACCTGCAAAAACAAATATGTACACTTGTGTGAAAGATGCAAACAGCACCAAAGCCATCACCCTGGATGAGATCATGCCAATACGCCAGATGGTCTGCAGGAGTAAGCCTGGAATGGACATCGCGTTCTTGTCGTTCCTCACTTTCCGATGATTCTTGCTGTAGGCCACCATAGCCCAACACAGGGAGAATAGCGACACACTGGCTGATATGCCTGAAACAAATCACATCAAACATACATAAAGTGAAGGGGTATCTTAGTAGTCCTTATATCGTTTATTCCTGAATTTTCATTCTGCAATAAATCAAAGCTTTGACTTGACTAAAACTTTTATGGGGAGCAAGAGTGATCCATGAAAGCTATCCATAACTTTCTCAGACTAGTGATGCGTAGCTCATGAACACCTGATGTTCTCATGATGTTCAAATGAAATCCTGACAGCTTCTCATTACTTTATCTTCAGGAGAGTGATGTTTAGGTCACATGTAGAGTACAGGACAAAAATGAACTGGCCAAGCCCCACTCGTTGCACTGGGTGTTTCCAATCCAAGGCCCAGGTATTCACCAATCAATGAACTACATTGTACAGTATGCCTATAACAGAGTCCCACTTGAGTCACCATAGGGTGAGTACATCACTCGTGCAAAGCCCGAAAAAATTGCCACTTTTGTTGGACTCTAAAATGGCCAAATATGAGGTTCATTTGGACAGAAACCCACACAGGCGTAAACATTGGGGGGAATTTATCCGCCATCCTCCTGGGATCTACGCCTATGGAGAGGACCATTTGTAAAATGTTTATAGCTTACAAATTCCAAACTTTCAAGTTGACTTGAAACATCAAAAGTCAACATTTATGCATAAAGTGGGCGAAGTGGTGTGTGTTTGGGGTTTTATTTACACCCCTTCCATACTTCCTACAGGTGAAATAAAATCATATCTGTTCAATCAGTTATCATACCTGTGAATGTGTTCTCATCTTCGGTAGCCATCATAATGTAAAGTTGCAGTACAACCTGAGGAGCCGATTCTAAAAATGCCTCAAATAGACGCAGCATGCTCACATCGCTCTGCTGATGGTGAAGTCTCTGAAAATCCAGAGGGTCGTCAGATTTTCTTGCAATGAGGCCTGTGCGAAAAACTCTGATGTATCTGTGGGGAAGTAATAAAGCAAAGTGACGGTATCACTTAAGGGGTGGGGTATGAACCGTTGGACAGTATTTATTGTGGGGCATTAGAGCACATCAGACATATCAAATTGCATTCTGAATACAAAGAATGTCCTTCTGATATCAAATAATTTTGATTTTTTGAAATTCGCAATGTAATGCACATTTTATGGCAAATTATTATAAAAATTTGATATTTAACAGTACTCGAAGTAAATTTTATAAATCTGATGATTTATACAAAAGTGTATGTAGGTGGCATGAAAAGCCGACGATCAGTTGAAAATTTGTACCTTTCGTATTGAAGATATGGATTTTTTCCCAAAACACCAACAAAAATTAGGTCTTTTGGGGAAAAAAATCCATATCTTCAATATTAAAGGTCAAATTTTCAATTGATTGTCAGCTTTTCCTTCCAGCTACATACACTTTAAGATCATTAGATTTATAAAATTTACTTTGAGGACTGTTATATATCAAAAATGTGAAAAATATCAAATTTTAATAATTTGTCATAAAATTTGTATATATCGTGAATTTCAAAAATGAAAATTATTTGATATCAGAAAGACACTCTTCGTATTCAGAATGCAATTCGATATGTCTGATGTGCTCTCATGTCCCACAAAAAATACTGTTGAAACACTCAAAACACTCATTCCAGATCCCTTAAAGTACCGGGTAGCTTTTATCCATTGCATTCTTTCTCTCTGTCCATTGTTTCTTATGTTTTTTGGGGCATCATGATTTGAAGAAAAAAGAAAACTTTGTGGGGACGCAAATTGTATGGTTCATATCACTATAGATTAGATACGAATTACTGATTACTGAAGATACCAACTTTTCTCTTCAAAATATTTTAATGAAAGACTGGTTATACAAGATGAAATTAAGAGTATTAAAATCAGTCTAGTTTTCCTAAAAGTTTGGTTTATCCTTCGTTTAAGACTGCATGGAATTAGCCTAGCAGTAGCACAAATCTTCTATTGAATTAGGATTATACAGCTTTATTCCATAAGCTGCACACAATTCCACAATGGAGATTGGAGACTTAACACTAGTCTAACTCATGAATATCTTCCACCAAGGATGCACCTAAAAGTTCTTTATCACATACCTATAAAGGCTATAATGGATTTAACAATTTTAAATACTTGACTAGTTAAAGTATAAAAGTTTTATATACTAAATATACCACCTGCCTGTCTGAAAAAAATTTGAAATAAATATAAAAATAAACATGTTTCACATCCCCTCCCGCTTCCTTTTTGAGGTTTCTTCAATTTTATTTTTTATTTATTTAAAATTCAGTAATAACTTTTCAAAAAATATGTCTGGGAAGTAGAATGCTTTCTATAGCCTTGCTAATATACAAGAAACACTTTTGGATGGTTTTGAGATAATTAGAGGGGGCCTACCTCTCAAAACAACAAATAAAAAGAGGCCTCCTCCTTTTTCCAGGCATTATTGTGTACGCTAAAACAGCTCTAATTATGGGTCATTCAAAGGTCATTCAATGAATGTACACATGTATAGTGGTTAAAGAACTGTGCCTCAATAGATGAGCATGTTGTGGATCCTAATCATCCTAGTGACTTGAATTGCAGTCATACAACCAATACCATTGGGAATCAGAACATTATTCCCATACACCCTGAAGCCGGAATGGAAAACCTGTCTTGACCCGACCTTAATCTCTCAGACAAGGGGTGTAGATTTCAAATGGAATCGCCCATTCAGGCAAGTTAAACCCCATTCGAAATTCACATTCCCTTGGTGGGAGATTAAGGTTATGTCTTCCATTGCAGGGTGTATGGATTTCAACAGGAACAGCCCATTTTGGCAATAGTGAAATCAATACCCACTACCCAGAAAACTAGGTGTGTTTTGGTACTTGGGGGAAGAAACCTGGACAAATTGAACAATGTTAAGTCCCCTGAAACTAGCATTAACTTAAACATGAACTTTGCCAGTCTATTTGGCATTGTTACAATTGCTACAATGCGCAATGTAAAAGGAGAGCGTGGGAAAGAGTCAAAACTCCTCCGGCACCGGCCTTTCTTTAAAGTACCCAGTACCCATGCATGATCACCTTTGAACTTACCTCTGAAATGGTGCAAGTTGAAGCAAATGCATGATCCACCTCCATTTTGTCATATCTTCGTCAGCTACATACCAGCTAGCGCTGAATATTTGCATAACAATGGATGGTCCTAGTGTGAAGGCTAATGTCAGGCTGGCCCAGGCATTACTGTGGGGGTTGGGGGACTTGAAGTACCAGACGGTTACTAAGGTATCTGAAAATAGTAGGAACAATATGCATCAATCATAGATCATATTATTTATATTATCTATGCGTCAATCAACATTTTTTATATAAAATACTTAGCACAGGGATCTATAACTTTAACCCAATATATATATTAACCAGAGGTGACCATGATTGCCCCCTGCATGGCTTTACCTTACCTTACATAAGAATTATCAATTTCCTCGACCCAAGGGCTGAGTGGAAAATTATTTTGATTTGTTGGGAGTGGCCAGGCCCGTAACGAGGGCGGCTGGCGGTCCAAATTTTGGAAAAAAGTTCACTTTTTCAAAATCTGCCCCAGTCCAAATAGGTCAAAATTTTGAAGAAAAAAAAGTCCACTTTTTCAAAATCAGCCCCCCATAACAAAAAATGAAAGATAAAAGTGCCCCTCTGACAAAAAATGAAAAAGAAAATCAGGAGGGCAAACAAAAATAAAATTTAGCCCGATCATGGGCCAAAATAGTGTAAAATACACAATTTTTGTGTGCACATTGTAAAGATAAAGCCATTTCCATCCTGATAATGGGCGAAAATAGTGTAAAAACTAAAATACCACATTTCTGCGCGCTATACACACGCATTGTCCTAATAAAGCCTTTTAAGAAGCTTGAAGACATATAGTAGCTATGTATTGTGTGGTGCAACTGTAATTTTTTCGTTTGTGCCCCCGAAATTTTATTTTTCCGCCTCTGACCAGAACCAAAAAAGCTGGCTATGCCCCTGCCTTTCTCATTAATCTTCAAATGGATCTGTTTCATTCGCACAGGCCAGCAGTAGCGCAGGTTTCTTTTTGACATTGGAGGGATGTGGAAGTATAGTGAATCAAACATCTTTTGGCGATAGAATAAGTGGTAGGCCTACTACTGCACACAAATTGCGCGAACATTTTGCCATTTTGAGGCTAAATTGACAAAATATGGTGCAAAAGGGGAATAAATTTGTGTGGAGCGTGCAAAAATTTGCACTTTGAGGGCTAAAATTGCCAAATATGAGGTTAATTTGGTCAGAAATCCACATCAGGCATCAACATTGGGGGATGCATTCATTCATATTTATTCGGCAAAATCGACAAGAACAATAAATGTAATCAATCACAAATTATCACAAATTTAGCAAATACATGGATACAGGCAAAGACACCAAAAAGCCGAAATGCCAGGATAATAACCCATATAAGTCTAGCTGCAAATGTGTAAACTTATTTCCAATGGGGTCCTAATGATTGTATGGACCATCCCCATGACAAAATATTTCATCCCCCCCTCCCCCAATAGTATAGGTTTTATTTTTCAATGTAAAATTAGCATTGTTAGTAGTTTTTGATCTTTTCCAATAGTGCTTGAGGAAAAAAGGAGGAGGCCCCCTTTTTTAAATAACTCTAAATTTGAAAATGAAATTCTGTTTGACAGATCTTTAGAACTAGAACTATTTACCAACTGTTACCATACCTAATATTTTAAGATAATGTAATCCAGGAAGTAATCCAGGAAGTAATCAATCAGAAAATTCACTTCAAGAGGCACAAGAATGACAAGATTAAGACATCAGAAAATTATACCCAAATAAATAGTATAAATAGTACATCATATTTGATAAACCTTTTACCAAATTTACCCTTGACAATGGAGCTCTTCACCATGTTCACTGAGTTTGCTCATTATAATAAATTGAATATAACAGTGGTACCTGTTCCTTGCACACCGGGTAACTATGTACACAAAAGATTACAATTGGGCATTATCCTTGCTGAATAGCAATGTCAGCCTGGTCTTATGTACACATAATTGTGTGCATGCACCTTGAAGTTGACACAATGATGTCATCATTTGCATACAGGTGTGCTACTTGTAAATAATCACCGATTTATATCGCCCGCGGTAGGCTCACTCAGCATGCTCAAGCAAGCGAGGGTCGAGGGCGCAGGGTCAACAAGGCCATGGTGCATAAATTAGCAGGCATTTAAATTTGAACGCTACCATGGGAAAAAGACCCGGGGGAAAAGAGAGCCTGTCTGTTTGTGATATAATTATTTGACAGAAATCCAAGAGCAGATGGGAAATAAATTTTATGCGCTGACAAAGTGCAGGAATCCGATCTGTCATCAATGAGCGAGCTAACTGAAAAAACTGACGTGGGAAAATGATTTATCTAATTATATTAATTACGAAACCATGCAACATCCTACAAATTTATGCATTTTTGCAATAAATTTTTATATTTTTTAAAAATACAATTTTAATTACCAAATGATTTATATTTTCGGAAGTCTACTAACATGCATAAACTGGCGACAAGAACGGGCAAAATTTAGAAAATGCAATCGTAGCTAGCCTACGGTAGCTATATTTTGGTGTTTCAAAATGAATTGATTTTTTTTTAAAATCATGAGATGACAGTTTTAAAAATGCTTTTTTATTTTCGCTACAACTACGACCGAGCCCAAGATACGTGTGGATATTTATATTCTCACACAATTGCACGAAATGTAACATATTTTACTTGCAATAAATATCAATATTTTAAGAACATTTCGCGATGGTTTTATCGTCGTCGATCGTCATACATGCACACTCAAACATGCAAATGTTTAATACAAAATAATTTTTTTCCTCTTATTTTTATTCTAATCTACCTCACTTCTACCATTAGTAACAAGCATCAAATCACTTATTACAGTAGATATAACAATACTAATATAAATAATTTCAACAAAAACTCCGAGAATTATACGGATGCCACAAAACATGACATCTAGTTTTTAAAGAAAAAACACAACAAAAGGTTTCCGAATTCTATACCTGTTCCGATATCTGCAACCAATGTTACCGTCGAAATCAGCACGAATAGGGCGTCAAAATGGTTAAATGTGCTCTTCCTGTAGAAGAAATGTCTCTCGCACTCCTTGCAAGGAGGCATAATTTCCTCAAATTCTTCATCTTCAATGATATCTTCCGGGTCTTCCGCACATACAGTGTCGTACAAGCCCGCATCCATTTTGTCCATGTTGATGTTTTCATTATTTCGCGGTGAGATTTTGAATTTTCAGCATGCGCCGTCTTATCAGTTACGCAAACTTTGACCTCATAATATCCCGTGTATTGGATGAGATTGTTTGTGTGACCTTGGGTTGGTGCATCAAGTGAAAGCAGCTGAGTACCAACCAAAGTTAAATATCGTGTTGAGTGGATAACAGGGTGTCGCGTGCGGTCGCGTGGCAGATGTTGGGCCGACTTGGCCGTTTTGAATATTGAACAAAGAATTGAAATGGGAACAAAGGCTATGCATATAAAGTGCATCATGGAGTAAAGTCAAATTTTATCGGAAATTCAAAAGTTCTATGAATATGTATGCATAAGTGCTGGCACATGACTCAGACTGTATCAACTGATGGTTTTTTTTTTGCTTCATCATCTTTTTAATTAAATATTTAATTAGGCCCAGTGCAGTGGAGGATTGGATCATGATGTTTGCTACTTTTTTTCTTTTTTTTTTATTTATTTAATTTTTTTTTAATTAGGCATTCATAAACAATTTTTTATTTTTTTAGATAAACACGTTCTCCCTTTTCATACCAAATATTGAGTTTAATTAATTAATATTTAAATTAAATAATTAAATACGGTACGTGTAGTTTTTAAAGAAACAAAATTATAGGCCTGCCTGTAGGCCTATTAATAGATCGGTCCATAAAAAATTATCTGCCGGGATACATTTGCCAAATATATACAAACTTTGTCTATTTTTGGAATCTGCAATATAATTTGATATCAATTTTAGCCAAATATTTATAACGGTCGATTATATCTGTATTATTATGATTCGAAAACTGTCATTCATTCACATGGTGTAATTATGTAGAGATATGTGTATTACTGGCGTGTTGCAGCTGTTTGTTAAACAAATCCCCTGTGAAATCCCCAAATGATGTAGAAAACATACATGCGCACATGCCGTAACTGTTTTGAAAAGATAAAATTCGAAATGATGAGGAAAACACACAGAAATTCGATCGAATCGGGGGCGGGGCTGAGCATGGGCCCCATCTCCGGGGTCCATCTGCACTATTTAGGACCTTCACACTGATTTTTTTCATCTGAATTCTTCGAAAATATTTTAAAGTGTTTAAAAAGAACTTTTATTTTGTTTATTTCTCTGAAATTCATACTCGACGGAAATCGGAATATTAAAAAACACGCTGGAATCTACCCCTTTTGAACTTGTTCCATGCAGGAAAAACAGCATATCAATATTAATTATTATTTGTATAAAGCGCTCTTTTTTAAAAGTCATAGTTCATTGAATTTACAAAACAGGCGAAAATAGTAACTTTTTGCACAAGATTTGCAATTTAAAGAGAATTGCTCATTCTAGTGACTCTAGTGTACTTTTTCAGTTAGTTAATAACACAAAATTTGAAAAACATTGTAAGGAACACTTGAAGTTTTGACTTGGATAGGTAGTTTTCAACAGATTTTCCACATTCGCCTTGCTATAGGCCCTAACATTGAATTGTGTTATATGTTGACCTAGTGACGAAAAGTGTTTTTCAGGAGGATGTGTTCGCTTTCGTTTGACATTAAAAAAAATTATGATTGGATGAAGGGAACACTTCAGGTTTCGGCATAAACCAATAAACCCCCCACTTTTGAGGCAAAACCCCCAAAATTACGTAAATGTCCACTTTTTGCGCAAAATTTGTCGATTTTGCCCCCCCCCCTAAAATTTACTTTGTGCCGCCACTGCCAATAGGGGTTGCAGGCCCTGCGGCTCCGGAACCCCTGGTGGGGGGGGGGGGGGCACTTGACACAAATGACCACACAGGTATATGTTCCCAGGAAAGACACCCCACCCCTGTTTGGATTTCGCAGCTCCGAAAGACCATATATTGAGCTCCGAAAGACCCTTGATTTGGATGACCCATTTGCTCATTACCCATATTTCTGGATTTTTTTCAGGGATTTTCAACCGGGGGGGGGCACTCAACTGAAATTTTGGTAGGGGTGTGCGGAGCGGAGCGCCGGACCGCGGACTTTGGGAACTAAGAACTCATTTTGGGCAAAATAGGGGCTTGATGAACTGAAATTTCAACATTTTTGATGGGTCTTGTGAACTAAATTTGGGCCAAATTATAGGCTTTGGAGCTAAAAAAATTCCAAAATGTTCCAAATTTCGGCTAAAGAACTAAAATTGTCAGAGTTTAAGGTTCAGAACTGGAGGGAGCATGATCCAAATGTGGGTCTATAAAGAACTGCCGGAGTGCCTGAAAAAGGGACCCTTGACCGCCGCACATATATACACATACCACATTTTAATACATGTGAGTGCCCCCTCCGGGATTTTCAACCAGAAAGCCAAGAAAGACCCTTGATTTTGACTGTTCGCAACTCCAAAAGTGCCCATTTTACTTGTTCGCAGCTCCAAAAGTTACCGGTACGCCGTCAGCTCCCATTCCGGGGGAATGATACCCACCAAATATTTTGATGTGCCCCCCCCCCGGGGGGTCCACACCCAGGGAATACCGGGACTCGACACGGTGGCGCGGACGAGGATGTGCGCGCACAGCAGTTCGAAAGGGGGGGGGTCTTTCTGTGAGACTAATGGGGAACTTGAATCTTACCAAAAAGGGTGGTCTTCTTTCCGTGAGACTGGTAAAATAGAAACTTAAAATTTTGGGTCAAAATATAAAAGTTGATAGTACACAATTGTCAAAAATTATCATTTTTTACAAAATCCCCGTCACCAATTTTAGTGAGTGGAATCCCGTGGTGGCACTTAACACAAATGCCGACCATACGGGTATGCTACCCCGGAAAGACACCCCCCCCCACACACACACACACTTTTTGGATTTCGCAGCTCCGAAAGACCCCCTATATTTGAACAAAATAGAGCTCCAAAAGACCCTTGATTTTGATAAGTTCAGCTCTAAAAGACCCCAAAATTGCTCATTCATATATTTCTAGTTTGGGCGATTTGCAACCAAAAGAAAGGACCATGGATTTTGACTGTTTGTCGGTGCGCAGCTCCAAAAGTCCCCATTTTACTAGATTGCACCCCGATCGTATAGCTCACCAAAAGACCCACCACCTCAAAATTCCGGGGAACAGGATAAGAGCCTACCCACCAAAATTTTTTGATGTGCCCCCACCCCCCGGAGTGGAATACTCTAATGGAACTTGATTAAGATAAAAATTCCCTTTAAAAGGAAGGCCAGCCTCAATGCAGAAGAGGTCTTGTAAATAGTTTGGGTCACCGTGAAAGGCATTTTTAGGATCACGCTTACATCCATGTTACATGACAGTTCACCAAACCATCAATGGTGAGAACATGCACACTGAAACAGCAAAAATATTAACTCCTATAACTCCTGTCAACTCTTTAATTCATTACTCCAAATTGTTCTGTATTTTTGTCTTTACTGCTTTTTACCCATGCTTATTATTAAAATCAAGAAATACACTGCAGTTGTTAGTTAATTCGCTATGTTAATTCAACTTACATGCACATTTTATTTTAAAATAATTTTATATTATTTCGCAATGTATAGTTTATTATAAAGTAGATAGTGGCAAGCACATGATAAAGGACTGATCATTCACTACAATCTTCACTTTGTATTTTTTGAATGTGTTGTTTGTTAGTCCGAAACTCCTGCAAAGCTATGGATATGGCATCTTACCGGTACCTACTCCATTCTGTAATAGTCTGCATTGTGTGTTTTCTCAGTCTTCAATCATTTTGTTGAATGTAATTTTATGAATCAAATAAAAAAGATAGAAATTGGCCTCACTTTAGTTATGTGTCATTTTACAGTATTTATAATTTATAAAGTAAGACAATAATTTATTTATTTTCTAAAAGTGCATGTCAAAATATGGGATATATTGTTCAATATTATAGCTAGCCCTAAAAACTTTATTTTCAATCGGATTTTCCCGTTGAAAAGACAAAACTGATGTTAAAGATAGCAATAATATCATCAATAACATTTTGAGTCAATTTTATCCATAAAACGATATAGATAATTACTTTGACTTCAATGTGGTCCATATAATGAAGATTTTGATTCTACAACATTATTAGATTTGTTATCAACATATCAATTATGCACTCACAGGCAACCAAACATCATGCTATGCTCAGTAGTCCACTGATATGACCTCAGGATCATTCCCCGCTTTGACCATGTCATTTTTTGATATGCTGATTGCTGAACAAGTTTATGTTTATATGTGTAGGCCTAACCTATGATAACTTTTTAAGTCATAATTAATTCAAACATAACTTTGGCAATACTCAATCGTTTTCGTTCGTTGAAACGGCAAAACATACTTTCTTTTCCTTGCAAATCGAATTAGCAGACATCAAAAACATTTCCACCACGAGAAGTAAAAAAAATAATTCATACCAATAGAAGAAAGCTAATCTTTAGTGTACACAAACCCCATCTCAGAATTAGGTACCAGCCCTATGGGCTGGCGAAAAAATGAAGCAATGGTTGTCCTATACATCGTGTTTTGGTCCAAAATAGGGTAAAACTGCAAAACAAATTTCACCTTCATTTGAGGCTATAAAAGGTATTTATTTTTTTGAAAGTATGGGTCGGGTCCTGACTCCTGATACTCGAAGCTAGTAT
Organism: Amphiura filiformis; assembly: GCF_039555335.1. Classification (NCBI taxonomy): domain Eukaryota; kingdom Metazoa; phylum Echinodermata; class Ophiuroidea; order Amphilepidida; family Amphiuridae; genus Amphiura; species Amphiura filiformis. The sequence goes on along the minus strand of NC_092639.1, from coordinate 25,892,568 downwards.
CACAGACTAGTCTTTGTCAAAGACGACTCACGATCCTTGCCGAGGGGGGGAGCGGCGAAGCCGCGACAGCTCGCCGCGAAGCGGCGAGAGCGCAAAGCGGCGACCGGTGGGAAACCAACTCAATTTTTACCATGCTGTACTCCTACATATGTTGGTAGCTCGTGGGTAGTAATCAGTTTCCCAGTCTGTAACACAGACTAATCACAGACAGGAAAAAATTCTGAACTTTATTGAGGGCGCTATTACCCAAGTTTTCAATTTCAGGCCAAAACCAAGCAGTTTACTGGTTTAGTTTCCCAAAAAAACATAAGGGAGTGTAAATATTGTTATAATACAATAAATGTCATACAATAGCTGCCAACAAATAAGACATTATTTAAAAAAAAAAATGTATGTAGGCCTATCCTATATCGGATCACCAACGGCTTTGCACCCAAAATGAAAGTTTACTGCGTCAAATAAAAAATGCAAGTAGCCTAAAGTTTAATAATGAACCAAGCATGATTATGATAAGAAATAATAAAACAATTAATGGTAAATGATAAAATTCTAAAATGGAAAGAATAAAAATTACACACGCAGTTTTGTTACCATTTGCTATTGGTATTATTAGTATAAATTAGACAAATTTCAAATGAAATCCTGATGTAAGTACTTAGGGCCTATCTAATAAGCCTATCAAGCCAATTATGCTAAAACTATTAAATGCTAATGAATTAAGGCTCTAGGCACGGGCGGATGTAATTAGAGAAGGATCATCGATCGACAAAACAGTCATTAGAAACAACAGTGAGGAAAATAATAATTGCATAAATTATAGTAAAAAAATAGCGACATTTAAAAGTAACACAAAGAATGCTCATGAAGATTAAAACACAAGTTTAAAAAAAATTATTTCTCTTAGTTCATGCTTTGATTATACACTCAATAATTTAGTTTTGTAACTTAAGCGTTTGTTTTGAGATGAACAAAATGAAACATTTATTAATTTTTTAGTGCCATTTTCGTTGGCAAAAAAAGTATTTATGTAATTATGTACAAAGACCTGCAAACCCTGGCTCTATAAGCTCTAGTTTTTTCTGTGGAAATGAAAATGCAAAAACAAAGCAAACTTTCATTGGCCAAAATGTGCCAATTGATTAATATTTTTTGTTTGTTTTAATATTATTTTGTACGTTTAAAGCCATATTATAACATTTTCATACATAGATTAGCTATTCTTTGCCATAAAATGTTAGGTTTTATTGTCAGATATATCCCCTTTTAGTTTTGAGCCGAACAACCACGGCAAAGCAAAGAAAATTGGAATTTACTAGCAGCGCATATGTCGCCAATACGTACCACTCCTTCGATCATGTTATGGTACGACCCTTTGTTGTGTAGATCACCGTCCCATGCACACGCCGTGTGCGTACTGTGTGTTATGAACATCGTGTATGCGTTCGACTATTGTCTGTCCAAATAACTTAGACACCCGGTTTTTAGGATATATTTCGAAAAGTTTTTACTTTGGCAAAAAGTTATGAAAGATAAGTTGCTAAACACGGTCAGACCTAACAGAAATTATTAGTAAAGCGATGAAAAAATATTCTTCCTTGTCTACTTTTATTCAATTTTGACCGATTTACAGCAAGATATCTGGGTCCAGCCGAATATTCCTAATGACTTGAAACTTTTGATGGGATAATCTATTTACAGTAAGGGGTGTTTGAACATTGTAATCATGCATATTGATCAGTGATGCCACCCTTTTTTCTTTGATCCTTTTTCTAATTCACAATAATGGCGGTCTACTCAAATGTATTCAACAAAAGCATGTTTGCAATCTACCGCGTACCGCGAGAGGTCGTCTCACACGCATAACAAATACACTACGATCAAATAGGTTGATGACAATATTTGATTGAATGGACTGCACTGTGCCATGATTTCACCGGTTTTGTTTGGAGCCAATCAATAATTTCAGTTGGTGCATTATAACAAATGATAGGGCAAGTTACTATGCGTCTGGAGTGTATTGTGAATTATACTCGTCACCAATAACATCAGAACATTCATAGGGCATACAATTAATTTGTATTTTCTTGGAATTGGGTCAAGCCAAAAGCATGCACAGAACAAGATTCAAATACCGCGCCGAATTGTTGTAATTGGTTGAGGGACAGCTGGGATCACTGAGTTTTAACTACACTAAGAATAAATATGCCAATTAAACGCTGTCTGCATTTTATGAACTGAATTATATTTTTCATTTTTATAAAATGTTTTTGGTGAGGAGTATAATTAATTTACTATTCATCCATTCACTATCCAAAATCACAATACCTACAAATTTGTATAATGAGACCTTCCAAAATAGTGGTACCCAACTTCTACCGGATTATTTTTAAAGTGTTGAGAAAAACCTTCCAATTTCAATAGAATTTCTGGTAAACTCTCACTCAATGCTTTGGAAACACAAAAATCCCGTTAGGTCTCAGCGAATGTTAACACTTTTCTTTCATGACTTTCTTTGAAAGTGGATATTTTTTCAAATAAGTAACAAACACTGGGTGTCTAAGTTAATTGGACAGACAATAATAATTTCATCGTAATAAAACGCTGATTCCGGCGTTTTATTCAATATCTCGGATTTTGACAAAACTACACCACCTAGAGTCTTGATTTTTGCAGGGTATATTGGTTTAATAAAGTACAATATAATCGTGTAAAAAATGAATTTAAAAAAATCAGTGAGGGCGTCCTCCTCAGCAAATGTTATAATATGGCTTTAGCGGAAAATGACAAGTTGATTTTAACAAAACCCAGCTCAGGCATCATTCATTATGAGTAGTAAATTGGTTGGATGTTGAAAAATTTTTCTGAAAACATTTTTGCTTAGCCGAATGTCTTTTCACATGCTTTCAATTGTTCAAACCGTCGAAATGGGTTTTTTAAATTAATTTATGGAGGGGAGTTATTTTTTTTATATCATGGACTATACACACGTCCCCCAGGAATGTACATACCTCAACTTTATAAGTATTAGGTGTAAGTATTATGCCATAATAAAAATCCTTGCAAAAAGATATAGTTTTAATTTAAAAGTCGATGTGGCATAGCGTGGGTCATCATATTGGGGGCGAGGGGGGTCTGATTGGGGGCACATGCCATTTTTTGGGCAATTTTCCAATGGGATTTTTTTAATTTTGCAATCGATTGGGGATGGAGGGCATTGCTTAAAGCGCGCTTACAAATTCATATGACTTGAGGCTATGTAATGGGGTGAGTGGGTGCCAAATTTTCACCCAATATTTCAAAATTTTGTCACCCCATTTTGCTCAGATTAGTAAGTAAAGTAAGCATTTTTAGACCTTTACCTTCAATATATTGGGCTGGTTTTCTTCTTACGATATTTTATTTTCAGAAAAAAATTATTTTGAATGTGTCTACCTGCATCAAATTTGACAACAGATTTTGACAAAGCATTGCGTAACCTTAAAATTGATTAAAACATGGTAATGAACTCATATATATGTAATTATAAATTATTGCTTTTTCTTTCTTTTTTTGCCCCATGAATGTGTGCCAAAAATCGCTTTCCCCCCTCTCAGCTTGCCAAAATTGCTGCCCCCCCCCTCCAATTTTACCCTCCCTCATAATTATTGCACAACCCCTTGGCTTAATATTTGAAAGAAAATCCCTGTACATGACTTATTGCGTTTTCGATCACCCTGTATAAATAAAATCAATCAATCAACAGACGTCTGGCAACACCGACGGAAGTCCACATCACACAACAAGATGGCGGACAGCAGCACGGAGGCAGAATCTGTGGTCGCAAATTTAAACGTAACTTTGAACGAAACAGCTGGTAATGTCACTGCTAAAATTCCAGCCACTGCTGAGGGAATGGCCATCGCTTATGGTAGCCTGGTCATCATGGCTTTGTTACCGATATTTTTCGGAGCATTTCGGTCCGTAAGATACCATAAAGAACAGAAGGTAAGAAAATGCAAAATTGCATGAATTGCATTTGCGTACGTACACAACACATGAACATGCCATATGCTGCAATCCGTTTTCTGTTTGTAAATTGTCTTCAGACACTTAACTTCGAAGTGCTTGTTGTAGCATGTAATAAAATTGTAGAATGTCTGTGTCTATGTCTGGTGGTGAAAGAATAACATTGTTGATAGAAATTAGATAAATTTGAACAGAACATTTATTTATTTTTTAATCTGCTATTTTTTTATAAAAAAGTTAAATCCCAAAATAAATTTAAAATTATTATTTTAATTCAATTTAATTTAATTAAAATAAAAGGCATACTGTTTTTCTTCAATTAAATGCCTCCTGGTCCCCACCAGTACCACACATGGTCGATTAAGGGGGTACTACACCCCTGGCCAGAATGTATGCCTATTTTTTGCATTTTAAAAATTATAGCGCATTGGGGACAAGTAAGATATGTATATATTATAGGGGCAAGGACTACAACTACTGCACTATAAATTTTATTTCAGCACAGACAACTAGTTCACCACGTAAACTTGTATGGCTCAAAATTCGGACCGCTCGCCATTAAGTTTACTACTTTCTGTGTTTTGAAATTTGTTGACGTTTTAATGATCCCCGATTTCCGGTCGATTATTTTAGCTGTGTCATGTCACGTGCATGACGCTAGTGGGTACCAGCCAAACTTCAGAAAAAAAAATCACGATCGCCGATAACGATGTGATATGGGACTTACACAGGATTACACAGAGATATTTCTTGCCAAAATTGGACCATTTCTAGGTAGCTTGGCCCTACTTTGTCTGCGTTATATGAGAAAGGACAGTCTTAAGTAAGTAAATGTGCAACGCTTATGATGTTTTGATGTTTTGGGAGACTGGGAGGGATCAGAACAAAAAATGATGGAGCCTATTCTTGATTGTGTAATATTCCTTCAACCAGCTACCGTGCGGTAACAGTCTTATACGATGGACAGATAGTATCAGTTTGTGAATGAGGACATCGTATAAGGGCGCGTTCTCACTATGCCTGTTTGATACCAGGACGTGGACTCGATCCTACATCGAGGCCACTTCCAAGCATAGTGAGAACGCGAAATAAGTGGTTTCGATCCTACATCCAGGATGTAGCATCGAGACAACCTCATTGAGGTAGTCTCATTACCTAGGACGTGGTATCAAACAGCATAGTGAGAAGCGTTTACAAGTGGACTCGATCCACTTATACCGAAATGTTGTATGCATAACCTTGATGGCCGTCGTTGTACTATAGGCCTATACAATATACATGTCTACATTATATAATTTTCCATGATAAAATTTAAACATGCATTTTCAACTTAAAAATTCGTAGCTGGTATTATAGTACAAATTTGCTTTATTTCATGTAATTTACAATATCTATTTTTTATGCGGAAAAGTCGAGGGGAAAGTGGATATACACGGACGTTCGTTCGTTCGAGATGCTTGCCGTAGTTTGATGCGCAGCATGCTTCTCGTGCAAGGTGAAAACAACGGCATCGCGGCCAGATACAGATTTTATCCAGTTTCAGAATTAAACAAAAGCGACATTGGGCTTTACAGTATAATACAAAAGGATATTCAGATGTAATATTCGTTTTTGAGGTGTATATTTTGCTAGACTGAGTTAAAATTACCAATCAAAAATAGTAGAGGTTGTGTTGCGTGTGAATCGGCGTACTTAATCAGAAATAACAACCCGATGTATTTCTCTCAGGGGGCCTGGAAATAAAACATGATCTTTCCAAATTGATAGTCTATAGTAAAGTTTTAGTAATAGATTTGTGCTGTGAGTTCGGCTGAAAACATGCATTGGAACAGAATTCGTGACATCATGGTCATGCATTGAAGCGCTTGATATTATAACATCCGGGTAAGTGGAGTCGATCCTACATCAGCATTTTGGTGTTAGTGAGAACGCGAAATCAATGTGGACTGAGTCCACTTGTATGTGGACTCGGACCTAGGTACAAGACCCCATGTCTGTAGTGAGAACACGACCTAAGTTCCTTGTACTAACAGACAACAGTTGTGGGGTTACAGTCAAAAATGAGGGAAACCCAATATTTGATCAATAAATCAATAACTACTTGCTTTGAGTTGCTGAATTTTCAGTACAGTATTTATAGTCCTTGCCCCTATAATATACATATCTTACTTGTCACCAATGTGCTATAATTTTTGAGAAAAATGCAAAAATAGGCATAAAATTGGCATGGGGTGTAAAGTTGTTTTCTTTAAACTTCTGTGGTAGTGCCTGTGCGTATCGCGTACACGCGCGTAAACACAAAAGCAATAAACAATCACGCTGATTGGCTGATCAATGCACTTGACAACAAGCCGGCTGACCCATTGGTCTTCGGCGCGGCGCGTAGTAGGCGACCTTGTCACTTAAACGCGATCGCAATTCACCAGCGCGTACCCGGACCACGGAAGTTTAAAGAAAACAACTTTAGTACCCCCTTAAATGGCGCCAATAATCGGTGAACATCTGGTCGGAAACCCAGAATTCTGGAAGTGAACTAGAAGTCAGCATTCCCAAGTTCATAGTTCGTCATTCAGGGCCTAGATTTCGTCTTGGTTTGCGAGAATCAAAATCCATCATAGTCACTGCACTTACTGTCGATACAATGAATGAGAGAAATTGATTCTCGCAACCGAATCTTACGAGAATCGTACTGTGATTCTCGTCGAAATCTAGGCCCTGTCATTTCAGTGTGAGTTTTAAGCTTACCTAACAATTATAACGGGAATTATCCTTCTAAAAATGACCTCTAAAATTTACTGAAAATGCGGGGGCGACTATTCGAGGAAATACGGTACGGTACCGGTAACTGTCTGAGTCCAATGACTAGATCTAGCACTGACTACCAACATGTTGTGGCCTGGTAACCTGGATAAAATTTAATTCAATCGATCGTCCAATCCTAGTTCACCTGAGTGATCATGTGGTTTGCCGAATGAATGGAATCGGTGTCGGAACAAGGATTGTTACTTGTAAACATGTGTATGATCTATTGATAATTAGTTAGGGATCGTTTTATTTTAACCTCTGGCATGAGAGATTGAGAATGTGGGTTAAAGATAAGCCACTCTGTGTTCTCATTTTGCAACTAAAATAGGCTACGGTACTCATAAAGCTTAAATTTGTGGGCCAGGATGCTGGCCATCCATGTGTAATTGAAAGATGGCGGATATACCAAGCACCCTCACTACATTCGGGTCTGTGAGGGTGCTTGACCAGGCATAGTCAAGCATGTGGATAGGAACTTGTGCAAAATAATATGCACTGGATGGTAAGCAGTGTATGTAATAGATAAATAGATCTGCAAAACATTACTCATTATTACTGTTTTCAGGAAATGGACATCTATTCCCCTTGCCCTTGATTTATATTATTGATGTTCTTGTTTTGTACCTGGTCAGTGATAGTTGTATTTTGTGTGTGTATGCAATTTGTTACCCAAGTTTAAAAAAAGTACATAACATGCTACAGATACTGTACTTAGTAGTGCCTACTTACCGCACCCGGTACTTTTTTGTGTGGACTAGGCCTGGCATTTTCGGGTAATTTTGTACCCGGGTACCCGCCGGAATTTTCGGGCGGGTAACCGGGTACCTGAAATGCAACAAAAAAAAATTTTTTTTTTTTTTTTTTTAAGTTTTTATTTTTTCGGTTTTGTAGTGTCTCTGGACCTAGACCTAAATGCCAGGATCATTCATGGTTGACCTAAAAAAAAAAAAAAAAAAAAAAAAATTCAAGATATTATGTTATTTTTTATATGAAAATTGATAATTTGTATTCATGTCATAGTCTATTAATGATTTCAAAATGTATTGAATTTGAATGCATTTTGAAATCATTAATAGACTACGACATGAATACAAATTATCAATTTTCATATTAAAAATAACAAAATATCTTGAAATTTTTTTTTTTTTTAGGTCAACCATGAATGATCCTAGCATTTAGGTCTAGGTCCAGGGACACTACAAAACCGAAAAAATAAAAACTTAAAAAAAAAATTTAAAAAATTTTTATTTTTATTTTTTATTTTTATTTTTTTATTTGGTACCGGGAGGGTATTTCCTACCGGGTAATGTAATCTCGGCGGGTACCCGTTTACCCGACCGAAAATGCCAGCCTTAGTGTGGACCAGGACTTATTGTGATTTCATTGCATGATTCTGTTCCCTCTTGTTTAATATGAAGTTGTGGGATGCGTATGTCTATGAATGCCCCATAGAGGATAACACAGTATACCACCAGCATCAATATGATCTAGTACTAGTAAGTGAATGATGGTGTGCCTGATTAGAGCTCATTAGATTCATCTCAAATTGTGCTGGCTCTGGCTGCCTTTCTCCAACTTATTGCTCTGTGTTTTGATCGGAAATAGTTATTTAGTTTCTATAATGGGCTATTTTGGATTATGGAGTACAATGTAAGTGAAAAGAGGGTCAATGTAGCATTGCGTAGTGTAGTCCCGAGACATGTTTCACTGGCATAAATTGTTCTGAAAACATTCTTCCAGCTAATAATATCATATACTGTGAGCAAACCTATATAGTGGTAGGTTTCAGTTCTTTTTAGTAATCTTTGTTTTAACTGTTTTTAGCTAAGAAACAGTTGCACCTTAAAAGTGTCTGTGTTCTAATTATTTTAACTCAAAGTGTCTCTAACCTAATCACAGCACAACTCAAGTCCTGATCCTGCTGGGCTCTCCTAATCCTTACAATACAAATCTCAACACTCAAATCCTAAAGTCTTTAACCCTAAAATAATGATATGAAGACATTCTGTATGGTTCTTGCTGCCTTTTCATATCTGTTGGAGAAAGACAAGTCAACTATCCACACCGTCGTACCCATAATTACCGGAAACGTTCGCCTAATGGCGCACCTGTGCTCCTTTGCCCTGGGGTAAATTTTATGTACAAATAAAGAGCTCCCTCCTCTAAAAATCCCAACAAGAATTAATTATAAGGGCATGTGCCCTTGTTTACTGGTCGGATTTTTATGAGAGGGCACTTTTAGTTTGTGTCTAAAATTCCAGTTATGTCAAGGGAGCCTATTAGGCGAACGTTTGCGGTATACACGTACTAACCCAATAACCCATGATTACAATTTTTCTATTATAAAAATGCTGCAATTTTAGCTGTGTTGAACTCTGAGATGTTTAGTTCTAAAATGATATGTTGTAAAATCTAGCTCTTCTTTGTAGATGTAGCTCTTGTCCAGAGCATTGGATTAGTTTCAGAAAGTTCTTAAAATATACCATTTGAGGTTGATGGAGTGTTATCATAGCTTTGCTGGCACTGCTGAGGAAACCCAACTCAGTGTAGGTTATAAAATAAATGCAGCTGGTCTTAGATATTTTTTAAATATATAAATCGCACAATCAATTTGATATTATAAAATCCTTTACTCTTCACTTTCTTCACCTCATTTGTGGCGCATCAGACTACATGAAGTGGTATGAGGTTGGGTGCAACTTACAAAACATTTTACATCCTGAATGTTGGGTTTTTTTCATATCATTGGGACAAAGAATTCAAGAACATCAAGTGAAATTACTTAATACAAATGAGGGTACTGCTGGATTCTCCACTTTCCCATTTGACTAACATGCCCAGAAGAGGATAATAAGAACTTTTTGGGTAGAATCGCACATATCAATACACTTCCTTTTCAGCCATTGTTTGTTGTGTTGTGAAGTACTTTTCAAAGTGTGGCATTTAAAAATGATAAATTTCATGCATATTGCATTTAACGGTCATTGCATGTCAAAGCTAATTCACAAAGCCACAGTAAAATCTGCATGTTTGTTTGCAGTGTTTCACGGTCTGATTTAAACCTACACAATTGTATTTAACACTACTAACAGTGCAACACCATATGATCATAATCTCATTGAATTTATTTCAATAAAATTGCAATTTTTGATCTGCTAAATAATGAATGTTTTAAAAGTCTTTTGGAATTATTATTAGCAGAGAGCTGGAGAAAGTTTTTGTTTATTTTATTTAAAATCTTATTTAAAATCTTAAATTATGAAATGATACTAGTGACCACCATTAAAAAACAAAACTTGACTCAAATGGGGTTAATGGAGTCAACACCTTTTATTTCTTTCATGCACATGACCTAGTTCTTTTCGTTTGATGAACAGGGCGCATGCATTGGCAAAGGGACTTTGATCAGAAATGTATTAAGTTCTATACCAATACCATATTTCCTCAAATAGTCGCCCCCTCAAATAAACGCCCCCTTCAAATAAACGCCCTCACCACTTGTTTCAACCAAGATGTTTCAAAAATGCTGATATTTCCATGCTATCTTGTGTAGTAAGCTTACGAAGTTGCTCACATGGTGGATAATAGCGTTGATAATCGGCGAAAATCTGGTCGGAAACCTGGAAGTGAACCAGAAGTCAGTATTTCTAGTTCATAGTTCATCATTTCAGCGTGAGTTTTAAGCTTACCTGATGATTTTAACAGGAATTATCGTTCTAAAAATTACCTCTAATAAATGTGCCCCGTTTGGAAAGTGCAACGCCCCCGGGGTGTTTATTCGAGGGAATATGGTACTCTCACTCTATGCAAGAAGCAGTATCAGAAATGATCATATTTTTCAAACACAACCCAAGAGAAACCAGGATCCATTGACAATGATATGTTATTGTTTGCATTTATCACAGGAGAATGGCGAGACCCCGGAGATTATGTCAGATAGAGATGCAGCTATGTTTCCATTGATTGCAAGTGCAACATTATTTGGTATCTATATTGTGTTCCAGGTAAGAAAACATGTCAGTTCTAAAAAAGTTAATGTTATTTTACTTGTAGGGCTGCTCCATCTTAACCTTGAGTAACTACAAAACACTACAAACAACTTTACTGCGTGTGCGCATCCCAGGAGAGGTGATGACGCAATCACCCTACATGTAACTAGCGTAAGACCCGTGGCTAAGTGTCGGCGGCTTAGTGCTTGGCATGCAAGGGGTCTCGGGTTCGAATCCCACCTTGAGCAAACAGCATCTTTGTTTGTTTTCTCTCTTTATTTCTCCCTTCTTTCCCTTCCAGTAGCCAAAAAGCCCCCCAGGAGTTAAGGTTAATGGTGATTAAAACTTCTGATTTACTCTGATTTAAACATGTTTTTATGAAAAGATACAATTTTCCTTTTAACAATGTGGTTTCATAACGGATTATGTGGTAGACTTTGTGCAACGATCTTTTTGATTGTGGTTCAGGAATCAAAGGTGAATAGGTGATCCAATGGACAAATCATTGTCGGTGCAATTTTTTAATTGACAAGGGGACACTTTTCTCACAAAACTGGCCCCTAGATAGTGAACCAAAATATCAAATTACAAGCAAATAGTGCTTATTTAACTCATCCAGCACATCTTTATTTTTATTGGCCCCTTGGTAATTGGAAATGGCCCCTGGTTCTTCCAAATCTTGGTGAACCAGGGGCCACTTTTTTGCCAAAGTGGCCCCTGGTTCAAGCTCTCTTATTTTCACCCTTGCTGAGCAGTTATTCTGTACAGAGAGTGAAACTCTCCAAAATGCCAATCCAGATTTAACAGTAACAGGTACCAGTAATGTTCTGTTTAAAAGTTGCAATTTCTGATGCCAAATGTTATGAAGCAAAGCTGTCATAAATGAAGTTGAATTGGGCTAAAAATACATTCATTGTGAAATAGTACAGATCTGGATAGAAATGAATTGTTGGACTATTTTTTTTTTATTTCAGATTTTTTCCAAAGAGTACATCAATCTACTCCTGACTGTATATTTCTTCTTTCTTGGTGTACTGGCTCTAGCTCATATACTAAGGTAAGTACTTTAAAGGAAGGCGTAAAGGAATACATCTCAAACCTACATCAGCATAACATGATAATAATATTTATTTGAATTACTTGCAATACAAAAGTAACAAAATAACAGAACATTTGACTTTACATTTCTTAAACATGACAAAAGCAAGTAATTCAGGATGAGTGAATGGGCTAAAAGTCCAAACACATAAGTGCCCACTCATCCTGCACATGAATAAATAGTTAAAACTCAAAAGTACATAAAATAGCAACAGAAAAAAAAAAGATTTACATTCAGACAACAAGATTATTAACATGATGCAATTCAGAGGGAATTCCATTCCAAAGACGTGGGAGGGAAACAAACATAGAATTAAAGAACGATGAAGATTTGGCAGTTTGGTGCAACAGCCTAGAATTATCTAAAACACTTCTTTGAACCAGAGAACTAAAAGAAGCAGGCCCAATCTCATTGATTATTTTAAATCCGAAGACTAATCGTTAACACTTGTAAACATCCTCAAGCTTAATCAATTTAAGATCTACAAGCCTCTCAGAATATGAAGGACGATCATCAAAATCAACTTCAGGAAAATCTTTGTAGAACAAAGTATGTGTGATTTTCCTCTGGATTTTTTCCAATCTATCAATATGATTCCTTTGAAATGGAGACCAGACACAATAAACCTGCATGCCCACAATATCCTGTTCGGTTGACTCCTTTTTCAAAAGGGGTGTTGGTTCTGTTGGACAGTATCCAAAAGAAGTAGTAGTAAGCCTACAGAATCATAATTATCAAAAGAAGTTCCTTGTCAGCAGTACAAGTTGTGTTATGGGCACAGTTGTGTAGCAGTAACAAACAGGTTTTGACCTTGTTGTGAAGTTTCAAACTTCAACCAGTTGAGCCATCATCATGATGTTGTGCACTAAGGAAAAACCACAAAGGTGTATTTATTGGATGGTGGTAACTAACTGGTTTTGTGCAAGGAATGGGTAACACTCTGCAGTGAGTTGTACTGAGGATAACCGAGGACAAAGACAAAATAAACAAGTGAACAAAGTGAGGAGTCCAGCTCAAATGACAAAGGAACATAGATGGGCACTTTGGTTTGATTTTTCCGGTGTCACTTTGCCAACTTGTAATTTCATGATATTCTCTCAGCAGAAGTGAAGTGGTCATGTTTTAGTGTACTTATCGTCACTGGGCGGGAAAACCTCATATGTACTTTTGGCCCTTGAACATGGATAAAGCCTTGTAGGTGTAGACTTTATATTGAAGAGGTTGCTTCATCCATGTTCAAAGGCCAAAAGTGCATGCAGGAAACACCTTGTATTTACTTTTGGCCCTTGAAAATGGATAAAGCCTTGTAGGTATAGACTTAATATTGAATGGTTTGCTTCATCCATGTTCAAGGGCAAAAAGTACATGAGTTTTTTCCCGCCCAGTGACGATATGTACAAAGAAGAGCATGGCAAATGATTCACAGTGTCAGTTTTGTAAACAATATTTTCCCACCAAGGTTCAGTTTCACAAAAACTTGCAATCAATCTTATAATTGAATTAATATGGGATTACCGTTTACAAATCAATTGTGAGATCGATCGTAAGGCAAAGTTGTGAAATGGAACCCAAGTTAAATATACAGAGTAAGAATTTAAACAATGTCCATTTCTTATACTTAACAGTCCCATTGTGAGGAAATGCATCCCAGAAGCACTGCCAAATGAAAGCTATCACGTCATATTCACCAAGGGTTTATTAGAGAGAAAAGAAGGTACGTAAATAAATTAGTCTTGAGTAGTACTTGGCGAAAGATGTACTTTAATGTTTTTGTCACTAACAAGTTGGGCATGGCCACAAAAAATACCAGCTCATTTATGTCGCTCACACTGGTCATCTGTCAGACAGCTGGGTAAATTTGTAAGATTTACCTGCCCAACATCAAAGTTATCTTCCACTGGTGTGTTGGTGACTTAGGCCAAAAAAATAAAATAATGGTTTGTCTCAAAGCTCACGAGTGGTTTGAAAACAAATGCGAAATGCGATTTTTTTTTTTTTTTTTTTAGTTTTTTCAGAAAAATTTGGAGAAAAAAATCTGATTTTAGCGAATTTTTCCAGAAAAACTAAAAAAAAAAAAATTGGAAATAAAAAAAATTCGGCATTTCTTTTTCAAAATCTCACGAATTTACAAAATTGCTGCTATGAGCTTTGAGACAAACCTTCTTTTTTTTTTTTGGCCTTATAAGGTATATTCATGGTGTAGTAACACAAGTATACTGGTCCTGTAGATAAAGTGCAGTAGCCACTGCCCCATCAACCAACATGATACATTGTATCATGACACAGTGCATAATTACAACAACAACAAAAAGTACTAAACTATTGCATGCATTCAAAACTTCCCATATTTAATTAATAGTTTAATAAATGGATACATATGCAGTAAGATGTGGCAGAACAAAAGTAAACATACAATACTTTTTCAATGGATTACTGCAATTTGCTATATTAGAATTATGGGATTTCCACCATTTATTTAAAAATGGACAATTTCTAATGTAAGATGATCAGGGGGTATGTACTCAACTTAAGGGCAGAGTAATGGGAGAGAATATGGACCTTTTCGAGCTTCATTATTTCTGAATTGTATGTCCAAAGTATATAAAACTATACATTTTTGGAAAGGAAATGAGTCAAGGAATCCCATGGTGACGTCAGATTTATGCAAAAATCTCAAGTTTTTGAAAAAATCACAAAAATTCACCTTTTTACCCCATTTTTTTTGTGACAACTTAGAAAAAAATCCGTTCGGAGAAAAAAAGAATCAGTTAGCTTTTCGTGAAGAAGAGACATGAACTTAGGGAAGGTTTTTTATTTTTTGAAATTGCGTCTCTTTTTTGAAATATTGAAAAAAACATGTGAAAAAAGCAATTTTGTCACTCTATTAAGCTAAAAATTGCACATAATGGTGTATATTTTTGTTTAAAACAAATATTTAGAAAAAATGAGAAAACCTTCCCTAGGCTTTGATGTACTCTAAATGATAGTGCAAAAAGTTTACCTTTTGCTTGCATATTTTTCGAGTTATCTTGTCACAAAAATCGTGCAATATTGTCAAAAGTGAACTCTGAGAAATCGACGTTTTAGTAAAAAATGTCAAAATTATGCACAAAACGTCCTTATATTTTAAAACGGTACGACTTTCACGCTTGTAAAAGCTGTATCTGGTGCATGGTCTAAATATGCATCTTTTTGCACCAATAAATCTATAATGTCTGCTTTCAGTGCGCCAAAATTCAAAATAATAAAAAAATCCAAGTGGCATTTTGACTGCAAATTGTTGTTTTGTTTACACCACATTTGCTGGCGTGAACAACATACCGAATGCGCCTTGACTGCGTTGGACATACTCGCAGAGTTGCGCCGCGTCATGCTACGCGTATCGCGCGTGTAATCACAATATTTCGCATTCGCGCATTTCTGACTCATTATTTCCGCCAATTTACTAAGCTGTCTTGAGCCATGTGACTTTTTAGAGTTGAAAAGAGTGAAACAAATCAAGTAAAAATACGAGTAAATATTAGCAAGTTGTATTTTATCAGTTTCAAGTGAAAGAATACATGTTAGTGTTGATAAATATCAAGAAATCTCAAATTCGGGCGTGAACGAATGTGTCTTCCATTACTCTGGCCTTAACAAAGCTTCGTAAGTCTCAAAATTCTTACTAACTTATGACAACTGTTAAGTTCCATTTCACTAAACTGACTTACGAACTGTACCCTTTGTAAGTAATAGGGATTTACTACAGGGACCCTTCTTCAAGTTATAAAGCTTCGTAAGTCTCAAAATTCTTCGTAACTTACGACAAGTGGTAAGTTCCATTTCACTAAACTTACTTACGAACTGTACCCTTAGTAAGTAATAGGGATTTACTACAGGGACCCTTCGTCTAGTATTGGGTATTCATAACTTTTAAGTAACGGTTACTTGAGTTGTGAAGGGTTAAAAGTTTAAATGAACCCCAGATCTGTCACATTGAGTGATTGATAAACCATATCCAGGATAACAGGGAATTGAATTTAGTTCAGATGCAAAATGTGATGTATCCAAAGGCTGTCGTATATGAGTGTCCTGTAATAAATATTACAATTTATTTATTTTTTGTTTAACTTTTTAGTGTGTCCTTAGTTCTTTTTGAATAGATATTCAATTTTGAATGAATAAACTATTCATCTTTTATTTAGGAAATCTTTATTATATTTCTTTGATACTTAAGGGATCTAAAATGAGCGTTTATTGCTTTTCGACAGTATTTTTTGTGGGACATGAGAGCACCTCAAACCTATCGAATTGCATTCTGAATACGAAGCATGTCTTTCTGATATCAAATAATTTTCATTTTTTGAAAATCATAATATAATACAAATTTTATGACAAATTATAAAAAATGCTATTTTTCAAATTTTGATATATAACAGTCCTCGAAGTAAATTATATAAATCTAATGATATATTCTTAAAGTGTATGTAGCAGGGAGGAAAAGCCGACGGTCAATTGAAAATTTTTACCTTTCATATTGAAGATATGGATTTTTTCCCAAAAAGACCTAATTTTTTGGGTGTTTTGGGGAAAAAATCCATATCTTCTATACTTAAAGTCAAAATTTTCAATTGATCGTCGGCTTTTCATCCCACCTACATACACTTTAAGTATAAATCATCAGATTTATAAAGTTTACTTCAAGTACTGATAAATATCAAAATATCAATTTTTAATGATTTGCCATAAAATGTGTATTAAATTGCAATTTCAAAATTATTTGATATCAGAATGACATTCTTCGTATTCAGAATGCAATTCGATATGTCTGATGTGCTCTAATGTCCCAAAATAAATACTGTCCAAACGTTCATACCCCAGCCCTTAATAAACTATCAATATTAGTCAAATTCAACCCCCCCCCACACACACACAAACACAGCAGCGATGGCATATATTGCTTTCTGCATCTGAACTCATCTCATTGGCTGATCAATCAAAGGGCAAAAAAATTACATGAGTTTGGTATTTGTATGTTGGGCATACCCTTGTGAACAGTGCAACGGCAGTGTCTTGAATAACATACTACTTGAATGCACATAGGTCAACCAATTCTGTAAGGTAGTGATTTTTTTTTCTAGTACAAAATTGCCTATAAACTAATGGTGTTGCTCTTTTTCTCCATTTCTTTTGCAGAGTTGATGAATTATGAGTTTGATAACAAGGATCTTGTTTGTCTATCAGCTTCAGCAGTGGTGGGGGTATGGTATCTATGGAAAAAGGTACACAAATATTATCAGTTTGGTATTAAGGGATGGGGTATGAACGTTTGGACAGTATTTATTGTGGGACATTAGAGCACATCAGACATCGAATTGCATTCTGAATACGAAGAATGTCCTTCTGATATCAAATAATTTTGATTTTTTGAAATTCGCAATGTAATACACATTTTATAGCAAATGATTAAAAATTGATATTTTTGATATTTAACAGTACTCGAAGTAAACTTTATAAATCTGATGATTTATATTTAAAGTGTATGTAGGTGGGATGAAAAGCCGACGATCAATTGAAAATGTTGACCTTTTCGTATTGAAGATGTGGATTTTTTCCCAAAACACCAACAAAAAATTAGGTCTTTGGGGAAAAAATCCATATCTTCAATATGAAAGGTCAAAATTTTCAATTGATCGTCGGCTTTTTCCTCCCAGCTACATACACTTTAAGAATATATCATTAGATTTATAAAATTTACTTCGAGGACTGTTATATATCAAAATGTGAAAAATATCAAATTTTAATAATTTGTCATAAAGTTTGTATTGTATCGTGAATTTCAAAAAATGAAAATTATTTGATACCAGAAAGACATTCTTCGTATTCAGAATACAATTCGATATGTCTGACGTGCTCTCATGTCCCACAAAAAATACTGTCAACCGCCAAAACGCTCATTCCAGATCCCTTAAATGGTTGGGATTAGAAATGTGATATTGTTAGAATGGTGTTAATGCACAAATCTCTTGATGAAATTAACATGCAATAACCCTGAATGCTACCAGGGGTTACAAAAGGTTACAGCACAAAGCGACTGCAAGCGCAAGTGTCCTGTATGATCGGATGCGTTAGCATCCAAACATTCATATGTGGTGTGATCAGCGTTCGAAATAGGGCCGGTCAGCCGGCCATTGGCCTGTAACTTTTTGGCCTGGCGGTAACTTTTCTGACTGGCATTTAGTTGCCCGGCCCGGCTGGCCGGTAACTTTTTAAGGTCAAGCCCGGCTGGCATGTAACTTTTTGAGGCATATTTCGAACACTGGGTGTGATCAAGCAAAATTATTCTTGAAGTTGGACATATTCAATTTTCAATTTCGTACACAATTGTAAAAAGCATTTGCAAACTACATTTGCAGAAGACCCCATTGAATTTGGACAACCAGTTCAAAAGATGTGAACAGTTAAAGAGTTTCCAAGACAACAAGAAATGACTTCTGACATTTTTACCCTGAAAAATTGACTTTTTGTAGATTTTTTTTTTTTTTTTGGTAGGGTCAGTTGCAAAAAGCATCAAGTTAAACTGCTTTAAAGTATGTCTTACAACATGTACAAGGAAAGAGAGTCCCAGTTATAAAATAAGGTAAATGGTATTCTAAAATGTACCTGAGTTGTGTGCTATATAGTATGATCTTTTCTCTTGTTTCATTGCAGCATTGGGTAGCTAACAATATATTTGGGCTGGCATTTGCCCTCAATGGTGTAGAGTTCCTTCAGTTGAACACAGTAATGACAGGGTGTATATTGTTGGGTGGGCTGTTTATCTACGACATCTTCTGGGTGTTTGGTACCAATGTCATGGTGACTGTGGCCAAGTCGTTTGAAGCTCCAATCAAATGTAAGTGTACATTTCTGTAGAATTGTTTGTGTATTATTTAATGAATTCGCTGTCGTAGACGTCACATCACATTGGTGACCCCGGAGCGTTACCAATAGCGACTGGATTAAGCTTCTATGATAACCACAATGGCGGTATCAATGTATGGAATTTAAAGATCAAAATTTTAAATTACCAGTCATACTTAAGACCTGCAACCTTCATGATTTCAGAAGAAAAACATCTACTAAGGCTTACTAGGCATCAAAATCCATAAGAAATGGCTAAAACTTAATTTTCAAACAGCATAACATCAACATGTTTGGGAATTTATGAATTCTACATACAAAGCAATGGGGAAACTCTAACCTGCTCTGGTTTATCCTGTCTTGGCAATTATGACTCTAGTGTAGGAACACTCTGCTGCAAAACATCCACCCATGTTGGGCTTTCAATTGGAATCTAAAATGTGGAATACTGAGGTGATTTTGTGTTGCTTCGTTCAGTACAGTGTATAGAGCGTTGTCATGCAAACCGTGTGATCCATCACCAAGGAAGTAGTTGTAACCACAGCAGGAAATGATGTTGGTCTACGGCGAATAGGATGAACATAAAATGCATTGGGCTATTCCAGTTGAAATCCTTACACCCCTATGGAAGACATGACAACTTCCACAGAGGGAGTGTGAATTTCAAAAGGGTTTACTTGAATGGGCGACTCCATTTGAAATCTACACCCCCTGTGTGGGAGATTATGGTCATGTCTTCCGTAGGAGGTGTATGGTTGTCAACTGGAATAACCCATTTGGATCAAAGTCAGTGTGGACAATCTATGGTCTGCAGATCTGATGGGACACAAAATCTATAAAAGGGACTTACCTGTAATGCTATAAAATCATTGGGCCAATGTCGTAAAAAAAGAATGCTGGGATCACGAAATACTCCTTTAAAGGAAGTCTCCGGCAATCACAACATTAATGCCTTATACATGTATGTAAGGAAAATAAGTATCAAACACGAATCACATTGTTTTATTTAAAACAACTCATAGTGACCATAAAAATGAATAAAAACGTCCATCTTTCAACACGTGATTTTCAAAATTCCCGGGCGTCGAAATTGTTGAGTGCAATGACGTCCCAGTAATGCAATGAAGGCTGACGACAATTGAAAATAAATAACATTACGTCATTGCATTTAGACCATTTCGGTGTGGGAATTTTGAATATCGCGTGTTGAGAGACGGATGTTTTTATTTGTTTTTATGGTCAATATGAGTTTGTTTTAAGGAGGCACACAGGGTCACTAATTATCCATTATTATTCACCTCATAACTCGAAAACTATTTATGTAAAGTATATAAAAGTATACATTTTTTGAAAGGAAATGAGCTCATAAATCCATTTAAAATGTCAGTTTTGGGTCAAAAACTACAATTTTGAAAAAATCCCAAAAAGCGGATTTTTTTGACCAAAAATTTTTGGTCCGCCATAAAAAAAATTATTTGAAAATCAAAAACTGTAAAACATGAATTTTATTAATTTAGACAAATAAATCTAGAAAGTGTTTTTTATTTTTTGAAATTTTGCTTAGTTTTTAAAATATAGGCAAAAAATGTGTAAAAACGTGTAACCCGTGTTCAAATTTTTGAATCATGGGTGATAAAAAAGTTCTTGGCCCTAATTTAAAAAAATTAAAAAACACTATCTAGATTTTGGCCATATCTAAACGTTTGACTTAAAAACTTACCTCAGTGATGCTTCATTTAGACGCTATGGCGGACCAAAAATGGCTAAAAGTGGTCAAAAGTGAACTTGCCGAAAATCGCGATTTAGAAAAATACAGCGGATTTTAGGTCCATTTTTGAAGATTATTCCATAAAGATATAATCCGGTGACTTGAGACGTTTGGTCAAGTTAGAAAATGAGAAGGGGCGTCCAACTGCAGCAGATTGGCATTTTTTTGGTGATTTAGAAGGTAAAAAATACAATATGACAAAATTATCCGTGCACATTCGGCAGATGTTTATCCACATGGTGCAGCCATTTTATTTACTGCAGTCTTGTTTCCATGGTGCAGCAGAGCTTCCGGCAAGGTCGCGGCTGACGGCGTCGGCGTTTGAGGAGCGACAGAGGCAGCGGAAAGACAGACAGGTTACGCGAATAAGTTGCACAGTGCATGGTCGTGTTGCCGCAAACGAAACCATGATTATTTGAGCACAATTTTGTCCTGTTCCGTATAAAAAAAAGATCATGCTCTGTATCAAAATTTGCGGACACCAGAACATTAAAATTAGCATAGAATAACTGACAAGCAATTATTTTAGCAGATAATCAGGAAGTTTTATGAATAAATTGAGACATAATCATGATAATTGCGATTTCTGTTTTGTACTAATTTTCATAATATTGCTTTAAAAATGCAATGTTTTTAATTTATCGTTTTTGGTGATTTCCTTTCTTTCTTTTTTTTTGGTGTTGACATATATTGCATTTTTATGTTCATTGTCCTTTTCTGAACCGCAAACATGATGTTGTTACTACATGTACTCGTTGCTTTTTCTTTTTAGTTGGTGCTTGAGAGGCACCACAGCGGCCACAGGAATCCCAAGTAAAATTTTAAAGGATTCTGATGTGTCGCATTTATACTCAATATTCGGTTTTTGTTATTGTAATTGTTTGTTGTTATCATATTTTATTTTTAACTTTTTACGGAATATCAAACACGTACAAAAGTCATAGGCCTATTATAGGTTGTAAAATATGTTGTACCGCATAAAAAGTGAATAAAACTACAACAACAAAAAAAACCAAAAAAAACTGTTGTTGTTTTCAATCAAATAAACGTGTAAAAAGTGGGGTAAAAGTTGTAATATGTCTTGAATAAACTTCTTGTAAAACGGACAAAAAGTAGGCCTTTATATATGTTAAACGGGCAAAACACGGAGAGGTCATAAGAAAACTGAAAAAAAAACACGGACATTTACATAGCCTAACAAAACCGAATTTCAAAAGTAGAAAACGGAACACTTATGGCTTTAAATTATAGACTGTGGTTTATGCAGTAGGCCTATATGCCGTATATAGGCATCATGCTATAAAGAGCGTTTTAAAACACTGCATGAAAACATTCACGAAATGCTTTAAAGCAGTTTACCTTTTAAAGTATGCAGAAAACATTATAGGCCTAAACGTGAAAGTTGAAAGCCAGACAAACATTGCAAATAAAAAGGCATTCGGCCAAAACATTCACAAAAAGTGTTGTAAAACCAAAGGCTTTTATCGCAATCATGGTATATGGTAGACCTAATAGGCCTACTAATGGAAATGTAGTTAAAATGGGTTATGAAAAAAGCACGAATTTGCGTTTTCGATTATATTTCTCGTTTGAAATTATTATTTAGCATTAAAACATTCATGAAAATGCTTTCATAAACGCGTGCTCGCTATGCCGATTTCAAATATCGACATTTTTGACTTAAGGTTGTAGGCCTATGCCTAGATGGTCGATATGATGTATTGAATTGTCAACGGTCAATCAGGAGTAGAGAACGTTTGAAAACGAATCTTAAATCCGTGTTTTAATAACACTTTGAAACATTATTCAGGGCCTTAGGTATCTAGGCCTAATATTTTTTTTTTTAATTATAGGCCTACCGGTATAGTAACTGCTTGCCTATTTTTATGGACTTCAAAATGAAGAGCGAGATTGAACGACCGCAGAGGCTCCCGAACCAAGGCTGGGACTGCATTAAATATAAGCTAATATAAGGCCTATATTCTTGTCCAACTACACCAACTAATTGGTAAATCAAATAATAACAATGAAATGAATGAATGAATGAATGAATGAAATAACAAAACAAATTTTAAACATAAAATAATAAGCCTAATGATGTACTATACGGGCTAAGTCTAGCCTACTAGAAAAATATTTAGGGCCTACGTTTTTTATCGTATCTACCAGATTGCGTCATCATTACAGGGCTTCTTACGGTTAACTACTTCTTACAGATAAATTTCATCTTTTCACTTTTCAAAACAAAAACAAACAAAAAATTCTCTATTATGTTCATATAAAAAAAAAAAACTAAAATTTATACCACTATATCAGCACTTTTTTGGCGAAATTTATCGAGTAGGCCTACTGATTCTGGGACGGGGACGGTGGTGGTCTGTCGGCCCACAGTTTCGCAATGCAATGGTGCAAGCTTTACCTACCTTGGAAGAGATCAATACGATAAAATACGGTAGTGATCGCGATTGGCGACTCAGCGCCTCAATCAGTAATCACCTCGCCCATCCAGTTTACCATGTGTGCGTGTCTTTGCTAGCTGTACGCCGCAGTATGCAGCGTTACGAGAACGCGATCTATTATGGGAAAACAATGATTTATTTGCTTTTGCATTTTGACTAATTTTTAATGAAAAAGGGTCTTTAAAATAGCTTTTCTTATGGTTTAAATTTTAAGATTTCTTTAAAATCTATTAATGACAAGATAAAATACGGTTTGAAGATGACATTAGTGATGAAAACTCAATTTTGGCCATGTAACACTTCAGTGATCCTGTGTGCATCCTTAAATAAAACCATGTGATCTGTGCTTGATAATTATTTTTCTAATATATATAAGGCATAATGTTGTGATTGCCAGAGACTCCCTTTAAGGTGCACTGGCCAATGGAAATGAATTGCAAGTATTTCATGGATTTTGAAACAATGATGATGTCACTTTTCATTATTCACTATTTCCCATTTGTTTTCATACAGTAAGTGGTGGATTTCATCTAATGACCACCTAAATTATGTGTAAAACATGTCTATAAGCACTAACAGTTTAACAACACATTTTCTTTATAAACCAGAACATAATTCAAATTTGGCAATATTTTTGCTAAACATAGTCATCTGCAAGAAATTTTTTGTACATACACATTATGTAGCCAGAGGTTTCCAGTGGTATAAAAATCTCAACCTTTTTTTGAGTAAAGTGGGGGCGATGAGGCTGTAAATCACAAAATGCCTTTTTAAGATGTTCATACACTCACTCAGGGAATCCACCATTGTGGATTGTCATATATGGGATCCCAAATAGCAAACCATGTGCATGTGTTGAAAGGACAAAGGTCAACAACGTAATCTCTAATTAATTTGCATTTTTTGTTTTCCAGTGGTGTTCCCTCAAGATATACTAGATAACGGTTTGGAAGCTGATAATTTTGCCATGTTGGGATTAGGTGATGTAGTTATTCCGGGTATATTTATTGCTCTACTCCTCCGCTTTGATGTAAGGTAAGAATAGTGTGATGGAGATTCCATCATTCTTAGTAATCAATTAATATCCTAATTATAGAATTGTGTATTTTGTAAGACGAGACACAATACAAACTATAATCAAATTAAGTATTTCTTGGCCAAACTGGAACATGCGCGTTGCGTTCATGTAGTGTACTAAGCGTGTACGCAGTGTAAGGCGCGTGTATACTTTCTTCAGTACCGCGCTATATTTGTATGTGTTTATCGCGGAGCCACTAGCGTTCACAGTGTTCCAGTTTGGCCAAGAAATACTTTATTTGATTATAATTTGTATTATTCAATAGAGGGATTTTTTTTTGTCATAATACTTAGGTATTGTGTATCATGTTGATTTAAATATGAATTGCGTAACATCATGTATTTTCAGTTTAGCACTGATGGGTGAAAGATTTGAATATAAATGTTGATTTAAAGCCCCAGTTCGATATTTCCAGCCACGTTATTAAAATATGGATACTGGAAAAACTAATTGATGCATTCTAATAAGTTAGTTAAAATGTAGTCAGTGTTCAAAAATGTTGAACTGTCCAAATTATCTGGATCATGTGGACATTACTAACAAATTAAATACAATGGATAATGATATATAAAAATGGTATTTGTGTAAATAAATCCAACAAGCCAAGTGATGGTCAGAACTCAGTCAGCCATTACTGGGGTCTATCTGCATTTCTGCCCCAAACTTGTGTTGTGACTGCCCAATTGAGTAGATGAAAGCTCTTAAAAATTGATTATATTGTATTGCATTGTAACTCAAATCATGATATTGTCTGAATGTAACACAGGTGATGGAATATAGTTTAAAACCCTGTATTATTTCACATTTCAGGTGGGATAGATCCCATCAATAACTGCCATTGAGGTGTAGGAATGTGCGAAATTGGATTTGTCTATAAGAGCATAAAGAGGGGCTTCTATACTTTGATCAGCTTGTAATCGGTGGGAATTGTTAGGCTTTTACCACTACGCCAAAAAGTAGACCCACATTAAGAGTGATAAAGTTGACCTGTCTGGTCTATATTGCGCGTTCTGTTAAATAAAATCGACAAAGTATAAGACTTGACTTGTATTAATAATTTGTGATACTTCTGGCGAGATGTCACAAGACAATTCTCGAAATAAAATATATTGATATTAATCTGCGATGCTATAAGCCCTGCCAATTAAGAGCTGATCAAACTATAGATGAGTTGACATCTGACGTCAATGCCTGACAGTATGCGCACGCATCATCACAATTTCCATTGTTTTTTGCCTGGCATTGTGCGCGCATCATATTTTGTTCAGGGCTGGTGTTTTTAAAACTCCCGCCACATCACAATAAGGCCATTGAACAGTGTAGTGGTTGCATGGGATTCACTCAAGCATATCGATATACCAGTCCCTTGCCTTTGTTGATAAACATTGAGGTCACATCATCTATACCTTAATCCTTACAGCCTGTTGCTGCTTTTAACAATTCATTCAAAATATCTTCTATCTTCCAGCATGCAGAAGCAACGCCGCACATACTTTTATTCCAGTTTTACAGCATACATCCTAGGTCTACTAGCCACCATTGGAGTGATGCACATATTCAAACATGCCCAACCAGCCCTGCTTTACTTAGTGCCTGCTTGTATCGGAGTGCCATTGTTTGTAGCGCTCGTCAGAGGAGAAATTAAAGAGTTGTTCAAGTAAGTAATTTTGGAAGTGGCCATGTGGCAAGGCTGTAATAGTGGGTTAGGTTAATTGTAACTGTATTTGGCCCTAATAAGCACCATGCCCTAATAAGTGCCCCCCTACAAAGTTTTCAAACTGGGAAAAGGCAGTCCCTAATAGTAATAAGTGCCCCCATTTTCAATACACATCTGCCCCGAAAAATAAAGAAATATTAACATACCTGCCAACTGTCCTGTTTTACACAGATTTTTCCCTTTTCTATGAATCTGAACAGTAAAAAACGGACTTGTCCCGTATTTTTGATTCCAGGAAAAAAAAAAAAAAAGTGCTGCTCCTGTGAAAAAGCGGGATTTCCACATGGTTTTGACAATCGTCACAATCTCATGGTAGCCTGCATTTTTATAACAAAACTTGTGCGTTGGTGGCAGTGATTTGTGGTGCAGTTTATTTTTCTTGGTGGATTCTTGAGTGCAATACATGCAAAATTGAACATGGAAACACCACAGAAACCAAATAAACCCTTCTAAAGAGATTGTAAAGTACAGTTTCCATGCATTTCTGAATCTTGTTAGGGGCATAACTAGGCATTTTGTAGAGTGTGCTGGCGGTGTCCCGCTTTCTGAGTTTCAAATGTTGGCAGGTATGTATTATCAATATCAGTCATGAGGAGAGGCACATTTTGAACATCACCTGATAGTCGGCTCAATATGTGATCACCTGGGTTTAAAAAGCACTTGCAAAGGCAGAACTGTGGTAACTTGACATCCATGAACTTTTAACAAATGGGTATCCTAATAAACTGAAGTGTCCCAGGCACTTAATTATTTCCCGACTGATAGCGCAGCGCCTTAGACCACTCAGCCGTCTCCCCCTCCGGCCTAAAATAACCTTATGTATTATTGTGACTCCATTGTAATGAATGTTGTCTCTTTCTTTGATCTATATCACAGGTATGAAGATAATCCAGAAAAGGACAGAAAAGACAAAGAGAGCACAGAAGAAGAAGAAGAAGAAAAATCCGAAGCCAAAAAGGACAAATAACAAAAAGTACAAATCTTAGGGTCTCATTCAAACCAAATCGACGAGTGAATGCACTTGGGTCACGAGTGCAATAGCTGCCATGGGTTTTATTACCGTCCATTCAGGTGACACATATAGACACCCTCAAAATATGCATTCCTAATGGTTTTAACCATATGAAAGATACCAAATTTCAAACAGTAAAATGAAGGTACTAGTACTTGATTTGCTTCAAGCATGTCCAAATATAGCAACTTCCTAGAAGCACCTTAGTTGGACATGCACAGGTGAAAGGAACAGTAAGCCCAGAAGAATCATTCCATATCCATTTTCAAGCCCCTGCAGCTCTCCCCCCACCCGCCTCCACCTGCAGTGCTGTCGGTTGATAGGGTCTCTTCACTAATTCCAAACATCTAAATGGCTTTTCCAAATACTCATTCCCAAATTATGAACTCAATGGTTAGATATAACCCAGGTAGCTATTGCACAAAGGAACCTATTGCGGTCACCGCTAAATGACCCCAATCCTTGATCTAACCGTCACACAAAAATGCTTGTGGCGTGTTAGCATCGGGAGGGGTAACTATAGTAACGAAACAAAAGTACCTACCTACCTGTCTGTCCGCCATTGTATTTCTGAAGTGAAACAACACAATATCAAACTGATAACCTGCGAGTTTGTAAGACAAGCTCTCTCCAAGAGAGCGATTATAGGCAATATCCATGCATTACATTCAGTAGTTTCAAGAGTTTCGAGCCGAGTCTCAATTTTTCCTCGACGTTTTAAAAAGCTGTCATAATTTGCTTTTTGTGTGTTTTAAACATACATGAGGAAGATCACATTATTAGCAGCTATGAAGTTGCATCATTTTTTGAACTTATAATCTCAAGATGAAAGATTTCATCGTTTTATCGTAGACAATTAAATGTGTATTATATTGGCAGATGCACGAGCAGTGCAATGGCCTATTTCCTTTCACTAAGTTCTGCATACGCGAATCTTTACTATGCTCGTACATGAAAATGCCAATAATCATTGGATTTGCAAACTTTTGTTTAGATATTTTAAGTAATTCTTGGCCCTGGTGGAATATACATGCTGTATCAAAATGATTGTTACCCATTAATTTGTGATGTTTATTGAAAAGCATGCCTCCTCCAAATGCAGCATTGGATACTCTCAAAATATCCAGAATTTATAGTTTTTATGGACTTTTTGGTACAACCAATCTAGGCCTACATATTATTTTTGATGTGTCAGGCTCATCCATTATCATGTGCATGCATGTGTTTGGATAGTATTGAACTTTTTTTTTTTTTGTGAAGCTACATGTGTGCCAACTCTTCCACCAGGGCCAAGAATTGCATAAAATATCTATGCATTTACTATTTAGCCTAACCACTTCGGTCAGAATGCATGTTGATCATACGCTTTGTTTTGGAGATGAATTTTGTCATTCTTTGTGCAGCAACATATTAATAATGCACACAAACATGCTTATCCAAGGAGTATCCGGCACCATTAGTTTTCTGTATTGACATGCCATTCTCCAGTTGGCTGTTCCAGTTAAAATCCTTACACCCCCTATGGCAGACACGACCCTAATCTCCAACGCAGGGGGTGTAGGTTTCAAATAGAGTCGCCCATTCTGGTAACCCAATTTGAAATCCACACTCCCTGTGTGGCAGATTAAAGGTCATGTCTTCCATAGGGGGTGTATGGATTTCAACTGGAATAGCCCAATGTTGCTTTTGTTGGATACACTGTGGACCACAATGGCCTCATCCCAATGGCATAGTTCAATAACCTCAATTAAACAATAATAGTTCCAAAATTTGACCTCAAGTAGCAGAGTATGAGTTTTTGTACCCACATTTTCAAAGGTCATTCCATGAATGTAAAAATGCATTGGAGTTAAAGAACTGTGCCCCTGATAGATGAGCATGTTGTGGATACTAGTGATAGTAAATGATCTGGGCAACTTGGGAGGCATGTGGGTGTGGCTCATGATACCGAAATGGTTGGATGCTCCTCTCTTCAACAAACTTCCTCAAATGGTCAGGTTCATGGTGGGTACGGTACATAAGATTCTATTATCAATACTATTTATTTCAGTGTTTGAAGTATTGAATTTGCTTCACTTTGTTTTTTGGTGCTGATAAAATTAATTAGAAATATCAAAATGCCCAAAACTACTTTGGGATGTCGGGATAGGGATACTTGACTAGTAAATGGTTCTGGGAACTAATATGACCCTTTTTTTCTTTTTTTTTTTTCTTTTTTTTTTGCCTCCACACGGTTTGTGTTGGGCTGAATTTTAACTGGTGTGTATAAATGATTGCAGGGACTGTCTTTTGGAATTTGCAGGAGAGCATTAAATAGCTCTTATGGAGCCTAATTCAAGGAGAGCTGTGTAGAGCATTTACAACAGAATGTAAGGAGAGAATATTCAAGTAAGGAGAGCTAAAAATCACTCTCCTATATCAGATTTAAGTAGAGAGTGATTGCTTTCGCCCCCACCCCCACAAAAGGCAGTCCCTGTAATTGGTATGAAAACCAAAGGGTAATACTGATAGCGCTCATAATCAACTTTACCTACTAAACAGTGGTAGAAAGGTAAAAGGAACGGGTAAAACGGGTTTCTTTTGAACAGCAAAATATTTCTGTTTGCCGTTTCTTGACAACAAAAAAAAGATTACTTTTCTCGGTTTCAAACACAAAATTTGATGCATGAGTTGCTATTTGTACCACCTACGAAACACGCTTTGTTTCTTTTTTCTGCATGTGGTAAAATAACAGATTGTCTTAAAGACATAATTGTTGATTAAAAACGGTGTAGAGGTGTGGATGCCTGGATATTTGTACTACTCCAAATCCACTAGGAAATTTTAAAAATGGATTTTGTTCTTCTCAGTGTAGCAGTCCTGATATTTTGATCAAAATACGCTGGCGAAGTTACGTAATAATCGGATTAACTACCATAGTAATAGGTGAAAACAATTTATGAACATACCACGCTGCACTTGTACATTCACGAGGTACCTCTGCATTGAACCATATCATGCTGATCACTTGCACCTGTAAGATTAGTATCTTTGAAAAGACCATTATTGTATTCAATCTATGATTGCAGACATACACAGGTGATGAGTGTAACCTGCTTGTAGTGCAGCACGATATGTTCAAAATTGTTTTCACCTATTGCTATGGTATTTAATCCGATTAATTACGTAACTTCTCCAGCGTATTGGACACATTTATCCACAACTCATAACTAAGGGAAAAAAAAAGACGTTTGCTTGTTCTCAACCGAACGACCCTAATTTTGGAAATCTGAAAAAAAGGTTGTTTTTTTCTATTTACTGAACGAATAATACCGACCCTATTTTTGGAAACTCCTAAAAAAGTTGTTTCTTTCTTTTCAAATTTTTGCATGAATTCTGAAGATGTAAAAAAATGTATTTTAGAGCTTGTGTTCAACATTTTAGTTGTTTTGTAATGTTAGTTGATTCATTTTGTCACCAAAATTTTCTGATTTTTCATATTTTGAGCCTTAATTAATAAAAACAGTAGAGTTTGCTAGTAATTTTTTTTTAATTCCCTACCGACCAATTTTTTTAATTCATTTGAGGGCAAGCAAACAACTTTTTTTTTTTGGCCTAAAATATTTTTAACTGTATGAACAGGAAATTGCATCAAGCATTGGGCTGTTCCAGTTGAAATCCATACCCCCCTATGGAAGACATGACCTTAATCTTCCACACAGGGAGTGTGAATTTCAAATGAGATTACCTAAATGGGTGATTCTGTTTGAAATTTACACCCCCTGTGTGGGATATTAAGATCATGCCTTCCATAGGGGGTGAATGGATTTCAACTGGAATAACACAGAACCGTACTACTCTCACCCGTATTGTAAAGCAGGCTGAAGTTCATTGAATTATCTTTAGGGAAAAGGTATTGGTACTAGTAGCTACTAAAAAAAGACTTCAAAATCGTAAATACCAATTATCTTTCACTTTCGTCTAAACCATCTAAATGGTGAAGTCATTGTAATTTATGAATTTATCTTCCAGGGTAAAATATACCGCACAAAACTGTATCAAATGAGTCTAGTTTAGTTTGAAAGAGGTTCATTATGTTCGCACAAGTGATTATTCAAAACTAGGGATGTGAAATTGTTTTATTGGCATTGCCAAGTTCATCCAATATGTTCTCAGTTGGTGGTGGAAAATCCCTCTATAATATTGGAGTTAACGGTCTATATTTTCCTAATGGCATGTTATACATGAACTATAAGAAAAAGGATGCCTTAATTTGGGTTTGAGTAATGGACCTCACGAACTAGCAGAATTTTTCCATTGTATTCTTGTTACGCACAAAAGACTTGCAGAAATTAATGGGCTGTTCTATTTGAAATTCATACGCCCCCTTTGGAAGACAACCTTAATTTTCCACAGAGGGAGTGTGAATTTTATAAATGGGTTACCATGGTTGACTGCATTTGAAATCCACACCCCCTGTTTGGGGAGATTAAGGTTATGTCTTCCATAGGGGGTGTATGGATTTCAACTGGAATAACGCAGTGCTATTATAAAATGTATGATAAATGACTTGCTCTGATCCCAATTTCAAAAGTCAGTATAAGTAGCACACCAACCGCAGGTCATTATGTATTACCTCATTTAGAGGTTAATGACCTCGCATCAGTTGTTTTGAGGGTATTAGTGTTAAATCAAACCAACCGCAGTTCATAATGGATACCTCATTTAAAGGTTAATGACTGCGCATCAGTTGTAGCATCAGTTGTGGGGTATTGTGAAAAAGCTTAACATTTTGCTTTGGAATCAAGGAATATCCCAATGTTAAGTTTTAGTCCCCGTTTGGGGAGCTATCTTTGTTGCCAAGTTGAACACAAATTTACACTCCTAATAGCGGAGCCGGTCACTTCAGGCACCCATTTTAATCCAAGATCTGAAAGTAGCATATAATGTTGGGTGAATTTGTTGCAGGAGTGCGGTCTTCCAAATGTTTATGCAAAAAAAAAAGGTTTGTCTCAAAGCTTGCACGCACATTTGTAAAATTGTGAGATTTTGAAAAAAAGAAATGCAGAATTTTTTTTAGTTTTTCCAACAACAACAAAAAAATCGCATTTCACATTTGTTTTCAAACCAATCGTGAGCTTTGAGACAAAACCATTATTTTTTTTGGCCTTATGAAATATCACTTGTTGAGGTATCTGAAGCAAAATTTTTTGATTTATTAATTATTGATCTATGTAAATAATTACGTTCATATGGGCAGTGACTGCTGGTATAATGAGGTGTTTATTACATAGTCTGACCAGGCCTGGGAAAAAACGGGGAATTCAGGAATCTCATTCCCGGGAAATTTGGTAATCTGCAGGGAAATTATTGTTTTGTTTGTATAAAGAAATACATAAGAAATGGTGGGATATCCTGATATGTTTGAGGGAAATTTTTTTCTAAATTCCTGGAAAATGAACATTTTTTTCCAGGCCTGCATCTGAGAGTTTAGTACAAATGATATGGTAGGGGGTATGAAGGTTGGCCAGTCAGACTAGAAGATGGTGATACACTTATATCTACAGTTGTAAACAGATATGGTCACTTATGTTATTCTACTGTAAATTTTGCAGTCATAAGTGCTTTCTGAACTCGTACATGGCAAAATTGCATTATTTTTCTTCTGATATTCTTTCCTATATAATTGGATGAGAACCTTCAATTCATGATGGTACAAAGATGAGATTGAGTAACATTTGATACTATGAAAGAAAAAGTTACGATTTATCTATTTCACTCATATCAGTCATAATAAATTATTCCAGTTGAAATCCATGCACTCCCTATCGAAGACATAACCTTAGAAGACAAGACATAACATTAATCTTCCACACAGGGAGTGTGAATTTCAAATGGAGTTACCTGAATAGGTGACTCCATTTGACCCCTGTGTGGAAGATTAAGATCATGCCTCCCATGGATTTCAACTGACATAACCCAATGCTCCTATCTCAACGTTCTATAGTTACGCTGGGGAAGTACGCATGGTAGTGAAAAAAATTCAGTCTAAATTCTGAAGTGGATAAATCGGAGGATTCAATAATAGGTTACCCACAATTCAACTCACTCGCCCATAAAACTTTGGTGAAAATTGTCACTAACTCATAATGCGGGGTTTTGTTGCACAAGGTGTTTTGGGTATTTTATTTTTCAGCAAACTTTTATTTGTATAGTGTTCATTTAATATGTGTCTGTTGTTCAGCGCTTTATCATTGTGAATAAAAGTAAAATCTATTCAATGTAATTGTTAGTTCTTGTTTATTGAACAATGTACATTTTCTCATCGTCACTTAGGGCTGAAAGAAATACACTAAGCCAAAAAAGAAGCAAGTTCATCTTAAAATCCTGTCCATCAAAATTAACCAAATTACACACAGGATTACTTCAATACTCTACTCTAAAATGCATGTCCGTAACCAAGCAGTTGTCCAACTGACACAGTGCATTTTGCTGTTGTGTCAGTTGGACAACTGCTTGGCTATTGACTTGTATTTAGAGTAGAGTATTGAGGCAATCCTGTGTGTAATTTTGGTTAATTTTGATGGACAGAATTTAAGATACGGCCTTCTGAAAAAGTTTCTTTTTTGGCTTAGTGTAGTTTATTACAAAACCATGATAAAATTGGCTATTCGTACAAGAGATACGACTGTCCAAGGCCCATTGCATACTTTTTTATTTGATGTAGAATATTTGATGCAATATGTCTTTGTTATTAATCTATTCCCATTCTATTTAGTCATGTTTAACTTCTAACGTTTGATAATGTAAAATCCAGAATATATTTCCACAAGACATTCGACATTGATTATTGATTTTCCGTCAAACATTTGTTAGAAAATAAAAATGAATTGAAATAGATTGAATAACAAATGCTTGCTGAACGAAAATTCTACCTCAAATAAACTGAGCTCAAAAAGAAACTTATAATTTTTTTCACAAGGTCATATCTTGAAATCCTGTCCATCAAATTGAACCAAAATTACACACAGATTTACTTCAATACTCTACTCTTAACACATGTCAGTAACCAAGCAGTTATCCAACTGACACAACAGCAAAATGCACTGACATGGGACAGCTTCCTAGACCACATTCACAGCCCAGCCCTGTTTCATGAAAAAAGTGTATGAAAAGCAGAAAGCAGCACCGTTTTATCATCTGTGCAAGGATCTTGTGTGCATTCTCACAGATTTTTTGTCCTGGGTGCCAAACGTTGGGCTGTGAAAGTGAAGGAAGTCCAGGAAGCTGTCCCATGACAGTGCATTTTGCTGTTGTGTCAGTTGGACAACTGCTTGGTTACTGACATGTGTTTTGAGTCGAGTATTAAGGTAATCCTGTGTGTAATTTTGGTTCATTTCGATTGACAGTATTTTAAGATATGACCTTGTGATTCACAAGTTGTAAAAAATTACAAGTTTCTTTTTGAGCTCAGTTTATTTAGGAGTATATAATGGCACTTGAGATGTGCAAGTTTCGCATTATCTTTGCTTGTAGTTTATAGCAGCGAGTTATCTTCAGTAGAACGCAATTATAAAATACCATTGAGGTAAAGGTTCACAAAATAAATCTTCCCCTTAAATTACAACACGTTTGGTTGCATAACACATTTTGTTATTTTGCAAAAATTCAAAACCCTATGAAAAGAAATATTTGTGACGTGTCATGTCAAAAGGAGACACTTTTGGACAGGATCGTAAATGGAGAAATAGCCAAAAATCTGCCCGGGTGATCTTTTCACAATTTGGGTTTGTTGCAAATTTGTGATGTTATTATGTTTAAAACACGGGTAGCGTTAACCCCCGATCGGGAGTGAATGACCCCCTAAATTTAAAAAATATTAATTTTTCACCCTCCATATATTGGGAATGTGCAAGCTCGGGGGTGAACTCTGACCCTCTACTTTTGGACCTTACTCCTACCCCTGACTACACTGCAAAATAGTTTTCACCCCCGAAATTTAATTTTCACCCCATGTATTTGGATTTTCTACAAGCTCGGGAGTGAAAAACACGGGAAAACAACCCCGACTGATAGTTTCACACCGGAATATAACTGGCATCTTGTATTTTTTAAGACATTTTCAAGGTAATTCGTACTCTCATCATTGTCAATAATATTTTTAAAGGGGCATTTCGTGATCCACAGCCTCATCCCCCCACTTTTCCCAAAAAAAGTTGAGATTTTTACACCACTGGATACCTCTGGCTAGATAATGTTTATGTACCAAATATTTCTTGCAGATTAATTCATTTAGCAAAAATATCGTTAAATTTGAATTTCGTTCTGGTGCACCAGAACGAAATTACAACACATTGTCTATGGAGCAGTGTAATACACATAATCATGCATAACTCGCAAACGCAAAATCGGAATCAACTGAAATTTTGGAAATAAGCTTTTTCGTGGATATCTACTGAAAAATGTCATAAAAAGAGGATGCTAGGATCACGAAATCCTCCTTTAAGGCCGATATCTCAATTTTCAATTTTATAATACTATAACTTACGAACTCAATATCTTCGCTTAGGAATGTCCGATTTCATTGGGGAAAACGGCGTTGTCCCGGGGGCGTTGTGGAGCAAATTATCTCTGTATTTATTATGTAAAAACCGCAAAATTGATAACCTGCCCAAAAGTGTCTCCTTTTGACATGAACGTCACAAATATACCATTGATGAGGTAAAGGTTCACAAAATAAATCTTCCCCTTACATTACAAAACGTTTGGTTGCATAACACATTTTGTTATTTTGCAAAAATTCAAAACCCTATGAAAAGAAATATTTGGCAACCCACCCACATTTTGTCCTTTTCCAAATTCATTTTTGTTTTGATTGTTTGGGTGGGGTTTTTTTCGAAAAGATTAACAGTAACATTTTCCAAAAATGATGTTTTCAGAAGTTGCCAAAATATTCCTTGGCTATTGATGATTTAAAAGCTGACCTAAGTGTTAATCTGCAAAAACAAATTTTTTAAAGATTTAAAAAATATCCTGTTTTACCAAATGAAACATCTAAATCTTAATCCTTTAGTTCGCTGTAAAAGTCAAATTACATTAGTTTTGCATGCAGTTTTGCATGATTTCTTACAATTGCAGTCACAAAATTCAAAGACTTGGCACAAGTCTAAGCATTCAAAATTTAAAATATAGGCTATTTGCTCATAATGTTTTATATTAATTTTGATAATTGGTTAGCTTCTATATATAAAAGATATTAGAAAATGTGTTTTCCAACATTTAGAATGCATAACCTGAAATGTTAGTACAAGTCTTTCGGCTTGATCAAGTCGATTGTCACAGCATATACACACTAAAAAGTAAAAACGCATGTTTTGGCCCTTATTTCCAACAATTGGCCAAATAGTATAATTTGACTTTTATTGCAAGTTAGAATTTAATAACAGGATTAGCAAGCTATCAAAAAAAAATAGTGCTATATTTTTCTAGAATCGAGAGTACACCTAAATGCGAAGATTTAGGCACGTTTTGTAGAACGGTAAATCAATCCAAACATTTAGGCTAACCACATTATATCGCAACCTAAATAGAACACAAGACAGGTGAATGTCAAAGGAAAAGTGTGACACCATTAGCATGATCAACTCAATTCGCACACCAATTAATGAGCTAGTATAATCATTTACCTCGCCTGATCTATTGGCATGTATGGTGTTCAGACAATCGTGATATCGAATTCATGGCAGAACCAAATTTTTGCAGTGGAATTGGTTGTTTTAGGATTAAAAGTGAAATGAACTTTTTCTCATTTCAAGGCTGTCGTCGGTGCCATTGAAATCTGTTTTGAAAAACAAATTGGCCTGCTGCAATATTATTAAAGATAGAAAGAGATCAGGGCTTAGCACAGTTTCCAATTTTTTTTTATCAACGCGCGAAGCATGAAATTTTATGCGTTCAGAAAACAAGTTGTCCACAGTAGATGTTACTGGTTTGAAAACTGTAGCTTTTAATCAAATTAATCAAAAATCAAGTTTTAGATCTTAATGTCTGAATTTTTTTATTACGCAATAAGATAAATAATAATTAATAATCTGACAATTTCTGTTCTCTACTACGATTTTATGCTCAAATTAGTACCTTACTACTAATATCTAATAAAAATATCTCGAAGTTGGCTTTATTTGTACATGCTATCTACTGAAGATAGCTCGTGAAGATAATTCATCTTCACGTCGCAGCGTATGTCGCTGTGCGGAAAACCATTGTTTTTACTGCAGCGTTGATCGCAAAACATCGAACTGTATCTGTAATAGGTTCTGGTCTTGATATCAACAAAGGCTCACCATAACAAGAGATATTTTCATATCTTCGACAGAATGAGATATATTTACGGCTCTTCCGATGTATGGACAACCCACACTGTACTGGTATAAACTTAGCAACCAGAAATTAACGTCAATAATAAATATTATAAAATGTCACGTATGCGTATATATGACGTCATGATACTGACGTTTAATATAAAATAGGATACCTATATGACAGGGTGAATGACAGGGTGGATGTAAAGAAGTGACCTTCTAACCTTAATGTTATTATATTTGTCCTTAAATTTCATTATACTATTATCAGTTTATGCAGTGACAAATTTACACATCTCTTTTATTTATCGTCACCGCTGTGCTCCTTGCTTAGGGTCTCAACATGGTTTTAACGTGTTTCCTCGCCAATGATAATTTATATAAAATAATCATGTTGTATAATGTTGATTTTGTTGTTGCTGTGCGGTAGTCCGGCATGATGGTTACCATTTAAAGCACGTATTTCTTTCATGTATGAGTTATTCCTGTTTAAATCCATACACCCCATACACTCTAAGAAATAAAGCCTCTAGATAGAACCTTTTTTGTCCTCACGGGAGAACCTAGTACCTCCCTCTTGAACCTCTAAAAAAGGTTCTTTAATTTTGGAGTACCCTTAAAGGTTCTCTAAAGAACCGAAAACGGTTTTGTACCACATTTTTGGGACCATTTTCGATGGTTTTGGAACCATTTTTGGTTCTTTAAAGAACCTCTAAGGGTTATCCTGAGATGACAACTTAAGAACCTTTTTAGAACCTTTATTTCCTAGAATGTATGAGACATGGTCTTACACTCTAATTTCACATTATTCATTTTTTAATAGAATCCCTATTCATTTATTTTTGATCCCGTGAACTATTCGTTTTGATGAGATATATGTTCATTTTGATTAGGTGTATTATCACTTTGACCCAACAATCTTATCAAAATGATTACTTTCTGTTTTATTTTACAAGTAACTATTCAAATTGACAAGATCTCCAACTCATTATTTGACAAGATTACCCATTTCATTTTGACAAGATTCTGTAAAGCCCCCTCTGACAAGATAATCTACTGAAATTTGATAAGTTGGGTCATTGTTTGACAAAAAATTATTCATTCTATAATAATTGACAAGATCACCGTTTTAAATGACAAGGCAATCTTATCAAATAATATCTATTTGAATAGTTTCTTGTCATTTTGAAGAGAAATCTGTTACGTCCCCATCTGATTAGTTTCCCTCGTCAAATTTGACAAGTCTCTATTCAAAAATATAGAACATATAGAAATATAGAACAAAGGTGTTACCTTAATGGGCGACTCCATTATAAATCTACACCTCATGCGCGTATATTGAGGGGGGGGGGGATTTGGGGTGCAGGCCCCTCCCCCGGGTAAAACTGAGCAGGGGCGGTAAAAAGGAAGCGGCGGCAGTAGAAGAAAGGGCGGCAATAAGAATTAAAAAAGGTAGGGCAGTCTTGTAATAAGACTAGTAGAGTTGCACCCTATTCGGCAATCGCTCCAAATTGGAATACATCAAAAAATTTGTTTAGGTTGCTAACGCCTAAATTATCTACCCTTTCTCCAGGGCCTGCACGCCACTGCCCCCTGTGTGGGAGGTTATATTCATGTTTAATATTCCAGTCTGTAGTTCAAATCATGGTTGTGTATCACCATTTGAATTTTACTTGTAGATAGAAATCCAACGAGCCAAGTCATGGTCAGGATTTGGTCGGCCATTATTAG
Source organism: Amphiura filiformis (assembly GCF_039555335.1). NCBI lineage: Eukaryota > Metazoa > Echinodermata > Ophiuroidea > Amphilepidida > Amphiuridae > Amphiura > Amphiura filiformis. Next base: position 25,853,683 of record NC_092639.1, on the reverse strand, counting down.
GTCCCCGCAGCACCAAACTGGTGTTGTAACTGCCCAGTTGGGTGGATTAAATCCGCTTAAAAATCGATGTTAGATTCTTTTGTATTGTAAACTGTCATCATTCTTTTGTCTACGTGTAACATGGGTGATAGAATGCAGTTTAAAATACCCTCCAAGGCCGCATCATTTCACATTTTAGGTGAGATGGAGCCGACGGGGACCCAGCTTTGGCTGCCATTGAGGTGTAGGAATGCGTGAAATTGGATTCGTCTATAGGCATTGATATTTTTAAGCATTTAATAATGCCGGTGTCGAACTGTTTAGCGGGCATTCATTTCCAAACAAAACAATTCTCTGATTACTTTATACAAAACTATATTTACATTTTATATTGTTACTTGATTTATCCACAAGCATGACAACACGGGAAACTTTGACGTCAAAATTAATACGAAACCTGCAGCTCATTTGGAAGAACTATATATAAATATATCTGAATACCGTTCATGACAGCCTTTATTACCACTTCTAAAAATAAAAAAACATCTTTTGTTCGTCTTATATTGTATTTCCTTGCTAAATGCTCACTTGTTTATATGAATGCCATCATCAACTTCATTTTTGTGTATGTAAGTGCTTTGAGGCTTCTTAAAGAACACGTATAACATATCGTAAGTTGTAACTCACTATATGACCAGCTCTCACAAAATGAGCATAAAGTTGACTCCTTGCTTTGGCCTTCAAATATACTTCACAATGTCTTCTGTATCCTATTGAATTTTGTTATGATTAATGGACTGTATCTTGTCCTGGCGACTTAATGCTCATTTTGTGGGAGCAGGTGATTGTGAGTTGAGGCTTTCTGGCTCCCAACCCTCGATATGTACAAATAAAAACCGTAAATGCAATGGCTTCCATGCACAATTTCAACATATCCAGCAAACGGACTCTCTGGTGTTGCCTAAATATCATAGCAAAAAGCTGCAAAAGGGCGCAACGGATGTATCATTTTTATACATAAAACTGTTAAAAAGGCTGCTTAGTAAAAACATACTTGACTTGAGCTAACGGAGAAGCTTCACGAAATAGGATATGGAAACAAAAAAAGAAAGTACAATGAGTGTAGTCTTGTTTTTGTTTGTTTTTTGGCTTAAATTAAAGAAAACAGGAGCAGTGGGACCGAACGAAAACGCATCAAAGGGAAATTGTTTTCGGGAATGAGGTTATAAAAGTTTGAAAAATATTTAACCTGTCATATCAGAAAGTATAAAATATTTATTTGCCATTTAATTTTGGATATGCGATCTATCTATCAAAAATCGATTTTCATTATCTAAATCAATATATTATTGAAAAATAACACTTTGATGTTTTGCAAAAGTTCATTCTACAAATCATGTATACTTTGAAAACTTGTTGTGGGATAGGCTTTTACGACGGGAATTCATAACAATTAGTGGGTATTTTAGAAAACTTGCTTGATTTATTGTTGTTAATGAGTTATACGTTTTACAAAAGTGCTGTTTCAGACCTCTTTGCAACATAACTCAAGAACCACATCACCTACAAAAGTATAATTGTGATATTTGAATTCTTCTACACACTCGCTATGAAATGATCAATGTAATTTTTGCCAAAGCTCACTACTATTCGCAAGATGCTGTGAACTACCAAATCGCAACAGTTTAAAATAGTTGCTAACCTTAACTCGGGTTTTCACGCACGGGTTCTTTCTTATAGTGCATTGACTTGAAATGCTGTAGGCCTATAATAATTATATACGACAGGACGGATCTTTTCTACGCGTGCATGTGCAAGACAGTTTCAGTTTTACTAAGATATTTTAAAATTAAAATCAGTCCGTTTCATACATTTCATGACGAATTTGTCAGTCTTGAATACTCTTTATTGCCTTATTTTTGAATGATTATATAGTCACGATATTGACGTTTATTGCATCACAATTTGCTGTGTAAACAACCATTTCTTGTTTTGAAAGAGAGACCCTCGCTGCTATCTACTGAAGATAGCAAACACAAAAACGTTTTTAAAACGTTTTAAATAAGTTATATTTTGGGTTTTGGTTTAGGTAAAAACGTTTTAATAACATTAAAATGTCGGGTTATATAAAGGTGATGAAATCGTTTTAAAACATTTTGTATGAAAACACACTACAACAATATTTTTAAAATGTTTTCGAAATGTCATTGTAAACTATTTTTGCAAACATTTCTGGCCAAATATTTTGTCAACACTTAAATAACATTATGTTAAAATATTTGCACCCAGCAAACACAGAAATGTTCTTAAAATGTTTTTTACAAAATGTTTGAATAACATTTAAATGTGGGGTTATATAAAGGTCGTGAAAACATTTTTAAAACGTTATTGTAAATATTTTGGGCAAACATTTTTTGCAAAATATTTTTTCAACCCCAAAATAACAATCTGTTTAGAATGATTTGTACCAAATTTTCAAAAATGTTTTTGGAATGTTATTTAAACGTTTTTATACCCTTTATAATTATATAACCCGACATTTAAATGTTTTCTATAAAAGATTTGTGTTTGCTGTGCAGTAAATTACTAACAAAATGTTATTTAATGTTATGAAAACGTTTTATTCATTAATGTACCCTTATTATAACCCGACATTTAAACGTTTTCTGACAACCTTTTATAACCTTTTACGAATGACGTCGAAAACGTTTTGTGTTTGCTGGGCATTCTGTAACTGACATTTCAAATAAAGCTAATCCGTAGATAGTGGCATACTATACATTATGTGTTATTTATTATTTATAGATCATACTTTTAGCTGTAACAAATAATATAAAATATCTCGTTCACGAATTATCTGTAACCTCTATCTCCAATAATCCACTTTTTATTTTATTTGTTCGGGTTTTGACAACCCAGTATAACGCAAGAAAGCCTCTATTGAAGCTTATTTCCATTAGGGTCCATATGAACACCGGGATGGGTTGGGAACAGTCAGGGGGAAACACCCTACTCTTTTCGTAACTGGCTGCGAGATACATGTACAGGTATGGCTCTCTGTACACGGGACCGACTGCTTAACGTCCCCTGCGTTGGACGTAGTACTTTCATGATCTTGCAATCTGCGAAAAATAACTTGGGGGAGGCTTATTTGCAAATCCTATGAAAGTACTAAGTAGTTCGTGAAAGAATTGTTTGTGGATGTATAAACCACTTTTAAGTTAAAGGTTAGCTTAAAAGTTAGCTTGTGGATGGCTTGCTGTTGTTATTATATAGCCGTTTACTACTGATGATAGCTCATTGAAAACTTATTTGTAGATGCTATCTACTGAAGATAGCTTGTGGAAGGATTATGTGTAGATGATATCTACTGAAGATAGCTCGTTGATGAATTATATGTAGATGCTACCCAGCAAACACAAAACGTTTTCGACGTCATTCGAAAAAGGTTATAAAAGGTTGTCAGAAAACGTTTAAATGTCGGGTTATGTAAAGGGTACTTTAATGGTATAAAACGTTTTCATAACATTAAATAACATTTGTTGGTAATTTACTGCACAGCAAACACAAATGTTTCACAGAAAACATTTAAATGTCGGGTTATATAAAGGGTATAAACATGTTTTAATAACATTCCAAAAAAAAACCATTCTAAACAAAATGTTATTTTGGGGTTGAAAAAATAGTTTGCAAAAATTGTTTGCCTAAAATATTTACAATAACGTTTTTAAAATGTTTTCACGACTTTTATATAACCCGACATTTAAATGTTATTAAAACGTTTTGTAAAAAACATTTTAAGAACATTTCTGTGTTTGCTGGGTGCAAATATTTTAACATGTTATTTAAGTGTTGACAAAATATTTGGCCAAAAATGTTTGCAAAAATAGTTTACAATGACATTTCGAAAACATTTTAAAAATATTTTTTAGTGTGTTTTCATACAAAACGTTTTAAAACGATTTCATGACCTTTATATAACCCGACATTTTAATGTTATTAAAACGTTATTACCTAAACCAAAACCCAAAATATAACTTATTTAAAACGTTTTAAAAACGTTTTTTGCTGGGTATACTGAAGATAGCTTGTTGATGAATTATTTGTAGATGCTATCTACTGAAGATAGCTTGTTGAAGGCTTATTTGTAGATGATATCTACTGAAGATAGCTTGTTGTTGAATTATTTGTAGATGCTATCTACTGAAGATAGCTTGTTGATGAATTATTTGTAGATGCTCTCTACTGAAGATAGCTTGTTGAAGGTTTATTTGTAGATGCTATCTACTGAAGATAGCTTGTTGATGAATTATTTGTAGATGCTATCTACTGAAGATAGCTTGTTGAAGGTTTATTTGTAGATGCTATCTACTAAAGATAGCTTGTTGTTGAATTATTTTAGATGCTATCTACTGAAGATTGCTTGTAGAAGGCTTATTTGTAGATGCTATCTACTGAAGATAGCTCGTTGGTGACTTATTTGTAGATGCTATCTACTGAAGATAGCTTGTTGATGAATTATTTGTAGATGCTATCTACTGAAGATAGCTTGTTGAAGGTTTATTTGTAGATGCTATCTACTGAAGATAGCTTGTTGTTGAATTATTTGTAGATGCTATCTACTGAAGATAGCTTGTTGAAGGTTTATTTGTAGATGCTATCTACTGAAGATAGCTTGTTGTTGAATTATTTTAGATGCTATCTACTGAAGATAGCTTGTAAAAGGCTTATTTGTAGATGCTATCTACTGAAGATAGCTCGTTGGTGACTTATTTGTAGATGCTATCTACTGAAGATAGCTTGTTGTTGAATTATTTGCAGATGCTTTCTACTGAAGATAGCTTGTTGATGAATTATTTGTAGATGCTATCTACTGAAGATAGCTTGTTGAAGGCTTATTTGTAGTTGCTATCTACTGAAGATAGCTTGTTGAAGGCTTATTTGTAGATGTTATCTACTGAAGATAGCTCGTTGGTGACTTATTTGTAGATGCTATCTACTGAAGATAGCTCGTTAACGACTTATCTCGTTGATGAATCATTTGCATATGCCATCTACTGAAGATAGCTTGTTGATGACTTATTTGAAGATGCTATCTACTGAAGATAGCTTGTTGAAGGCTTATTTGTAGTTGCTATCTACTGAAGATAGCTTGTTGAAGGCTTATTTGTAGATGTTATCTACTGAAGTTAGCTTGTTGTTGAATTATTTGTAGATGCTATCTACTGAAGATAGCTCGTTAATGACTTATCTCGTTGATGAATCATTTGCATATGCCATCTACTGAAGATAGCTTGTTGTTGAATTATTTGTAGATGCTATCTACTGAATATAGCTTGTTGAAGGCCTATTTGTAGATGCTATCTACTGAAGATAGCTCGTGGAAGGCTTATTTGTAGATGCTATCTACTGAAGATAGCTTGTTGATGACTTATTTGTAGATGCTATCTACTGAAGATAGCTTGTTGATGACTTATTTGTAGATGCTATCTACTGAAGATAGCTCGTGGATGACTTATTTGTTGGGATGGATTTTATATAATATCTACTGAAGATAGATTTATTGTTATGAGCTTTCTATTGATGATAGTTCGTGGATGAATTATTTGTAGATGCTATCTACTGAAGATAGCTAGTCGATGAATTATTTGTAGATGCCATCTACTGAAGATAGCCCATCGATGAATGATTATATATAATATACTGAAGATAGCAGATATGACATGATAACCAATGTCAACTTAAAGGCAGCATTTATATGGGCTCATCTGTTGAATGCACAATGGTCCGACACATGGTATGCCACCAATAAATTCATCCATCACAAAGCATGCTCTCTTACGCTATGTTCTACTAATAATTAATATATTTGAGCAAATAACACCGATTACTCTGTGTCGAATTGCAACGAAGCCATATGTCACAGTGATCATCTATATAAGGACACCATTTGCACGGTATAATAACAACCTGTTTTACCTATAGCCCGTCCGCAATGGCGACCGTTTCTTATATAAACACTTTTCAGATGCACGATGTATACAAATGCACATTGGTAGTGGATGTAAAACACGATGAGCTGAAGCAACGATAGATACGCACTGAAATGTAAGTTGAAAGCAACGCAATTTATAAATAAGCTTAAAACAATATTGAATTGAGGCTAAGCTTTAAATATGTACCAAAATGCTAATCAGAGTATCTGTAGGGCCCATTATGTAGCCTATATAATAAACAGTTCAGCATTAGTCCGATCTCCAAGACCATTTCAGTATTAATTTGCTACAACAGTTATACGTGTAAACAAATGGTACGCCTTTCAAGGTGTTTATACGTTCATTTGGCATGTTTGATTCCACTTCAAATTAGATCCAATCCATATTAAAGCAGATCAGCTCATATCACGTATACGCCCGACTCATGTGCAAGAATTATAAGCAATATGTAATTGGCTTTTATATAACGAAATCAAAGACGTATACATTATGTATTCCCACCGCCCACAAAAAGCTAGCGATTATCATTATTCAGTAAAGTTAACATGGTTAATGACATCAATTTGATAGGCAACACGATCTGACAGAAGCGATCCATAACATGCTCATCTATCAAGGCACAGTTCTTCAACCCCAATACATTTGTACATTCATTGAATGACCTTTGCAAATTTGGGTACAAAAACTCGTACTCTGCAACTTGAGGTCAAATTTCACACTATGATTGTTCAATTGTGGTTATTGAACTATGCCATTGGGATGAGTGGTCCATAGTGGATTGAGTTATCTTGGAACTGTGTCCGTGAAAGGTTCGCCTATATAAATGATCAGACGATTTTAATATATGACTACATTAATCAGAGTAAATTGCTATAGGCTTTCAATACGGCATAGATTGCCCTATAGCATTTATAACGGTACTAGATTAATTTGACTAACCAAACCTAGCATCATTTAAAATGTTGTCATTTTATCCATTCTAGTCGTGCCTAAAGCTCGATTTTATTATTTATTTCTAGAAAGATATTTAGAAAGACCTTTTTCTAAATTGCCTATTTTAGCTCAATAGTAAATTAATTTGGTTCATTCCCCTTCCCACATACCTGGATCATGAGGTTGAAACAATGAAACCACGTCTTCGATAGCTGCTTTATGGTATAAATGGGTATAGCTATTCATGCATGGTATACAGTAAATCCGTAGCCCTAACACTTTTTAAACACATTAGGCGTTTAGCCTTATTGTCTTTATCCATGTATACCTTTATTTTTCAGAAAAAGATTTCATATTTTGAAACCTATTCTCATAATATAGCCTACATCACAAATCTAAAATTTGGTTTGCAAGTTATCGCACTTTGAATTTGTTTCTAAACGCATTTAGCATGACGCATCTTAAACACTTATACCCCATTCTAAACACCATGTTTAGCTTGTGTTTACATAATGTTTAGGTATCAAACATCAACCTGTATATAATCTAAACACAAGCTAAACAATGGCTTATGTTTAGATTATATGTGATGTTTGATGACGCTTAGCTAAGGGACGCACCATTAGATTCTCAGGGGGGGGCATGGGAGTTTGGGTCAGGCAGAATTATTTTTTTTCGCCGCCGAAGGCGGCGGAATTTTTTTTTCGCCTCCAAGAGCACCAAATTTTTTCGCCGCCTTTGGCGGCGAAGTTATTTTTTTTCAGTTTTAATGTACATTTTTATACAAAGTTGGGTGGGGACATTTTTTTTTTACTCATCAGTGAGGCAAAATTTTTTTTTCAAAAAACTCCCATGTCCCCCCCTGGAAATCTAATGGTGCGCCCCTAAACGGTAGCATTTGGATTATTACGGACGGATGTATAGTGTTTAGGATGCGCTTAGATACAAATTCAAAGTGTGATAACTTGTAAACCAAAGGGACTGTGTTGATTTTGTTTTGGATTTGTAGGAGATTATGTTTCAAAATATGAAACCTTATTCTGAAAGGTACATATAGATAATAATAACAATTTGGCTAAACGCCTAACGTGTTTAAAAAGTATTACAGCTTGGGACTTAGTGTTTAGCAGAGCCAGTTTCAAAACCCTTTTCTACGGTTCTACTTATCATTATAATGTTTTGGATCCAATATTTTCCCACACTTGATTCATCAAAACATTGTGCAAAGGTGGGTTACGGAGCCCTTAAGAGCCACAAACCGAAGCTCAGATTGTAACTCCGGGTATTAAACAGTGTTTAGCATTTAAACACTTTTCTAAACACATTCTTACCTTCACTTTGTAAACGTGTTTAAATATGATGGATAATGTTTAGCCATTAAACATCGATGTTTAGGAATTTGATACATGTACGTAATGTTCAGGGCCGTAGTTACCTTTTTGGGGGCCCTGGGCCAGGCCAAAATCTGGAGGCCCAAACGCACCGTGAGGAAGGCACGTGCCAGTTTTTTGATTGTATTAGGACATTTGCGTGCGAAGCGCGCGAAAAAAATTCAATTTTAAGTTATTTGGGCCCAAATTGAAGCTGTACACAGGCCATTTCGCGCGCGAAGCGCGCAAAATTTTGCAATTTGTGTACCCTATTATTTGACCCAAAACATGGTGTTTTTCGGCTAAATGGAAGACTTGCACACTGCACAGGGCAATAATTATTTTGTGGGCCCCCAAAATCTGGGGACCCTGGGCCCGGGCCCATCTGGTAATGTTGGTTTCTAAACATGTTTACAAAAGTGAAGGCATGATGTGTTTAATGGCTATAGACACAGTTTTTGCAAATTAAAATTGTTAACCATCCGAGGGAGCCGTATAGCTACTACTTTGTCGCCCTGTGATGGCATGGCACAAAAAATAGTATGATGTTTCAAAACTTGCGAAGATTTCAAAATCTAATGGGCAATTCGATTTTCCCCTCTTTTTCCGCCGATTCAAACTCAGTCAAAATAAGCTTCAGATGTTCGGCACTTTCACAACTTACATTCTTATACACGAAATGAATATTTCCACTCATTTAAAGTGTTAAGGGCTCGGATAGCGACGTTTTCACGTGTGTTTTGTTTGGGGGTGTTTGTTTGTTTGTTTTTGAAACTCGCGATATAATACACATTTTATGCCAAATGATTAAAAATTTATATTTTTGAAATTTAACAGTCCTCGAAGTAAATTACATAACGATAATGTACTTAAAGTGTATGTAGCTTGAAAGAAAAGCCGACCATCATATGAAAATTGTGACCTTTCGTAGTGAAGATTTAGATTTTTCCCCAAACACCGAAAATATTTAGGTCTTTTTGTATGATCATATCGCGACTTTCAAAAAATCTAAATTATTTGATATCAGAAGGGCATTCCTCGTATTCAGAATGCCATTCGATATACTGTTGCGCTCTCATATCCCACAAAAATACTGTGCAAACGTTGTTATCCGATCCCTTAAACCCACAATTCTGCTAACAAATGCTTTTACTGATATTTGTAGGTAGTTTTGTAAAACAAGCAAAAAAGTGGAGAAAAAAAATCAAATCAGCCAATTTTTCCGAGACAAAATAATGCGCACTGCAAATGCAACACGCGGCAGCTTTGAAACATATTTCTTGCCTTATCGCATAATTGCGATCCATTCATTAACCCCTAGGATGCTGGATGAAATTTTATTATCGTTTTTGTAATCTATAAAAAATGTATTAAAATTATTACAAATATGCTTAGTATCCTTTCAGACTTGAATTTTCCCATTATTGTGGAATAATGTCATAGTATATGCTGATGTAACAGTATGAACGTAAACTCTCATTACATATGAAGACAGTTGCATTTTATTTTATTTTGGCAAAAGTTGATCAAACTGGGAAAAAAATAGATCTCGTACGATTATCTGACATGAGAATACGTATAGAATAGACGACAGCCAGATCAATATTGATCTAACATTTATTAGAAGTAATACTAATAAGCAATATATCCAAATGTTTTCTGAATAATATGCTATAAACATACAATCGTGCCCAAACCTTAAATTGATGCCACAAGCTGCCGTTTCCGACCGCGAGGCAGTAATTCGACAACTTTTCCAGTGCATTGAACTAAGCCAAGGAATTATACAAGAAAAGAGTAAAAAAGAACCGTGGGGTTGTTTCCAATACGGGTTTTCTTTCAGATTAACAACAATTAGATTTATCCCCGTTGTCTATAGGAGTGCTTTTTAAAGAGTGAAATGCTAGCTTATTTAAAATAGGACAGGATCTAGTCAAAATTCACCTTAACGCGTAAGGAAATGCTTCGTTGCAACGGTATCTACTTGTTACGGCTATATCTTAATTCCTGTGTTTGATTGTCAGCTAAAGTTAAGGGATCTGGAATGAGCGTTTTAAGCGTTTCGACAGTATTTTTGTGGGACATGAGAGCACATCAGACATATCGAATTGCATTCTGAATACGAAGCATGTCTTTCTGGTATCAAATTATTTGAATTTTTTGAAATTCACGATATAATACAAATTTTATGAATACTAAAATTTGATATGATTTTCGATCTATAACAGTCCTCGAAATAAATTTTATAAATCTAATGATATATTCTTAAAGTGTATGTAGCTGGGAGGAAAAGCCGACGATCAATTGAAAATTTTGACCTTTCATATTGAAGATATGGATTTTTTCCCCAAAAGACCTATTTTTCAATCTCAATACGAAAGGTCAAAATGTTCAATTGATCGTCGGCTTTTCATCCCACCTACATACACTTTAAGTATAAATCATCAGATTTATAAAGTTTACTTCGAGTACTGTTAAATATCAAAAATATCAATTTTCAATCATTTGCCATAAAATGTGTATTACATTGCAAATTTCAAAATATCAAAATTATTTGATATCAGAAGGACATTTTTCGTATTCAGGATGCAATTCGATATGTCTGATGTGCTCTAATATCCCACAATAAATACTGTCCAAACGTTCATACCCCATCCCTTAACGCGTAAGGGAATGCTTCGTTCCAACGTACTTGTAATTCCCGTGTATCATTGTCAGCTGATGTTAATGTCGCCGATCGGTAGGGTTATTGCTCCCTATTCCAGAAAAATACAGCACTAATTATTTGGATTTAAAATGATATCTTGTTTTGCCAAATGAAACATTTATAGATAAATCCTAATACTGTAGTTAGTTCTAATTGTCAATAAATTTTACTATTTGGTCAATTTTGGAAACAAGGGCCAAAAACCTGAGACGAACATGCGTTTTTATGGCATTTTTCGTATGCAGTGATAATCAAGCCCAAAGACTTGTACAGAGACTAATTTTAAGTTACGTATTCTGATTTTTAGAAAACACGTTTTCTAATCTTTTTCATATCAAAAAAAACATAAACTATTCAAATTATGAGCTATTAGCCTATATACTCAATTTTTTTTTGAATGCTTAAACTTGTTCCAAGCCTTAGAATTTTGTGACTACAACAATTGTGCAAGAAAACATGCAATTTTGGGCCCATTTTCCTCAAATTGGTCAAATATTATCAAAATTTGACTTTTATTTCTATATTAGAACTAACTTACGGATTAGGATTTAGATACATGTTTCATTTCGCAAAACAAGGTAATATTTTTAAATTCCAAAAAATAGTACTGTATTTTTCTGGAATAGGGAGCACGGTAGTAACTCGAAAGAGTTGATTGAAGCTTTCAAGATTTATATATACGAAGTTAGTAGGTTTTTTTTTTATCTTATAAAGATCTGTTTAACTTTTTTTTTTTTTTTAGAATAGAATACAACATAAAGCAAAACACACAATTGTCATATCCAGTGTTGATTTATTTCTTGTGAGTTTATTAATAAGTTAGTACACAAAGGTTTTTACAGTTTAGTAGGAATGATGTTTGGAAGTGCAATACAGTTTCTGGAAATGATTATTTACAACAGGGTGATCCACATCAAAATATTTAAAAATAATAAAAAAATATGCCTAAATAAATTTAAAAATAAATAAATACACACACAAAGGACACACACAGCCAAAAAAATGGACACACGCAGGAATACGCATGCAAGTAAGTCTATCATAAAATAGCATAGCAATCCATTTAGATGTCATTTTACCACTCCTTGGATTACCACGGGAAAATACTCTTATCACTACCCTAAAAAACGGTTCTAAGTAAAACCTAAAATGGGTCTTGAGCTGTCCTGTATGTGGAACCTTAAATGGTTCTAGAAAGAATAGAAATCGCTTCTGGAAAGGTTAAAGAACCATTTTCGACCTGAAAAGGGCTCTGGATTGGACAGAAAGAATCATTTTGGGTTAAATTTTAAGACATTTTTAAGAACCTTTTCTCTTAAGGGTTCTACATATAAGACAGCCAACTGAGCCAAGAACCCTTTTTCTAAGAGTGTATAGGTCATTTAGCTGTAGGCCTATTATGAATATAAATTACTTTAGAAATAATATCATGAGTTTTACCACTTCTGAATATACTCCTATCACTATGTCATTAAACTAAATAATGTAGTTTTTCAGTTTCTTTGAATATCATGAAAAAAATACTCTTAATTGTCACTAGGTCATTAAACTGTCGTTATTAACTAATGCACTGCAGGCAAAATTTAATTTTCAGGTCTCGTTCTAGATGATGTCATCAGCTATAATGGTCATCTGTTTGCGTCGTAACGGTTATATTTGATATCAACATGGGTCAAAAAGCGTCATCAGAGGAGGATGGTCCACCCATCGATATGCTGACGGACGACGCGCTGTTTATAATCTTCTCTATGCTCACATTCAATGAGCGAGTCAAAGCGGGCAGGTGAGTCGATTGAATACACTGTAAAAACAGTGTTGCTTTTCTAAAGACAATTTTGCCACCACTTTGTAAACATGTTTAAAAGCTAAACATCATGTGTCAAATTTCTCAACATTGGTCAGTGATGGTGTTTAATTTTTAAACATCTGACATCCATATTCTAAACATAACGTTTCTAAACACATTATTGCCACCACTTTCTAAACACTGTTTTTACAGTAACGAGTCTGAACATGGAGATAAACGCCGAACAAATCGACTGCTCAGTGCTAGAAGTGCTAGATGAGTAAAATATACTGTGTGTAAATTGCCAAATGTTCACATGGCAGCAATTGCACTTACCCACTTCTGCAGAGCTGTCGAAATATAATATGAGTCTTGAGTCAGGTGTATGAGCAAAATATTGAAAGAAACGAGCTGTGTCAATGTCAAAATGAATGAGAAGTCAACAGTGAGTTATAGTCGGGATAGTTGAGGGACAAGCCGTCACGTGAGATGACTCACAAGTTGGGAAATGTGTTTCCTGAGTCAGGAGATAGGATGCAGATGAGTCGAAAGTTAAGGATGACTCTAAAGTAAAATTTCAAGTCAGCAAGTTGAAATAAGTTTGAAGTTGAGAATTAGTCGTGTGAGTGTGATGAATGATTCGGTAGCCTATAGGAATCCGTGAAAAATTCATTCGGGAAATTAAGTCAGTTAGCTAGAGAAATAAATAATTAGGCCTATTGATAACCTAGAGGATACGGACTCATGCGCAGAGTTGCACAATAGACGAATCCAATTTCACGCATTCCTACACCTCAATGGCAGCCATAGCTGGGTCCCCGCCGGCGTAATCTCACCTAAAATGTGAAATGATGCGGCCTTGGAAGGGTTTTAAACTGCATTCTATCACCCGTGTTACACGTAGACAAAAGAATGATGACAGTTTACAGCACAATATAATCTAACATCGATTTTTAAGCGGCTTTAATCCACCCAATTGGGCAGTCACAACACCAGTTGGTGCTGCGGGGACCCAGTAATGGCCGACCAAATCCTGACCATGACTTGGCTGAGGCTCCTTGGATTCGTCTATAGACTCAAAAGTTCATTATGAAGTGACATTAAACAGGTTTACATAACATATATAAATAATCAACGCATAAATAAAATGGAAGTCGGGTTGTCATGAGTCAAAAGTCGGATATAATTGGAATGAACAAATTGACTATATAGGCCTATGCGACAGTAACGTAGCCAGCGGGGGGGGGCAGGGGGCAGAGTGAAAGGCTTTTTTTGAAGCTTGAAGACATACAGTCTCTATGTATGATGCTACTGCAATTTTTTTTTGTCTGTGCCCCCGAAATTTTATTTTGCACCCCTGACCAAAAAAGCTGGCTACGCTCCTGCTATGCGATCAAGCAAAATGAGTCTGATATGATGTCGATCCAATTCAAAATTCAGTTTGCAATTTCATTAAGGTTATTAACTATTTCAAACTGTTGCGATTTGGTAGTTCACAACATCTTGCGAAAGGTAGTGAGCTTTGGCAAAAACTACATAATATAGCTCATTTCATAGCGATTATATTTGATTATATCTCAAAATCAATATTCCCGACAACCGACTCATTTTTCTTGATCAAATCACTTAGATTTGTCAAAATAAGTAATTCTAGAAATTGTCATCCTCATACGATGTAAACCCTATAATTTCGAGAAATATTGGACATGTGCAAATAATCTTTGGAAACAAAATTTATAGATTATTGCGTATAAAACTGAAAAGTACAGGTCTCTGCTGTGTTTTACTTCGTGCAAAAAACACTTTTTAGAATGTTGGAAATAATTATTATGACTGTTTAAAAAAATAAACCTTTGTGAAAACATTTCTTCTAGTAAAGTCGAAGTACGCTGGAAATGTATTTAGTCATGTTAGTATAGGCTTTAACCCCTTGAGCACTACCTGCCGATCTAACATTGCCTCTGATTGGTCAATTATGTGATATCTTCACTTTAATCACCAATCAGAATGGAGCTTTGCAAATAATTCACCCCAATTTTTTTGTGTGGTGAAATTATTCTAACAATGTTGCGGATTGGTCCAATTGATAATGAAAACTTAATTTGGCCAATCGGCAGGTAGTTCTCATGGGGTTAATATAGAAGTAAGAAATCCGCTTGATCGTGCAGAATGAGTCAACCGTTTGTCACACAATCTTGTATTGGACTATTCCATTTAAAATCCACACTACCCACGTGGAAGATTTTAAAAATATCTTCCACAGAGGGAGTATGAATTTCAAATGGAATTAACACATTAGCAGCTCCGTCTGAAACTCACTCTCCCTCTGTGGAAGATTCAAGTCGAATCTTTCTCAGAGGGTGTACAAAATTCAAACGGAGCTGTCTAATGTGCTCATTCCATTTGAAATTCATACTCCCCCTGTGGAAGATATTCCCAAAATCTTCCACAGGGGTAGTGTGGATTTTAAATGGAATGGCCTAATTTGAGCTGGTGAAGTACAAAAAGAAGTGGTAAAAATCTCAGGAAGAATATAATGGATAATGTACAGAGCGTTGTGTCGCCCAATGATTGGGTAAAAAAATCAAATTACAGTATATCATAATGATCAGCTAATGCACCATTGGAACCCCATTGGGCTATCCCCGGGGGCTATCCATACCCCCATATGGAAGACATGACCCGGAATCTTCTATACAGGGAGTTACCTGAATGGGTGACTCCATTTGAAATTCACACTCCCTGTGTGGAAGATTAAGGTCATGTCTTCCATACATACAGAGGGTGTATGGAATTCAACGGGAATAACCCATTCTATATGCAGCTAAGCTTTATCAAAATGATACTAGTTTGGAAATTTATTACAAAGCCTGCTGCTATCCTGAAACTACCAAAATTTATATAACATGGAAAAACAGTGGCATGCTTGACGGGAATTATATAAATAAACATAATTTTTCACCAGGTTTCGCCGTCGCAAATAATAAAGGAGACAAGTAGATCCCGCCTGGAAATCGAACCCAGGACCTCACAATTTGCGGGGAGGAGATAAGTTTAAGTAACCGCTTATGGGTTCGAATTTCAAACAGCCTAATCATGAAGGTCACGTAAACCTGAGGTCCTGTGTTCGATTCACAAGCGGGATCACTTTTTCTACTTGTCTCCTTTATTATCTGCGACGGCGAACCTGGTGAAAATTATGTTTCTTTAAAATTTATGGGCCTTACAGACCCCCTTTTTGTCCTCGATAAGTAACCATAAAAAAGTTCTTAAAACTTAAAGAACCCTTTTAGGTTTTCAAAGGGTTCTTTAACCCTTTGTATTTTGGCCTTTATAGACCCATTTTGGTTCACTACCGAACCGTTGAGGGTTCTATAGAGAACATATTTTAGAACTTTTTTATGAGAATGTATGGCCTTTCAAACATCAATTAGATGAACTTTAACATGTTTAAGTTACATTAAGATATGCCCATCTTGTCCATAATTATACTGCAAGCTGATTTTGAATTTTGATATAGCCTGTATTATGTCGCCCATGGCTGCCACTATATTTTTCAAACAATATTTTCTTTTAAAACATTGTCAACAGGCAGTATAGAAAAGGACTGCCGACTTAAATTTAAGATCTGTATAAATTAAAGGTTGACGGTGTGGAAGAAGCGCTATACGTGCACCAATTGCCTTATATCAGGGATATACAATGAGACAAAATCCCTGCTTATATCAATATCACGGATTTGTGTTTTAAATTTACACTTATCATGTCATCATTATTGTGCGCATTTCAGTAAATTTGTGGTCAAATTTAGTCTGAATTAAAAGAGTATAGGCAACAAAATCTATGATATGACAGATTCGCAACATGAAAGCAAAGAAATTGAAAAATGTCTCGCGGCAGCTATCACGCGTGCACTGCAAAAACAAGTGTTTATATTTAAACACCATATTGTGTTTATCAGAGCAACACTTAATAAACACATAATTCATGTTAATGGTCTAACACTAATGTTCATAAATTAACACTTGGTGTTATATTACAAACACTAATGTTTGTAATATAACACCAAGTGTTAATTTATGAACATTAGTGTTAGAAAAATTAACATTAGTGTTAGACCATTAACATGAATTATGTGTTTATTAAGTGTTGCTCTGATAAACACAATATGGTGTTTAAATATAAACACTTGTTTTTGCAGTGTGAGCATTTCTTCCAGTATAGTCATCAATATATTTTAGGTTATTGTCCTTATACGATATTTTTCTTTTTAAAAAGATATTGCACAATAATTGCACAATTCAAGGTTTTGAGTTATCATTGTCATTTATACAAATACGTACTCTCATAAAAGTTTCTTTCGTTATATACATAATCAAAAATATTCTCCGATTTTTTTCTAATGTGATACAAACATTCGAGCAGGACAGCAAACGCAGTAGCTAGCCAACAAACACAAAAATGTTGTTAAAACGTTTATTCAAAACGATTTAATAACATATATAGATGTCGGGTTTTTATATAAAAGTCATGAAAACGTTTTTAAAACGTTATTGTAAAATATTTTGGGCAAACATTTTTGCAAAATATTTTGTTAACACTTCACATTCGTTGCAAACCCATCGAGTGATGCATGGATGACACGTCTTGTGCATGTGTATCATTGAATCATTGACGTATAAACTGTGTATATCGCTATTCGCCTTTAGATAGATATACGTCGTATTTATACATCCCAGCTACATGAAGCTCCGCTCAATAACGATCGGCGAGCTTATACATGCATTGACGATAATTAGGCCTATAGGTATTGGAATGAAATAGCAATTTTCTTTGTTTTACCTCATTTGTTTGGCTCGAAATCAAAAGGTGACATAATTTGATCAGTGAAAACTAACGTTTTGTGGAAAACAAATAAGAATCTATTCTTTATGATATTATTGCTTCAATTTGAGAGTTAACAAAATATTTTGCAAAAACGTTTGCCAAAAATATTTGACAATAATATTTTGACAACATTTTTAGAATGTTATGGTATATTTTCATAAACGTTTTCACTGCAAAAACAGCAGAGCAACACTTAATAAACACTTTAACACTTCATAAACACGTGTTTGTACAGTGATGGTATAGGGATGTTAAGTTATAAACACGAAAACACGTTTTGAAATTTGAAGATGTTTATGTTTTTTAACACAATATAGTGTTTAAAAACATATTTTAAAAACACTATCTTGTGTTAAAAACAGAAACATCTTTATATTTCAAAACGTGTTTTGGTGTTTATAACTTAACATCCCTATACCATCACTGTACAAACAAGTGTTTATGAAGTGTTAAAGTGTTTATTAAGTGTTGCTCTGCAGCTGTTTTTGCAGTGTTCGTGACATTTACATAGCTCGACATTTAAATGTTATTAAAACGTTTATAATACCAGTAGTTTATATTAGAGAATGAATTTGGAGAAAACCTTCTGATAATTACAAACACTGGCTGAGCAGCAAGACCTTCCCTCTAAGCTTTTAATCCGATAAGCTGATTATCTATTTGTTTTCATGAATTGGAAGACATTCTTTGATGTATTACCGAGCTCAATCATCTGAAATTACTGGAGCGTGAGCCACCCAGGCTGGTGGCTCAGCATAGTATTTTATTAACAGAAGGTTTTCTCCAAATTCGTTTCCTAATGATTACGTTTTAAAAACATTTTTGTGTTTTGCTGCATGGGCTACTTTGTTGTTTGGAATATTTGGCCCGTCAACGTCGAATTTAAAGTACGAATCGGGCCTAATGTTCTCACTAGTTTCTTTGTTCGATCCACACACATACATTAACAATATCATACGCCTATACATACGTTCATATAAATTTTTGAGGAATCACATCAAGAGGTATACAATTAGTTATATCTTGATGACGTTTGACTTCTATTTCTTATTATTTGTTGTCTTAACATTTGGTATACCTTACTATAATGATCAAAAGTAAAATGTATACACTCTAAGAAATAAAGGTTCTAAAAAGGTTCTCAAGTTGTCCTCTCAGGAGAACCCGAATAAATTCTCTAAAGAACCAAAAATGGTTCCAAAACTGTCGAAAATGGCCTCAAAAATGTGATACAGAACCGTTTTCGGTTCTTTAGAGAACCTGTAAGGGTTCTCCAAAATTAAAGAACCTTTTTGAGAGGTTCAAGAGGGAGGGTTCTCATGAGAGGACAAAAAATGTTCTATTTAGAACCTTAATTCCAGCAAAAGGTAAAATTGTCTGAAAAGTGTTATTACTGTTATATTTCTTTTTATAATTTTTATCAATTTCTTTTTAAAAAGTTATTACTTTTTATACTTTTACTTTTATATTTTACTTTCATTAAAATATCCTGTTTTCATTGAAACAAACCAAGCTATACTTTTATATATTTTCATTACCACATCCTGTTTTCATATTGGACTATTCCGTTTAAAATCCACACTCCCCCTGTAGAAGATTTTGGAAATATCTTCCACAGGGGGAGTATGAATTTCAAATGGAATGAACACATTAACAGCTCCATTTGTAACTCACCCTCCCTCAGTGGAAGATTCAGGCTGAATTTTTTTTCAGAGGGTGTATGAAATTCAAATGGAGCTACCCAATGTGTTCATTCCATTTGAAATTCACATTCCCCCTGTATTTCCTAAATCTTCCACAGGGGTTGTGTGGATTAAAATCGAATAGCCCATTGCAACTGATCAAGCTATCTAAAAAATTAATATATTTTCATTAAAACATTCCGTTGTCACGGAAACCGATGAAGCTGTCGAAAAGTGTTCGAATATTTATCTTCATTCTAACATCCCGTCTTCTTTGAAACACCGGAAACCAAGGGATTTGAAATGACTTTATACGCTCATTATCTGATTTTTAGATGTGAAGTTGTACCGTTTATATACCCATTTAAGCTATATAACTGTAAATCTCATCTCATTTCTGAATTAATCAATTAATTTAACCAATTCAAAAATTGTGTATAGCCTACACAAGCCTAAGTTAAACTAGAATTTCATAGGCCTATATAATAATACGTCTATAAAAATTACATACATTACATACACTGTAAAAACAACGGATAACACCTAATAAACACTAAAACACGTTTATATTTATATTAGGTATAGGAGACATTGCATACGATTAACACTATAACACGTTTATAGAAGAATTTATTAATGAATTAGTAGCACTTTAACATTTATATTTGGTGATAAAACGTGTTGGGGTGTTTATATTTTTATCACAAGACTGACCACTACAAACGTGTTATAGTGTTAATCGAATGCAACGCCTCCTATACTTTTACGTGTAAAATATTTAAAAAAACCGCATTTTAGTGTTTATTAGGTGTTATCCGTTGTTTTTACAGTGTACACCTGACATTAAGATTATAAATAACAAAAACTCAAATTGCCGTTTACGGTGAGTTTTGTTCCGGGTAGGTCTCTATGTAAATTGTGCCTCTCCTATAAATAAGTATATTATACAGATAACAAAAATATAGACTTTCTCAAAGTCAGCTTTGAGACATGTCTTTTAGGAAAACAAGTGTCTACGAAAGTCACATACATGCCGAGGGAAAGATGTTCAAAATATAGGTCGTCACTTGACTCGTGGCTATTCCTGTTGAAATCCACACTACCCCTGTGGACGATTTTGGAAATATCTTCCACAGGGGGAGTGTGTTTTTCAAATTCAATTGGTTAGAGTTAATCATTTTGAAACCCATACTCCCTCTGTATTGTGGCTTTACACCTATCTTCCACAACTGGAGTGAGTATTTCAAATGGAAGTTACCGAATTGTCTATTCTGTTCAAAATTCATACTCCCTCTGGTAGTGTGGATTTTAAATGGAATAGCCCAATGGCTTTTAAGGCATTTTTGCACTCTAGGAAAAAATATAACTTGTATGCACTGCAACTAAACACTTTTAAACATTATGCTTTCTATCAGTTCGAAAAGATGTTAAAATGTTCAACATATCTCGAGTCAAGATATTAACTCTCTTCACTCGGGTGTCGACTGCAGACAAGTTTTAAAAAAAATTTAAATGTCAAAAATTTCAGAAATGTGAATTTTCATGACCATATTTGGAATCAGCATGAAAAATGCATTAAAATGAGTACAAACAAGCCTGGTATTGGTTCAGTGGTTCTTGAGATAGCTCTTGATATTTTGAGAAAATATCTCAAAACTTGGGACTTCTTATGTTGAAGGCTATGGCTAGCATGCAGAGGATTAATAGACAGAGTTTAACAATTGAAGACTTAGTGGAAGAAGAGTCAACGTGTTCGGAAATTGTTCTATGAATTTCATGATCCAATTTTAGGTCGTAAACATTCAGGTTTTTAAAAAAAGGACTTGTATATGACATAAATAAATAAATGTCAGCATTTTATAGCGCCTTTCTAACTTGTGCAAAGTGCTTTACAACAATTTATTCAGCTGGCAGAATCAGAATCAATTCGCTTCCACAGTGGCGCAACCGTAGTGCAGCTTCTCTCAGCACTTTGACTTTAAATAGGCCTACCTCTAGCAGCTTCCCATTTCATCTTGCTGGCGGGGCAAAATGAGGTAAAGTGCCTAGCCGGCCAAGTGTACAACATGATGGCACCGCCGGGGTTCGAACCTACAATCCTCCGTCAGAGCCTTTACCGGTGCGCCATACGCGCGCCACTGTGCTCAAACAGATATGATATATAAACTGCTATCCCCATAAGTTTCCTACCCACAGCTTTAGTGTATGCCTCCCAAAACATTTTCTTAAAAACGATATATTTGCACTTGAGCACTTCGTCCACTGCACTGTAGTCTTTAATATCATCCTAGCAAAAATGCATGTATGATTTTTCAAACATGCTAAAAACTAAAATAACGTCAGGTTATAATATGATCATCAAAAAAGTTCCAACACATTTTATATCAAAAAAACCCTACCAAATGTGTGCATAATAAATATTGACAAAACGTTATTGTAAAATATTTTTGCACAAAATGTTTTGTCAACATTTCAAATAACATTATTAGCCTATAGTTGCAAACATTTTGAAAATGGTTTGACAATGAGGTGTCAGGCCTATAAATTACCCGACATTAAATGGTTTGTGGCATGCAACGTTCGTAGCACATTTGAAAACGTTACACTGCAAACACTGTGTTTATCATCAAACACTTATCTAAACACATTCTTGTAAAACGTTTTAAATACTAAACATGTTTATAAAGTATTTATTGATAGATAATGTTTAGCCATTTTAACGTAATGTTTTGCTCCTAAACTCCGGCCTTGGGCCTGCCGGTCCTGCGACCTTGATATTTTTTTTGTTGAGTAACTTTAATTTAACATTGACCAACAGTATAACCTTAATGTAAATGGACACAGAGTATAAAAACGTTAGGGCGAAATTATTTTCCCTCTATAGTCAATTTCCCCTTATAATCCAGTTTTTACCCACGTATTGTTTACTAAACAGTTTTTGAAGTGATGTGTATTGTTTTGTGTTTGCGGGGTAGAAATTCGCTCGCATAATATTTGACATACAAAGTGATAGAAAAAGCGTTAACCGGTAAACAGTTATGAGAGCATATTTCGTAACCCCGTCGCCACATGTGTTAAACTAAAAGGCAAAAATACACAATTTATCACGTTTTTGTCTTCTTTAATTCAAGACCTGTTTCACCATACACCCCGGGCATACACCAATCTCAAAGTGTTACTTTTAAGTAACTTAAAAGTCTTCAAAGTTATGTACAATATTCGCTGTTAAACTTAAGTTAGTAAAAAAGGTATAATTCGACTAATTTTGACTAACTCTAATCAGTCATACAAGATATAATCTTTTTATTCAAGGAAAATAATGCTGAAATTATGTATTTATAATGCTAAAAGAACAGTAATATACTTTCACATTAATTTGCATCATTTCAACATATTTTCATGACTTATATTAATATTCAATTTGTAAAGAATAAGAAATTGCATAATGACGAATTTATGACTTCGTGATTTATCGTGATTTAATTAGTCATTGCGTGCATTACTAATTGAATGATTAATTAAATGACTGATTATTTATCGAAAATCAGATTTTTGAAACTAACTTTTTTGACTAACTTACGTTTACAGTGTTGCATATACATCAATTCGTTTGTAAAATATGCATATAATATCTAATAATAAGTCCATCTTTATATACACTAGTAACATGAACATATAAATAAGGCAAATATTCTTATGATATTGAAAACGATGAAGACAGAGCCGATTGTGACGGCTGCGACGTTACAGGATCGTGCGTGTGACGAGGCTAATCGGGCTTGCGTATATCTTCTTTTCGACCAGTGTGAAGACACCTGTATAGTAAAATACAAAAAGAGAGGAAAAACAAAAACAGGTTGATTTTTTGAGTTCGACTTGAAGATGTTCATGATGTTTAAATTTGCAAAATTGATTAAAAACAGCATCCTGATTTGGTGGGAAAAGGTCATTGAACTTTTACACAGAGGTCAAGTTCAAAATTGCTCTGACTTGGTTAACAATACAATCAATGTGTTTCTCTAGTCATAAGGATTCAGAAAAAGTATAGTTTGACCTATCTACGATGTACAATTGTGGAGTTACAAGTAAAATGTAACATCATGACGTCGTATGTCTAATTTTTGCACCACATGACGCAAAATTGAAAAATGCTCCAATTTTGTAAGTTGAAAATGGTCCAAAATTATTGGTCTTTTGTGATGAATCAGAAAAAATGATACTTTGCGCTATGTAAGTCGTTTTTGATATGGTGTATGCATAGATACCGCGTGTAGTTAATCCGATTATTATATGGCACTTCAACAGCGAATAGACCATGTAGAAGCTGTGTGTTTTGCCGAAGGGAATTGTATTGTGTTGTATAATCATTCATTTGTCCACCTGTGTTTTCGGGGAAGGTGTAACACGGGTGATGGAATGCAGTTTAAAATTTCCGCCAAGGCCGAATCATTTCACATTTTGGGTGTATTGTAGCCGACGGCTACCCAACTAAAGGCTGCTAGTCAGGTGTAGGAATGCGTGGATTTGGATTCGTCTATATGCTTGTAGGTGGAATTCTACGGTATATTATATAATAATAACTTAGGACTAAATATGCCCAGACAATCATGATCATTCGTGCTAAATTGAAATTAACAATAGCATTTTTAAAATGTAATAACTGGTTTCGTTTGTCCGCAAGCTGACAGACGTGTTAAATACAAATAATTAGATGCTATTAAATATCATTTTATCATATATGAAAAGGTTGATTTACGTCGTACATGTATACCATCGTCTGTTTCCAACCAATTTGCTATCAGCAGTAGATAACACAATGTACAAATAGCCTACATATTGTACATAGATAACGCAAAAGTACAAGGAATCAGCAATAAAGTGCAACAATATTACTAAATGGGTTTAAGGCGAGTGAGGTGACAGGATCCATATTTTTCATGTTTTGGCCATTTAACTAAAAATGCAGTGTACTTCTTAATATTAATATATTAAAACATTGATCTTATAGGAAACAAGTCTATAATCGCATTTATATTTAATAGGTCGCGCGGTTCTTGAATTAAGACCAATAATATTCCAAAACGAACGTTTTGGTTGTTTTTAACCCTCCCGCAAAAAATCATGCACACGAGGCAGAAATGATACCACTTAGCCTTGAGATATAATTATTCCCGTGCCATTCCTCTTTGGCGGGTTACTTAGGGGCTGTGCAACCCTGTGGGGGAAGACATTTTTTGCAAGACGAGAGGGTGGGGGCAAGCATTTTTGGCACGCCATTTGGAAATTTTATTCCGGGGGGGTCATAATTAATTGCACAGCCCCTTATGTCAACATATGAGCAGTAGCGTAGCCAGCGGGGGGGGGGGCAGAGTGCCCCCCTGACAAAAAAATGAAAGAAAAAAGTGCCCCTTTGACAAAAAATGAAAGAGAAAATCAGGAGGGCAAAGGAAAAAAAAAAGGGCATGGAGTCCCTTTTCTAGCAAATTTCAGGGCCAAAATAGTGTAAAATACAAAATTTTTCCGCGCTACTCGCGCACATTGTAACAATATAGCCCTTTTCAGCCGGATAATGGGCACAAATATTGTAAAATACCATTTTTTTTCGCGCTGCGGGCGCACATCATCCCAATAAGGCCTTTTTCGGGAAGCTCGAAGACATACAGTCTCTATGTATTGTATGATGCAACTGCATTTTTTTTTCGTCTGTGCCCCGAACATTTTATTTTGCCCCCCCCCTGACCAAGAAAGCTGGCTACGCCTCTGCATATGAGGCTGTGTGCAATACCGCTAGCTCCATTCCAACTCGCCTTAATATATAATATAAAAGATCAAAGTATGTGATAATAATAGTATATAAGTTTATTTCTTTAGATATATAAATCAGCAGCAGATATCTTAACAATCCCAAAAAATACAAACATTAAAAAAAAACGTCTCACAGCCTACGCCAAAAATCGTCCCGGTTGAAATTGATTTGGTCGATGAAATGTCAAAAGATGCGTTTCTGAAATTATCCAATTCCTGAACCCGAAGCAATAGTGCACATCATTATTGGTGTATCACTATGGCCCACAAGAGCCTCATCCCAATGACATAGTCCAATAACCTCAATTACATAATCATAGTGCAAAATTTGAGCTCAAGTTGCAGAATATGAGTTTTTGTACCCAAATCTTCAAAGGTCATTCAATGAATGTACAAATGTATTGGGTTTAAGAACTGTTACCCTGATAGATGAGCATGCTGTGGATCCTAGTGCATGGTCGAGAGGATGTAGGTTTTAAGAAATTACAGGAAGTTTATAGGATGTTGGTTTCGATTTTGCAATAGTGACATAAAAAAGTATCTAGCTGTAGGATCTTATTTGTAGGATACGACCTTTTGTATTGTAAATGTACGAGGCAGGTGGCTTATAGTAAGTCAATTCTACTCAACAAGTTCAAGGTTGCCGTTTTATTTTGATTACTTTATACCTGCCGTATAAAAACGATATATAGCAGAATCTGATATCGACAGAATACACTGTAAAAATATTTTACTCAACACTGAGTAAAAAGGTCACAGCTCAACAGTTGAGTACAAAATTACTCAACATTGAGCTCATTATACGAGGGGCGGTCAATAAGTTCGTAGAACAAGGTACTTGAAAGAGTACTAGCCAAATTCTTTCTATCTCGCTCTTGAGCATGGTCACATACCTTAATGGGCCCGTCGCAATTTTTCTTAAAACCTATGTCAACAAAATGGAAGTCTTCCGATAGCTCCTTGAACCACTCTTCAGTGAAGGCTCACCAGCATTGATCACCAGCAAACCTGATATTATGAAGGTAGGACTTAAAATTCTAAAATAGGTTTCACTAACTGGAGGTCATGCCTGAACCACAATATGGTTACTTTAGTTAACTGACCCCTCTGTCGAGAATGGCAGCTTGACAATAGCGTACAGGACACAATCCGAGAACAGGCACATTATCAACCTTCTTCACATGATGGCTTGCCTCAATTTTGCTATCAAAATTGTATGATATATGCCTATGATTGTACTTTCGTTTGGCAAATGATCTGTCATCAAGACTATCCCTGGATCTCAGAAACAGCGATGAAGACCTTGCAATACGGTGACCGAGTGATGATCTTCTTAGGGGTGTGAGGTCCAGGTGCTTCCACTAAATTCGCTCATAATTCCAGTGATTAATATATGCCTTAACACTTTTAGCCACATTTAGATTAAACTTGCCTTGGTCCTCATTCTAAGTGTAAAAAAGGTGTGGATTTGAATATGTCAACTGGTGGTATCAACTTTGTACATGAAGATTCCGGGACCCCATCTAGAAGACACCCTGGAATACCCAAATGTTAATGGATTAATATTGAAAACACATTAATCAGAGTTGTCATATTTTGTGGCTATCTCATCTTTCTTATTTGGCTCTTTATTCATTATCAATGCCACTGTACCAGCACGTATATCATTAGTGGTGACGTCAGCAAGTCTTTTGGACCTTGGATGGTCTTCAAGGACGCTCATTCCATTCTTGAACTCTAAGAACCATTTCGTTGCTGTTGAATACCAAGGACCATTTACAGCAACTGTACATTGTTAAAGTTCATTTGAGTTTTCACCACCGTCGGGAGAAATTTCCATGATGACTCTGTATTCACTTCTGGTAGTACCTGTGAATTCATGGAGGTAGGCTTCCTCTGAAGAGTGTCCTGCCCATATATAGTGATGCAAAAATATAATATCTTTGCAGTAATGTTTTGAAGGAACAAGCTTTCAAATGAGACCAAATTCAATACCGTGTGACAAAGTAGCATATCGAGTTCTACGAACTTTTTGACCGGCCCTCGTAGGTCACAACTTTTATTTTATTTATTTCTTCTTTAACCTGGGACATGCAATCAGTGACCAACACTGTTCTCCTTTGCTACCCAGGAGACAACTCAACTGTTGAGTAAAAAATTACTCAACATTGAGTAATTTTTACTCATTTGTTGAGTTGTGACCTATATGAGCTCAATGTTGAGTAATTTTTTACTCAACTGTTGAGCTGTGACCATTTTACTCAGTGTTGAGTAAAATATTTTTTACAGTGTACGACAGAATAGGCATTACGTAGACCTAATATATCGTAGAGCAAAAGGACTTGTATAGCCATAGATATATTTATATAGACCTTCTGTTGTAAATATTTTGTGTGTGTTTTTTTCGGTGCATTCGTACTCCATGTAAAGTCCACACTCCCTCTGAAGAATTATGGAAATATCTTCCACTTCCACAGGGGGAGTATGAATTTTAACTCATTCTAACTCTGTGGAAGATTCTGGTTGAATCTTTCTAAAAAGGTGTATGAAATTTCAAATGGAGCTACCCGATGTGTTAATTCTATTTGAAATTCAGGCTCCCCGTGGAAGACAGGTATTTCTAAAATCTTCATTTATCTCATCCAACAGTCTTAAATCCAAGAGTCCAAACAAATCAAATTTTAACTCCTCAAACAGATAAACAAACAAGCAAACAAACAAACATGTAAACAAATCTAAACTTAAGAAACTTTCAAACAAACAGAAATCAAAATCAAAATAGCACTAAAACTAACAGCAACAGCAACAATAATAACAAAAGAAAACAATACAAACAAAAACAAATCAAAACCAACCAACAAACAAATAAACACCAAAACAAACAAACAGGCAAAACAAAACATAAAAGAAAAGAAAACAGAAATAAAACAAAATAAATACAAGACAAAAGACAACCCAATAAATAGCTTACCTTT
This sequence comes from Amphiura filiformis, assembly GCF_039555335.1. Lineage (NCBI taxonomy): Eukaryota > Metazoa > Echinodermata > Ophiuroidea > Amphilepidida > Amphiuridae > Amphiura > Amphiura filiformis. The sequence continues at coordinate 25,825,563 of NC_092639.1, read as the reverse complement.
GCAGAAAATACGATGGCAAGAATGCCAAATATTAGGCAACAGAACACGGTAGAGAGGATGGAACACACCATGTATGTATAGGGTTTAGGGCCTACATCAGCCTCGGCATCACGAGTCCGAACAACAGTCACATTAGGAGGAGCTTGATGGTTGGGAACTTGCAGTGCTTCTGGCTGAGATATATAGAAAGATATAATAATTATGCAAAATCGGTTTTATTTATCTTATAATTTAAAACTATAATAAAGAGGGTTACATTGAGCTACATTGGATTGTTAAGTTATATAATTGTAAAACAGCTTGCCCTGGACGCATGTGCATCATTCACGACACCGTTACCATAATTATTATCAGGCGGCGGATGACATGATCGAGCCGGCAACTTGTGAAACCGCCGGCCGTATGGCATTTTCCAATATAGTCGGTTAGTTTTGTGGGGTTCATTATCGAACCCCAACGGTTTCAGCTTGTATTTATATATTTCAAGCGTTTTAAAATTTCAAAATAATCCCATTCAATTACACGGTTGACGATGAAAATTTACTGAATTTAGAGAATGCAATGCGGCCACCACCTGATTATTATAGACTGTCCCAATACCAATGACGTCACTGACAGATATGTTTTGCTTTTTAAGAAGGGGTAACAATGGCACTGTCTTTTGCTTTGCTTAGTTAAAGCCATAATGTACGATATCCGTCAAATTTTGAATATTAGCAGTAGATAGGGCATTGATGAACTACTTTCTTATCAGCAGTATATAGATATGGCCTTGATGAACTGCCTGCTATCAGCAGTACCATTATTATGGACTGTCCCAATACCCTTGACGTCACTGACAGACATGTCTTGCTTTTTAAGAAGGGGGTAACAATGGCGCTGTCTTTTGCTTTGCTTAGTTAAAGCCATAATGTACGATATCCGTCAAATTTTGAATATTAGCAGTAGATAGGGCATTGATATACTTGCTATCAGCAGTAGATAGTTTACTGAGGAACTACTTGCTATCAGCAATACATAAAACATTGATGAACTACTTGCTAACAGCAGTAGATATGGCATTGATGAACTACTTGCTTATCAGCAGTAGAAAGGGCATTGATGAACTATCTGCTATGAGCAGTAGTTAGGGCATTGATGAACTTTCTGCTATCAGCAGTAGACAGGGGATTGGTGAACTATCTGCTATGAGCAGTAGAAAGGGCATTGATGAACTTTCTGCTATCAGCAGTAGATAGGGCATTGATGAACTTTCTGCTATCAGCAGTAGATAGGGGATTGATGAACTATCTGCTATGAGCAGTAGAAAGGGCATTGATGAACTACTTGCTTATCAGCAGTAGATATGGCTTTGATGAACTGCCTGCTATCGGCAGTACCATAATACCCTTGACGTCACTGACAGACATGTCTTGCTTTTTAAGAAGGGGGTAGCAATGGCGTTGTCTTTTGCTTTGCTTAGTTCAAGCCATAATGTACGATATCCGTCACATTTTGAATACCGTATTAGCAGTAGATATGGTATTGATGAACTACTTGCTATCAGCAGTAGATAGGGCATTGATGAACTACTTGCTTATCAGCAGTAGATAGGGCATTGATGAACTATCTGCTATCAGCAGTAGATAGGGCATTGATGAAATTAGGTCTTTTTGGGAAAAAAATCCATATCAAAATTTTCAATTGATCGTCGGCTTTTCCTCCCAGCTACATACACTTTAAGAATATATCATTAGATTTATTAAATTTACTTCGAGGACTGTTATATATCAAAAATGTGAAAAATATTTGAATAATTTGTCATAAAATTTGTATTATATCGTGAATTTCAAAAAATAAAAATAATTTGATATCAGAAAGACATTCTTCGTATTCATAATGCAATTCGATATGTCTGATGTGCTCTCATGTCCCACAAAAAATACTGTTGAAACGCTCAAAATGCCCATTCCAGATCCCTTAATCAGAACAAAAACCTTTTGTCGTAGTCTTCAGATGTGGTTGTTTAATTGGGTCAGTGTGCTATGAAAAATTCTTTGGAAAAGCCATCTAGGCCTACACTGTAAAAACAGTGTTTAGAAAGTGGTGGCAAGAATGTGTTTAGAAACGTTATGTTTAGAATATGGATGTCAGATGTTTAGAAATTAAACACCATCACTGACCAATGTTGAGAAATTTGACACATGATGTTTAGCTTTTAAACATGTTTACAAAGTGGTGGCAAAATTGTGTTTAGAAAAGTGTTTAATCGCTAAACACTGTTTTTACAGTGTAATCGTTTTTAATATCATATATGTATTATCGTTGACTAAATCGTAACCTTACCACAACTCTTGAGCCATAATTTTGGTATGGTTCAATTTGCAAAAATCCTGAAAGTAATAGAAATAATCTCAACTCACATAACCCACATGTAATCAGATTTTTGTTCAAGGCCTGATGAAAGAAAATTAACTTCAAGTGAAGACCTGAGCGCAAGAAGACCGTAAGTCTACTTAGCCCCTCAACATGTATACACTCAAGTTGCGTATAGTTTCGTAAACAAATCTTTCACAACCTTTCATGCTGTTTTCACCCTGGAACATGTATTAACCATTATAAAACCCTAAGAAACTATACGTAACTTTAGTGTATACATGTTGAGGGGCCAAGATGACTTACGGTCTTCTTGCGCTCAGGTCTTCAAGTACCGAACAGTTGCCAGTTATACAATAAGCACAGTTGAATAAGCATTGATAAATTGTTTTTCCCAATTTTGATTAAATTTGAAAGCAAGGTTGTGCAAATTACTTCTAAATTTATTCATCTGCGCATCTAATCAAATGCTATTTTTGTATTTGAAACACACCCATATGCAATAAAATGAACATTGCAATAAAGGACGACAGTTTTGCATCCTCTTGGCTATTCCAGTTAAAATCCACACTCCCCCTGTGGAAGATATTGGGAATATCTTCCACAGAGGGAGTATGTTTTTCAAATGTAATTGATAAGGGTTGATCATTTTGAAACCTATACTCCCTCTGTATTATGGTTTTACCTATATCTTCCACAACTGCAATGAGTATTTCAAGTGGAAGTTGCCCAATTTGTTTATTCTAATCGAAACTCATACTCCCTCTGTGAAAGACTTCAGTTAAATCTTTCACAGGGGTAGTGTGGATTTTAAGTGGAATAGCCCGTTATTTTAAACTCACCTTGACACGGTATAGACAAACTGTCAGTCTTTTTTTATTTTGCATGGAAAGAGCAATATTTATTTTTAACTCTGATTATTTTTATAATTAGTACTAAATGTTATTTTCTTAATGTTAAGGTAACAGTGACCAAAACGTATAGTTTATAGCCGCATACTAAGCATTTTGTTTGTGTGCGAATTGCATTCTATACATTATTCTTTATACGGTACAATGATGAACTACCTGCTATCAGCAGTAGATAGGGCATTGATGAACTACTTGCTTTTAGCATTAGAAAAGGTATTGATGAATTACCTGCTATCAGCAGTAGATAAGGCATTGATGAACTACTTGAATATCAGCAGTAGATAGGGCATTGATGAACTACTTGAATATCAGCAGTAGATAGGGCATTGATGAACTACTTGCTATCATCATTAAATAAGATATTGATGAACTGCTTGCTATCAGCAGTAAATAGCGCAATGATGAACTACTTGTACTGTCAGCAGTATATCTATAAGCATTGATGAAGTACTGATTATCAGCAATCGATAGGACATTGATGAGCTATCTGCTATCAGCAGTAAATAGGGCATTGGTAAATTACCTTTTAATAGCAGTGGATATTGCATTGATGAATTACGTGATATCAGCAGTAGATATAGCATTGAATTGTACTTGCTATCGGCAATAAATAGGGCATTGATGAACTAGTGATGTGGCAATGATGAACTACTTGCAATTAGCAGTAGATATGGCATTGATGAACTACCTGCTATCAACAGTAGATAAGGTATTGATGAGTACTTGCTATGATAAACTATTCTATCAGCAGTAGATCGGGCATTGATGAACTACCTGCTATCAGCAGTAGATAGGACATTGATGATCTTCTTGCTTATCAGCAGTAGATAGGGCATTGATGAAGTACTTGCTTTTAGCATTAAATAGGGTATTGATGAACTACTTGCTATCAGCATGCAGTAGATAGTTCATTGATGAACTGCTTGCTATCAACAGCTGATGAGGTATTGATGAATTACCTGTTATCAGCATTGATGAACTACTTGCTTATCAGTAGTAGAAAGGGTATTGATGAACTACCTGCTATCAGCAGTAGATAGGGCTTTGATGAAATACCTGCTATCAGCAGTTGATAGGGCATTGATGAACTACCTGCTATCAGTAGTAGATAGGGCATTGATGAACTACTTGATTTTAGCATTAGAAAAGGTATTGATGAATTACCTGCTATCAGCAGTAGATAGGGCATTGATGAACTACTTGTTTAATAGCGGTAAATAGGGCATTGATGAACTACTTGCTATCAGCAATAGCTCATGAGATAGGGCATTGACACCAGCATATGTGGCCTTGGTGAAGTAATTACTATCAGCAGTAGATATGACACTGATTATTTATCCACACCCTGACACATTTGCAAGATGTGTCGTAAATTTATATTTTATAAACAAATAACACATGCTTCAAAAACGTGCGTTCACTTACCGGGTTAAAATATTTGGGTGGGTCATTGGTATGTATTGTGTACGGTGCGTTAAGGTCTGTATAAGGCTGTTGTAATAATGAAGACTCATGTCCTGGGTACGGTGGTGGTGGGTACTGGTCTGTGTATGCGGGTGGGAACACAGAGGCTGTATGTGGCGCTGTATGGTGTAGTAATGCTGATGATGACGACGATGATGATATGTCTAGTACTACTGACGATGGTCCAGCTGTAAGATAGAATAGCAGAAGACAAATATATTACCTCATACGTTATAACAATACCGTAAAAACTCGATAGTTAGCATATGTGCTTACTATCGAGCACTTTTAAAACATGAAACATGAAGAGCCCGATCCACAAAAGTGTAAAGGGTTTTGAGCAAACCATCGATACACATAATAGTTATATATGAACAAGTAATCTAGCAGAAGGAGATAGACAAATATATTAACTCTTACGTTATAACAATACCGTAAAAACTCGATAGTTAGCATATGTGCTTAGTATCAAACACTTTTAAAACATGCAGACATGAAGAGCCCCATCCACAAAAGTGCAAATTGTTTTGAGCAAATCATCGATACACATAATAGTTATATATGAACAAGTAATCCTGCAAATTTGTGTCTCAACCCCATTAGTTCCAATTGGTAAAGCGCCGGACTATGGTACAATTTTATGTTTTCAAAAGCGCTTGATAGTAAGTACATATGCTAACTATCAAGTTTTTACAGTATGAAAATTAGTATATTCTATCATCTATGTTTCAATGTTATATGGTAGCAAAAAACGGCAAAGATTTACGACTACCATTAGACGTCTTAGATTCCGTCTAAAACCACGTGGGATGCTTAATGCTCTGCGTGCTAGCCATGGGGTTCAACATAAAAAATCCAAGATTTGAGATATTTTCTGAAAATATCAAGAGCTATCTTAAGAACCACTGAACCAATACTAGGCTTGTTTGTACTCATTTTGATGCATTTTTCATGCTGATTCCAAATATGGGCATGAAAATGTACAATTCTGAAATAAAAAAAAAATGAAACTTGTCGTTTGCAGTCGACGCCCGCGTGGAGAGAGTTAAATCGACGAACCACAAAGGCAAAAAACAGAAGCAACCAATCATCTTATCTGATATACAATCTTAGACGTGTAATGTTATAAGCTTAAAAAAATATTCGGCATTATTAGCACAACAGCAAGAAATGATGCAATGAGCTGACGTGACGAGAACATTGCAAGGAAAAATAGGCAAAACTTCATTTTTGTAAATACAATTTTTTAAAAATCTTTAAGAAATCGGACAGCAACGTTTGTACAGTATTATGTTGTGGGACCTGTGAGTACATGGGACACACTAAATTGCATTCTGAATACGAGGAATGTGCTTCTGAGATCAAATAATTTTGATTTTTTTTTTGATTAGCGATATTACACATATTTTATGTCAAATTATTAAAATTGATGGTTATCTGATCTCTTAATCTGTTTCTTTATCTACCCATTGGAGTCAATCTTATCATGCTTATGTGCACGGTATATATGAAAAGTTCAGAGGCGATTGGAGGAATACAAAGAACATAATAAGAAAATATTATATTGTTGTTTCATAGTTTCAAAAATATACATAAAATATACGGTAGTCAACTATAACGAAAATAAAAGAAAATTTGTGCTAGTTGTTGACCATAGTTTCAAAAATATACATTGGATTTTATTAAAACTGGAGTGTTAATTTAAAGCTAGCATTATTAAGCAGATGTTGGTGGCCTTAACGCAAAAACTTTTTAAAATGGCGTTTATCGCGTTTGGCATCTGAACCGGGCATCTGAACTCGTTTATATGTCCTTGTGACAAATTAAACAAAAAAACCATCGCAAATATTAATTTGTCACGCAGGATTAGTGTTTAAACAAGAGACTACCGGGGCTGCTTTTCTGTTACATTGGAATGAGCATACTTGTAAAAGTACTTTGAACTCTAAATACATATCACTATCTTCATTGATGGTGAGTGGGATGGCAGGCGCCATAGTTTTAGCCATTTCTAAACTAAACGGAAATGTATACTTTTATATACTTCTCATCATTACATTTAGAGATACAATAAAAAACAATATCTAAATTATTGACTCAAGGAAGGTATACAGACTACAGCCTATAGACAAATCCAAATTCACGCATTCCTACACCTCAGTGGCAGCCATGGCTGGGTCCCCGCTGAGTATATCTTACCTGAAATGTGAAATGATGCGTCATTGGCGGGAATTTTAAACTGCATTCCATCGCCCGTGTTACACGTAGACAAAAGAATGATGAAAGTTTACAACACAATACAATATAACATCGATTTTTTAAGCGACTTTAATCCACCCAATTGAGCAGTCACAACACCAGCTTAGTGCGCCGGGGACCCAGTAATGACCGACCAAAATCAATCCTGACCATGAAGGCTGGTTCAAAGTGTATATTCGAAGGCGAATATTCGGCTTCGAATACTTTTTGGTCGTCAAAATATATGCGGCTTCGAATATAAAACTATGAACCGGAGAAAGATATATTTCTACAATTCACAGCGTTGCCCGACTGTTAACAAGTATTGCCCGTTGACCTAGGTAAGCAAAAATTAGAGAATTTCTATAACGTAGTCAATAAAATAAACTTAAGTAAAGTCAACTCAATATTGAACTACTGTCATGATTTAATGTCTGAAAATAAAAATGAATAAATAAATTAATAAGTTAATAAAGAAATAAATAAGTCAATAAGTGACCATGCGTTTTAAGTGGAGATGTAACATTTTGGGGTTCATAATATAGGCTAGGCCTACCCCGGGGAGGCCTACAGCCTATGTAGTTAAATTTGGTGTCAAACTAAAGCTTGTGATGAGACCAATACAGTAAGCATAATAAATATTGTAAACATTATTAACATTTGCATAATTTGCGGGGTGGAGGATGATCAGGAGGAGCAAATTGAATATAAGTGACCCCCAGTGGTCATATAATGCAAGAGGGCCATTTATTTTTTCACATTTTGTTTACAATTCACTTTAAACTGCATACTTTAACACCATACAATCATATTCCAGGTAATTTAATTTGCTTTGAGAAGCAATTTTACATATTTAATTTTCTGTAATTATCAAACACATGGCTAATTGTTATCTAATCAAGTATAACATTATAATTATAATTATAGGCCTAGATAGTAATGCGTTGAGTTTTTAAAAAGTAATATTTTTTCTTTCTTTTTGAAATGACATACTCGTTACAAAAACAAATCAGCATGGAAAACATTTTTTTCGTCAGAGGCAGATATTTGGTCTATTCAGTGTCATAAAGCTACAAATAGACGATCTTTTAAATTCATTTTTAAATTTGTGTTTGGGAGTGGCCTTCTCTCTTTTCTCTTTTTCCTAGCTATTTTCTTCCATTTCTTGCTTTGTTGATCAAAGCTATCTAGGCCAGCATGCATATATTAGCCTACACTGGCTATTCAGGCTTGTGCATTTGTATGAGCTTGGAACGGTCCATGGTTTTCCGTGGATTAGCATGTGTTCCTCACGGACCAACCTGGGTAAACAAACAAACAAACAAACAAATGGCTTTTTTCTTTTTCAACCTTATTGTTTGTATTTGTAATGTTCACACAATCTGACAATGTCCCAACTTATACCTAATGTGAATCGAGCCATTTAACATGTGCTTGTAGGACAACGATTTTGAATGAAACATATTAATTGTGATATTTTAATTCCCTAGAACACCACAGTTAAGCGTCAAGTCCAAAATTGTAAGTGGGTTTTCTTTTATTTTACCTCATTATTTCGTTAAAATTACTCGAAAACCCTCCTAAGAGTTGTTACTGATATACATTTCATAATTTTCGGCAAAGAATAGCCAAATAGTTGACCGAAATCGTATATTTGCACCAATATTTGACTGAAATCGTATATTACCATTACGGGCCCTTCGTGACTTTATTGCTGCTAAATGTGAAACGAGATTACTTGAAATATATATTTCAAGAGTTGAACAAGTTTCAACTCTACGAATATATTTCTGAAATATGTCTATCTGATTGGTTGATGGTCAAGAGGATTACGGCATCCTCAAAGTCTCTTGCTGTAATTCTCTAATCGATATCTATTATAGGACCGACCTTTTGAAATCCATATACAACCGTGTCAAATGAAATAGTCTCGGATCATAATTTGTGCACGATACAACGTTGATACTTCAGATTTCGGAATTTTATTTAAAATAGGCATAAATCACCTTGAACAGGTTGAATGCTGGCAAAAGTGGATAAAATAACTATGGGTCGAATTTACATTAATCAGTGTCCTGGGCCAGGATAACATGTAGGACTCCTTCGCACTCTAAAACAATACTTCACCAAATGTCCTTGCTTTCATTTTCTCATTTAATTTATTTTTATTTTATTAATTTCTTTATTCACTGCCTATGTGGTCAATCCGGTATTGCCAAACATTTCTCGTCCATTACCCGTGTTAATCTATTTATTTATTAAAATGCACCATCTATTAAATTCCTGTAATACAATGTATAGTCCTAGTGTATTTTGATAACAAAGTTGTTTTTATTTTTGATTGGAATTTGGGGTTCCATAGATTTACAAGGGGTCAGTTTTTACACGATTTCATATATAAAATATGTTTGGGCATGGCGGAATTAATATATGATTAAAAATAGACATACTCTTAGGCCCCTTTTTTTAATGTTTGTACATTATTAATATTAATGTACAAAATGCAAACGAATGTATATATTTGACTGTTTTGTAAACATTAATTTTGATGTTTACTCATAATTATGTCTGGAAAGTCAGGAAAAAAAGGAGTATCGATATTTCCTGGGAAAGTGGATCAGATGAGCAGTGAGTAAAAGCATTCGCTCTAAATGTTTATTTGATTTTTATTTTTTTTATGAATTTATTAGGCCTACTGGTAAAGTGAAGAAAACAACTCCAAACGCACTCTATGATTTTTCATCAGCAGCAGTAGAAATTTCTCTTGCATAGATTTTCGGGTGATCTCGCTTGGATTTAGCAAACAATGAACCGTTCACTTATAGGTTATGTTTGTAAGCCTAAATATCATATTATTTGCATAAAACATAACTTACCATCACTACAGCATTGAATGCTATTGCCTGCCAGGCATTTTCCTTTTCAGGACGTCTTTATATAGTCCCTTACTTTTATGTCATATAAAATGGGTACGCTTGTAGCGCACTAATAACGTTTTCTTTCAGTTCGTTATCAGCCATTTTGGAACTATCCAGACGTATTTTGCACAACTGTGCAGGTTAATTTTCATTGGGGATTTTTGAAATCATCGTTCGTCGAACGATATTCAGGTGACCTCGAGCCTTTCATATAAATCAATAGTATCTCGCTATCAGTTGCGCGATATTTAATCCGACTCAACTCGGCGTGTCATCATATTTTATTCGTTGCCGTATATATTTTGACGTCACAAAAAGTATTCGACAACGAATATTCGCCTTCGAATATTCACTATGAACCGACCCTGACTTGGCTCGTTGTATTCGTCTATAGCTATCATCGGAAACTATTTGAACACATGTTTAATTGTTTTGAAGATTTTTTCAAAGTTGGGTATAAGCTTACACATAATTTTTAAATTATTAGGCATAAATTCATTCATTCAGGTTTACATGAGAGTCCATGTCCTTGATATTTTGCATGCCTTTACATATTTTGTACACGTAAATTATATTTTAGCTTTTATCTTATTGAGGCATATTCGTACATAGAGCAAGCCTTAAGATTTTAGAAATTATACCTTAAGTATTCCCAGTCGAGGGTGGCTCGTCGCAGTTTCATATGACAATAAAATTCAAATTTCTCATGTTTATATGCAGTGAGATACAACGCAATTTTGAATCCTTTGAAACACTTCTCAAAATAACCTCGTTACCGTGGAGACCAAGTCACACAAGTTTCTAAAATGTCACACCTTTTTGTAAACGCTCATATATTTTGCATTCTTACCAACCTATTATCTATGGGCACTTGTAATATAGTAATTGTCAAAGGTTATTTTACGCTTACTATATACAGTTTCTGCAATTTCTTGAAAAAAAATCAAAAGTGTAGCGATTGCGCTATTTTAGAAGATACCACATGTGAAAGCTCTATGTAATAAATGTTTGAAATTCCACACACCAAGAGCCGTGATAGTAATAGAAAGTGTAGGAATCCAGTCAAAATGGTAAACAAATACCAACCCGGCAATCGTGAAAATTGTTTTGAAATTGTGGAAAACATAACAAAAATACCTTGAAATCCAGGCTGAAACTAAAAAAATATTGGAATTCCGGTCCTCAAAACTTCCAACATCCAACAATTCGACATAGGAGTGGGCATCTTTTATCTGGAATAGCCCATTTCAAATTGAACTCATAGCGCAGCCCACATGTATCATTGGCCATATAAGAGTCTTAACTAGCTCAATTCGGCGGGAAAAATGAGCTAGTTAAGACTGGTGACTGGTCCTACACAGTGTGTTTACTAACACTTAAGAGTTCATCAATGCCCTATCTAATGCTGATAAGCAAGTAATTCATCAATGCCCTATCTACTGCTGATAAGCAAGTAGTTCATCAATAGTTCATTCAATACCGCATCAACTGCTGATAGCAGGTAATTCATTAAGTAGTTCATCAATGCCCTATCTACTGCTGATAGCAAGTATTTCATGCAATGCCCTATCTACTGCTGATAGCAAGTAGTTCATCAATGCCCTATCTACTGCTGATAGCAGGTAATTCATCAATGCCCCTATCTACTGCTGATAGCAGATCTACTGCTGATAGCAGGTATTTCATGCAATGCCCTATCTACTGCTGATAGCAAGTAGTTCATCAATGCCCTATCTACTGCTGATAGCAGGTAATTCATCAATGCCCCTATCTACTGCTGATAGCAAGTAGTTCATCAATGCCCTATCTACTGCTGATAAGCAAGTAATTCATCAATGCCCTATCTACTGCTGATAAGCAAGTAGTTCATCAATAGTTCATTCAATACCGCATCAACTGCTGATAGCAGGTAATTCATCAAGTAGTTCATCAATGCCCTATCTACTGCTGATAGCAGGTATTTCATTCAATGCCCTATCTACTGCTGATAGCAGGTAGTTCATCAATGCCATATCTGCTGCTGACAGCAGGTAGTTCATTCAATGCCATATCTACTGCTGATACTGCTGATAGCAAGTAGTTAATCAATGCCATATCTACTGCGGATAGCAGGTAGATCATTCAATGCCCTATCTATATAGAAGGTAGTTCATCATGGTCATCAATGCCCTATCTACTGCTGATAGCGGTAGTTCACAATACTTTATCTACTGCTGATAGCAGGTAGTTCCTCAATGCGCTATCAACTGCCGATAGCAGGTACTTCATCCATCAATGCCATATCTACTGCTGATAGCAAGTAGTTCATACATCAATGCCATATCTACTGCTGATAGCAAGTAGTACATTAATGCCCTATCTACTGCTGATAGCAGGTAATTCATCAATACCCCTAGGTAGTTCTGCCGATTGCAGGTAGTTCATTCAATGCCGCATCAACTGCTGATAGCAGGTAATTCGTCAAGTAGTTCATCAATGCCCTATCTACTGCTGATAGCAGGTAGTTCAACAATACCGTATCTACTGCTGATAGCAAGTACTTCATCAATGCCCTATCTACTGCAGATAGCCATGATAGCAGGTAGTTCATCAATGCCCCTATCAACTGCGGATAGCAGGTAATTCATCAAGTGGTTCATCAATGCCATATCTACTGCTAATAGCAGGAAGTTCATTCAATGCCATATCTACTGTTGATAGCAGGTAGTTCATCATGGTCATTCATCATGGTCATCAATGCCCATGCATCATGGTCAATAATGCCCAGGTAGTTCACCATGGTCATCAATGCCCTATCTACTGCTTTATCACCATATTTTATCTACTGCTTATAGCAGGTAGGTAGTTCATCAATGCCCTATCAACTGCCGATAGCAGGTACTTCATCCATTAATGCCCTCTCTGCTGCTGATAAGCAAGTAGTTCATCAATGCCCTATCTACTGATGATAGCAGGTAGTTCAACAATGCCTTATCTACTGCTGATAGCAAGTAGTTCATCAATGCCCTATCTACTGCTGATAGCAAGTAGTTCATCAATGCCCTATCTACTGCTGATAGCAGGTAGTTCAACAAAACTTATCTATTGCTGATAGCAAGTAGTTCACCAATGCGCTATCAACTGCCAATAGCAGGTACTTCATCCATCAATGCCATATCTTCCTTCTGATAAGCAAGTAGTTCATCAATATCCTATCTACTGCGGATAGCAAGTAGTTCATCAATGCCATATCTAATGATGATAGCAAGTATAGTTCATCAATGTCCCATATAATGCGGATAACAAGTAGTTCATCGATACCATTATCTAATGCTGATTGCAAGTAGTTCATCAATTCCTCATCTACTGATGATAGCAAGTATATAATTTATCAATGCCCTATATTTACTGTTGATAGCAAGTATTTCAACATTGTAACATCTACTGCCTATAGCAAATAGTTCAACAACATCCTATCTACTTCTGATAGCAGGTAGTTCATCGATGCTCTATCTAATGTTGATAATAAGTAGTTCATCAATGCCCTATCTACTGATGATAGCAGATACTTCATAAATGCCCGATCTACTGCTGACAGCAATAAAAACACACGCATTAACAATTCCAAAATGTCTAATATAACTAATATAACTGGTCCTACACAGTGTGTTTACTAACACTTAAGAGTTGATTTAAGGGTCAATAGGATGTAGCCTATGGTTTAATGGTCTGTAATCATTCTGGACGCTAATACTACAATCAAACATTATTGCTTATTGCACATGTTCTGAAGTGCATTCGAAATATACTTGACCGGCGTCAGGGTTTAACATGCTTAAAAGGATGTAAAGATTGCTCACTTTTAATAATTCAGTTATTTCTCCTTCTGTATATTCGTTTGTTTTGCTTTTGCCTTTCATTCTGTAAAGTCACCATTATAAAACTCAACATCTGCCGATGAGTAATTACTGATTTGAGAATAAGTTGAGGGACTTTTATGTTGAGGCCTTCGACTATTCCCAGAAGACGATGATTCGTCGTATTTATGCAGAATAAAATTAAGATTTTCACATATTAGATTCAGTGAGATACAACACAATTATTGTGAATCCATTAAACATGTTTAAACACCTCTCAAAATAATTCGTTATTTTTAATTTTTAGACAAACTCAGACAAGTTTATGAAATGTCACACCTTTTTGCCGCAAACACTCGTATTTTGTATAGTTCGCATTTTTTTAAAACTATGGTGTAGTGGTGATATACCGGTATTGGAGTATTATATTGTAATAGAATTTCAAGCACAATTTCTGCCATCCATTGAAATATCAAATAAACCAGCAACATTCAAACTTCATTCTTTCCACATGATGTTATTGTTCATCATCATGTGTTAATTTAACCAGTCTTTGAATGATATAGTAGTTGTTGATTCAGCATTCGCTTTATACTCTTGATGATGCTATCTACTGCTGATAGCAATAAAAACTCGCACGTTAAATGCCACAATGTCTATACAACTAATATCACTGGTCCTACCCAGTGTGTTTACTAACACTTAAGAGTTGATTTAAGGGTCAAATGGTTTAATGGTCTGTAATCATTCTAGTCGCTAATACTACAATCAAACATATCATTGCTAATTGTGCATGTTTTAAAGTGCATTCAGATGATATTTGACCGGCGTCAGGCTTTTAAGAATTTAAGGCTACTCACTTTTAACATTTTTGTTATTTTTTCTTCAGTTTGTCTTGTTTTTCTTTTCTGTTTTTCATGGACAGTAAAGAATTCTTAACATGCTTAAGGGGGTACTACAGCCCCGGTCAATTTTGTGCCTATTTTTGCATTTTTTTCCAAAAATTATAGCACATTGGTGACAAGTAAGATATGTATATTATAGGGGCAAGGACTACAACTACTGTACTGAAAATTCTGCAACTCAAAGTTATTAGCTATTGATTTATTGATCAAATATTGGTTTCCCTCATTTTTGACTGTAACTCCACAACTGTTGTCTGTGCTGAAATAAAATTTCCAGTGCAGTAGTTGTAGTCTTTGCCCCTATAATACGGTATACATATCTTACTTGTCCCCAATGCGTTATAATTTTGAGAAAAATGCAAAAATAGGCACAAAATTGGGCAGGGGTGTAGTACCCCCTTAAGGCACCATACTAAACTCGTAATCTGTCGAAGAGTAATCTAACTACTGACGTTTTTATATCAATAAAATTTTAATGTTCTTAAACCAAAGTCAAAGAAATGTAAAATTTAAATTTTTAACACTGGAGATTCATAAACTATTCGAGAGCCTCGAGATCTTCTAATAGGCCTACGCTTTTATTTGCTTTGTTCCTCACTCAATGCGTTGCTGCCAAAAATAACCAATATTATGACAGAAAATAATAATGAAATAGTTGCGTACCGGCCAAATTAAAACAAATATTACGTGCTTGCACTCTTAATAATTATTTTTCTTAATAATTATTGTTGTCACAGTTACGATGATTGGTAATACAGAAAAAACAAACAATTAAATTAATTAACTTGTATTGTGCTGGCATATTTTTTTTGAATAATACGCTTGTATATTCTTGTATTATTATTCATTAAATTTTTATAGTTTCAAATTTTAGGTCAATTTTAAGATTTATAAGACAGATAGAGAGGGATTACATAGAGGGAGGAGAGAAGAGAGAGAAGTAGGTGGAGAGGTGGGGCATGAGAGAAGGGATACCGTAAAATGGGGTAACTTTGGGCACTTTTCAGAGTTTTTAAATCACTGCTTCCAAATAAGACCAATTATATTTCTAATTAACTCCTTTTTTTTATGACAATAGGGTTCCCTTCTACACCTTGAAGTTGAAAAAGATTTTTTAAATAATTTCGTACGGGTGCCTTAGGGTTCAAAATAGCCTGACCAAAGTTACCCCGCATTTGGGTCAACTTTGGTCAGAGTATTACATTCCATAAAGAAAAAAAAAACCAAAAAAATTGATCTTCGCTGTATATGGGCAAGTTGTCGTTTTTTGTGACATTTGACCCCCTTGCAAAATTAATCAAGCACACATCCTTGCTCACAAATATCGATTTTTATTTTTTCTGAAAATTTAATGCTCATTTTGGGTCAACATTTTTTCGTAAATTTCGAGGAAATTGGACATGAACGACTATTATTTCTTCCAAATATATTTCTTAAAAATTGACACCAAATAAGTTTGAATCGTCCCGTCTCGTTGCCTGTCTGTCTTTCTGTTTGTCTGTCTTTACATCTACCCGTCTATCTAATATTTCTCATTGCACGTTTGTTTTTGTACATCTAATAATAGTCTGTTCTTCTCTCTAAAAGCGTGTCTGAAATTCCGTTTATAGCTCCATCAGGTTTGAATATAAAACATTATGTTTTGTATTGACTGGGAAGTGTGATTCAGGATTGGTGAAACGACATTACCGGTGTATAAATGGCAATTCGCGCATAGGAATATGGGATGCGTGCTAAAATAAAATTAGTATACTACATGTAGTGGTTGAACAATGGTTTTGCTGATAAAACCACACTGAATCTTCTAGGCGATATGCATCAAGGCGAATCTGAAAATTGTGACACGATCTAATCCAGTCAGACCAAAGAAGTCAATATTAGTGCAATTGAGGATATATTAAAACAAGAATTGTCTTTAAAAAGACAAAGGTCACGGATGATATGTATAGTATTTTGTTCTATAACTTTCAATTTCATATCTAACCTAATCTGAGAAACTCTAGAACTTATACAGTATGCAAAAAGAACCAGTCGCTTATATTATCCTTCAAACAAAATATCACTATTATATTCAATTATACCATGCAGATAAAGCCTTGATAAGATACTTAGGGCCTATACATGTATTACTGGGTAGAGATAGAGGTAGAGGTAGGGTCATTTTTGGGAGCACGAGTGTGGCCGAGTGGATAAGGCGCCCGACCCCGGGGGTGCCACTCATATACCATTGCATGTTGTCATCACTGACCAGACACTTTTATTTTTCACCCAAAACACTGACATGCCCAAGGGCTGAAAGGTAACCCTTACCACTGACCTGCTATGAAAAAAGGATACCCAAATCACTGACCACAGCCATGGTGCAAACAAAGGTACCCATATCACTGACCTTACATGTCCCAATGACCCTTTTCACTGACGAAGGTAGAAAGCAATATTTACCTAGTGTATTTCCAATCCCTTTACATACAATTTCTGTTATAATATGAAATAGCCTGGAATATCATCCTTAACACAAAATTGTGGTCATACACAACAAACAAGCTGCAATCATTTCATTGGTATCCAATTAGTACAAGTACATCCGCGCTAAGCTCTGAAATCTGAAATATAAAGCACTTTTTTTCCCCGTTTAACTTCGGTTTTGCGCGGGTGACAAACAGCGATGGCAAATGTCACTTCACGATTTCCAAAAGGCATGGTTCCTGTCATATCTGGTTCAGCAGTCAAACGTATGTCGTAATCCATTCCGATTACACAGTATCTGTACCTTGTACAAAATTCGTAGTCTCTACGCCCGTCTCTACGCAGCCCGCTCGGCAGCATGCACAAACATCACCGAGTTTTAATCATGGTACAAGACCGGGCACAAGACTAATATATTAAACTTACAGACCCGGAAGTAAGAAGTTGTTTACAATCAGGAACGAAAACAGCGGCTGACGTCAAATGCTGGACTTTGATTTTCATGAACCCAAAACGCCGACATATCTATTGTAAAAAAGGTACCCTTTTTCCAGAAAACACCAAAATTGAGACCCTTTTCGCGTCCCGCGCGGGACGTGGCCTATGCTTAAAAAGATACCCTTTACCGCGAAATTTTGGTCGGTGATGACTTCATTGACGGTTCAACTGGCACCCCCGGGCGCCCGACTCATAATCCATAGGTTGCGAGTTCGAGCCCCGCTCGTGCCAACGTGTTGTATCCTTGGGCAAGGCACTTTATCCTCATTGCCTTCTGGGGGATGGGGTTGGGTTGGATTGGATGTTTGCATAGTTGTTTGCAATATTGGCGCTGATTAAGCTGCTGCCTGCAATTTGCATTGTGTCTGTTTAGGTGTGTTTATTGTACAATTCTAGCAATTTGACCTGCGGGTCACCATTAGAGTTTGAAATAAAACCTTTCCTTTAGATGTATTCAAATTCTATGGAACATGGATGTTACTGGTTTCTTAATACTATTATCAAGTTCTACTGAAAAATGTCATATAAAGAGGATGATTGGATAACAAAATACTCCTTTAAATGGGATTTTAGACTATAAAATTATTTTAGTAACGGCTAGACATCACGTGCTCGTTCGTTCTGTATCAATGCTGTTTAATAATCACCAAATTAGGTCTACTACCAGTAATAAACACAAATAAGCAAATTGCTGACAGTGATTCGGAAAAAAAAGAGTCAAGTACGCTTTGCTATTTTATACCATGTTATTGATTTTTAGGAGAAGGGCGTGTTGTACAACGCACATCAAGTTTAGCTTGATCAAAGCAGATTTTGTAATAAATATTTTCTGACTATAGAAGTTAATAATCGTAATCAGTGCGGGCGGAAGATGGTATTGTATGCAGTAATATCCAATGGTTTATTAATGCTCTGCGTGCTAGCCATGCGTTTCAACGGAAAAAGTTCAAGTTTTGAAATATTTTCTCAAAATATCAAGAGCTATCTTAAGAACTACTGAACCTATACTAGGCTTGTTTGTACTCATTTTGATGCATTTTTCATGCTGATTCCAAATATGGTCATGAAAATTTACATTTCTGACATTTTTTAATTTTCACAATTTTTTTGAAACATGTCGTCTGCAGTTGACACGGGTCCGTGCAGAATTAACCACCCACCTGCACTTGACAACCTCAAGAGATTGGTATACGAATTTTTAAACAATTTTGTTATCAAATTTAGGCTAAAACGCCAACTTTTTTATTTGAATGTTACAAATTTGGGAAATTTATTAATAATTCGAGTGCAGACATGCATATTAGTGTAGTGTCTCACGAGAAATATTTAATAAATTTAAATTCTAATTTCAGATCACCTTGATTTATACTACGAAATCTCCATAAAATAACCCCCTGTTGTACACTTTCTTTTCACATTCCCATCATGCACCCCTCCATTTGCGTAACAGATCATGTGTATCTGTATTAAGCCATAATAGTTGAATCACGTGATACAACCTTTCAATAATGCATGATGGGAATTGTTGTACTGGTGTAGGGCGTCGCGTGTGACTATCAGGGAATTAGCTCGGAGCAATACTTGAAAAGATATTTGAATAGAGAGATGAATCAACTCGGGCATTTTCAATATCCACTTGAACTATCCAATAAATCTGACATTTGTATTGAAATTATTTTTGTTATTACAGTGTACAGGTAAAAGTGCCGACGTTTAAAGTGTGTTTCCCGGACGGATGACTGTGTGTGTTTATTTTCAGCCACCTAAATCATAACATTAGCTTTAGAACTATTGAGACTGTAAACCATACTATACGTTCAACCAACCAAAACACACTAACACGGTTCTTTTTCATATAGAAATCGCGTTTATAAATTGTTGAAAAAAGTAAACTTTATATTATGAGGCTCATCGGAATTGACAAAATACCCTTAAGCATATAATAACAAACAAAACAGTGGCCTAGTTCAGTTCTATATGGTTTACTCTTCAAAATGGTCATAATTTCAATTCTCTACCACACAGAAACTTCCTACCTATTAACCTGCTGCAAAACCGTGGTACACTGTAAATCCAAGTGTTTAGGGTTATGTAACACTTTTAAAACACTGCTAGGCGTTTTTTCATTTTTATTTATTTTTTTATAATCCATGTCTTCAAAATGAAAAAAAAAACACACCGTTTTTTGCTGCAAATTGGAATGAGAATTTCCAGTGGGTCTCTCCGACACACACAAAAAATAAATCATATTTCTTCATATTCAAGAATATTAATGATCCCCTTTCAACCTGCAGATTAAAAAAGGTATTTAAAAAAATGTGTGATGTTTTCTCCAGTAGTTTTTCACTACGCTCGTTTGTTGTGTGATATGTTAATGTTTACTCCTGTAGGCCTAGTGTTTTAGATACTTTTTCGATTTTTTCTGTTTTTTCGGGGTTTTTTTCTTTGTAAGTGAAAAAAAAAAATTCTAATAAGCTGTCAAAACCTAATGCGTGCGCTACAGGAAACAAGCTTGGTTTTTTGGCCTATTATTTCCTTGTCGCATTTAAGAATGACAAGCGCGCTACTCTCTAAACGTAAAAGAGTGAATTTCCACTCTTTCAAGGAGTTGAACGAAGGACAACCCGTTTTTGAGTGGAAAACACTCTAAAATGAAAGAGAGTACATTTTCTTTAGGCAATATTTACTCTTTTGAGAGTATACAGACTACTTGTTTTAGAGTGAAATTTTCCACTCAAAAAAAGGTTGTCCTCCATTTCACTCTCTCACTCTTTTTTTCCACTCTTTTCACTCGGTATACATTTGGTAATGTAGTTTTTCCATTTCCCGGAATATCGTGGTATCGTGAAACTTCATAAGCTCATTGATACGTAACACGGGCACATAGACTCCACAAACAAACACACACACCCTTAAGGGAAGGGGTATGAACGTTTGGACAGTATTTATTGTGGGACATTAGAGCACATCAGACATATTGAATTGCATTCTGAATACGAAGAATGTCCTTCTGATATCAAATAATAGTTTTAAATTCGCAATGTAATACACATTTTATGGCAAATCATTAAAAATTGATATTTTTGATATTTAACAGTATTTGAAGTAAACTTTATAAATCTGATGATTTATACTTAAAGTGTATGTAGGTGGGATGAAAAGCCGACGATCAATTGAAAATTTTGACCTTTCGTATTGAAGATATGGATTTTTTCCGAAAACACCAAAAAAAAAAGGTCTTTTGGGGGAAAAATCCATATATCTTCAATATAAAAGGTCAAAATTTTCAATTGATCGTCGAATTTTTCCTCCCAGCTACATACACTTTAAGAATATATCATTAGATTTATAAAATTTATTTCGAGGACTGTTATATATTATAAAAATTTGAAAAATATCAAATTTTAATAATTTGACATAAAATTTGTATTATATCGTGAATTTCAAAAAATGAAAATTATTTGATATCAGAAAGACATGCTTCGTATTCAGAATGTGGTATTCAGAATAAGGTGCTCTCATGTCCCACAAAAAATACTGTCGAAACGCCATAAACGCTCATTCTAGATCCCTTAACCGCACATCTATATGGGCGAGCCCATATAGTTTTAAATAAATATCAAGAAAACACATATACCTATATTGAATGTTTTCTTCACGTATCTACCGTAGGCTATACGTACGTATAGTTCAGTTTTATTTATCGTTTACGTTTATAATATAGTTAAGCCAATACTCCGCAAATTGCATTACATTATATACGTTGTTTTGTATTAAAAATATTGACATACAAAATACTGACTGTCTATGACTGGGGCAGTAAAAATAATCATCAGATCATATTTTGATTTTTTCCATTTCAGCCGAGTGAATGTAACAGTCACAAATGTACCGAATTATATTTTTATTATTGCATGAATATATAGGTATATAACAATAGTTATTTTATATAGCCCTGCTAATATCACACAGGTTCTTATTTAGCTCGTGGATAATTCCTCTTATACCATGCAGTGGTGTAGCCAAGAATTTTTGTGTGGTGGGCCAAGGGGTAGGCAAATGGGGGGGATTTGACGAAAATTGAAAATAAAGAAATGGTCAAAAATGGCCTAAATTCAAAAATATCACATCGACAACCAATCGACAACCAACCGGGCTGCGAACAAGAAAAATTGGGACTTTTGGAGCTGCAAAAAGTCAAAACCAAGGGTCTTTCTTGGCTTTCTGGTTGAAATTCGCCAGAAAAAATACGAGGAATGGGCAATTTTGGGGTCTTTTAGAGCTGAAATTATCAAAATCAAGGGCCTTTCGGAGCTCTATTTTGGTCAAATAGGGGTCTTTCGGAGCTGCGAAATCCAAAAGGGCGGTCTTTCCGGGGGAACATACTCGTATGGTCATTTGTGTTAAGTGCCCCCGGGCTGTCCTCCCCCTTTTCCTTGTAGCTTTCTGCGCCACTGTTGTTATCGAGACAAGATACCAAATACCCAATGAATCACGGTATTATAAAATATATAAAAAGCAAGCAATCGCAAGAGTAATGTAGATTTACCCCATCCAGCAATGCCGTGGTCAAACGCTTTTACATTATACAAGTGTCAAACTTAATCATTTCTATTCTGTAGAGACTCTTCCTTTTGAAGGCTTCAAGACAAGCTGTATTTTTGATAGTATATAGTAGAGATGTGGCCCCTTTCTGTAAATTCTGTATTGTTGGGAATTCCATATCATCTATTTCATTTACAGCGAAACAACCAATGACACAGTTTTTGTTATACAGTTCAGCCACTATTATAGGTTTTGTGTGGCTTCGGCCGAATGTTATAAATAAATAACATATATATTTGGATTAATGCTCTTCAAGACTTATTGAGAAGATATTACAGCTGGTGAAATTGGTGATTCTAAGCAGTCTCCTATAAGAGACCAGTGGCGTTGGGCAGGATTTCGGAATTTCGGAACAGGGGGAGGGAGACAACTTGTAAATGTACCGACGGAAATATTTTTTTTTTTTGTTTTGAAAAAGTGAAGAGCAAAAAAAGACCTTTTCATGTATAATTTTAAACATTTTAAACAAATTTTCACTTTTTCTTTCACCATGCATATTAAATTAGTACATTATTCACCCATGTTTTTTTTTCAACCGACGCCTTCCGTCAACCGACGCGACGGCCTTGGATGAACCGACGGCCATGATGAGCGGGTTGGGGGGGGGCACCGGCACCCCTTTAAAACGACAGTTAGTCACATCTCTATCTATATATAATTCCTAAAAATGTCTTTGTATTTGATGCACTTAATCTTTGATAACATAACATTAAAAATAAACAACAAATTAAAATCGGGCTTTACAAAAAATAACATCAGTAAAATACATTAGATTAGATTATTAGAAAATACATGTTTTAAGACTCTTTTTGAAAGTTTCAACTGTGAGAGAAGTCCGAATGGTAGCCTGTAACTGGTTCCAGAGAGTAGGACCAGAGTCACACATTAAATGAACCATCACCAATTATTCGTAAAAGCGCTAGGGATCTGGAATGAGCGTTTTGAGCGTTTTGACAGTATTTTTTGTGGGACATGAGAGCACATCAGTCATATCGAATTGCATTCCGAATACGAAAAATGTCTTTCTGATATCAAATAATTTTAATTTTTGAAATTCACGATATAATACAAATTTTATGACAAATTATTAAAATTTGATATTTTTCATATTTTGATATATAACAGTCCTCGAAGTAAATTTTATAAATCTAATGATATATTCTTAAAGTGTATGTAGCTGGGAGGAAAAGCCGATGATCAATTGAAAATGTTGACCTTTTATATTGAAGATATGGATTTTTTCCCCAAAAGACCTAATTTTATTTTGGTGTTTTGGAAAAAAAATCCATATCTTCAATACGGAAGGTCAAATTTTTCAATTGATCGTCGGCTTTTCATCCCACTTACACACACTTTAAGTATAAATCATCAGATTTATAAAGTTTACTTCGAGTACTGTTAGCTACTGTTAAATATCAAAAATATCAATATTTAATGATTTGCCATAAAATGTGTATTACATTGCGAATTTCAAAAAATCAAAATTATTTGATATCAGAAGGACATTCTTTGTATTCAGAATACAATTCGATATGTCTGATGTGCTCTGATGTCCTACAATAAATACTGTCCAAACGTTCATTCTTTCTTAATGATTATTACATTTCATGTTAAATGTATACAGAATTAGCTTTGATATTCTACATGATGATATGCAGATTTAAAGCTAAATAACAACATGATAATGAGTTAATGATGCCTATCTTGGTATTGGTTTGGGCTATATACCATAATGCTTTGCGCGCGGGAGTTGCGTACAAACGACCAGACGACGTTGGCGCCAGATTGTTTGGTATTAAAATTCAGAAATTTGTGTAAAAGAGGGATTTTCTTGAGTTTGGCTGATTCTGAGTACTGATTCCTGCATTTACCAAATGTAACAAAAAAAAAGAAGAAAAGAGATACCAAAATAATAATGGTCTAGAATCTATATTTTACAAGAAATAAAATGTTGTAAACTTTCGCAAATTTTCTTACAAAAGAATCTGTGAAATTATCCATAATCTGTGAAATTAAACGGATTTACCCATTTTAGGTTTGATTTACAAAATGTAACAAAATTCTTCTTGAATCAATAAGAAAAATATGCGTTTTTTTTGATGGAGTAAACAGTGAGGAGGAATTTGTTGATCGGATGGTCTGCTAAATTATTGATCTAAAGTATATATAAAAGTTTACATATTTAGAATGGCAAAGACTAGATAAATTCATCTGTGAGGTCAAAACATTTAGCAAAAATGCTAATTTTGGACAACATCCCCCAAACGTTTTTTTCGGACAACGTAACAAACAAATATGAAATTGTTGAATTTAAAAATTAATGGAAACATGTCGTCTGCAGTCGACACCCGCGTGAAAAGAGTTCTTAACCACCCACCTGCGCTTGACATCCTCAAGAGATTGATACACGAATTTTTAAACAATTTTGTTATTAAAATTAGGCTAAAACGCCAACTTTTTTATTTGAATGTTACCAATTTTGGAAATTTATTAATAATTCGAGTGCAGACATGCATATTAGTGTAGTGTCTCACGAGAAATATTTATTAAATTTAAATTCTAATTTCAGATCACCTTGATTTATACTACGAAATCTCCATAAAATAACCCCCTGTTGTACACTTTTTTTCACATTCCCATCATGCACCCCTCCATTTGCGTACCAGAGCATGTGCATTTGTATAAGTCGTATATCGTGGAATCACGTGATACAACTCTTCAAAAATGCATGATGGGAATGGGTGTACTGGTGTAAGGCGTCGCGTGTGACTATCAGGGAATTAGCTCGGAGCAATACTTGAAAAGATATTTGAATAGAGAGATGAATCAACTCAGGCATTTTCAATATCCACTTGAACTATCCAATAAATCTGACATTTGTATTGAAATTATTTTTGTTATTACAGTGTACAGGTAAAAGTGCCGACGTTTAAAGTGTGTTTCCCGGACGGATGACTGTGTGTGTTTATTTTCAGCCACCTAAATCATAACATTCGCTTTAGAACTATTGAGACTGTAAACCATACTATACGTTCAACCAACCAAAACACACTAACATGGTTCTTTTTCATAGAAATCGTGTTTATAAATCGTTGAAAAAAGTAAACTTTATATTATGAGGCTCATCGGAATTGACAATTACCCGTATAAGCATAATAACAAACAAAACAGTGTAGCCTAGTTCAGTTTATACTCTTCAAAATGGTAATAATTTCAATTCTCTACCACACAAAAACTTCCTACTTCCTAACCTGCTGCAAAACCGTGGAACACTGTAAATCCAAGTGTTATGGATTTCTGTAACACTTTTCAAACACTCCTAGGCGTTTATTTATTCATTTAAACAGTAAACGTATAGGACACCTAAACACCAAAGTAAACACATGAAGACAAAGAGTAAATACATGAGAGTATTTAGATTCTAAACATTCAACTTGTTTACTTTCAAAATCGTTTAGAAAGTAAACACCCCAAATGTTTACAAAAAGCATTTACTTTTTGAACAATATGAACGTGAACACGTTGATTGTTAGAATCTAAATACTCTCATGCGTTTACTCTATGTCTTTATGTGTTTACTTTAGATGTTTAAGTGTCCTATACCGTTACTGTATAAATGAAAAATTAAACGCCTAGCAGTGTTTAAAAAGTGTTACAGAAAATCTAAACACTTGGATTTACAGTGTATAAACGATATACATTCTTCCAATGCATCTACTAAAACAAATCAATTACTGAAGTAACCATGGTAACGTATACTTCTACCATTTGCTTTTGATAATATTTCCTTGTCGCATGTAAGAATGACAAGCGCGTTACTCTCTAAATGTAAAAGAGTGAATTTCCACTCTTTCAAGGAGTTGAACGAAGGACAACCCGTTTATGAGTGGACAACACTCTAAAATGAAAGAAGGTACATTTTATTTAGGCAATATTCACTCTTTTGAGAGTATATACGCCATGTATACAGACTACTTTTTTCAATCCTTTAAGAGTGAACATTTTCCACTCAAAAAGCGGTTGTCCTCCATTTCACTCTCTCACTCTTCTTTTTCCACTCTTTTCACTCGGTGTACATTTGGTAATGTAGTTTTTCCATTTCCCGGAATATCGTGGTATCGTGAAACTTCATAAGCTCATTGATACACGGGCACATAGACTCCACAAACAAACACCCACCCCTCAACCGCACATCTATAGATATGGGCAATCCCATATAGTTTTAAATAAATATCAAGAAAACACATATACAAGTATAATACCTATATATTGAATGTTTTCTTCACGTATTTTACCATAGGCTATATGTAGTTCAGTTTTATATATAGTTTACGTTTATAATATAGTTAAGCCAATACTCCGCAAATTGCATTACATTATACGTTGTTTTGTATAGATTATACAAATATTGACATACAAAATATTGACTGTCTATCAGTGGGACAGTAAAAATAATCATGAGGTCATATTTTGACGTTTTCCATTTCAGCCGAGTGAATGTAACAGTCGGAAATGTACCAAATTTTATATTGCATAATATATACAGGTAGGCAATATTCATTATATAGCCCTGCTAATATCACACAGGTTCTTATTTAGCTCGTGGATAATTCCTCATAAACCACAGTGGTGTAGCCAAGATTTTTTCAGAGGCGGGCCAAGGGGGTAGGCAAAGGGGGGGGGGATTTGACGAAAATTGAAAATAAAGAAATGGTCAAAAACGGCCTAAATTCAAAAATATCACATCGACAACCAACCGGGCTGCGAACAAGAAAAATTGGGACTTTTGGAGCTGCAAAAAGTCAAAACCAATGGTCTTTCTTGGCTTCCTGGTTGAAATTCGCCTGAAAAAAATACGAGGAATGGGCAATTTTGTGGTCTATTACTATTAGAGCTGAAATTATCAAAATCAAGGGCCTTTCGGAGCTCTTTTTTGGTCAAATAGGGGTCTTTCGGAGCAGCGAAATCCAAAAAGGGTGGTCTTTCCGGGGAACATACCCGTATGGTCATTTGTGTTTAGTGCCCCCGGGCTGTCCTCCCCTTTTCCTTAGCTTTCTACGCCACTGTTAAGCCATGAGACAAGATACTAAATACCCAATGAATCACGGTATTATAAAATATATAAAAAGCAATCAATCGCAAGAGTAATGTAGATTTACCCATCCAGCAATGCCGTGGTCAAACGCTTTTACATTATCCAAGTGTCAAACTTAATCATTTCTGTAGTCTCTGCAGAGACTCTTCCTTTTGAAGGCTTCAAGACAAGCTATTTTTTGATAGTAGTATAGTAGAGTTGTGGCCCCTTTCTGTAAATTCTGTATTGTTGGGAATTCCATATCATCTATTTCATTTACAGCGTAACAACCAATGACACAGTTTTTGTTATACAGTTCAACCACTATTAGGTTTTGTGTGGCTTCGGCCGAATGTTATAAATAAATAACATATATATTTGGATTAATGCTCTTCAAGACTTATTGAGAAGACAGCTGGTGAAATTGGTGATTCTAAGCAGTCTCCTATAAGAGACCAGTGGCGTTGGGCAGGATTTCGGAATTTCGGAACAGGGGGAGGGGGACAACTTGTAAATGTACCGACGGAAATATTTTGTTTGTATGGTTTGAAAAAGTGAAGAGCAAAAAAAGACCTTTTCATGTATAATTTTAAACATTTTAAACAAATTTTCCCTTTTTCTTTCACCATGCATATTAAATTAGTACATTACCGTATTCACCCATGTTTTTTTTTCAACCGACGCCTTCCGTCAACCGACGCGACGGCCTTGGATGAACCGACGGCCATGATGAGCGGGTTGGGGGGGGGGGGGGGCACCGGCACCCCTTTAAAACGACAGTTAGTCACATCTCTATCTATATATAATTCCCTAAAACTTTCCTTGTATTTGATGCACTTAATCTTTGATAACATAACATAAACAAAAAATTAAGATCGGGCTTTACAAAAAATAACATCAGTAAAATATATTAGATTAGATTATTAGTCCGAATGGTAGCCGGTAACTGGTTCCAGAGAGCATACCAGACAACTAAATGAACCATCCCATTCGTAACAGCGCTTTAAAGCTTTTAAATGTCCCCAGTAATAAATCATATATCAAAATAGCTTTCTTAATGATCACTACATTTCAAGTTAAATGTATACAGAATTAGCTTTGATATTCTACATGATGATATGCAGATTTAAAGCTAAATAACAACATGATAATGAGTTAATGATGCCTATCTTGGCATTGGTTTGGTCTATATACCATAATGCTTTGCGCGCGGGAGTTGTGTACAAACGACCATGACGACGTTGGAGCCAGATTGTTTGTTCAGAAATTCGTGTAAAAGAGGGATTTTTTGAGTTTGGCTGATTCTGAGTACTGATCCCTGCATTTACCAAATGTAACAACAAAAAAAGAGACACCAAAATAATAATGGTCTAGAATCTATATTTTACAAGAAATAAAATGTTGCAAACTTTCGCAAATTTTCTTACAAAAGAATCTGTGAAATTATCCATAATCTGTGACATTAAACGGATTTACCCATTTTAGGTTTGATTGACAAAATGTAACAAAATTCTTCTTGAATCAATAAGAAAAATATGTGTTTTTTTGATGGAGTAAACAGTGAGGAGGAATTTGTTGATCGGATGGTCTGCTAAATTATTGATCTAAAGTATATATAAAAGTTTACATTATTTAGAATGGCAAAGACTAGATAAATTCATCTGTGAGGTCAAAACATTTAGCAAAAATGCTAATTTTGGACAAAATCCCCAAACGTTTTTTTCGGACAACGTAACAAACAAATTCTTGAGTCAAATTTTGGGGCAAAAAAACCATTTTGGTTTAAAAAAAAATAAAAACGGGTCCTATATATTTTTTATCAAATCTTTAAAAAAATAATTTAAAATAATTTGACTCAAGAATATTTTTTTTTTTTTTTTCCGAAAATGTTTGGACCAAAACCCCGTTTTGGGGGATTTTCTTCAAAAATGAGCATTGCCCAAATTTGACCTCACGGATGAATTCCTCTAGTCTTTGCCATTCTGCATATGTATAGTTTTCTATAGCCTACCCAAAAGTTCCCATAATTCCAGGGTTAAGACCACCCTTCAACAAAGTTTGCAGAAAACTTTTGCGGTGCATTATGGGTGCGCATTTAAATCTTTGGCTCATCATCATCAGGAGCGATAATGCATGTATACCGTGATATTGAGAGAAATAATTATTGTAGCTTTTAGTGCCAATAATTATAATAGATGAAAAGTGCAAGAAATGACCTTCAACATGATGTTGCGCCTGATGGTAATAATTACGTACCAGCTTTGTCAGGTATATTTGCGTGGTAGAATTATTGGAGAAATATACTTTTGTTCATCGAAATATTATACGCATTGCAGAATTTTCTTCTAATATTCATTTTAGAATTGGGTTAAGTCTACTTTCTGATTCTAGAAAAATAAAGCACTTATTTTTTGGAATTAAAAAAAATTCATGTTTTGCCCAATCCGAATCGTTTGGAACTATAACTGGCAATAAAAGTCAAATTTTTATATTTAGGGATTTTGTTTTTTGTTTTTTTGGAAAGGTGAAAATCTTAACAATTGCAGTTTGACACAAGTCTAAGCTGACATAATCTTGAGTAGACGGAAAAATATCTCAGTATCTAACCAGATCCGTACACAGATATTTTTTTTGGTGGGGTGCTGATTTTAAGAAATTGGACCTTTTTTCCAGGGTGGGGGGGTGAAAAGTGGTCTTTCTTCTCAAAATTTGAACCTTTTTGGACAAAAAAAAAAGCATAAGAACCTGATGTTTGTGATAATTGGTTATAAGATGAATAGAAATGCGTTTGATATTAAAAAAAAGAGTGCATAGACTGATATTAGACTTTGTACAAGTCTTTAGGCTCGTTTGTCACAGCATATACACAAACACCCAAAATGCATGTATTTTGGCTCTTATTTCCAAAAATTGGCTCAATATCAGAATTGGACTTTTATTGCTCGTTATAATTTAAACTAAAGGATTAGGATTGAGCTATATCTTATTTGGCAAAACGGGATAATATTTTTAATCCATCAAAAATTAGTAGGCTTAGGCTTATATATATTTGTCTGGATCTAAATACGGGTTGGGTTATAATTTAAATATGCTGTGAAATGAAAGAAGTATTTATATAAACTGACTGTACAAGCACTGAAAAATATTATTTATTTATTTATTTATTTATTTTTTTGAATTTCGTAATTGAAGACCTGAGCGCAAGAAGACCGTAAGTCCACTTGGCCCCTCAACATGTATAGGGCATACACTAAAGTTACGTATAGTTTCTTAGGGATTTATAATGTTTAATACATGTTCCAGGGTGAAAACATCATGAAATGTTGTGACCCCTGAACATGTATAAAACATTACCAAACTATACAAACTATACTTTAGTGTATACATGTTGAGGGGCCAAGTGGACTTACGGTCTTTTTGCGCTCAGGTCTTCAATTTTTGTTTGGAATATAGATCAAACATCAAATAGGTATCACAACGTTAGTTGTTCGGTGATGCAAATTGCTTTAAAATGAAAAGTCTTTGGCCTATATATAGGCCTATACATAATATAAAACAG
Source organism: Amphiura filiformis (assembly GCF_039555335.1). NCBI lineage: Eukaryota > Metazoa > Echinodermata > Ophiuroidea > Amphilepidida > Amphiuridae > Amphiura > Amphiura filiformis. The sequence goes on along the minus strand of NC_092639.1, from coordinate 25,794,734 downwards.
TTTTTTAATATTACTAGGCGTGAAGTAGAATTTATAAACATAATCAGTGTTAAGACGAAATTAATTGGGCTCTCGCAGTCAAAGGTATGGCAACCGAGTAAACAATTTTGAACCATCTCTATTTATTATACTGAGTGTTATGTTAAACAATAATGACTATTTTGACCTACATATTGGTCACCTACAATAGCTAACTTATGAGCATCTTCACTGAAAATATTAGTCATGAAATGTGCCCTAGTTGACTAATTAATAATTAGTCATTACAGAGGGAGGACTTACCGTCCAAGCATTGCTGGAAAGTATGTATCCAAAAAATTAATTTACATTAAATGTGTCAATGATGGTAGTTAATAATGGGGTGTAGCAATTTGAAAAAGGCGACTATGTCATGTCACATGACAAATTATTGTTCCCGCGTAAAAAATATGTTTACACGGGTAATCTAAATTGCACGACAAACTCATGCACATGAAAAATAGGTGTAATGTTCTCGACCAGTTAACTTTACGATGTTGATTAGTTTTATGATTAAGACGGCACATTATTTTGTCAGCATTATAAATCATTTTTTCAGACATCTGAATGATAAACCTACCACTTGTAATGACTAATTGTTTTGATTAGTCAAATAAGACAATTTTCAAGACTAATTAATATTTTCAGTAACTAGGTCTAGTACATTTCAGGGCTGCAGAATTCATTGGGGTATTCCATTTGAAATCCAAGATTTTGGAACATGTTCCACAGAGGGAGTATAAATTTTAAATAGAATTAGCCGTTAGACAGCTCCATTTGAATTTCATACACCCTCTGAGAAAGATTCAACCTTAATCTTCCACAGAGGGAGGCTGAGTTTCAAATGGAGCTGCTAATGTGTGCTAATTCATACTCCTCCTGTGGAAGATATTTCCAAAATATTTCACAGGGGGAGGGTGGATTTGAAATGGAATAGCCCATTTAGAGTAACGCCCAGTCATGTTGATACTACTAAGGGGGTACTACACCCCTGGCCAATTTTGTAACTATTTTTGCATTTTTCTCAAAAATTATAGCCCATTGGTGACAGGTAAGATATGTTTATTATAGGGGCAAACACTACAACTACTGCACCGAAAATTCAGCAACTCAAGGCAAGTAGTTATTGATTTATTGATCAAATATTGGTTTTCCCTCATTTTTGACTGTTAAGCGCGCTTCAGACTCCATATTGTACGTACAATATTGTATGTACAATACTTTTCGTGACGTCAAAAAGTATTGCACGTGCAATAAATAGTATGTACCGGGAAAATATATATTGTGCTACAATCGTTGGTTGCTTAATTGATACGTAGTTGCCAAATTTCTAAGAGTGGTAAATTTAGTGAGTGTTCGTGCACGGAATGATGAACATCTTTTTATGTCTTTTGTATTCAACTGTACTTAATATTAAAAGGCCTATTAATACTAACGATATCAATAATATTAAAATTGTAATAATAATATAAATGGCGCATTCAGTTCTTATTCATTTATTTATAGATTTATTTATTTAGGCCTATTTGTTTATTTATTTATTTGTTTATTTATTGATTGATTGATTGGTTGATTGATTGATATTAATATTAAAAGGCCTATTAATACTAACGATATTAATAATACTAAAATTGTAATAATAATATAAATGGCACATTCATTTCTTATTTATTTATTTATAGATTTATTTATTTAGGCCTATTTGTTTATTTATTTATTTGTTTATTTATTTATGTATTTATTTATTGATTGATTACTGATTGATTAATTGATTTAGCGATTCATTTATACTGACATTTAGTCATATATTGATTTAGTCAGTTTCTTAAGTATTATTTGTAGGCCTATGTATTTATTCTGGTTTTGATTTGATTGATACTGATATTTTTATTGTTTTTTTAAAGTTTTGGCATACTAGTATAACATTATACATTATAACACGTTGTGTTATGAATTTGCAACAGCTTTTTACATGTTGATATCGTTGAGGCATGTTATGATGGTGTATGTTATAGACCTACTTATGATCATCCCAATACATCCATAAACGTGTTAATGTGAAACGAGATTACTTGAAATATATATTTCAGAGTTGAAAGAGTTTCAACTACGGACATAATTCTAAAATATGTCTCTCTGATTGGTTGATTGTCAAGAGGATTACGGCATCCTCAAAGCCTCTTGCTGTAATTCTCTAATCGATATCTATTATAGGACCGATCTTTTGAAATCCATACAACCGTGTCAAATGAAATAGTCTCGGATCATAGTTTGTGGACGATACAACATTGATACGTCAGATTTCGGAATTGTATTAAAAATAGGCACAAATCACATTGAAAACAGGTTGAATGCTGGCAAAAGTAGATAAAATAACTATGGGTCGAATTTACATTAATCAGTGTCCTGGGCCAGGATAACATTTAGGACTCCTTCGCATTCTAAAACAATACTTCGAACACCAAATGTCCTTGCTTTCATTTTCTCATTTAATTTGTTTTAATTGTAATTAATTTCTCTGTCCACTGGCTCTGTGGTAAATCCGGTATTGCCCAATATTTCTCGTCCATTGCCCGTGTTAATCTATTTATTAATTAAAATGCACCATCTATTAAATTCCTGTAATACAATATTACCTAGTGTATTTGATAACAAATTTGTTTTTATTTTTTATTGGAATTTGGGTGCCATTACACGATTTCATATATATAAAATATGTTTGGGCATGGCGGAATTAGTATATGATTAAAGATAGACATACTCTTAGGCCCCTTTTTTAATGTTTGTACATTATTAATATTAATATTTATGTACAAAATGCAAACGAATGTATATATATTTGATTGTTTTGTAAACATTAAATTTGATGTTTACTCATAATTATGTCTGGAAAGTCAGGGAAAAACTAAGCAGCATCGGTATTTAGTTTCCTGGGAAAGTGGATCAGATGAGCAGTGAGTAAAAGCATTCGCCCTAAATCTTTATTTGATTTTTATCTTTTTATGAATTTACTAGTATTAGGCCTACTGGTAAAGTGCAGAAAAAACCTCAAAACGCACTCTAGGATTTTTCATCAGCAGCAGTAGAAATTTATCTTGCATAGATTTTCTGGTGTCCTCGCTTGGATTTAGCAAACAATGAACCGTCAGGGTTATAGCGCGTTTTAATCTGATTCAACTAGTCGTGGCACGTATATTTATTGCACGTGTAATACTTTTTGACGTCACGAAAAGTATTGTACATACAATATTGTACGTACAATGCGGAGTCTGAAGCTAGCCTAACTCCACAACTGTTGTCTGTGCTGAAATAAAATTTCCAGTGCAGTAGTTGTAGTCCTTGCCCCTACAATATACATATCTTACTTGTCCCCAATGCAATGCGCTATAATTTTTGAGAAAAATGCAAAAATAGGCACACAATTGGTCAGGGGTGTATAGTACCCCCTTAACCGTACTGTCCTGTTCAGGTCCTGAAAAAGCAATGTCCAACACGTAAATCCGAGAGAAACCATACTCTATAATGGTGTGGATATTTCAACATTATAAACTAAACGGCGGTCTCATGGGTCTAAATCAGTCAAAAACAACACTATTCAAGAGCCATTCGACCACTTAGAGCTGGAGGCGTCAGTGGAAATCACAGATTTGAACCCCTTCAAAACAAAAACAAAAAAGTGAATAAATATAGAAGGATGCTCATGTAAAAAACAAAACGATTCCACGCGATTTTGGAAATGTTCTTATTGTATATAGGAAGGAGATGATCTTGGTATTAGAATAATAATTTTATAACATACAAATTAATATATATCGTGTGAGGGGCAGGGATAACGCCCATTTGTTGTTGTTGTTATTGTTTGTTTTGTTTACAGAAGCAACTTGTAAATTGAAGGAACGGTGTTGATTTTATTTTTGATTTGTGATGTGTATATAGGAGGATAGGTTTCATATATGAAACCTTTTTTGCTGAAAACGTATAACAATTTGGCTAAACGCCTAACATGTTAAACAAGAAATGTCTTTAAAAAGACAACGCCATGGATGAAGATCATGTTTCATAATTTTGCATTGCAACTATTTTGGAAAGCTAGTAAATTTGAATGTTTGGCACAACTAACCGAGTGCAAAATATTGGCATTTATTGGTAAATACCACCAATGACATACTAGGAAATAACCATTAGAGGCAAAACTTGTTTTAAAAGTCTTACAGCTAGGGATTTACAGTGTTATATGTAATTTAATGAGCGGATATAATGTTTGCTGATAATGATGTTTAATTCAAATACCACTCACATCAGCATCGAAGTCAGAGTTTGATAAAAAAAGAAACTAACGTGAAAGAAAATCGTGCCGAGAATGTAATCCTGTCGTCGCCATTCCTAATTCGAATACTCCAGGGCGCTGTTCGGTGTTCAATTATGTATAACATTGTTCTATAAACTCGGGAAATCGTTTACAGGTTTATATCGTAAGTGCATTACTTTGAAGTATCAAAGAAAGGGGTACATTCCGTCAGTCGGAAACAGCGTCAGTCCGAACCACCGTCAGTCCAAATTTTTAGGGTTAGGGTTTGGGTTTCTAACCCTAACCCTAACGCTAACCCTAACGCTAAGCCTAACCCTAACCCTAATCCTAAACCTAAACCTAACCTTAACCCTAACTAACCCTAAAAATTTGGACTGATGGTGGTTCGGACTGACGCTGTTTCTGACTGACGGGGCCGGATACCCCAAAGAAAGTACATGTGCGGTATATTACAGGTATTCCTAAACCCAATTCAGCTTGGATCCGCCTAATCGAACTGTGCCATGGGATCGCGAATGATATGTCAGTTCGAATGTTTATATATACCAGCTCTTTTAAAGAAAGGCGCCAGTCCAATCTTGCCATATTCATATACTCATCACTAGTTCTTCAAAATACACAACAATTATTTACAGATTTGTAGGTCAAAGTCAGTATTCTCCGGCAGTTTTTATCTTTTCTTGAATTTGTAGACTTTAAGAATTGGATTCTGTAGAATAGAATCCCTAAAGTAGAATGCAGATCTTCTTTGTCAATTTACATCTTTGTTGAGGTGCATGACGGTTTTCTGAATTGATTGGTACGATAGCCTTGTTGGAAATCGAACATATCAACCTTGGTCTTATATATTAGAAATGTTTTTCCGCTGGTTGGTGAAAATTATTGACGGCTCTTACGCGCATTAGAACTGTAATTTAGAAGTCCATAAGTGCGTCTCCCGGTTTATATTAATGCTCTGCGTGCCAGCCATGCGCTTGAACGGAAAAAATTCAAGTTTTGAAATATTTTCTCAAAATATCAAGAGCTATCTTAAGAACTACCGAACCAATACTAGGCTTGCTTGTACTCATTTTAATGCATTTTTCATGCTGATTCCAAATATGGTCATGAAAATTTACATTTATGAAATTTTTGAATTTTAAATTTTTTTTTAAACATGTCGTCTGCAGTCGACACCCGCGTGAAGAGAGTTAAAGTGATCATCTTTTGAGACATGCTGACACCCTTGAAACTCTCTGTTCATTTGGACTTCAGTCGTGCTATTCCAGTTGAAATCCATACCCCTCCTATGGAAAACATGACTTTACTCCTACACAGGGCTATTCCAGTTGAAATCATTACACCCCCTATGAAAATCATGAACTTAATCTTCCACACTGGCGAAGCCTATATTTCAAATTCAGGTAACTCCATTTAAAATCCACACTCCCTGTGTGGAAGATTAAGGTCGTGTCTTCCACAGGGGGTGTATGGATTTCAAATAGATTGGGCCATTCTAGATCCAGACATATTTGATCCGGTCACTGCAAAATTTGATACGGAACAGATTATGAAATTTTTGATTAACAATCCAGTGAGGAAGTCAAATAATTGTACACTTTTATGATTGGATTGATGAACCATACAGCTACAGTTCAGGTCGAAGAGTCTTGGGGAATAACAAAGTATACAAAAGAACTCATTCAGCAGTCGATGTAGTACTGTAAGCATGTTCATGCGGGTGTCGACTGCAGACGACAAGTGTTTCAAATTTTTTAAAATTCAAAATTTCAGTAATGTAAATTTTCATGACCATATTTGGAATAAGCATGAAAAATGCATTAAAATGAGTACAAACAAGCCTAGTATTGGTCCAGTAGTTCTTAAGATAGCCCTTGATATTTTGAGAAAATATTTCAAAACTTCAACTTTTTCGGTTGAAGCGCATGGCTAGCACGCAGAGCTTTTACCGTCGGCAGTTTTTCATATGAAATATGAAATATTTAGAGAACTGTCCGTAAGCCTTTTTTTGGCTTGGCTTACAAGCCGAGCCATATTATCATTCGTTTGTGACCTCGACCTTTGAACTGAAGTAAGAGACTAGTCTTGTTAACATGCATTTGCTTCATCCTCAGTAAAACAATGTTGTAGGATAATACTTAAAATTTAAGTGGTAGGTTTGCTGGAGGCTAAAGAGTAGCCTCACTCCCCCATGACAAAATTCATTTAGCTATATATTCAGCAGTGCACTCTTTGATTTGACCATGTTGACCCAGAGATGAAACAGCAACCTCCCAGGTAACCCCGTTTCCCTCATAAAGCAGTGCTCAGTAGGCTATAGTGATTGTTATTGACCCTCCATGTGTTGACCTAGCTGGGGATGATGAGTTTTAATGACTGTTGACAGGTGTACAATATAACATCTTGAACTGCTTGGTTTCCAAGATAAATTTTATAACCAAATTCCAATAATTATCATGTCCTTGGACATGGAACAATTGACCAAGAATAATTTTGGAGGTTAATGAACTTTCGCATCACACTATAAGAGAGTGCAATACTACAGTCTATTCATGTGTTTTACTTTCATGGCCTATGGTACTGCAAAATTCTTGATTTAATATGTGGTGTTTGTCAGTCATGTTTGACGTTTGGGAGAATGGATAGCTTAGCTACTGTTTTATAGGTAGTGTTAGGTGGGTATTTAGGTTGTAGGTTTAAGGTTTTTTATAGGACAGACGTGTCTATGTTTATAGGTAGGTAGATATGGCCTATAGATGGGAAGGTAACAATGCATAGGTCAGGTACGCCTAGATGGTAGTTGCTGTTGGAGCAGGTGTGTAAAGGGCCAGTGCAGTGCTGACTTGGACATCAGATCGTTTCATATAACTGAGTATTATAGGCAAGAGGCCTACTGCAATGTGAGTTCCTGTAGTGTAGTATGTTCTTGGTATTTATTTTTTGATATATTTTATTAAGTTTGGGTATTCCAAGGCCAAGCTCTCCCTTTTAAAGGGATTTTTATTAAGGTTAGCAACTATTTTAAACTGTTGCGATTTGGTAGTTCACGACATCTTGCAAATGGTAGTGAGCTTTGAATGAAATAAAACAGTATGACACTTGCAGCAAAGAATGAATTCATCTTAAAGAAGCTAACTCCAAGGGGCCCAACAGACTTGTTATTCTATAGGTTAATACAAATAAGACACTTTGTGCATCTTCTTTTTGAGGGCATTTCATAAAACACAAGCAGTAATGAAATCATGTCACCTTCAAGCTAGAAACTCACTTCAAGGAACCAAAAATAGCTTTATCGGTCTAGCTAGAGTTCATTCAAAAAATCAAAAATTTCAGAAAATTGTCGGTAAGCCTTTTTATTTGTCGAAAAAATCCACGAATCCACAAAGCTAACACCAAACACATGACCATCTACACCCCTATTTAAACCTGTACTGCTGCACACCATACAATTGTACGAAAATAGAAACTTGTGTTTTGAGAAAGATCTGTGCCTTCAAGCAGAGAACACTAGGATCCACAACATGCTCATCTATCAAGACACATTTCATTAACCCCAATACATTTGTACATTCATTGAATGACCTTAGAAAATTTGGGTACAAAAACTCATACTCTGCAACTTGAGGTCAAATTTTGCACTGTGAGGGTTTAATTGAGGTTATTGAACTATGCCATTGAGATGAGGCCATTGTGGTCCATAGTGGAAGATGAGAAAGCCCATCTTCTCTATTCAAGTTACACTATTAACATTTTACTTTCATGATTCAACTTTGAGCAAATTACTAATTTGGTTCAGTGTTTATTCATGAAAAAAATTTCCGTAAAACAGTTTCCGTAAACTAACAGAAATCTGTAAATTTACGGAAACTGTTTTAGTGTAAAATCATTTCAATGAAAGAAATATCAACTGACCTAAGATTATGATTAAAATATTCTTATTTTCCAACATACATTCCATACTTACAGTGTTAAACATTTTGTTAAATACAGTAAATGTGCTTCAATAACTTTTGTTGACGGAAATATTTCCGTTATTTTACGGAAATTTTGAAATTTTTCTGGCAGCAAAATTTCCAGAAGTTCCGTTTTCCACTGTATTTATTTTTTTCCGTAGAAATACATACATTTTCTGTGATTCATAAAGAATTTTCGTAAAATATACGTAAAGTGTCTGTTACATTACAGAAAATATCTTATAATTATGGAAATAAAATGTTATTTAACGGAAACAAAAAAATTCTGGAAATTTTGTTGCCAGAAAATTCCGTAAATTTACGGAAATATTTTTAACAGTGTACTTATAAGTGATTAAGGAAAATGATGTATAAAGCATTATGCAAAGCTACATTTTGCAGAAAACCCCGTTGAAATTGGTCCCAAAGATATGAGCAGTTGAAGGGTTTCCAAAACAATAGGATCTAGGAAAGAAAAGAGAAGAAATTATTTCCTTTGTATAACTATATCTCAAAATCAATATTTGACTGATTTTGCTTGATCACATCACATATGTGATAATTCAAAATCTGAAGCAACGTTGTTTAAAGGTCGGACACTAAATGGACATTTGATAAAAAACTGTTGTTAATTCTGGTGTTAAATTTGTCTCAAGATTATAAACGAAATATTAGAAAACAAAATAGCAAGCATAATGACACAAGCAGCAAACAGATCAACTCTAAGGAGCCCAGCAGCCTTATTATTCTAGAGGTTAATAAAAAATAAGACAATTTTTTGCACTTTGCATCTTCTTTTTCGAGGGCATCTCATCAAAGACAAGCACTAATGAAATCACGTCACCTTTAAGCTAGAAACTCACTTCAAGGAACCAAAAATAGCTTTAGTATTCATCACATATAGTCTAGGTCTAGCTAGAGGTTCAAAAATTAAGACAACACGCAAGTTTTCCATATGGTCGCCCTTAATTATTCAAAAGCCATAGGACTGAAAAAGCATTGATGCAATTATTGACTCTGGTATAGAGATGCTTTTCTTTGCGATGAGAATGTGCCATTGATTTCTCTCTTCTTTTTTTCCTAAATTTGTAAGACAAAATGTCATGGTCATGCTACAATTGTACTTCTTTACATAATTAACTGTACTATAAAATATAAAGTCGGTTGAAGCTCGGAGATTCGTTCAAAAATTAACTACTGTGTACGTCAATACGGTCATGTGGTAATAACTTGAAATCCGAGGGGTATTCAAGTTTTTAGTTTGAGTAGGAAGTGGCTATGCGAGCGAGCTAGAAATTAACTCCTATTTATACCAATTTTTCAAGAAAATTTGACCAATGTTTTATGTTTATATCAGAGGCTCAGAATTTTATTATGCAAAAAATTACAACATTTCATTAAAAAATAACAAGTTTGTTCCCGGTTTTTGTAAAATTGAGATTGGGATATTAATTCTAATAAATTGAAAAATTACATTTTTTTAAACAAATTGGTTTATAAAAGTGGGCTAATTATATTCCAGAGGTCCGAACACGAGACCAATATTTGCGGCATATCCCCGTAGTATGGTCATTAAAAAGCGCTCATTAGCTAAAAAGCAATCGCTATCGGTCAGCAATGTATAGTTTCAATTCAGCTTTAGAATAAGAATTCTTTACGACCGCATTTTTACACAGAGCTTACACTGTTAGAACACTGGGTAAAAATCGGTGGACCAAAATTGACCAACATTTCACCCAAAAATTGGGTTATTTTTAGTAATTTACCCAATGTTGAGACTTTGTAGAAAATTACCGTTTTTCCCAACCGCTGGGTACCGTTATGAACATCCATCATGGGTTGGGTAAGTCTTTTACCCAATGTTGGGTAAAATTTTCCCGGGAAAAATTTTTACCCAACATTGGGTAAATTACTGAAAATAACCAAAAGTTGGGTAAAATTTACCCAATGTTGGGTAAAATTTTCCCGGGAAAATTTTACCCAACATTGGGTAAATTACTGAAAATAACCCATAGTTGGGTAAAATTTACCCAATGTTGGGTAAAATGTTTTACCCAACAGATATTTACAGTGTACATCATTCGAGTGATTTTACCGACAATAAACGCAAAAATACCAAAAAATTGAGTTATTTGTAGTAATTTACCCAATGTTGAGACTTTGTAGAAAATTGCCTTTTTTCCCAACCGCTGGGTGCCATTATGAACATCCATCATGGGTAGGGTAAGTCTTTTACCCAATGTTGGGTAAAATTTTCCCGGGAATATTTTCCCCAACATTGGGTAAATTACTGAAAATAACCCAAAGTTGGGTAAAATTTACCCAATGTTGGGTAAAATGTTTTACCCAACAGGTTTTTTTCCCAGTGTTCTAACAGTGTACATCATTCGAGTGATTTTACCGACAATAAACGCAAAAATACTTAGATATATTTAATACCTTTAGCTTTTTCAATTGGATTGTATATTGTATGCCATTTATTACAAAATATATGACTATAAAAGAATTTCAAAACATCAAAGAATCTCGTGAAATTCCAAAGGACGTGGTTTAATTAACTGTGCAGGTATTTCCCAAAGAATGCCCTTTACTTCACCATCCAATTCGCTACAAGAATGAATATATCAGATACATTTGTGTTAATAACGGATTCTCGTTCAATCCTATAAACAGTCTAGAGGAAAATGTGGTTGAATGTTTAATCTTCTCGATTTCAATCTGAGGTTTTGTTATGATTAATCCACAAAGTCGACGAGATTGAAAAATTATCCCTAACAATTTACGAAGGTGAGCTCATTTGATGGTATTTTGCGATACTTTTTTGCATCATCTTGTTATGAAAAGTTAAATCAACCCTGCGTTGCGCACTTCTGTGCAAAAATCCAATAAATGTCTTCTGTACTTAGTTCTGCAAGTCATATTAAAAGGCCAATGTCACTAGAGAAATATGATAAAGTACCTTATATCGTAATTAAGTATATTCTCAATTGAATTAAGCATGTCAGCTCCTTGGATCCATATTCGTATGATGAACAATTTGCTGGAATATATTTTACTCAATTATTTTAATTTTGTATTTTGTTGATGATAAATTTTGCTGTACATACATTTGTTTTAATTTAGCTTCCGCACAGTAGGATTGCATTTCTTGTAAGCTTAACCATGCAGAATTAGCGAAAAGAGTACTTTGCAAATTGCATTAATTATTCAGTCTAACACTTACAATAATTACCTTAAATCCAAAATTAAAGTTTGAAATATTCTGTGCAAAATGCGTGAAAAGTAATTTTCATTTTCAAGACAGTTTTAGTTTCAAAATTAATTAAAACGGTAATAATATCTCGAGCAAGTGTCATATTGGTTTATAGTCTTTCACATAATTAAATTATATCTTTTTTGTAACTTTAAACGAAAATGTCAATTTTAAAACGTACCTTCCGTGTGAGATATAGGCTGTCGAGTTATAAGTGGTTCATAGCACGGGGCGGTCCCCGCGTACTCCCCATTCATCTCAACCGTAGTTCCACCGGCCTCCTCACCACCATCAGTTGCCATATTTTAGTCGATTCTCTCTCGCCAATAGTCACTTTTTTCTTCCAATATTTGAGCTTATTTTGCATAAAATAAAATAGTTTCAAACCACGAAATCGCATCATATCATTATTCCTGTATGTAATATGACTATATAAGTGTCTCTCACATTATATCACTCTGGAGTATATATCATCTATTATTCAGCGAAGCCCTATAATCGAACACCATAATGAAACAACATATCTATGGCTATAGCATATCTCTCCTGAGATTGCTAATTGAACAATTTAAGCGGGAACGCTTGCTGGCGCTCATCACTTCTCAGTGAGGATGCTGCGTAAGGCACTATCACAAATGCACTTTACTTTCGCGAAAATTTTCATTCGCGAATACACCTGAGGATGCTGTATGCGTAAGACACTATCAGAAATGCACTTTACTAACGCGAAAATTTTCATTCGCGAATACACCAGAGAGCCTCTTCAGCGGTAGATAATTTTTGTGATTTAAATCACGCAGTAAGTCATGTCACAATATGGTTATTCACACACGCCACTGGAATATGATGTTTAAGACCCATTCAGTGATCCCAGCGAAAGTGTAAACAAATTAAAATTGTTCATAAATTGCTTAAAAGTGAAGGATAAGTCTTTCTAATTGTCATTTGGTATTTTTGAAATGAACAATTTGGCAAAAAACGAAGAAAACAGCAGTATTGACGAAGTTGAAGCCCATTCAAATACATATGTATATCTAAATTTTTATACTGTCAGTATATAAATTACAGATTCACGCAAATGCCTTATCTTTCAGCTGAACCACTAGCAGGCTATATGTTAGCACATCTATGGCAAATGACAAAGGTACCAAAATCTGAATTTTGATGCTTTTTACGATCGTCCAGATGACCAATTCACGGAATATTTCAAAGTGGAACGAAATTTAAGTGATCGCGAAATCAAAATATTAACAGACACAAATGAAAGTCATAAGGGGATATCTGAAGTCGTATATGACATGACGTATCGGATCTGAGTCACATAGGTTTCTTAAGGTGATTGTGAAGGCTATTTGTCTCAAGTATTAAAGATACGTTCGCTTACGTTATTGTTATTTTCTCAAAATATTTAGTATTACTAGCGGTCACCCGTCTTTCGCGGTCCGTCTTTCGCGGTCACCGTCTTTTGCGGTACTGATATTATATATATATATATATTTTATAAATGTTCTGGTCAGGTGCTTTAACTTAATTTGACACCATTTAACGTAAACAAAAACAAAATTTGATGTTTTATTGGGGTGCGGACAACCTTGCACCTCACCTCGCAAAAGTCCGTTTTCAAAAATAATGTAAACTGTAAAAGTTTTTAGCCTTATCAATTCGCCAAACTCAGTAATTTATTATAGATTATAAGAGTAAATAACACACCATCCATACGAAAACACACATATGGCTCTAGGTATTACATCCATGTAAGTCTCCATAGAGTTATCCCATCATGATCAAGACGGATTAATCATATACATCTTACGGAATAAAACTGTATATTCTCTAAATGAAGTCTTAACAATAGGCTAATTTGGTGTATAGGCTTACATGTTACATAGACGTTGCTCTAACAGTTCTAAACGTCTTTGATTTTTGAGAACTGGGCAGTAGCGTAGCCAGCGGGGGGCAGGGGGGGCAGAGTGCCACCCCTGACAAAAAAATGAAAGAAAAAGTGCCAAAAAAAAAAAAAATGAAAGAGAAAATCAGGAGGGCAGAGGAAAAGAAAAAGGGCAAGGAGCCCCTTTTCTAGCAAAATTCAGGGCCAAAATAGTGTAAAATACAAATTTTTCCGCGCTACGCGCGCACATTGTAACAATAAAGCCCTTTTTTAGCCGGATAATGGCCGAAAATAGTGTAAAATACCATTTTTTTCGCCCTACGCGCGCACATCATCCCAATAAGGCCCTTTTCGGGAAGCTCGAAGACATACAGTGTCTATGTATTGTATGATGCAACTGCAATTTTTTTCGTCTGTGCCCCCAAAATTTTATTTTGCCCCCCCTGACCAAGAAAGCTGGCTACGCCCCTGGAACTGGGTCAATCAAATTAAAACCTGTACCATCTTGGCATCAGTATATTGCACACATTTACTGATTAACAGCTCTATAGGCTGTATTCTACTCTGCTCTCCCAAGAATAAACGAAGTATGGCCTACCTGCTTTGTTAAAGGGGTATTACGTGATTCTAGCGGCAATTCTTTTGAACGTGGTTCAAAAGATATCAATGAAAAAAGCTCAGTTGATTTTAGTTAATTGAATCGGATATTGAATTTGCGCGTTATGCAATTTCTGTCCGTCGTTGCAGACTGAATCCGCAAGACAGGGTATAAATAATAAAAACAAAGATTACTATAGTTCTAGATTTTTGACTGTATACAAATCTCAACTTTTAGTTGGAGTATAGGGCCTAAGTACACTGTTAAAATAAAAAATGTAAAAAAACAGCGTTTATCGCTGGCAGCTGGGATTCAAAATATGTCCCGCTGTTAAATCACGATGGGGTGTAAACATACAAAAATACCGAATAACTGTTAATTTACAGTAAAACCCTGTGAAAAATAAAACTACTGAAAAACTGTATTTTTACAGGCGGCTAATAAAACCGTAAAAAAACAGCGTTTATCGCTGGCAGCTGGGATTCACAATACGATTCGCTGTTAAATCACGATGGGGTGTAAATTATATAAAAATACTGAATAACTGTTAATTTACAGTAAAACTGTGAAAAATAAAACTACTGAACAACGGTATTTTTACAGGCGGCTAATAAAACTGTAAGAAAAAAACCCGTCCCGAACCGTTAAATAACAGTTGGCAATAAAATACAATAACCACAGGGTTACTGTTAATTTACAGTAAAACCTTGTTAAAAAAACAAAGCAGTAAGAAAACGGTTTTTGGGACTGTTAAATAACGGTGTTTGGGACTGTTAAATAACGGTACGAGGTGTTTTTCAGACTGTTAAATAACGGTGTTTGGGACTGTTAAATAACGGTGTTTGGGACTGTTAAATAACGGTAGGTGTTTTTGAGACTGTTAAATAACGGTGTTTGGGACTGTTAAATAACGGTAGGCGTTTTTGGGACTGTTAAATAACGGTGTTTGGGACTGTTAAATACTTGTCACTTACCTTAGGGTACCTACCGGGAATCGAACCGGGGACCTCTATGTCATTAGTCTGATGCTCTACCGACTGAGCTAACGGGGTTTCTATATTTGATGAAGTATTTTAAGTTAATATAAGCAATATTTTTATAACTAAACCTGCTAAAGTGCATCTTTTGAGGGATATTGATCAAATTTACTGTAAATATTGATAACATTATTATGCTATAAATATTAATTCTATTTATTACATTTATTAGGGTTATATTATTATTATTATTTTTAGGGCTACTAAGCATTGTCATTGTTATTATTATTATTATTATTATTATTATTATTAGTAGTAGTAGTAGTAGTAGTAGTAGTAGTAGTATTAGTATTATTATTATTATTAATATTATTATTATTAATTAGTGTTATTATTATTGTTATCATTTAATAGGCCTATTAGTATTGTTTTTATTATTTATTATTATTATTTTTTTAATTTATAATAATTATTATTACTATTATTAGTTTATCTACTGGGCTATTATAGTCTTTATTTCATGTCACATGTCGGCATTCCGACCGCCATATTAAGGTTGGTCCAACTTAACATGAAAATCTTCGTAAAATTACAAACAGAAGCACTTATTATTACGAGAGATATACTACGGTCAACGTAAAATCACGATCTATTCTCAAATACGATGGTATTTTTACCGACAGAATTTTATTTTACTTTATTTTACATTTAAATTGTAATTATACCGCATCAAAAAAACCCGTTCGGTTTGTTTAATTAACCCTGTCGGCTGTTGTTTGACACCAAACTTACTATAAAGTTACGATTTCACTTAATAAAATTACATGCATTTTTAACAGTTACGGTATTCTTCGTAAAATTACCGCCCAAAATAGTATAAATAGTATCTTCTTTATCGTAACATGAAAATTTCTGTAAAGTTACAAACAGAAGCACTTATTATTACGAGAGATACACTACGGTCAACGTAAAATCACGATCTATTCTCAAATACGATGGTAATTTTACCGACATTTTTTTTTTACTTTGTTTTACATTTAAATTGTAATTATACCGCATATATCACTGCAAAAAAAAACACGTTCGGCTTGTTTAATTAATCCTGTCGGCTGTTGTTTGACACCAAACTTACTATAAAGTTACGATTTCAGTAATAGTAAAATTACATGCATTTTTACCGGGCATTTTTAACAGTTACGGTATTCTTCGTAAAATTACCGCCCAAAAATAGTATAGTATCTTCTTTATCCTAACATGAAAATCTCTGTAAAATTACAAATAGAAGCACTTATTATTACGAGAGATATACTACGGTCAACGTAAAATCCTGATCTATTCTCAAATACGATGGTATTTTTACCGACATATTTTTTTTACTTTGTTTTACATTTAAATTATAATTATACCGCATATATCACTGCAAAACAAAACGTTCGGTTTGTTTAATTAATCCTGTCGGCTGTTTTTTGACACCAAACTTACTGTAAAGTTACGATTTCACTTAGTAAAATTACATGCATTTTAAACAGTTACGGTATTCTTCGTAAAATTATCGCCCAAAAATAGTATAAATAGTATCTTCTTTATCGTAACATGAAAATTTCTGTAAAATTACAAACAGAAGCACTTATTATTACGAGAGATACACTACGGTCAACGTAAAATCACGATCTATTCTCAAATACGATGGTAATTTTACCGACATATTTTTTTTTACTTTGTTTTACATTTAAATTGTAATTATACCGCATATATCACTGCAAAAAAACAAAACAAAAAAAACAAAAAACGTTCGGCTTGTTTAATTAATCCTGTCGGCTGTTGTTTGACACCAAACTTACTATAAATTTACGATTTCAGTAATAGTAAAATTACAGGCATTTTTACCGGGCATTTTTAAAAGTTACGGTATTCTTCGTAAAATTACCGCCCAAAAAATTATAGTATCTTCTTTATCCTAACATGAAAATCTCTGTAAAATTACAAATAGAAGCACTTATTATTACGAGAAATATACTACGGTCAACGTAAAATCACGATCTATTCTCAAATACGATGGTATTTTTACCCACACATTTTTTTTTACTTTGTTTTACATTTAAATTATGATTATACCGCATATATCACTGCCAAAAAAACGTTCGGTTTGTTTAATTAATCCTGTCGGCTGTTTTTTGACACCAAACTTACTGTAAAGTTACGATTTCACTTAGTAATATTACATGCATTTTTAACAGTTACGGTATTCTTCGTAAAATTACCGCCCAAAAATAGTATAAATAGTATCTTCTTTATCCTAACATGAAAATCTCTGTAAAATTACAAATAGAAGCACTTATTATTACGAGAGATATACTACGGTCAACGTAGAATCACGATCTATTCTCAAATACGATGGTATTTTTACCGACATATTTTTTTTTACATTTAAATTGTAATTATACCGCATATATCACTGCAAAAAACGTTCGGTTTGTTTAATTAATCCTGTCGGCTGTTTTTTGACACCAAACTTACTGTAAAGTTACGATTTCACTTGGTAATATTACATGCATTTTTAACAGTGTAGAAGGGAGGTGGAGGATAAGACCACATGTGGATCATGAAGTTCCTTTCACTCTCTCCATGATCCATGCACGCGGGTGTCGACAGCAGACGACAATATTCATTTTTTTTTAATTTAAAAATTTCAGACTTGTACATTTTCATGACCATATTTGGAATCAGCATGAAAAATGCTTTAAAATGAGTACAAACAAGCCCAATATTGGTTCAGAGGCTCTTGAGATCGCTCTTGATGGTACTTTTTTAACTTTAATTTGGCAGCACCGCAACAAACTTATTCACAATATTTACCTGCTATGCTGTTGTTTGCTTGAAAATTCACTTTGTAGGCACACGCGTCAAGCTAAAAGGCAGTATACATGTTGTAATACATTTGCAGATATTGCACTTTTACTTGGAAAGGGCAGCACTATACAGTGCTCTGATATAACTCTCCGGATATTAACCATATTACAATTTTAATCAAAATCATTCCGATTTGAAAAACTGTAGAAAACCATTGAAAATTGGGGGTACGTGCATCGATACCTTATACACGCTCACGTAACGTATATACTATTGTATTAGTTTCATGTGATCCGAATGATTTGATTAAGGCATCTGCCTGTAATGCAATCAACATGATTTTCCCTTACCATAGATTTTAATTGATATGTGGATAAAGGAAGAAGCAGCTGCAATGAGATAGGGGTTGATATTGGTCTGACTTAGTACCGGAATATAGAATTCATCTTTCAAAACTGAGAAAAAAATCACGCCCAAAGTGTTTGACTCTCCGGATAGAGATTTTGCGTAACTTTGAACTTGGACACTTCTTGAGATTTTAACACCTTATAATGAAATTAATTGACCAACCAATGCTATTTTTGTGTTATGTCAATAAAAATAAAATTTATTCATATGTGCGTCTGATTAGGAAAGCAGAAACTCTGCAAAAACGTTATGTAGAAGCAAACGCGCGAATAATATAGTGGTACCATTTTCTGAAAAAACACTATTAAATTGTAAAACAAACACGCGAGTACTGACGTCTTACCACTTTCTGGAATGTACAGAAAATGTGCGAGTAATGCTGTCTTAGCACTTTCTGGAATACCACTAATGTAAAGCAAATGCGCGAGTAATGCTGTCTTACCACTTTCTAGAATACCACTAATGTAAAGCAAATGCGCGAGTAATGCTGTCTTACCAATTTCTGGAATATCACTAATGTAAAGCAATTGCAAGCAAGACATGCTGTCTTACCAATTTCGGGAATTCCACTAATGTAAAGCAAATGTGCGAGTAATGCTGTCTTACCAATTTCTAGAATGCCACAAATGTAAAACAAATGTGCGAGTAATGCTGTCTTACCACTTTCTGAAATACCACTATTGTAAAGCAAATGCGCGAGTAATGCTGTCTTACCACTTTCTGGAATACCACTATTGTAAAGCAAATGTGCGAGTAATGCTGTCTTACCACTTTCTGGAATACCACTAATGTAAAGCAAATGCGCGAGTAATGCTGTCTTACCACTTTCTGGAATACCACTAATGTAAAGCAAATGTACGAGTAATGCTGTCTTACCACTTTCTGAAATACCACTATTGTAAAGCAAATGTACGAGTAATGCTGTCTTACCACTTTCTGGAATACCACTAATGTAAAGCAAATGCGCGAGTAATGCTGTCTTACCACTTTCTGAAATACCACTATTGTAAAGCAAATGCGCGAGTAATGCTGTCTTACCACTTTCTGGAATACCACTAATGTAAAGCAAATGTGCGAGTAATGCTGTCTTACCACTTTCTGGAATACCACTAATGTAAAGCAAATGCGCGAGTAATGCTGTCTTACCACTTTCTGGAATACCACTATTGTAAAGCAAATGCGCGAGTAATGCTGTCTTACCACTTTCTGGATTACCACTAATGTAAAGCAATTGCAAGCAAGACATGCTGTCTTACCAATTTCGGGAATTCCACTAATGTAAAGCAAATGTGCGAGCAATGTTGTCTTACCACTTTCTGGATTACCACTAATGTAAAGCAAATGCGCGAGTAATGCTGTCTCACCACTTTCTGGAATACCACTATTGTAAAGCAAATGCGCGAGCAATGCTGTCTCACCACTTTCTGGAATGCCACTAATGTAAAGCAAATGCGTGAGTAATGCTGTCTCACCACTTTCTGGAATACCACAAATGTAAACCAAATGTACGAGTAATGCTGTCTTACCACTTTCTGGAATACCACAAATGTAAACCAAATGTACGAGTAATGCTGTCTTACCACTTTCTGGAATACCACTATTGTAAAGCAAATGCGCGAGTAATGCTGTCTTACCACTTTCTGGAATACCACTAATGTAAAGCAAATGCGCGAGTAATGCTGTCTTACCACTTTCTGGAATACCACTAATGTAAAGCAAATGCGCGAGTAATGCTGTCTTACCACTTTCTGAAATACCACTATTGTAAAGCAAATGCGCGAGTAATGCTGTCTTACCACTTTCTGGAATACCACTAATGTAAAGCAAATGTGCGAGTAATGCTGTCTTACCACTTTCTGGAATACCACTAATGTAAAGCAAATGCGCGAGTAATGCTGTCTTACCACTTTCTGGAATACCACTATTGTAAAGCAAATGCGCGAGTAATGCTGTCTTACCACTTTCTGGATTACCACTAATGTAAAGCAATTGCAAGCAAGACATGCTGTCTTACCAATTTCTGGAATTCCACTAATGTAAAGCAAATGTGCGAGCAATGTTGTCTTACCACTTTCTGGATTACCACTAATGTAAAGCAAATGCGCGAGTAATGCTGTCTCACCACTTTCTGAATACCACTATTGTAAAGCAAATGCGCGAGCAATGCTGTCTCACCACTTTCTGGAATGCCACTAATGTAAAGCAAATGCGTGAGTAATGCTGTCTCACCACTTTCTGGAATACCACAAATGTAAACCAAATGTACGAGTAATGCTGTCTTACCACTTTCTGGAATACCACAAATGTAAACCAAATGTACGAGTAATGCTGTCTTACCACTTTCTGAATACCACTATTGTAAAGCAAATGCGCGAGCAATGCTGTCTTACCACTTTCTGGAATACCACTAATGTAAAGCAAATGCGCGAGTAATGCTGTCTCACCACTTTCTGGAATACCACTAATGTAAAGCAAATGTACGAGTAATGCTGTCTTACCACTTTCTGGAATACCACTATTGTAAAGCAAATGCGCAAGTAATGCTGTCTTACCACTTTCAGGAATACCACTAATGTACAGCAAATGTACGAGTAATGCTATCTTACCACTTTCTGGAATACCACTAATGTAAAATAAATGTGCGAATAATGCTGTCTTACCACTTTCTGGAATACCACTAATGTAAAGCAAATGCGCGAGTAATGCTGTCTTACCACTTTCTGGAATACCACAAATGTAAAGCAAATGCGCAAGTAATGCTGTCTTACCACTTTCTGGAATACCACTAATGTAAAGCAAATGTGCGAGTAATGCTGTCTTACCACTTTCTGGAATACCACTAATGTAAAGCAAATGCGCAAGTAATGCTGTCTTACCACTTTCAGGAATACCACTAATGTACAGCAAATGCGCGAGTAATGCTGTCTTAACCACTTTCTGGAATACCACTAATGTAAAGCAAATGCGTGAGTAATGCTGTCTAACCACTTTCTGGAATACCACAAATGTAAAGCTAATGCGCAAGTAATGCTGTCTAACCACTTTCTGGAATACCACTAATGTAAAACAAATACACAAGTAATGCTGTCTTACCACTTTCTGGAATACCACTAATGTAAAGCAAATGTGCGAGTAATGCTGTCTTATCACTTTCTGAAATACCACTAATGTAAAGCAAATGTGCGAGTAATGCTGTCTTACCACTTTCTGAAATACAACTAATGTAAAACAAATGTGCGAGTAATGCTGTCTTACCACTTTCTGGAATACCACTAATGTAAAGCAAATGTGCGAGTAATGCTGTCTTACCACTTTCTGGAATACCACGAATGTAAAGCAAATGTGCGAGTAATGTTGTCTTATCACTTTCTGAAATACCACTAATGTAAAGCAAATGTGCGAGTAATGCTGTCTTACCACTTTCTGGAATACCACTATTGTAAAGCAAATGCGCGAGTAATGCTGTCTTACCACTTTCTGAAATACAACTAATGTAAAACAAATGTGCGAGTAATGCTGTCTAACCACTTTCTGGAATACCACTAATGTAAAGCAAATGTGCGAGTAATGCTGTCTTACCACTTTCTGGAATACCACGAATGTAAAGCAAATGCGCGAGTAATGCTGTCTTACCACTTTCTGGAATACCACTAATGTAAAGCAAATGTGCGAGTAATGTTGTCTTACCAATTTCTGAAATACCACTAATGTAAAGAAAATGCGCGAGTAATGCTGTCTTACCACTTTCTAGAATACCACTAATGTAACGCAAATGTGCGAGTAATGTTGTCTTACCACTTTCTGGAATACCACTAATGTAAAGAAAATGCGCGAGTAATGCTGTCTTACCACTTTCTGAAATACCACTAATGTAACGCAAATGTGCGAGTAATGCTGTCTTACCACTTTCTGGAATACCAAAAATGTAAAACAAATGCGCAAGAAATGCTGTCTTACCACTTTCGGGAATACCACTAATGTAAAGGCTAAAGCAAATGTACGAGAAATGCTGTCTTACCACTACCACTTATGTAAAGCTAATGCGCGAGTAGTGCTGTCTTACCACTTTCTGGAACACCACTAATATGTAAAGCAAATGTGCGAGTAATGCTGTCTTACCACTTTCGGGAATACCACTAATGTAAAGGCTAAAGCAAATGTACGAGAAATGCTGTCTTACCACTACCACTTATGTAAAGCTAATGCGCGAGTAGTGCTGTCTTACCACTTTCTGGAAGACCACTAATGTAAAGCAAATGCGCGAGTAATGCTGTCTTACCACTTTCAGGAATACCACTAATGTAAAACAAATGCGCAAGAAATGCTGTCTTACCACTTTCTGCAATACCACTAAAAAGCAAATGCGCGAGTAATGCTGTCTTACCACTTTCTGGAATACCAGTAATGTAAGCAAATATGCGAGTAATGCTGTCTTACCACTTTCTGCAATACCACTAATGTAAAGCAAATGTACGACTTATTCTGTCTTATTACTATTTGGAATGCCACAAAGTATACATTTTATATACCGCCTCATTTGTTTTTCAACTATTCAATTAACCCCACAAGAATCTAGACGCGCAAACCAACATACATACGTGAACACTTACCCAACCACACCGCTCACATTAAGAGGCCCAAGCCCACCCTTACCACCAATACCCACGTACACACCCACAGATGCACGCAGTCTCCATAGGTGTACGGTATGAGCCCTGTGTCCTTAAGGGAACTGGAATGAGCGTTTTGAGCGTTTCGACAGTATTTTTTGTGGGACATAAGAGCACATCAGACATATCGAATTGCATTCTGAATACGGAGAATGTCTTTCTGATATCAAATAATTTTCATTTTATGAAATTTACGATATAATACAAATTTTATGACAAATTAATACAATTTGATATTTTTCACATTTTTGATATATAACAGTCCTCGAATTAAATTTTATAAATTTAATGATATATTCTTAAAGTGTATGTAGCTGGGAGGAAAAGCTGACGATCAATTGAAAATTTTGACCTTTCATATTGAAGATATGGATTTTTTTCCCAAAAAGACCTTTTTTTGTGTGTTTTGGGGAAAAAAATCCATATTTTCAAAACGAAAGGTCAAAATTTTCAATTGATCGTCGGCTTTTCATCCCACCTACATACACCTAATATAAATCATCAGATTTATAAAGTTTACTTCAAGTACTGTTAAATATCAAAAATATCAATTTTTAATGATTTGCCATAAAATGTGTATTAAATTGCAAATAACAAAAAACCAAATTATTTGATATCAGAAGGACATTCTTCGTATTCAGAATGCAATTCGATATGTCTGATGTGCTCTTATGCCCCACAATAAATACTGTCCAAACGTTCATACCCCTTCCATTAAATTCGTCCTTTTTGTGTGTCATTTAATAAATCAATCTCCGATCCCGTCTCCGATACTCCAACACGTCTTATGACATTTCGCAACATTAATCCGTAGTTACTGTACTTTACCCACACACTCTATGCATCAGGTCTATGAGGTGTGAAAAGTAATTACAGGGTTGGATCATGCTTTCACATTACAATGTCCAAATTTGATATACAGGCCTGGCAGTTGTTAAAACTCTAGGTAAACTATATTAAAAAACAGAAATTCCTAATAAAGATCACCGGCTTGGTGTGATTTTGCATCAGTATTAAATTGAGATGGTAATTACAATGGGAAGTTGAAATTTAGTACTCTGAAGTGCAACATTTCATGTAGACGATATTGAATATTCAGTAACGTGTACGAGAGTTTACTCCGTGATAATTGTGGTGATCGAGCTGTTTCCGTGTATATCTCTGTTCATCTACTCATCAGGGGTGTGATTCAAAGCTTCTGACATATCCTGCAAATAGTAAAAAAATCCTGTAAAACAGCGTGAAATTGGGCTAAAATACCCCCAAAACGGGCTGAAAATCAATAAAATAGCGTGTATTTTGGCCACAAAAAAATCCTGAAATCAGGAAAAATCCTGAAGAATCACGCCCCTGACTTATAGAAAGTGGAATAATCTTCCCGAGTTCAGCAAAGTAGTTTAAAAACTATTCAAATGTTTTAGAACACACCCAGACACTCAGTTCTGAATATGTTTTTACCTGGGTAATTTTGTGTTAGTACAAGTAGAATATTTTGAAATGATTGTTGTAATTGCACTATGATATTGAGCACCGTAATATGCTATTCAGCGGGTTCCTGTGCTTCCTGAATCTTTTTGGGATTGTAAAGTATCAAGTGAGAGTATATGCCCTAGCTGCAATGTGATGTGTCATGGTGCATGCTGTTTGCGTGTCATTTAATTTAATCTATCTCTGAAACTCCAAACACGTCTCATGACGTTTCGCAACATTAATCCCTAGTTACCATACTCTACACACACTCTCGGCATCAGATTATACTATTCCGGGTTCCTTGAATCGTCTCGGTGATCATATACCCTGCAATGTGATGTGCCCTGTTAAATGTTGCATACTTAACTTGCTTATAAACAAAGCCAAAAAAGAAACTTAAAATCCCGTCCATCAAAATGAACCAAAATTACACACAGGATTACTTCAATACTCTACTCTAAACAAATGTCAGTAACCAAGCAGTTGTCCAAGAGAAAGTGGAATAGTGTGGAACAAGACCTGTTTCTTAAAGAAAGTGTGTGGAAAGCGGAAAG
Organism: Amphiura filiformis; assembly: GCF_039555335.1. Taxonomy (NCBI): domain Eukaryota; kingdom Metazoa; phylum Echinodermata; class Ophiuroidea; order Amphilepidida; family Amphiuridae; genus Amphiura; species Amphiura filiformis. The sequence goes on along the minus strand of NC_092639.1, from coordinate 25,769,786 downwards.
CAGCACCGTTTTGTAAATTATCATCTGTTCAACGATTTTCACAGATTTCTTGTACTAGGTGCCAATTATTGGGCTGTGAATGTGGTCCAGGAAGCTGTTCCATATATCAGTGCATTTTTGCTGTTGTGTCAGTTGGACAACCCTTGGTTACTGATATGTGCTTAGAGTATTGAGGCAATTATGTGTGTAATTTGGATAATTTTGATGGACAGGATTTTAAGATATGACCTTGTGAAAAATTATAAGTTTCTTTTTTGGCTTAGTGTATAATAATTTATCTTTCTACTCTATACCATACCATCACCAACACTCAAATGAAATAAAACACCTCCTAAGTACTAAATTAATACCAAAAAACAGTTATATAAGGTGTCTAAGTATAACAATACATAATCAATTTGTGGAGTAATAACTATACTTTACTTTTTCTTTTATTTCATTTCAGCGTTTGCAGACGATGGAATCGTATGGCTAAAGATGGCCGATTCTGGCTTTGTATCGATATTGCTGGTCCCTTGCTGCGTGTCATGCTCCCGACAGAATCCCACACACCCCGACACATCAACATCCAAGAACTCTCACGAGTGGAAGAAGAGACTCTTTGGTATCTCAACGTATACGCATGTGAAGCGACAAGAGAGATACGTCTGTATTTAGCGAGCGATAGAATACTTAGGCTACTACGCAATCGTTGCCCAAATCTGGATACTCTTGGAATCAAACATTATGAAAACATCAAACTTCGGATTATAAGTAAACAGTTAAAGAAACTACATCTTGAGAGAGGTATAGTGAAGCGTTGGGACAACGGTATTATGTGGACTTACTTTCATAAAAAGAGTCATGCGTTACAACGCGCGATCGAGTCATTTGACTTTGCTTCCATTCCTCTCCCAAATTTACAGGATTTATCTTTAGGTTGGGCCTTCTTGGACGGTAAAGTATTCAGAGGACTATGTATGACCACTTGTGGAATTAAGCGCCTTACTCTTTCAGGTTGCCGGTTCGAATCCAGCCTAGCGTTAAGAGACACCTTTGGGATCGTAGCAACTGCTTTTCCGAATCTAGAAATACTACACGTCGATCGTTCGTCGTGTTCTACTCAGTTCGAAATGGACAGATTTTTTGAGTTGTTAAGCGAGAGGACAAACTTGAAATGTCTACAACTTCGTACTCAAAATGGTACGCTTTCTTTCAGCCCTCAAAGTTTCGAAATTTTGAGTCTTGGATTGGGTAATTCCCTCTTTAGTTTTGGATTAACGGGAACTGATGAAGTGGATGACGTTGTAACGTGTCTTATCGCAAGAAATTTCCATAAATTGAAAGATCTTGATTTATCTGGATGCACTAGCATATCGGACGAAGGAATTTTGTCTTTAACGGGTCATTCTAGTCTAGAGGTTATCGATATCTCAGGGTGTTGCAGAGTTACGTACAACGCCATAGCACGGACTATAGAAACAATTCCACGAATTCGGAAACTAACTCTGACGAGTTTTCGAAGTCGGACTGATTTTGATTGGACAAAGTTCAATAAAACCAGGCTTCAGTTGGATCATTTAGAAATTTGTATCAAGCGTGAGTGGAGTGTGAAAAGTTTTTCGTGTCCTTATTGTGCAAGTGACGGGTTAAGACTTGATTATAGCACACCACTCTTGTAAACGCAATTGTTCAGGAATCCAAGTCTAAACTTAAGACTTTGTTTTGAGGTTTGATTCAGATGACGTAACTAGCGCTAGCAGTCAAGTTATGTCAGTAAAGCGTCAGACTGCAGTGCATTGGTGTGTGGTAACGCTAGTTTGAGCCCGGACCCTGTCCATGTATATGTTCTCGTGTGATAATTGAACGAACTTGAAAACTTTTCCTGGGCAAGCAAGTTGGCCCTAACCTGTTTATTGTCTTTATTGCCAGGGTACGCCAACTCAGGGAGCTAATTCCGGCTGCGATGGTTTAGTGTGTGCATAGGGTGTGCGCTCCTTAGCGACAAGTCCCTGATTGCTTTTTTATGGTATGTCTTGAGCCACTAAGATCTGTAATATGTGGTAAGGCACTATAGTCTATAGATCACTGCACGGTTTTTTTTACAATGAATTAAAATATATTACAAACATGGCAAAAGTACACGTTAAAATATGCATGTGCCGCTATTTTACGGAACTGTCCCGTATACTACTTAACTCTCTGTAAGAATGCAGATAATTATCCATATCTGACGGTAAGTTCCACCGTCTTACGGAAAGTATGTACGAAACAGTTCCGCCAAATTTGCTGTTGGAATGTACTGTAAAATACTACAATTACAGTACAGCTTACAGCAGATACTGGATATTTTGTAAATCATTAATGTTATTTGAGATTTTGACGTAATAAATGCTGTGTATATAGATCATTCCATGGTTGTACTTTAATTTGCCTTTGTTATCGTATAATTCAAGGTTACATTTATATCATGGTATAATTAATAACAAGGTATACAATGTACGTGCAGAAATAAAAGTCGAATATTTTTATTCCTGATATGTTACAGTGTTACAATACTGATGAGCTCTGATGAACCTCGTGTGATACCAAATCCTTATCAGCTCTTAAGGGGTACTACACCCCTCGATAAATTTGTGTCTATTTTTGCATTTTCTCAAAAACTAATAACACACTGGTAACAAAAGTTATGTATATATTATAGGGCAAGGAATCCAGTTACTACAATGGAATTTCAGTGACCCAAGACAAGCGGTTCGTTATTTATGATAAGAAATGAGGTACCGCTAGGATGTACCTCATTTCCTATCATATATACTGAACCGCTTGTCTTGAGTCACTGAAATTTCAGTGTAATAATTGGATTCCTTGCCCCAATAATATACATAACTTTTGTTACCAGTGTGTTATTATTTTTGAGAAAAATGCAAAAATAGTCTAAATTTACCACAGGGGTGTAGTACCCCTTAACAAAGTGAAGAGCACCAACGTGTGATAACTACCTGTTGTATTGCATTACATTGGTGTCTTAGGTGACGCATAAACGGGTGCATTAATGTCATTTAAAATAATACTTTCTCCTCTTTTTGTTTTACCTATTTGTATAATTAAAATTCAATATTTTTTATTACAAAAATGTGTTACTAATATGGCTACATTTATCTGTTAAGAACTGTACGTGCCTGAGTATATTTTAATTATGTCTTCTTATACAAAAATTAAATCGAAGGTTGAGAGCCAGAAAGCCTCAATTCACAATCACCTGCTCCCACAAAATGAGCATAAAGTCGCTTGGGCACTATATAGACGATACAGTCCTTTAATCATGACATTCAATAGAAAACAAAAGACATTGTGAAGGAAATATTGATATTTGAAGGGCAAAGCAAGGAGCCAACTTTATGCTCATGTTGTGAGAGCTGGTTATAGTGAGTTTTGGCTTTCTGGTTTTGAAAACTTGAAATATACAATTTTGAAAGTTGCAAAATGCACTTCAAAAGTATATTGTTTGAAGAATCACATTTGTACGCTCTACTCGATACGTTTGAAAGTGTGCATTATGCAGAAACAAATTGAAGCTGCGTAAGGACGCAGTTCTAAACCATTAGGCCTATGTGACCCAATCTGATCCACTCAGGCTAAAGTCGGAGATTTTGAACATTGAGTTACTACCAATACTAATTTGCAGTGCCTACACTTACTGATGTTGAATCACCATCTGAATACGTGGTTTCAAAGTTCCATTTTCTTATTTTTTATTGTTTTTTTCTCCTCTCTTTTTGCCAATATTTCAGTTTCATTATTACCGACTTTAGCCTGATTAGATCAGATCTGGTCACATGTTTCATTCGTAATGAGCTTGCTTTAGATTTTAAGGTACATAAATCTACAGTAATCCATAACTTGAGGTCAAACTGTGACCTATGATAGTTACAAGAGGATTATTGAACTACGCCATCGGTGAATGAGACTACTTCGACAGTACTCCATAACGTGATGTCAAACTGTGACCTATGATAGTTATAAGAGGATTATTGAACTACGCCATCGGTGAATGAGACTACTTCGGCTCTTAGTGTATTCTAAAAGTAGTTTATGTTGCGATGTCGGTTGTGCTTGTCGACATGCCTCCTCTCTGTACCTGCTTAACTCTGACCAGTGATTGAATTAAAGGCATAGAATAATTAAATCAACATTTCCCGATGGTTATATCAGGATCCATTAATAGCTACGACAAATCTAGTTTGGGTTGCGACCCTCATGATCTCATCCATGATATGTTATTATCAGTGCCTGACAAGCTTTTGGCTACTATAGCCTATAGCGTCTTGAAAATAGACACGTCTTTAAGGGTGTACTACACCCCTGTCCAATTTTGTGCCTATATTTGCATATATTTGCAAGTAAGATATGTATATTATAGGGGCAAGGACTACAACTATTGCACTGGAAATTTTATTTCGGCACAGACAGCAGTTGTGGAGTTGCAGTCAAAAATGAAGGAAACCCAGTATTTGATCAATAAATCAATAACTACTTGCCTTGAGCTGCTGAATTTTCAGAGCAATAGTTGTAGTCCTTGCCCCTACAACACGCATATCTTAATTGTCACCAATGCGCTATAATTTTTGAGAAAAATGCAAAAATAGGCACACAATTGGCCAGGGGTGTAGTACCCCCTTAAGACAACTTGCGAAATACATTAGAAACATGGACTGAAGACAAAAGCTATAAATTGTATAATGCTCAATTTAGACATGTCTTAATTCAGCAAGTCACGTATAATACAAAATCATGTGTCGGCTTTTACTTAGCCTACATCTTAGACGTGTCTGAGCATGGAGACATGTCTTTAACAATAGAAAACGTAACAAATAGGAACAATATGTGATGCGATCAAGCAAAATCAGTCGGAACTCGGAAATATTGATTTTGAGATATGGCCAAACAAAGGAAATATTTCCTTTTGTTTTCTCCTGTTTTGGAAACTTTTTAATTGCTCATTTCTTTGGAACTCCGTAGTTCAATTATTTCAATGTGGTTTCTGCAAAATGCAGCTTTGTAAATGTTTTTTACTATCCTATAATAAACTGAAAATTGAATATTTTCGAGTTCCGACTGATTTTGCTTGATCGCATCACATATGTCGATGGCTTGGCTGAAGATTAGCCTATAAGCTATTGCATTGTATGTTCGAATGCTCTTCCCTTTCCCCATCGTGTCTAATCTTATATAGTGGCTTACAGGCCGTTTCTGTACAGGTGAATGTGCACGAAAAGAATCTTCCGCACAACTATTTGGTGCGAACTAAATATCACAGTATACTCAGGTAATTCCATGTTTGTAATTCCATGTTTGTATATTGTTGAAACAATCTACTATTATCTGACCAACACCACTCCACTGATCACTGATGGTTGCCAGAGCCAAGACCCACCAACTCAAATGTCTTGGCCATATACTGGGTCACACAGACGATGAGCCTGTGAAATAATATGCCTTTTACATTCCACCACATGGGAAGAGGAAACCGGGACGGCCGTGCACAATGAACTTGCAGTATGTCCAGCACCTCTTGGGAGATACTGAAGGGATGCTGCAGCCTAGCCCAAGATCGCAACAGTTGGCGAAAGCTTGTAGTCGCCTACTCCGCAGCCGACTGATGATGATATTGTTAAAGATGTCTACATTGCATAAATAGTACTGCTATAAAGGCTCGATTTTTACAGTGATGGATATGTGATCACGTCATCACGTACGACTCGTATATCCGACGAATCAGTTTTCTTGAATTTTAGGTACAAAATGGTGCTATTTTACAAGATTGTTTAAGGGAAGGGGTATGAACGTTTGGACAGTATTTATTGTGGGACATGAGAGCACATCAGACATATCGAATTGCATTCTGAATACGAAGAATGTTCTTCTGATATCAAATAATTTTGATTTTTTGAAATTCGCAATGTAATACACATTTTATGGCAAATCATTAAAAATTGATATTTTTGAAAATTTAACAGTACTCGAAGTAAACTTTATAAATCTGATGATTTATACTTAAAGTGTATGTAGGTGGGATGAAAAGTCGACGATCAATTGAAAATTTTGACCTTTCGTATTGAAGATATGGATTTTTTTCCCAAAACACCAAAACAAATTAGGTCTTTTTGGGAAAAAAAATCCATATCTTCAATATGAAACGTTAAAATTTTCAATTGATCGTCGGCTTTTCCTCCCAGCTACATACACTTTAAGAATATATCATTAAATTTGTCAAATTTACTTCGAGGACGGTTAGGCCTATATATCAAAAATGTGAAAAATATTAACTTTTAATAATTTGTCATAAAATTTGTATTATACCGTGAATTTCAAAAAATGAAAATTATTTGACATCAGAAAGACATTCTTCGTATTCAGAATGCAATTCGATATGTCTGATGTGCTCTCATGTCCCACAAAAAATGCTGTCGAAACGCCCAAAACGCTCATTCCAGATCCCTTAAATAATTACCAATATTTTGAATTAAGGGCTGTTGGATTAGCACTTCATTAAGGCCAAAAAATATCCGATTTTTGCACTGGTGAACTTCAAGTCATTCTGTACGACTATTCGCTGGCGACACGACCTAATAATCGGACAACTACCATAGCAATAGGGCAAAACAATTTTTGAATATACCGCGCTGCACTGGTACGTTCACGTAGCACCTCTGCATTGATCACTCGCACCTGTAAGATTAGTAGCATTGAAAAGAGCGTTATTGTATTCAACCCATGATTGCAGTATACACAGGTGATGAGTGCAACCTGCTTGTAGTGCAGGGCGATCTATTCAAAAATTGTTTAACCCTATTGCTATGGTAGTTAATCCGATTATTACATCACTTCGCCAGCGAATATATCCGATGAATCAAATCATTTTTTTTGTTGCATTTTAGGTACAAATGGTGCTATTTTTGTTCAAATAATTACCGACATTTTGAATCAGTAAGGTTATTGGATTAGCCTTACTACATACTAAAACTGCTAACAATAAAAGCCAAAAAATATTCAATGTCGCAGAGCTGTTGTTTTTTATCATTAAGATTAACCAAAAGGTGCTCGTACTTTTATGCGCATAATGTTGTATCATTACAAATATCTATCACATGCGTATTATTCTATTAAGTTGTATGTACGTAGTGCCTTTTTTACGACAGGCTGATCTTAATGTAGCTATAAATTAAGTTTGGCGTACTAAGACAAGCGTGCAGTAACACAAGATGAAGCGGACATCGCTAATTAGAGAACATAATTACAAAATGTGGTGGTCATATGGTACTCAGTGATGTGCTGTGCAGAACGAAGTAAAACGAATTTTGATATCTTGATCTAAATAAAACCCCTACAGTGATCCCAGGAATTGAAAGTGTTAAAAAATGAAAATTGCAAAATTGGCTTAAGAGTGCATGCCGGATAGGCCTAAGTCAATACAATTGTCATTCTGGATTTTTTTTTTCATATGATAAAAAATGGGCGAACGGAAGAAAACGGCAGTCGCTACAATCAAGTGTTCATACCGGAAAACTTACCAACGTTGATACAAATTTGTCATTTTAGCCTTATTTAAACGGTATTAGGTATTATAACTTAGCAGAATGTTAGCGCACTTTTACAAAAATCTGATTTTTGATGATTTTCTGATTTGGCGCATCACTGATAAAATGTACAATATTTGTGCCATTATGACAAAAAATAAATGAAATTAAACTGAGTGTTTAAGGCTACATGTCCATTCTTTTTGACATCTTTAATGGGCTATTCCAGTTGAAACGCCCGGAAACGCAGGCACCCGCTATGATAGACAAGACCTTTTTCTCCCTTACAGGGGATGTAGATTTCAAATAGTCATCTATTTGAAATTCATACTCACTTACACATTTTCACTATTCCCAACTTCGAACTGGATACTTTACCTCGGATTTTGATATAAAAATGTCCCTCGATTTATGAAGAATTGTGCAAAGTAATCCTACCGATGATAACATTCTCATTCAACTCGTTATTTGTGAAAAAAACATGTAGGCCTACTGTATAAAACCCAGTAAGGACAAATGTTTCATTAATTCTTACACTATCATACAAAAATTGTAAATTAGCCTATATTTTGAAAATACTTGATTGAATGTTATTGATGTTCTGCGTGTTGCAAATTGTTGATTACTATTAAACGGGACTTTATATTTCATATAGCCGGCCATGCGGCATACGGAATAAAACTTCGAATTTATATTTTTTTATGATATTTCTGTTCCCTTCCATTTACCTCAATGTGTTGTGCAATATTGTACGAGGGTCATTCAAAAAGTTCTACCTCTATTATCACAACTCTGTTATCTTACGTACCAGGATATTGAAATTACCCATGATTATGGCTACAAAATAAAAGTTATTTGATTAAAATGTGATATTTGATTGTTAAGATGTGTTGGTTAAAGCGAATACAGATTTGGTACGTCGGAAACGGCGTGGATAGAAAAGCTAATCTTGTCGCACAGAATTTATATGTCATATAACTGCTATATAATTTTTTTATGCATCTTGTATTGTATTTTGTATAGGTCACTTAATGATGTGCTGTGCAATATAATATGTATATCTTGTCGCACAAAATAAGTCACTTATTTGCTATATAATTTTTATGTCGTATTGTCTTTTGTAACGGTCAAGCTAACTGACCTTGTGTTGCAGTATGTGAATAAAACAATGAAATTAAAAAGTGAATTAATATTTTGTAGTAAGATTTGATCTGTATAATACAAGCTGTATTGAAATTATTGGTACCCATCAGTTTTCATTGATAATGGATGACACAGGCCTTATATTATATTAAGTATGCCTGGACCAGGAGCTAAAATGACCTCCTGGTCCTGGGCCTATAGTTTGTAGTGTAAAATATTGGACACACCAGGAGCCAAAAATTGTATATATAACAAGTCATAAAATATACATTCTGGACATGCACATACCCCCGCTTATTCAATGTTGCATTTGGAAGAAGCAGGCTTTTCAATAAATATCAAAATTGACGGGTACCAATCATTTTGATAAAGCCTGTACCTGTCTTTGTCACATTAAAAATTTGGTGAAAACAAGTTCGAAACATAACTATTTCATTTGAAATTTCAATTAAAGTCAAAAGTTATTATCATTACCATTTTCCAACATCCATATACATGTTGTTACACTTGCCCCAACACAGAGATAGAATCAATCATATACAACTTGTTTTGTACTTCAGTATTTTAATAATCACCATCCATATGAATACTTGATTCAAACAGTACTTGTTTATACATTTACATATGAAAACTGCCATCTACAATCATATTTACAGCAAATAACATTGAAATGTCATGATTCAACACATATTTATTTTCCATTTTACTGACATGAACTTTATCCAAAGTTCCCCAAATAGTACAGCTGCTTAACTCCCAAACTGGGAGCCATTGTGCACCTTTTGATAGAAGCGTGAAAGTTTTCACAGCACTTTTTTTTCACAATCGGAGCAAGTTGTATTTTTACAAGCAAGGAAACTTTCATGCTTCTATCACAAAGTGCACAATGCTTCATCAGGTTGACAGCTGTAACAATTGCTAAACACTTGAATGATGCGCGACATATTTTTTCATTATATTAAAAACATATCTAGTGCAAGCAAATAATTCTTGAAATTTCAAAAGTGCAGCATAATACAAACTGCAGACTTTGCAACAATTTGATGCGTCTCCCAAGTTTATTACCAACTTAGTTAAGGTCCTACAAACCAAATATAAGAAAAACCTATTCCAGTTGAAATCCATACACCCCCTATGGAAGACACAACCTTAAACTGCCACACAGGGAATGTGAATTTCAAATAGGGTTACATGAATGGGTGATTGACTCCTATTTGAAATCTATACCCCCTGTGTGGGAGATTGAGGTCATGTCTTCCATAGGGGGTGTGTGGATTTTAACTGGAAGTGGAATAGCCCATGATACTTACCATTTCATAATAAATATCTCATGAAGTTCTTCATGGGAAATATTCATTGTTTACAGTATGACCAAATCAGAAAATGGGGGCTATTTGGGGTGAACATCTCAAAAGTACTTCCAGTTTAATATAAAAGCCAGTAATGATTAGCGTTAGCCTCCCTGGCTTCCTGCTTGCACTTTGTGGGGGGACATCAAATAAATTTGAAAAAGACCCCTTTAATATTGGTATGAACAGGGTGGTCAAGTAGGTATCTATGAAGGATGCATGGCTAAACTAATAATCACAACTACGTAATATGACCTGGTGATAATCGACTATTTCCTGTGTCCTCAAAGAGCATTAAAAAGGGAAATTTGGCAAAATTATTATATGTCCATGATACAAATATTGTTATAATATTGAGTTTTAATATGTTTAATATGCTGCTTGCAGCATTGATCATTATTTTGACCATGCCTTAATTTGTTTATTTTTGACATTTGGGTGAAAGGTTGCTTTTAACTTTTATTCAGATTTTTGCCTGCAAATAGTCATTGTAGTTGTGATATTTGATGCCTACTAATTTGACTAAATAAACCCGACTAATTTGACTAAAAAAGCTTTGAAACCTTAGCAGTGTATGTTTCCTTTACCGATAAGGCTCCTTGATGTTTAAATAAAAGTGGCTAAGAAAAATGTTCCCGTGACACATTAAGCTAGTGTTATTCATTTAAACCCAGGAAGGGGGTACTCAGTACAGTTGACTATAAACGGGATGTGCAGCAAACATGGGTTGTGTTTTCAGCCATTTGGAATTAGCCCAATTCCCCCCTCCCAAAAAAAACAACAACCAAATAGCAAAATTTTGCCAACTCTAACCAAAACTTTTGAAATTTGCCACAAATTGGGAAAATGTTGCCGTAAATGTTGACTTATGGTATAGCATTGGTCAAAATGATTGTCTTGTTACACTGGTACATGGATGGGCCCACCATCAAATTATCAGTAGCACATCCCTACCCACTAAACTTGAGTACCCTCTCAGGCTTTTAAACCAGTAAAAAATATCCAAAAAGCCAATGCAGTAGACTCATCTCTTACGACCTCCTCTTTCTTTGAGTCCAAGATGTATTGTGCTGTGGTTTGTGAAGTTGTAAAATGCCAAAGAGTTGGAATCCTTGATAAATAGGCCCTGCAAAGATTTAAACAAAATATCACATACATTGGATTACATTATGGCTGTGAAAGAGTAACATCTTAGGCCTAAAAAAAAATTGTTTGATTGGCGTAACCCGACCTACCCTAAAATTAGGCCCGACCCTAACTTTCTTTATTTTTTTTTTGCAAAATAAAAAAATAAAATTTAAAAAAATAAATATAAATAAATAAATTTAAAAAAAAGAAGAAAAAAAGTTCCAAAGCCTTTATCAAACGAAATTTACAGCTTAAAAAGTAAAAAAAAAAAGAAGAAGAAAAAAAAGAAAAGAATCCTGACCTACCTACCCTAAAATGTTACGCCAATCAAACAATTTTTTTAGGCCTTAATTAATTTTGCCTGACCATGACTGCATTTCACTCAAACAGTGCAGTGCATCGAACGCCCCAAACACATTGTAACTAGTGCTGTTGTCGACATGCATTATGTCGACAATATGTTAACATAACAAACAACTGGACATGTCAACATAAATTTGGATATCTCAACATAAAAAAAAACAAAACTAAGAAGTGCTAAATAAATTCCCAAGCTGCAGTGCTGCACTTAGTAATTTCACAACGTTTAAAACAGCCTACAATCTTTCCAAACGAGTATTGCACATGTGTATGATCTAGATATACCTACCCTACGTAGCCCAGGGCCGGGCATACTTTAATAAACTCTGGATATTCAAACAAATTATGATGGATTTCTTTCACTTTGTGATTAATGTGAACCAATTTGTGTTGACATATTCCGACATGTCGACATAAAAAAATAATCTTGACAACAGCACTAATGTTAACCCACCCATATAATTTATACGTAAGCTTTATGATGGGTTTGGGTCAGAGAGGAGATTATCTTGTACTTCCCACAATGCATTTCTTTAAAGAAATTTAAATACCTCAATTGCAAGATCTGGAAGAGCTCTGTGAATTGAGGTACTTTTTGTCACTATCAACCCATGTTGCACCGAATAGCAAATCAGTACAGGGAAGAAATACATTGTGGGAAGTGTAAGATATTTTTTTGGGATTCTGGCTTACGATTGGGTAAAAGGACTTACGATATATTTGAATGGAAGCGTAAAAACATGCTTCATGGTTCTTAAAGAATATGCATCAGGAAGAGAGAGTTCTAGATTCAGCAGATTGTTTTTCAGAAGAACATAATGTCATCATTTGCATATTCTTTTTAACCACAAAACTAGAATTTTGCAGTTCTCCGCTTGTGCGGTCGATATTCATTTGTACAGAAATGAATTTAAATTTGGGTCGCTTGGGCCCGTAAAACATGGTTTCTTTTTTTCAGACAATCTTTCCTAATTTACACATCTTATAAATCTCACCTCGTATTGCAGCTTCTGTTTACCAGCAGGCATCATTAACTCCTCAAATATCTTGGCCTTGATGACCGACACCTGGTCAGTCAGTGGCAGGGTGAAGGTCAGCAGCTGACCATTACACTTCCATTCAGGTTTGTCACCAAGGTTTGGTATTGCTACGCGGAACGTGACCGGTCCCTGAAAGTTAAAAAAAATAAAAATTGAATAACTGCGACAGAAAAACAAATTTTTCTGCGAGTTTATTTTTCTTCTTTTGAATGCTGGCTACCAGTTTTATTATGAATTATGATTTGCAGTGGTGTAGCTAGGGGGAAAGGGAGGGCACATGCATGTCCAGGGATCCATTTCACTGAACTTTATGAAGTCTCGAAATCGCTCGTAAGTTACGACGAGTCGTAAGTTCCATTTCACTAAACTTACTTACGAACTGTACCCTTCGTAAGTAATAGGAATTTACTATAGGGACCCTTCGTAAAGTTACGCCTAGTATTTGGTATTCATTACTTTACTGAATGGTTACTTGAGTTACCAAGGGTTAAAAGTTTAGTGAAATGGACCCCTGGGCACTGTCTTAGAGGGTGCTGAACAAATCAATTTAGCACCACCTACATGTATATCAATTCTGCATCCCCTCCAAGTGCAAAATTTGACAAGAAATAGTTACTTGAAAAACTGTTTTAAGACCAAAATTCAACCTGATTGTAACCAAATTAGTGGTAAAATTTGTGCAAATTTTTAAGCTGCGAATGGGGGAGCACCCCTAGCTATGCCACTGATGATTTGCAATCATGTATGAATATGCAATGCATAGGCTAAATAGTGGAAACAAAGTACACCTAGTATACATTAAGTAACTACTCAGATTTATAAGTTGTTCAAAAGTAATTCAATCTAACTTGCATTCTCCAATCCTCCGACAAATTACACAGCCATGACATACGGCTGTCTTTTTTCTTACAGGATCTTCTTTCTTCTTCTGTCGACCTTTACATTTGCTCTAGCATTAACATGCTTACACCGATTTTGATACAAAACAGATGGATTGAGCATGATACACAAAGATATTGGTCAAGCTGTGAGTTTTAAAAGATATATCGTGCAAAAGGATCCATTCGATTTTATCATTTGAGAATCTGACTGGAATTTAAATACAAGTAAGACCTTGTGGAGTGTCCTGGTTGAACACCCATTGGCAATCTCATCAAGTGTCACTTCTGATTTGAATGGTAAACATTCTGGTGTGAGATCTGCATTGTTTCTTGCTTAATTGTCACACATGAGGTGTCAAATCAAAGATAACATCTTCCATAACAAAATATTTATTTTGGATTTTTGTTTTCACTGAATGACTTACACAAACAATGGCGGCTTATAAAACCCAAGTATTTCTATTTTCAACCTGACATGGCGTCAACGAGATGAGGTGGCTGTTTTGTGCGTGCTTCTATGTGGCGTTGTTAAGCGTGTGCATGTCAGCACCTTGAGTGAACGCTAGCAATTTGAAATAGGCACTGATGTCACTGCCACAACAAAGTGAAAAATGGTATAGTTACTTTACATGCTAGGTGTAGGTTTCATCATCTTCTGAACACTGAATTTGATTTTGTAACTCCTTTACCTTGTTTCTGGCCAAGAAAGTGTCCTCTGGTATCAGGCTTTCCTCCGTCTTGGCTTTCTTTGCAGGTGGTCCATCATCACCACCCATCCTCATCGCATCAGGCATACCACCTGGTATAGGAGGCATACCACCGGGTACCGGAGGCATTCCAGGGCGTGGTGGCATACCACCCATCATTGGAGGGCCAGGCATGGGTGGTCTCTGCATACGTGGCATACCCATTGGTGGGCCTATAAATAACAAAAGAGTAAACAAGTGTAACATTCTGATTTATTCATTTGTAACCTTTAGAGCAGGTTTGTTTTTGTTAGGGTCGTGCCTCCAAGAGTCTGGAAGTGCAATCCATAATTATATCGGTTTTTTTACCAAGATTTCAACCCATTTCTATCCCCAATTTTTTGCCCAAATTTAACACAGGTTTGAACAATTTTCTCAAAATTAATGCATGTTTTGTAAAATTTTGACTCAAGTTTTTCAAAAAGTTGGGCCAATTTCCTGAAAAATTTGAAAACATTTATTTACCAGTGTATCCTTTGTGTAAACCGATTAACAAAAGAGCTAGGAAAATAGCTCTTAACGTGGCTGTGTAGTCTAGATATTGCTTCATGGTTCTTAAAGAATATGCATCAGGAAGAGAGAGTTCTAGATTCAGCAGATTTTTTTTTCAGAAGAACATGATGTCATCATTTGCATATTCTTTTGAACTACAAAATTGTGCGGTTCTCCGCTCGCATGGTTGATATTCTTCCGTGTTAGTTTTCAAAAATGTGGGTCACTCGGGCGCGTAGAACATGGTTTCTTTTTTCTTTGTTACAGACAACCTAATTGTGACTGTGCACCACGAATGAGCCGTAAAGTCAGCCCCTGGTCAATTTTGTTTTAATTTGTGTTTAGAAAATATATATCATAAGCTTTAAAATGATATGTCAAGAGTCTGGAAGTGCAATCCATAATTATATAGTTTTTTTTACCAATATTTCAACCCATTTCTATCCCCAATTTTTTGGCCAAATTTAACACAGGTTTGAACAATTTTCTCAAAATTTATGTATGTTTTGTAAAATTTTGACTCAAGTTCAAAAAGTTGGGCCAATTTCCTGACAAATTTGAAAACATTTATTTACCAGTGTATCCTTTGTGTAAACCGATTAACAAAAGAACAAAGAAAATAGCTCCTAATCCCCATTGTAATCTATACACCAAATTGAGCTCATACTCAGGGTTGCCAAACCTGTGATTTGGTAGCCCAATTGAGCGACTTTTGAAGATTTTCCCTGCGACTTTTTAACAATTTCCTGCCCCATAGAAACCAATGGTTAAAGCGCCAGGTAAAAATCTGGAAAATATCAAGTTTAGACTGCGCTTGGAAACATCATGATGACAGGTGATGTGTTTGAGTAAATTTTGTGGTCACCTTGAGGTAAATACTACCCACCCATAGAAATGATAAATGTATATCCATTAGGCAGTGTCAAGGGTTAGCAACTTTGTAGCGGATTTGTGTCATCAGTTAGTTATTGTAACTACACTGCAAGATTCTCATCTGTGTGACGCCGATGTCACCAGAATGTCACTCCATCGGAAACTACACCTCGGTTTTCCATATCGCCGGTCCGAAATAGCCGGGTAGCCAGCCTCCTAGGTTTCTACAGAGTGACTTCACGGTAGCGGTGACTTCGCAGGAGAGTCACACCGGTGTGACTACGCCGACTGGACCTGGGTGATCAGTATCGGGGTTTTGGGTTGCGGTTTTGCTTTTGTTGCCATATTTTTATATTCTCTTGATTTATTCAAATAATATTCTTTATTTCTTGCTTTTTATAGGGGATTAGGGAGGGCAAATTGAAAACTGGACTTTAAAAATAAGGGAAATATTAGATGAATAAAATAAATTTGTTAGTAAAAGAAATAAACATGATCAGTAAACAAAGTATAATTCAATAAACTAATATGATGAATAAAATACATTTTTGTTAATTGGTGGTTATTTGAATAACTAGGCCTAAATGAATAAAAAGATAAGAAATAAATAAACAGGAAGAAACCAATAAGCGAAGAATGGAAGAAACAAAGAAACACTTCTAAAGAAAGCAACTTGAGAAAAATTGCAAATAAAGAAGTTAAAAGTAGGAATATTATAAGAAGCATGTAGGCCTATTGATGAATTAAAATATTAAATGTGTAAAATAAATAAATAATTATAATAATTCTTAACAAGCATTAATATTTGCGTGATAAAAAATAAGACAATTTCAAACAAACATTGCAACAGTCCTATATTGATGTGACACCGATTTATAGGCATAATTTGATAACGTAAAAAAATCAACATGAAAAACAAATCAAACTAATATAGGCCTATAAAAACACCATTTTGAAAAACGGAAAAAGAAAATAGCACAAGCCAAAGTTTTGCATGAACTTACGGCAGTAAAAGTATAAATTTGTAGTAGACCTTTCAGGAAAGTGACAAGAAGTAAAACAAAATGCATGCTAGGCCTATCAATCAATTTTAAATAACAGAAAAATTCTTGCTTCAAAATAAGTAAAGTTTTGGCAAATAAAAGTGTATAAATTGAAAATGCTAGGCCTATAATAGGCATACTTTGCGAACTTCGGCTGAAAATTAATATCTCTTTTAAAACATTTAAAAACACAATTCGTTTTAAATATAAAAAAAGTTTCAATAGGCCTGTATAGGCCTAACGTTATCGCAAAATATGAAAAAACAGGCCTAATTTGATAGCAAAACATGTCATCTAACCACTGAAGTAAACAAAGCAATGATATAAGTTTTGTGGGAAAACAAGCAAACAAATAGACAAAATAAAAATGTTTGAAATGAAACAAACAAATAAACCAAGAACAAGAACTGCAAATAAAACACACACAGTTGATGAGATTATTAAACAGGCAGCACGAAAAGAATTAAAATATTATATTAAAAAGAGAACAATAAATAAATGAAACAAAATGAATCGGAAGTCTCACAGTTGAAATATAAATGATAAAGAATGCAAAAGCACGATAAAAACAAAACAAAAACAAAGCCTGCAGTAGAACCACAGACCCACTGTACAGCATGCATCAATCAATTAATTATAAAACCAACTCATTCCATTCATGAGCGTATACAAGCAGTAAACAAGCATGATACGCGTATTTGTCATCACCAGCGCGTATTTTGTAGATATACGCGCGCGTCCCCAGAGTGTTCGAACTCATAACAGGGTTCGGTCAACGACCTTCGCAGCGTAGTCACCTTGAAGTTCGCCGACTGGGCACCGAGCAGGCGACGCATGGGGCACTGGCTACGGAAGTCACTTTGATGTGACTACAAGATGTGGACCACTGTCGGAATCTAGTCGGTGGTGTACATCATGAGTCGCCGATCTTGCATCGAGCAGGTAACACATCGGAGGCTAGCAGTTGTAGTCACTACGTGATGACACTGCCGCATAATACCCTACTGCCTTGTTTCCGATGCAGTCACCCTCCTGTAGTGACTCTGTCGGCCACCATAGGGTAGGTTATTCTGGAGTGACGGCGGTAGTGACTTCAGAGTTCAAGTGCGATGTAGTCACTCTGTCGCCAGGAATTTTGCAGTGTACATAAACCAGACACACATTCCATCTAGGGCGCACAACGATCTAGCCCTTTAAGAGAAAAATTGGGTGACTTTTCGATTATTTGACCCGCGATTGGGGCTGAAATTTTTTGGCAACCCTGCTCATACTATAGAGAAGCTGTCCTCACAAACACTGTCATAATAATTGTATATGAAAGACACTATTCTATGTAAACTGAATCAACTGTCCAGCTATTTTCCTTCTTTCTTCAATTACATGTACATGGTGATTATGGTATTTCATGAGCATAAACGGACAAGAAATTGTTCTTGGATCATGTTTTCCAAATTTTACATAATAGCCGCTAGCCTCAATATTGGCATGAGTTCAAATGAGTTGAACCCTATGGTACTATTACCCTTTTTTAACAGTGTCTCTGATTGGTTAGTTACATGATATAATCATCTGAGTAACCAATCAAACTAGAGCTTTTAGAGATTTTAGCAATTTTAAGCTTAATCTGCTTCAGCCCTGCTGACTATTCTTACCACATCTCTGGTTGGCTCAATACATGATATAGCCCGATTTGTAACCAATCAAATTAGTTCTTAGAGGCCGAAAATTTGGCCAGTAGTGCACATGGGGACAACACGATATAAACTTACCAGGCATAAACTGAGCTCTTTGTTGCATCATCTGAGGCATAGGTGGCCTAGGCCTAACCTGCATAGGCATCATACCACGAGGCTGGACTCCCATCAGAGGTGGTCCCCTGGACATCACAGGCACACCACGCTGCTGTCCCGCAACCATCGAGGGCACAGCAGGAGGGGCAGGTGGAGGTGCGATAGGTTTTGGAGGGGCTGGTGGGTGGGGTGGGGGTGGTAATTTGGGTACAGATTTTGATACTGGGATATTGGGGTGCCGTGGAGGATGGCGTTGTTGTTGGTGGGGTGGAGGAATGTTCACACCTCGTTTTGGCTGTGGTCCTATCTTCTCTTTCTCTTTATCTGGCCTGTGATTGGAAAAGACAGTGATAACTTGATAAATAGCCATACCACTTACAACAGAATCACATAACTAATGCTTATGCATGCCAGCCATATGCTTCAATATACAAAAGTGCACATTTTGAGATATTTTCTGAAAATATCAAAAGCTATCTCAAGAACCACAGAACCAATACTGTTTGCTTTTTTGTACTCATTTTAATGCATTTTTCATGCTGATTCCAAATATGGTCATGACAATGAACAATTCATTTTTTTCTTTTTTAAAATTTTTTACAGAAAATTTTAAACTTTTTGTCTGCAGTCTACACGAGTATGGAGAGGGCTAACTCTTGGCAGAATAAGGGAAAGATTTGAGAAACAAAAAATTTAATAGTTCATTTAGAACACCCCTATAGTCCATTTAACTTCCTCAAGAGTGTGGTGTCACTGCGTGCTCCAGTGTGCGTTGTATTAAATCATGCGCATTGACTCAAAGAACTGGAGTCGGAATTTGGCTGCTCCATCTTGCACCCTCTGACATGAAGGGGATGCTTACTGTTGCACTCAATGGGTGAAACCACAAAACATGCCATAAAATAAATACCTCTTGATGACACAGTTCCAAAAGTTGGATTTTTTTTTTATCAGGGAAATCAACTTCCAATAATTATAAAAGAAAAGGCAAATTGGTATTTTCTATACTGAGAAAATTAACTGGAACTGAAAGGTCTTGCACAAACCAATAGGGATTTTGTGAGGGTTTCCCCTTTGAAAGACGTGAGAAATGCAGGTAGGTGTAATTGATGGAACAGCCCCAACCAAGAGAATGTGAATACACTCACTCAAGAGACTTGACATAAACAGGCGTCTAATATATTCATGCGTATGAAAAAACAACATGGACATTTTTATCACTTAAAGCCATAATGTACGATCTTATAATATGAAATTGGTTAATTTTTTTCAAACCTGATTTTTTTGCATATTTGTAATGTTTACACATGTCCCAACTTGCACCTAAATGGAATTGGCCAAATTTGTTGTCTTTGTAGGGCAACAGAGCAAAGTTCGATATATTATCATAATTTAAAAATTATGATAATATGTCCTCCCATAGAACTGCATGTCAAATGGCCAAAATAACCAGTGGGGTTTCTTTCACTTTACCTTCTTATTTCAACTTAAAATGGACAGCAACCCTTCCCGGCAGTTATTACTAATATTATTCAACATTTTGAATGAAGAATAAAAAAATTAAAAATTTGATGGACATCGTATGATTAAGGCTTTAATGTGTATTATTATTATTATTGGTGACCATCAATGAATTGGTTCGCCTCAAGTTTGGTAGACGTAGGTGCGTATTCGCTGTGCGTAGTAGTATCAAATAATGTGTGTAAAGTTAACCACATAGAGCATACACGCATATGTACAAGCGTGGTTTGTTGGCTCGCTTACAGCGCAATCGTGAAAAAACATTGACATCAATACCGAACTTGGTGAATCAAAGAATGGGCTATTCCATTTCAAATCTACACTACCCCTGTGGAAGATTTTCAAAATATCTTTCACAGGGGGAGTATGTGTTTCAAATGGAATGAACAAATTAGGCAGCTCCATTTTGAAACCCACCCTCCCTCAGTGGAAGATTCAGATTGAATCTTTCTCAGAGGCTGTATGAAAATCAAATGGAGCTGCCTTAATATGCTCATTCCATTTGAAATTCATACTCCCCCTGTGGCAAATATTTCCAAAATCTTCCGCAGGGGTAGTGTGGATTTTAAATGGAATAGCCCAATAGTCTTGTTTACAGTACTTACAATAAACCCTTGGCTTTGTGCAGTGCTGCAATCTGTTCCTCTATGCTGATATTGGCTTGAGCTTTACGAGTAGTTGCTTCCATACTGTGGACAAATGGATTAAAAGCATTTTTTAGTTTTATATTATTTATAGGCCAACATGTAAAGACCAACTCTTGAGTCTGAAATCAACTTTACATTTCTTGGCATGGTGTTTTCCTTGCAATCTTTGTAATCAAAAAAGTATTTTCAACCTGTGTATGCCCTGTTAATGGCGTAAAAAGAACCCCTATTTCATCACATGATTCAAATAGCCAATCAGGACCTATTCCTCCCATCAATTATTTTCAATGGAAAAGTGACCAAAATGAAGAAATGTCCATGCCTTATCATGCAAATAAACTCAGCTCAGAACTGACATGGACAAAACCTTTTCCAAAAGCAACTTCCATCCAGTTCAATGCCAAATTATAGTAAATCACATTATTGCATAAAAAAGCACCTGCAATTTTGTAGTTTTTACCGATAAGATGTTGTTTACTGGGTGCCGCCATATTGGATTTGAACCCGGAAACAAACCGGAAGTGAGCCATACTTTGTGGTGATTTTTACCCTGATTTTTAAGAGTTTCCATTGAAAATGTGCTTCTAATAACCACCCCATTTAGGAAATTGTATGCCCCCAAACCGTTTATTACAGACAATAAGTAGCTGATAACCTGTGGGTTTTCAGCACTTTAAGCAGAAAATCTCTCTCATTTATCCATGTTAATGATCTGCGTACTGGCCATAGACTTCAACATAAGTTCTGAGATATTTTCTCAAAATACCAAGAGCTATCTAACCACAGAACCAACACTGGGCTTGTTTATACTCATTTTAATACATTTTTCATGCTGATTCCAAATATGAAAATGTACAATTCTGAAATTGTTGATTTTTAAAAGATTATTTAGAATTTGTAGTCTGCATTCGTCAACTGTGTGACTGGAGAGGGATAGCAACCTACCTGGCTGTGTGACCATCCCATATTACTTTCTGTTTAGTTGATGTGTCCTCTTCTTCACCAATCTGGAATAAAAGAGAGAATCGCAATAGAGAATTGGATTTAATAGAGATAATGTTAGTATATCATGTTAATATTTTCCACACGGCTATTGGCTATACACAAATGCAGGTTTTTGCGGAATTTTGTGAAATGTGAATGGCCGTCTCAAGAACCACTGACCCAACACCATGCTTGTTTGGATTCATTTTAATGCAATTTTCGTGCCGATTCCAAATATCATATTGCAACTTAACAATTTTGAAATTTTGTAAAATTGTTGACTCCACTCAACATCCACAGGTGGAGGGTTAACTATCATCTTTTAAAGCCAGTTGTGAATTTGTAGTGAACCTCTTTTATCTGGCCATGATATGACCAAGCATTGGATGGATAAGGCAAAAAAAAAAAAAAAAGGTTTGTCTCAAAGCTCGCGCGCGCATTTGTAAAATCGTGAGATTTGGAAAAAAAGAAATGCATAATTTTTTTTTATTTCAAATATTTTTTTTTTTTTTTTTTTACTTTTTCCAGAAAAATTCAGATTTTTTTCTCCAAATACCATGAAAAAAGTCGGGGGAAAAAAAAATCGCATTTCGCATTTGTTTTCAAACAACTCATGAGCTTTGAGACAAACCATTATTTTTTTTTGGCCTAAGTGAAAACTAGACAAGCGACATATGTGTTCTTCTGCATTGAATGTCCAAAATGATCAATTCCAGACAACAAATGAGTAGGGATGAAATCAAAACTCGAACGGCTGTTGACTGCTGGTTCCGTCTGGCTTCTATTATTCCAAACAATCGAAACCGGGCGGAACTGGTG
Organism: Amphiura filiformis; assembly: GCF_039555335.1. Lineage (NCBI taxonomy): Eukaryota > Metazoa > Echinodermata > Ophiuroidea > Amphilepidida > Amphiuridae > Amphiura > Amphiura filiformis. The sequence continues at coordinate 25,747,411 of NC_092639.1, read as the reverse complement.
GTTAACCGCCAGTCGAGTTTTGATTTCATCCCTCACTCAATAATGGTAAATAACACGGGCAGACGGTATTGAGCTATTCCGGTTGAAATCCACACACCCCCTCTATGGAAGACATGGCCTAAATCTCCTACACAGGGAGTGTGAATTTCAAATGGGTTACCTGAATGGGCGACTTCATATGAAAACTTCACCCCCTGTGTGCGAGATTAGGGTCATGTCTTCCATAGGGGGTGTATGGTTTTCAACTGGAATAGCCACATTAGGAAATGAATTTGGAGAAAACCTTCTGTTAATAAAATACTATGCTGAGCCACCAGCCTGGGTGGTTCACGCTCCAGTTATTTCAGATGATTGAGCTCAGAAATACACCAAAGAATGTCTTCCAATTCATGAAAACAAATAGATAATCAGCTTATCGGATTAAAAGATTAGAGGGAAGGTCTTGCTGCTCAGCGAGTGTTTGTAATTATCAGAAGGTTTTCTCCAAATTCATTCTCTAATGAATGTGAGTGACGTACAACATTGATAGATTCTTCTAAATGCTGCAGAACATGAAATTAATTTATCTGGATCATGTCTAAGAAGTGAACTGATGATTCCACAAATCTTCCAGTTGTGTTTGTAATATTCAACAGTATATTGAAAGCAAGTAACGACCATCACAAATTGTGACTCGTTCCTGCAAACCCCTTTTGAGACATGTACATCGAAAGGGTCAAATTCTACTTGACAAATCGACTGCTTACCTTTTTACCAATCTGTGTCTCCACGTCTCCTACACCAAAGATATCGGTACGTCTCTCAGCCAGGTGTTTCAAGCTCTCCTCAATGGCGACACCAGGAGCAAACACAGACTCATGACCCTGCTTCTCTGCTAACTGACGATTACGCTGCTCTATCCAGTGTGGATCCAACAGACCTACAATGGCATAATGCATGGGTGTCATTTTTGTTAACTGTTTATACCGATAACATTCTGGTTCTGTTTTCCAGACGTTTTGCCTCATTCAATGTCATGTGCAGAGGCGTAACAACCTGGGAGGAGGGGGAAGTTGATTTCTCCTGGTTTGAAATACTGGGACAAAAAGGCTCTAAATAGCAGGACAAAATTGCTGAAAAGTTGTAATGGTCCAAATTGTTCAAATTTTGGCCCATTTTAGCAATAAGTGCTAGTGGCATAGGGCACTTGCACGAAAGGATAAAAGGTTGATAAAAATGACCTGCATTGAGAGTCAGTCAAGTGCGGTGGAGGACAAACAAACTATTATCATCCTCTGTGCATCTTTGGCGCGTTATTCAAACCCATGCTTTGTAAGGAATATTAGCACTCTGTAGGTGATATTTCATTTTCACGTGCTCCAATATCGTTGTTGTGCCTCCAGGGCTAGTGACCCGTGGCGTACATGAAACCTCCCTATTGGACACTGTATTGCATATTGCAAGTTGGTCCCGGCACGCCCTTGTCATGTGATGTTATTGTAGTAAAAAGAAGTGTGGATGAAGTTGTTGATAGGACCATCCTCCTTGGAAGATAAGATCACAACACAAACTTACCAATTCTCATATGTTCCTGCATCTTATCAGCAGGGATCTTTTCTCCAGTAATGGGTGAGATGAGGAAGTTATCATCTGATACCGGCGTTGTCTTGGCAGCTGTAACAAAAGAAAACATTCAAGAAATGAATACACCATCTCATTTTAGCCAACAATGATTATACAGCAATGTGTTTGGGTGTGCATTTTGTAATTACCTGCAAATGTGGACCTACATTAGGATACACATATCACAAACGTGGACAAACCTGGAACCACGGACGTCCACAGTTGCTGGCTATAACCAGGACAATGCAAAAATGCATTTAAAAGTGGTCAATGTTGAGGGGGTTCAGGATGGGTCGCAGTGGGATAGTAAGTTGGGGGGTGGGTGTGTGGTCCACGGTGTGTCGATTGAAATTGGGTGTGGGTGTCCTCGATTAGAGAGAATCAAATCATATGCAGAATGAGGTCCTCGTTTGCAGTTATTTACAAAGAGTGGTATGTCTGTCAACACTGGCAAATGAAGACACACAAATGAGAAATCTCAGTGTAACACAAGATGCATATAAAAAAAATGCATGATAACATATAACATTTAAGATCATTGTACTCGTCTATAAGTGCCTCCATGGAGCTGCGCCCGACTATTTAGCTTCTTGTCTGACTATGTACCAGCCGCTACGGGCTAGTCTTCGTTCAGCTTCTGACATCACCCTGCTATCCTAACGCACTCCTACTAAAACACTCATATCTGCTCATACCCGGACTTTTACATATATCGCTCCGCACATCTGGAACAACTTACCAGCTGAAATCAGAAACTGTGACACACTCTCCAAGTTCAAAAAATGTCTGAAAACACACTTGTATCCAAATGATGAATAATGTTTTTGCTTGTATTGTATAATTTATATTTGCCATTTTCTCTTATTGCCGTTTTTCACTGGTTCATACTGCGCTTTGATCTTGATGTAACAGCGCTATATCAAATGTACTTTTGTATGTATGTATGTATGTATGATAAAAAATGACAGAATCGTGGTGGCACAGGGTAAGTCTGCATATGGCTAGTGAAAACTTAAGGGTGTGAATAAACTCAAACATGTGTGTCAGGAGTTGGAGTGTGGAAACTTCAATAACTGACCATGAAAGCCAGTTTTCCTGTTTACCCAGATTTATGTTTGTTGCTAAACAATGGGCACACAACAGGTGTTTCTCTACGGTAGGTAATCAAAACATTTACAGAGGTTTAAGGCAAGTTAGATGGCGGGTGCATATTTTTCCAGTTTTAGCCATTTAAAGCCATATTATAACATTTCTGTAAAAATAGATTAGTATTTATTTTCCATAAAATGTTAGCTTTTACTGTCAGATATGTCCCCTTTTAATTTTGAGCCGAACAAGTGAGGTAAAGCATATAAAATTGGAATTTACTAGTAGCGCCCATGCATGTTACTCCCATGGTTGTAATATGGTATGATCCTCGGGTGTGTGTGTGTATGTGTATCCTGCACGCCATGTACGTACTGTGCATACGTGTTCGACTAATATTTCCATCGTAATAATAAAACGCCGGTTCCATCGTTTTATTCAAAATCTTGGATTTTACAAAACTACAGCACCTAAAGTCTTGATTTTTGCAGAGTATCTTTATTGACTAAAGTACATTACAATCATGTAAAAACCAGAATTTAAAAAAAAATGTTAAGGCGTTCTCCTCAGCAAATGTTATAATATGGCTTTAACTAAAAATCTTCATCATCATCAGTCGGCTGCGGAGCAGGCGACTACAAGCTTTCTCCAACTAATGCGATCTTGGGCAAGCGAAACAATTTTGTTTGGCTGCAGCATCCCTTCAGTATCTCCCAGGAGGTGCTGGACATACTGTAAGTACAGTGTCTTGTGCCGTCCCGGTTTCCTCTTCCCATGTGGTGGAATATAAAGCGCATATTCTTTCACAGGCTCGCCATCTTCAAGACGCAGTATATGGCCGAGAAATTTGAGTTGATGAATCTTGACTCTGGCAACCAGTGGAGTGGTGTTGGACTTGGTCAGGTTGTAGATGGTTTCGTTTGGAATCCGAGATCCACACGCTTGATGTTTAACATGACTCTGTAGCAAGATGTTGCAAATGCATTGATCTTGTTTTCCATGTCCTTGGTAATTACCCATGACTCGCACCCGTACAGAAAGACAGTAACACACGTTGTCTGAAACAGCTTGATTTTTGTTTCGATTGGCAGGGACGGGCTTCTCCAAAAAGGCGTTCCAGTTTCCAGAAAGCTGCCCAGGCTAGTGCTTTTCTTCTTTTAGGTCTCCAACACTAGAGCCCATCTTGGAACCCAAATACCTGAAGTCTGTGACATGGTTGATGGTACTACCATAGACTTCAAGTGCTGGTTAGGCGTTACAGTTAGCAGTCATATATTCTGTCTTAGGTGCGCTGATTACAAGGCCTAGATCTGCTGCTGCAGTTGCAGTCCTAGTAAGCTGTGACTGGGCCCGGTCTATGGAAGATTCCAGCAGGGCAATATCATCAGCAAAATCCAGGTCATTCAGCATCTTGGCAGGATACCTGCTTGACCGGCGTGGGTAGGTAACAATTCCAGCGTCAATTCCAGAAGTTGATTTCATCAGAAGGTAGTCTACCAGGATAATAAACAGGAATGGTGCCAACACATCACCCTGAAGCACTCCAGTTGTTACTTGAAAGGCTCTGAGATACTGCCATCTACCATAACGGCACTATTGGAGTCTTTGTAAAGCACCTGGATGGCATTGACCACAACCTTTGGTATTCCATAATGCCGCAGCACTGAAAACATGACGGACCTGTTGATGGAGTCGAAGGCTTTTTTGAAGTCCACAAAAGTGACTGTTAAGGGAAGTTGGTACTCCTTGAAGCCTTCCATGATCCTCAAAATGTGTATTTGCTGAGCACAGCTGCGACCAGATCTAAAGCCAGCCTGGTTGCTTCTCAGTAAAGGATCAATGTGGGGTCGGATCCTGTTCAGAAGGATCTTGTTGTACACTTTTGCGGCAATGGACATAAGCGAAATACCACGGTAGTTTGTCATGAGAGAGAGGTCACCTTTCTTTGGTAGAGGAATGATTACATTCAGTAACCCATTGACGTGGTGGTGTCAGCGTTGAGAATACTTCCATACAGAATTCGAGAATCATATCAATCATGCTATCCCCTCCTCCCTGAAGTGCTTCTGCAGTTATAGCACAGTCCAATCCTGCTGCCTTGTTGGTCTTCATGGCTGCTATTGCTTTGACTACTTCTTCACGAGTTGGGGGCTCAGTGATAATAGGAAGATCTTCAACAGCTGGTGCAGGAAGTTCTGAAGCTGCTGTGCCACTGTCGTTGTTAAGGAGTGAGCTAAAATATTCCTTCCATTCCTCAAGCAGTTCATGGTCACTGGTTGGAGCTGATCCATCTCTTTTGACTTTCACCCCTTTCCTTGAGTTCTTCCCAGAAAGCGAGTGTATAATTTTCCAGGTGGTGGTATAATTCCCCATCTCGTCGGCCAGCTTCAGGTCTTCCATCTGCTTATTGAGGGTAGCAAGCTCATCAGATTTATAGGAGTTGTTAAGGCTGGTGTTCAAGTTCCTCCATCTTTCTCTAGATTGATGAGACTTTGAAATGGAGTACCGCTTTTTGGCCTCATCCCTTTCAAGTTTAAGTCTGATGGTTGCATCTGATACCCAACTTGGTAGTCCGCATGGCTCTTGCTTTCCAATAACTTTCTCTGCAACTTCACGGACCGCTGTTTCGAAGGTTTCATACCTGTCAGAGACGGGTGTGGTGTCATCCATGCTCAAGACCTGGAATCTGTTTGATAGCTCCAGCTGAAATTCCTCCTTTGTATCAGGATCTTGCAACTTCTTCCAGTTGAATTTTGGTCTCTTGCAAGGTTTTCCTTTGCTAGTTCGCAGACTGGCAGCTAGACGGATGCTCACTGTACGATGATCGGAGTCCACTTCTACTGAGTTGTATGCTCGACAGTTGCGGAGAGAATTTACCCACTTGCTGTTTATTAGTATGTGATCTAGCTGTGCATGGGTTGATCCAGCTGGATGGGTCCAAGTCCAGAGACGGTTCCTGGGTTGCGGGAATCTCATCTGGGCCGGTCTGAGATTGTACTCCTGGCAGGTGTTGACCAGACGCTCACCATTGTCATTTGTTGAATCATGGTAGCAATGTGGACCAATGACCCAAGGATGGGAAAGATGACTGTCTGTTCCTATTCTGGCATTAAAATCGCCGAGGATGAGATGGATGTTGTGTCTTTTCATACCATCCAGGTGGTCAGATAGAGATGAATAGAATTCCTCCTTGTCAGAAGATGTTGCGCACTCAGTGGGTGCATATACAACAGTGATGCTGAGCTGAGGGTTGCCATGGAATGTTACAAATAGTATCCTCTCGAAAACAGCTTCAACACTCTTAAGACATCTGTGAATGTGCTTGGACATGACCAGACCAACTCCTCCGTGCCTTTGCTTGGTAGCAGAACTGAATGATAAAACCCAGTTCCTATCATCTGACCAAAGTTCATCGGTTGGGCTTGGTGTAATGAGACGATGTTCTTGAATTCCGCCAATGTCAATACCTGCATCAGCACAGCCCATGAAAAGCTGATGCATTTTCCCTTGTTGATTTACAGTACGGACATTATAAGTAGATATTACAAGAGGTTTGAAGGTAGACAGGCGACAATAATCAGGGCCAACAGTTCGTGATGGTGTGCCGAGTTCCCGCTGGTCCGTCATGAAGTCAACAGTAGACTGCCGCTCATCTACCCTCAGTATTTTCAAGATTTGCTTGTAGTTTTCGTAATCATGAATTTTGCTGGGAATTATTTTGGTCCAGTCCCAGCAGCTTTACGGGTGATCAGCCCTGTTTCAGCTTATTTCTGGACACACAGCAGCCGAGATCTACCAATATGTAGTAGTTAAGCCCTGATCTGGAACATGTTGGCCAGTGTTGGAAGGTTGACCAATGATGACATGTTCAACACCAGCCTAATGACCGTTGAGAAGTAAATCTTCCTCTTCCGCTCTTTGGCCCATGATGAAGGTTTAGAGCCATTGGGATAGGCTACTCCAATATTTTTTTTTTTTGGAGACTCTGAGCTGCCCAGTAATCAGAGTCCCCCTCTTGGCCTCGTTGATGTAGTCCAAAGGAGAGCGAAGCAATACGTTTGGCATCAACTTGGATGCAGGAGCTCCCGGGAGGTGTTGAAGTTCATTCACCAGACCGCCTTAGGGGCTCCACTCCGGATTTGTGTAAGGTTTACTCCCTAGCCTTTGCCTCTCCCGAGGCGCTCACAAGGCAGTGAGGTGTATCCACATTTCTACACAAAACTCTATGATTGGGACAGGAAGAAAGAAAAGATGAAGAGGAGGAGGTAAGAATAGACACAACACAAGCTGGCACCCACACTAGCTTTTACCCGACAAAAGGAAATGGACGATGATGTCCGTCTGTGGACAACCTTTTAGTCCACAGTCCGGATTTAATTGACGGCATCGCCCATTTCCTGATGCCCGTGTGGGGTTACGCTGTCACCTTCACACTGGGGATCTGTGTCCTGTCCTGTAAAAATCTTACAGGAAACTTTTCAATATTAATACATTGATCAATGAGTCATGGAAGCCAATAATTGCATTTTTATGTCCAGAGGTTTTGCGGTTCTTGAGTTTAGGCCAATGATATATCAAAGTTAAACGTTTTGGGTGTGGAAATGACACCCTTATATCAAAGCTTGGAAGTCTCCTTTATAGAACCTGTACAATTGTGTGTCATCTGTAGTTGCCTCAATATTTGAGTGCAAACAACCGCTAGATTGTGCTCCCCTCCGACCCACCTTAATAACTCGAATACGTACTGAGTTATAGAAACAGCATATGGATGTTTGGTTTTATTATTCTCGTCTCTTACTCCTAGCCCCTCGGTGACCATTTTCTGTTTATGTACCAATGTCTACAATGAGTTGGCTCAGAAATTCATCTTTTACTAGTGCACAATATCACTGAATCAAAAAATGAAAAGAGACTCCACACACTCCACAACATAACTTACATTTGGGATCATAATCTTTCCTAATCTGTACTTCTCCTGGTTGCGGAGGAAGAGGTGGTGGCATTGGTGCGCCCTCCTTTGGCGGAGCTGGTGCAGGCGCTGCAGGGGTCTCCTCTTCTTCGTCACTCTCCTCCATATCGGAGTCCTGTGGAAGCGTGATAACAACATGTATTTAGCATAATTGAAGAGCACCTATACCTACCCTAAGTTTTAGTTAAACAAATGGGCTATTCCATTTAAAATCCACACTCCCCCTGTGGAAGATTTTGGAGATATCTTCCACATGGGGAGTATGAATTTCAAATGGAATGAACACATGCAGTTCCATTTGAATTCCATACACCCTCTGATAACGATTAAACCAGAATCCTTCACAGAGGGCGGGTGGGTTTGAAATGAAATTGGATAACTCACAAATTCCATTTGAAATTCATACTCCCCCTGATAACAATAGTACATTATCAATTAAATTTCATTTTGGAACTCAACTGGATTAAGAATGGAAAAAATATTTCATCACAACAAACCACATTCTTAGATTTTTGGGCTTTGTATTTCAAAATCATATGAAAACCAATGGCGATTTCAAAATATGTAGAAATCATGGCCAACGCTGCCTGTATACAAGGCCGTCTTTGGCAAATCACATGAGGCACTTTGTGGGTTATATAAGGACGGTTTATAGTAACCACATATTCATCAGTACGTGAAAAAAAATGATATATTTGAAGAGCTTTGTTTCAAAACCCCTTACATCCACTTGAGCAATTTTGAGAAAACATCGAAAAATCATCAAAAAAAACAACTGATATATGGGGGTTTGCAACAGAAGCAGTTTTTGGCGAGATGCTTGGGTAGGATGAGCATCCCGCCAAAAACTGCTTCTGTTGAAACCCCCCTTATAGCAGTATTTTTTTTGATGATTTTGTGATGTGTTCTCAAAATTGCTCAAGTGGATGTAAGGGGTTTTGAAAACAAAGCTCTTCATTTATAAAAGAATATGCATCAGGAAGAGAGAGTTCTAGATTCATCACAATTTGTCAGAAGAACATAATGTCATCATTTGCATACTCTTGCATAAACATTGGGCAATTCTATTTGAAATCCATACACCCCTTATGGAAGACATGACCTTAATCTCTTACACAGGGGGTGTAGGGAGTCAAACGGAGTCACCCATTCAGGTAACCCCATTTGATATATTCACACTCCCTGTGTGGAAGATTAAGGTCATGTCTTACATGGGTGTATGGATTTCAACTGGAATAGCACAGTAGATGGAAAATTGGGTATTACCTTCACATGTAAGTCTAGTATCATGTAGCCTGTCATCAAGACAGGGATTATACAGTGTAGAGAATAAACCCGTCTTGTCTAATCCCTCAATGAGGTCTTGACAACAGGCTAATCTGGGGTAGACTTACAATAAAGGATAAGACCTAAAACTGAGACAGTCCAAATATATGACTAATATAATAATAAAACTGGTTTACCCCTTCTTCCATATCCTGGACTTCTGTATTTTGATCCGTTGGAGCCTCTTTTTCCTTTGTCTCTTTCTCCGTCCCAGGCGGTCTTTCGTCCTCCTCTTCTTCCTCCTCCTCTTCTTCCTCTTCACTTTCCTCTTCTTCCACTTCCATCCGTACATCATCTTCCTCTTCAATTTCCTGCAAAATAAATTGGGAAAATATTTTGTATACAAGTTATGGTAGTGCGGTAAATACTATCACTGACTTAGTCAAGATACATGAACATAAAAATAGTTCATTTTGTAAAAACAAAGTGTCATATATGCGACACGATCAAGGTTATGTTGAAAAATATTACATTTCAAGATTTTTACTTCACTCAACTACTTACTAGCCCTTCAATAATGCTATGTTAAATGTCACAAACAGACCATAGTTCAAACAAAAGATAAATCAGTTACCATACATAAAAGAATATGCATCAGGAAGAGAGAGTTCTAGATTCATCACAAGTATTCAGAAGAACATAATGTCATCATTTGCATACTCTTCTATAATTGAACTTGCTTGCAATTACAAAAATAGCAAGGGAAATATTGCGTCAGAGAGACATTCCAAACACCTGACAGTTGGTTGGACAGAAAATGGCTTACCTCTTCTTATAGAATACACAACATTGAAGGGGAGGGCATTGTGCATTGAATTTTGTCATTTGAACTTCAATACAATCATATTATCATACCCAGACAATAAATTGCTCAGTACCTACCTATAGAGCTTGTAAACCGATTTTGGATTTCGTAAGTTCATGGCTTACTTGGTTGTAAGGAGTTATCAACTTTTTATGCATTTTCAAATTTTTTAACAACTTAAATTTGCCTATATCTCAATTTCATTATTACCGACTTCGGTCTGTTTGAATAAGTTCATGCCACAAAATATTATGACTTACCCCAAATTGTTCAAACCTCTCCTCGGCCAATATCCTGACACCAATGTCTTCTGGTTTGAGTGGAGGAGGGAAGTTACCCTGCTCACCGGGTTGAAAATCAACAGTCTCTACCACCACAAAGTCATGCCAGTCGATGGACGCATATGCAGCTGCAGAGACAATAAAACATGCAATTAATATAAACCAAATTGCGAAAACAACAAACGTTTTTTTTTCTTATTAAGTTATTAGGAGACAAAAAAAGAAAACCCTGTTCTACGGGCCCGACCGACCCAGATTTTGAACAAATCTGGAAAAAAAATCCCTGTACAAATGAACACCGATTACCGAGCCAAATTTCGACAATTTCAGGAACAAATTTTTTGTGTGTATTTTCCCAAATTGCAAATATTTACAGATTTGGGTGATTTTTTTTGGGTCATTTAAAAAAAAAGAAGCCCAACCGGCCCTACTTGAAAGGCCCGTCCGCCCTTTCGAACAGGGGTTTTTCGTCACCTTAGCTAAGAGTATTAATGTTGTTTTGTTATGCAATTTGGATAACAATATTCCAATCTTGATTCGGTTTGATTAGTCGGGCATATCACTTAAGATACCCAGTGATGGCACTTAGACACTTTCACGCTCTGCTAGAGTGAACCAGTGTTATATCCTGTCATCGACCCTCCTGTTGAATTTCTTCAATCCAGATTAGATGGTCAAGATAAATGAACATGAAAATAGTTTATTTTGCAAAAACAAGTGTCATTTATGCAACACGATCGAGGGATATTAATGAATCTAAGATTGAAAAATATTAAATTTCAAGATTTTTACATCAATCCATTACTAGCCCTTCAATAATGCGATGTTAAATGTCACAAACATAGATCATAGTTCAAACAAAACATAAGTTAGTTACATAAAAGAATATGCATCAGGAAGAGAGAGTTCTAGATTCATCACAAGTATTCAGAAGAACATAATGTCATCATTTGCATACTCTTCTTTATTCAAGATGGGTGGTCAGATTGACCATTTAATCTGGATTGAAGAAATTCAACAGGAGGGTCGATGACAGGATATAACACCGGTTCACTTCACTCTAGCAGAGCGTCAAAGTGCCATCACTGGGTATCTTAAGTGATATGCCCGACTAACCAAACCCATCTCTGCCATCTCCATTTAAATCTAATTTGTCCAACATTGAAGCGATCACAAAAGACAGGTGCAGCTGCTGCTGCCAAAAAGTGATCAGAGCAGTTACTATTATTTACAATTTACTATTATTTTACTACTTAATGATAAATAATGAATTCTATGTAAGACCTTACCTCGTTCTTTTGCCCTCTGTTCTTCCTCCTTCTTCCTCTGCATTTCCTGATGTTTTTCCCACTGTACTCGATACTGAACTTTATCCATGACAGACCTATTGTTGTCACTCGCTTTCTGTAATCTGTTGGCCAAATCCTTGGGTGGGATCAACACCTACGAGAAACACCAAACAAAAGAAAATTTGGCAAATAATTTGAATTTGTATACAAGTTATGGTAGCGCCGAAAGATAAATGTACATGAAAATAGTTCATTGCAAAAACAGTGTATCATATATGCGACACGATCAAGGGATACGAGTCTTATGTTGAAAAATATTAAATTTCAAGATTTTTACTTCACTCAGCTACTAGCCCTTCAATAATGCTATGTTAAAAGTCACAAACATAGACCATAGTTCAAACAAAAGATAAATCAGTTACATAAAAGAATATGCATCAGGAAGAGAGAGTTCTAGATTCATCACAAGTATTCAGAAGAACATAATGTCATCATTTGCATACTCTTCTTTATTCAAGATGGGTGGTCAGATTTTTTTGAGGCGGATGATCAGGTCACCCATCTTTCTTATAAAAAATATCAAGGGATACTGAGACTCAGACAGACATTCCAAAACTTACATTTCACATTCATAAAAACTGGTCTTGAAAAAAAACCATTTCTGTGAATTTGATTCAGAAATAGGCTGAAAAACACTGAAAACAATAACAAAAAACGCTGAAATCAGCTAAAACGCTGAAAATGTTCATGCCTGAATTCAAGAAAAACTGCATAATTTCAACAGGTGAGTTTTCAGTTGAGATTTGAAATGTTCAATTGTCTGAAGACAGCCCTTAACCAGGATTTATTTGGGAGGTCCTAATTGTGAAAAGGTGGATTTTTCCCCAAAATTTTGACCTTTTTTGACCAAAAAGGGGCATTTTGGGATAGGCCAACTGCCCCCAGCACCCCCCCCCACTGGTTACGGGCCTGTCTGAGGAGAGCGAATTTTGTTTGGAATATTGTGGGCAGCTACTGCACAGACCCTGTCACTGTAAGAAGCCGTTTTGACACAAGGTCCTATGGAAGATATGACCTTACTCTCCCACACAGGGGGTGTAGATTAAAAGTGGAGTCACTTATTCAGGTAACCCCATTTGAAATTCACACTCCTTGTGTGGGGTGTATGTATTTCAACTGCACAGCCCATTACCTTGAAATACATACACTCCCTACAGAAGACATGGGTCTTCCACACAGGGAGTGAAAATTGCAACTGGAACAGCCTTTTACTAAGCTTACCTTAGTATACTGTTCCACAAGCTTTGTGAAGTAGTTGAACATACTATGCTGTGGCCGCAGGAAATCAAACAGGTAATTGCGCTGTTCTCTGTTCATCAGGTTGGTGAGGAATTGTCGGCCATTACGGGCAACGAACTGGGCTGTCAGTTTGACAACGTCCCTATTCAAGAAGAGCAATGATACAGATTAAAACATAAATATTGGAAAATGTAAAGGATTATAAAGTATTAACATACAGTAAGCCAAAAATTAAGCTACAGTTATGTCCCCCTGTATATCCTAAACAAAGACAGAATCTGAGGGGGTATCAAAAGTTTTAGAAATCGCCCAGAAGTGAAAGAGCTATATCAATGAAATTTTGTCAGTGCAATCACTGGTCCTTATGTACATTATGGTCCAAAAATGGTGTCATAGGTATGTTTACTTTTTTTACAGGTGGCACTAGATGCCAATAACCCGCTGCCCCAGTTACTGCGCATAAACTGCAAGAAAATTGAGGCAAGCAGCATTATTAAGATCCTGCTTTTGAAGGGTTGCAGTGCCTAGAAACCTATCTTCGGTGGTGATTGTGATATGTCACTGTCGCTTTTTTGAAATGGAATTTTATTTAATCATGCTGCATGCCTCAATTTTCTCCATTTTGCTGGTTATGCGGTTACATAGGCAGATAGTGACATCTAGCTCCTGTAAAAAAAGTAAACATACTTATGAGACCATTTTTGCACCATAGTGTACATAAGGACCAGTGATTGCACTGACACAATTTCATTGATATAGCTCTTTCACTTCTGGGCGATTTCTAAAACTTTTTGATACCCCCCTCGTATGTCATAATTGGAACCAGCAGCCAATAGCTGCATCTTTTAGCTCGTATTTAAGACCTCATTTGTTGAAATTGTTCTAGAAATAAAAACACGGCGATCAAAATACCCAATGAAGATGCCACTTTAAAAGTTGCAGTTTGCTCCATTGCATGCCCTATTGATTTGTACACAAAGCGTTCGCGAACAAGAGAACTAGCGCAGTGCTTCCATTGATAAGCACGTTAAAACTAGCGGCTTTCATTGATAGAACACAAAAGTGCAACTTTTGATTTTGTTTCTTCATTAGGTTTTAGATCACCGTTTCTTTAATTCTCAACCAATTTCAACAAATAAGGTTTTAAATCGGAGCTAAAGAGTACGGGTATTGGCTGCTTGTTTTAGTTTTGACATACTTGTCTTTATTTAGGATAAACAGGGGTGAACACAACTGGTACCTAAATTTTTTGGCTGACTGTACTTTATATTGTTGACATATTGTTTAACCGCAGATAAGTATAAACCGTCTTTTTGTATCATTCTGACTGACATGGGCAACATTTAATTTGTCAGTATGAGGCCACTTTTGCCATGGTCATTACTTGTTCTCGCCAAATTGCATAAGGCACTACAGAGGTAGTACTTGTCCATGGTTTTGTCAGAGTGGGTCATATTTTAGTAATCATTTTTTTGCTCTTATAATAACATTTTTATATGCAGTGTTTCCACCATCAAGTTGACAATTAAAAAAAATACTGCTTACAATTCAAATGCAGATATTGATGGTGGATCTGCAACAAACTCAAACTCTGCTGGTGGTTCCTTTGGTACAATGGGCTCTGATATCTGCACTGCTGGCTTGCTGCTGGGCTGTGATGGGGTGATCTGCAGATAATGATACAAACAAAATCAATCACTGTGTTTTAAGAACAATTCACATTAGTAACATATACAATTCTGAAGCCTTTAGTGTGACATTGGGATACAATTCCAATTAAATCCAAACACCCTATGGAAGACATTCATGCTCATAATCTCCCACACAGGGAGTATGTATTTCAAATGGGGTTAGCTGAATGGGCGACTCCATTTGAAATCTACACCCCCTGTTTTGGGGGTGTAACTGTGTTACATTAGTAACATATACAATTCTGAAGCCTTTAGTGTGACATTGTGATATAATTCCAGTTGAAATCCATACACCCCCTATGGAAGACATGACAATAATCTCCCACACAGGGGATGTGAATTTCAAAAGGGAGTTACCTGAATGTGATACTCCATTTAAAATCTACACCCCTTGTGTGGGAGATTAAGGTCATGTCTTCCATAAAGGGTGGATGGATTTCAACCAGGGTTCGGTTTTTGCCGGCAAAAACCTGGGCAAAGTGGCAATAACTGCAGGTTTTGCCAGTTTTTGCCTGGTTTAAACCGGCAAAAATGGCAAAAACTGGCAAAAACTTATGTATAGTCACTCAAATGTTAACAAGTACACAGAAAGCTCATAAACAGTAAACATACAACTTTTAATGAATCATTCAACATATTTTTTGTCTCATCAAGTCCTTAAAATGAAAAAGTTAAAAATTATATATGCCAGATTTCAGTTAAACTGCACTAAGTGAGCAATGAAAATGCATGCCTTTAATTTCTTAATATGTTATTTTTAATTACAAAATCTGGCCTTGTTACACTCCGGAAAATAATTTTTAAATTTAATAATTCATTTTGAGATCAAAAATCTGAACTTGAAATCACTTTTTTAGTTTTTGCCATTTTTGCCGGCAAAAACTGTTTTTGCCAAGCGGTTAAAACCGTGGTTAAAACCGCGGTTTTTTCCACCTGCGGCAAAAACCTGCGAACCCTGATTTCAACTGGAATAGCCCATTATTTCTACCTAGTTTCTATTAAAGGTAGGTGATCAGATTTTTTTTCATATTGTGTTTTGTACCTCACATTGAGGCCTGTACCAAAATAATCAAATTGCCATTTTTGATATTAGAAGTAAAAACATGTTTCACATGGCCCATAGAATTGTATGTGTGATACCGCTACCACATTTGGGGATGAGGCAATCACTTTTTCGTTCATAACATCTAAATGGAATATTTTTTAGTTCTAAAATTTCACTGGGATTATGAGAAAAATACGAGCTTTCTTCTGATGCCAAAATCTCCATTTTGATAGGAAAAAGTGGGGATATGATGCTGTCTTTAGCTTTTTAAACTAAACTGGCCTCAAAATGAAACCTATAATTTTTCACAAATATAATTGACACCCAGCAAAATAAATCTGTGAGAATGTGTTCAAAATCCTTACACAGGTGATTATTTCCAAAGAGTAAGTGGAATAGTGTGGAACGGTACTGTTTCTGCTTTTCACACACTTTCTTCAAGAACCAGGTCTTGTTCCCCACTATTCCACTTACTCACAGATTTCTTGTGTTGGGTGCCAATTATTGGGCTGTGAATGTGATCCAGGAAGCTGCTTCATGTCAGTGCATTTTGCTGTTGTGTCAGTTGGACAACTGTTTGGTTACTGACCAGTGTTTAGAGTAGAGTATTGCGTTCAATTTTGGTTCATTTTTATGGACAGGGTTTTAAGATATGATCTTGCAAAAATTTATAAGTTTCTTTTTGAGGCCAGTTTATTATAAATTTAATCATACGCCAATATTTCAAAAAGATAATTAACTTCTGTGCATTCAAACTTACCTTTGGAGTAGTAATATTTGTAATTGTTGGCGCAGGATCGTGAAATTTGCCTTCTTGGAAATCTTTGACCTTATGCCTGTAGTATGCATGGTAGGGATCCCCCGGATTGAGGAAATTGAACTTGGCATTGTTGATCTCATTTTGCCGAATCCTGGTCTCGAACTCGGGTCCTGTATAAGTACATTGAATGACAAAGATATTAGATCAAATATAACAACTATATTAAAAAGCTTAAGGTGGTACTACGTCACCCCCTGATAAATTTTGTGACTAATTTCATATTTTTTTCTTCAAAAAATAACTACACATTGGTAACAAAAGTTATAGGAGCAAGGAATCCAATTACTTTTAAGTGGAATAGTGGAATAGTGGAATAATTACTTCTTGAAATTTTAGTGATTCAAGACAAGTGGTTCAATATATATCTTAAGAAATCTGTCCTCTTTTCTTATCATAAATAACATACTGCTTGTCTTGAATCATTGAAATTCCAGTGTGGTAACTGGATTCCTTTTCCCGATAATATACATAACTTTTGTTACCGGTGTGTTATTATTTTTTGATAAAAATGCAAAAATAGTCACAAATTTATCAAGGGGTGTAGTGTAGTACCCCCCTGAAGTAAACTTGTATGCTTTGCTACTTTTTTGGATATTTGTATTTTTAGTGCAAATCTGCAAAGGTATCACACATTGGATCAATCAATTGGTTGTGAGCAGGGTTCGCAGGTTTTTGCCGCAGGTGGAAAAAAACGCGGGTTTAACCACAGTTTTAACCACTTGGCAAAAACAGTTTTTGCCTGCAAAAATGGCAAAAACTAAAAAAGTGATTTATAGTTCAGTTTTTTCATCTCAAAACAAATTATTAAGGGGTGGGGTATGAACGTTCGGACAGTATTTATTGCAGGATATTAGAGCACATCAGACATATCGAATTGCATTCTGAATACGAAGAATGTCCTTCTCTGATATCAAATAATTTTGATTTTTTGAAATTCGCAATGTAATACACATTTTATGGCAAATGATTAAAAATTGATATTTTTGATATTTAACAGTACTCGAAGTAAACTTTATAAATCTGATGATTTATACTTTAAGTGTATGTAGGTGGGATGAAAAGCCGATGATCAATTGAAAATTTTGACCTTTCGTATTGAAGATATGGATTTTTCCCCCAAAACACCAACAAAATTAGGTCTTTTTGGGGAAAAAAATCCATATCTTCAATATGAATGGTCAAAATTTTCAACTGATCGTCGGCTTTTCCTCCCAGCTACATACACTTTAAGAATATGTCATTAGATTTATAAAATTTACTTCGAGGACTGTTATATATATCAAAAATGTGAAAAATATCAAATTTTTATAATTTGTCATAAAATTTGTATTATATCGTGAATTTCCAAAAATGATCATTATTTGATATCAGAAAGACATTCTTCGTATTCAGAATGCAATTCGATATGTCTGATGTGCTCTCATGTCCCACAAAAAATACTGTCGAAATGCTCAAAACGCTCATTCCAGATCCCTTAAGTTACAAAAATAATTTCCTGAGTGTAACTACTTAGGCTAGATTATGTAATTATTTAAGTAACATATTAAGAAATTAAAGGCATGCGTTTTAATTGCTCAAGTGCATTTAACCGAAATGTGGCATATATTATTCAAAACTTTTTCATTTTAAGGACTTGAAGAGACAAAAAATATGTTGAATGATACATTAAAAGTTTTGTATTACTGTTTATGAGCTTTCTGTGTTACTTTTTAATATTTAAGTGACTATTAGTGAATTTTTTCCAGTTTTTGCCGATTTAAACCGGGCAAAAACTGGCAAAAACAGGTTTTTGCCACAATTATTCATTCCATTCCAGGCCTAGAAATCCATGACAGTGCACACAAATCCATTTGGATTCAATTGCAGAATTTTGTGCAAGTTCCTGATTCGCACAAATTCAGAAACAATGATTAAAAATACTACCCTTTATCGATCAGTCACCAAACCAAAGACAGCGATTGGGAGTGTCAAAGTGTTGTTTGTTGACACCTTAGCAATGGATTAACAAAGCTGTACAGACTTTAGGCCATCTGAATTAAATCCTGTGTCTCAAAGCTGCCGCGCGCGTTAGTAATATCATGCGCGTAGTCCTCTTTGAAAATCAAGAAATTCATTTTTTTATCTCTTTTTATTTTTTTCAAACAAAAAGGCGAAAATAAAACTCAGAATTCATATTTGATTTCAAGTTTTCTATTTTTTCGCAAACTTTGGACACAAAAATAATAAAAGAGAAGAGTGATAGTTTGTAGCAGTGACTTTTTCATCTGCTATTCCAACATTTGCAACATTGATTGTTTGTTGCACAGAATCCTTGTCCAAATTCCTGTACTGACACAAAAAAATTAAACAATAAAAAATACCGCATTCCGCATTAGGTTTTCAATTTCTCACAAGCTTTGAGACACAGGATTTAATTAAGATGGCCTTACTTCAGAACTCTTATACATTGTTTTGAACAACTTACCATTTCTTGCTACGAATCCAGCAGTTTTGTCCACAATATCTGTTTATCTTGATTCAGGAAGGTAACTACAAGAAACTCAAACTTGGTTTAACAGTTGTATTGAATGAAAGTACGGGTAGCATCAATTTCTTGATTACACTCATTAAAATGAGAGGGCTAAGAAATTCATGCATTCAAAAGTATGTTGAATTACTTTGTGGAAAACCATCCCAACACACAGCAACTATAGTCCGTATACCTTCCTTGAGTCAGTCAAGTAAAATTAAATTTTGAGATTTTCTCAAAAATTGTTAATTTTTGCAGGATTCTGTTTTAAAAATGCTAGTTGGATTCATTTGCATCATTTCCTTTCTGAAAATGAATACTTTTATACTTCTCATCATTTCATTTAGAGACACAATAAAAAACAATATACCTAAATTACCAATTCGAGGAAGTTGTACAGTTGTAGTAACCTATTTGGCCAAATGTCACTTTTTAGAATTTATTAAATGTAAGGCTGTGCATGGGTGCAGTTATCCATGTTTTGAAATACCATATGTAGGCCTATCTTTTGACAGTTGCTCCATGGCAATCCATGTACACTGTCTTTGGATACCTCATGTGGTACAAATCAATTTGTATTGATAAAGTACCAGAACTTTTTTTAGCCTTCATCCTCAAGTTTCATGGTGTCCAAATTCCAAATTTGTGTATTTCTCTATGGGGATTACACAGTTAAGACATTTACTGTGGTCACAACATTTTAGTTGAAGGGAGCCCTCTATAATAAGCAATGTGGACATGTCTAGCACAGGGGTCAGTCCATCTCAACTCACCCAATGGGTTAGACTATGCCATAGTCGAATTTTATTAAAAATATGTTATTATTAGTCATGATGAACCCATTTCGTTGAACTCATAATTATACTGATGTTTGTTAAAATTAAAGTATTCAATAGTAAAATGGTCATAAAGAGTTAAAAATATCAGACGATTAGTGACAATAAAAGTAATAATTGAATGCAACGTTATCTTGCATAATTATAACGGCTCACTTTAATACTGAGCAATTCTGATTTTGGAATCTACCAGTTTATTGATAGCGAACCCCGAAATTTCGACTATGAACTTTGAATTGTAAGCAGAACCCCCCTGGGCTTTGCTCTCTAAAACACACTGTCAAGCATACTGGTTTATCAGTCCATTAACCACGAGTACGCGCTAGATGTTTGATGAGAGATTAACTTTCGCGTCAACACAAAAGCGCCGCAAATACCACAGACAGTTGTTTACGGTGTAGTTAATGGTAATGCCGCGGGCCCAGACAATTTAAACCATAGCGAGGTACGGGCGACCAATCACAAGGCAGATCCATTTAAAGATGCATTACATCATGCCCAATTTTAGTTAGGCCAGAAACTGGCCTAACTCTCCATAGAGTCCCGTGTTAAAAATCTTAACCGCAAGGCAATGTCAGTAGTCCACTTGGGAAGCTAACAAACAGAGGGAGTAGGGTGACTGATCAGATGTGAAAATCTATCAATTGTGCACACATTAATTAAATCAGAGTTTTAAGCAAAATACAATATCCAGAGTATGCACAATGGGCAAGTGGACTACGGGGTAGTCTGCCAATGGGTTGTCTGATCACCCTCTCAGATTTTGTTTTTAAAAAATCACTTCTATCATAGCCATATGTGCCAAATGAACAAATTTCAAACGGTGGGTCTCTACTCATTGTCGTTTCCGAGAACCTGCCTATTGAAAATTGGGTCGGACACCCCCTTTTTGCGCGAGCATGTCGCGACATTAATTTTCTTTCTGAGTTTAGACATGTATCCATATCTTCCCCTAGGGATAAGCTACAGAACTCCCAGAAAATGTATCTCACCCTCACTTGCTGATGCAGACAAATGCATGTTCGACATTTGTTCGTGCTGACGTACATGACAAATTGCCATTTTTGACCCCCCCCCCCTCCTCTTTATACTAGATTCAGGTGTGTATTTACAGGGTAGACCACTCATTGGCTTCATAAACCTGGGCTCAAAGATGGCTCCTTAGCCACCCCCCCCCCAAAGACCCAGTTCGCGATCCCATTTGACCTTGTGGGAAATAATCCACCATAACCAAACTCACACATATTTACAACACTTGCATGATGTTCCTCTGTACCAGAAATCTTAGTGGTGTCAAGCCATCTTCATGGTTAAATGACTGTTCGGAGTTTGCATTGAAATACACAGTACCGGGACACAGTAATTGACATTAATGTTCAAATACCCAGAATGCAATGCCAATGTTCATCAATTTACTGTGTATTTCAATGAGATACACTATTTTAACCATGAAGATGGCTTGACACCACTAAGATTTCTGGTACAGAGGAACATCATGCAAGTATTTTGAATTTACTAATACCGTACTATACTATAATTTGGCCAATTATATAACTTGTTTCATGCAAATAAAATATTATGACGTCAGCTCGCCATGTATTTGCATATGATTGAGATTAAGATGTAAATAGCAGTGGTTGGCAAAATACGTAAATCGCCGTGACTTTACTGACAAAATTTGACATATTTCACACATTATTTTCGACAAGCAACAAACAGTTAGCGAATGAAATGTTTATTTTTATAGTGCATTTCATGAATACTCATTTCACTGAGAACATCACTGAGTGAGAAAAGATTTCCGTAAGAATGAAACTGCCAAATTCGGCACACTTACGGTACTAACTATGCACAGCGTTCGAAATAAGTGGTTGTCCTGTTGTCCGGGACAACCACAATGAACGTCGGACAACCCAAAATGCTGACGGCAGATGTGTACTAACATTACAGAGTAAGCTTACCATAAAATGCATTGCATTAATCTTGAAATGTTCAGAAGAAATCATGACTAAAAATGTTGTTTTCCCATAAATTTGTAGCAAGTATTTTATAAACATCATGATAACCTTGGCCTAGCAGGTGTGCAATATCAATCGGTGCACGGTAAACAAGCTAGCTAGCACATGGCCGGGCCCCTGGTAAAACCTCATGACCTGACCAGAGTGACCTGACCTCTGACACAAGTCTCTGACATCACGGCTTTCAAGACCCCCTGAAGCATAGCAAATAATGTAATTAGTTTCAAAATACCCATTTTGATATCCGGGGAAAACCCAATGCGCTCATTAATAATTAATGAGATACTTTATCAATGGAGATGTTTACGTCTTTTGACTTCTTGAAAAGAATGAATTCTGATGCTTTTAAGCATAAAATCTGACACAAATATGAATTGATTGATGATAAATAAATGATGAACATAAAACCTGTATTTTCTTGGATATATTTGATATTTTATAATAGCAACAAGGTGAGTTTGGGAAAGGTGTGTGATATGTGAATACTGGCGGCAGTGTATGTTTTTTTAAACTTGCAACTTAATTTTTTACGGTACAAAAAGTTCATATAAATTTCGGACAACCAAAAATATTTTCGGACAACCAAACATCTTTTTGAGCTGAGGTTGTCCGACGGACAACCTCAAAAAAATTCTTAACTCGAACGCTGACTATGCACTGCACTGCAATGATGAGTACGTACGGGACGTGAGTTTGTGACTATGTTGACAATTGTTGCCGGGACTAGGGGTTAATTTTGGGCAACCAATTTTTGAATATTGCCTGGCCGATCGGGTAAGCTAAAAAATAAAATTTGTCGCGGCCCGTTATGATATGAGTGTTATAACTTAATTGTTTTTTCATTAAAATATAAAAATATTAATAATAATATTGACACCACAAATTAAGTTAACAACCTGTTTGACCTAGACCATATTCATACATTGTTCACTTATATTTACATATGCATGCCATTAGGGCTGCACGACATATAGGCTTTTTTAGTAGTCGACTAATCGCCACCCAAATAGTCGCGACTACGACTATTGGCGACTATCAAAGCAAGCAACAAACATGAAGTTAAGGCGAGTTCTAAAAGTGCAAAAAATTGTCTAAGAACTTGTGCTACCACCTTTAAAATCTTCATGAAAGTTAGTTACAACTTTACCTATTATTTATTATTATTTTTTTTTAAATTATTATTATTTAATTATTGTAAATTTTTCCTGCATGTTTCATTTGACCTTGTACTTCCCGGGGTAGTACCTCATTAAATATTCATAAGTTCATTCAAACCGACCGTGGGAAAGTACCAATCTATGCGTATCAACACCATATTTGGAAGTATGTCTACCTGGGCATTTTTCCTCGTGGGTTCTGGGGGCCGGGTGATGATCTCACCATGCCATTATTCATGTAGGTTACTGATATTTGATACCCCCTCAATTGTCAGGACTCGGCCAGTCTCATAATTACATCACATTATTATATTCACATGCAGGGCACAGTAATGTAAGTAATTTACGTAATAAATGGACAAGGACTACATAATTTGTAATGACCTCCGACACTAAAACTTATTGTGGCAATGTAGTGTGATGACCTTAATATTCCTGGTTGCGTCTTTTTCGGGGTATTGACTGCCAATGCTATGGAATTTACACAAGCTTATCTACGCTGGGACACTGGAAAATCTATTTTTGGTAGATTGGTATGAAGATCGGCAACATAGGGATTTTCTCCCGATTCAGATTCAGGCCCAGATCGGCCCAATCCCGACCTTCAGATCCTGGATTTAGCACTTTTAGAACCCGTCTTTACTTCATTTTTGTTACTTGTTGAATGTTCAGGAATAGTCGCCAATTGGTAATCATTAGTCGTAGTCGCGACTATCACCTAGACCTGCCTGCATGTCTTCGGTCCTATCCTTCAACATACTGACATTTACTGGCCCGTTCGACATGCTGCGGTACATTTTGGTCCTTTTCGCAAAATAAATTTGGCTTCTTCATCGGCCCATAAAATATGATATATAAAAAATATACACCGAAATCATGTCTTATATTTACCTCTAAACTACAACCTTTCATATGCTGTTGTTGCCACTTCACTGCATTCTTCATTTCGTTGTAAAAGCAATTATTTCAGGAGCACTTTTTAGTCCAGTTATATTCTAAGTGGAAAGTTGTCGAGAAGAGGTAGGTTAAAGGTCAAATTAGTCGACACGTGGTGGCGTGTTTACCAACTTACACCTTGGGCTCTCCCAGAGCAGTACGTACGTGATTTTATAATAGTATATTTATGTAATAATGCTCCCACGGTATTCAATATTTATATCCATGCTCTTTATAATAACAATAAAGAAACGCCCTGCTATTACGCTAACGAGTTGAGCCTTTTCTCCCAAAAAAATACAAAAAACTTTATTGCAAGCACTTTATGTCCAAAGGGGTGACGTTCACATTTTGGCCTATTATTTCACTTGATCCGTATGATATTTATTATTATTTATAATTTATTACTATACTACATTGGGGTGTATCATTATTTAATTCAATTATATTATTAGGCCTATTATTATTATATTATATTAGGCCTATATTATATTATATTAGGCCTATATTATATTATTATATTATATTATATTATATTATATTATATTATATTATATTATATTATTATAGGCATTTTATCAATTTCCCATTTACGATTTCAATGCCGTAAGGGTAATAAAAGGCCTACCAGCGTAAAACATTTAGGGCATTCCATTTATTTTGATATACCACCCAAAATGTGAACTTGTCACTATGCATCATGTATTATATCCAGATCCAGTTAAAGTATGTGTGTTTCGTCAACTTTCTGTCTACAAAATGTATTATATCATTCATAGATAATCTAAAGTCTGCACAAAAAGTAACTCAGCTGTTATAAATACGCATATAGATTCAGAAGTAATAATTGTTTTCACAATATTTCAACATAGAGAAAAGGATGATTTATTTACACGCATTTTTATACCCCATTCGTCAAATGTCGTTCAATATTAATAACACAGTAGTGCTTTTAGAGAAAAATACCCGAATTTAAAAGTTGCAGTTCACACCGATCAATGGTGATAATGCCAGCACTGTATTCACGTAAAGCATGTAAAGCCCGGCATTATCTTCGCGCTTACTTCAAATCAATACAAAAGTGCAACTTTTAAATTTGGGCATTTTGCTTTCAAAACACTGTTGTATTGTCAATATTGAACAAAATTGGACAAATGGGGTATCAAAATGCGCGTAAATAAATCATCCTTCTTTTGATGTTGAACTATTGTGTAAACAATTATTAGTTCTTAATCTATAGGCGTATTTATAACAGGTGAGTTACTTTTTGTGCAGACTTTATGATGATATTATACATTCTATCATAGACTCTTCAGAGTCTATGATTCTATATCATTCTATAGCTGCACCATATGGCTGCACGAAGATAAAATGAACACCTGCGCTGTCATTGTGCCTATGAATATTGCTATATAAACCGACACCTGTTCTGGCATTGTACCTATAAATGCTTATTTCTTTCTTTCTTTCTTTCTTTCTTTCTTTCTTTCAAATCCCGGGTGCTTAGGATACCTGAGACCATAAATACCTACGTATTAATGGTTTCAGGTTAATACACTTGTTGTATAAAATATGTACCTGAAATTTCAATTCATTTCAATACTTCGAGCAGGAGACTAGCAAAGATTGCGCTTGGGCTACTTGCATAATGAATAATAATTATGTGTCTTGAATAATGAATAATTTCGGTGTAAAATCAATTCTTGGTGACTGCTGCATTCTACGCCCACCCGCCCTCTACAGTCGGAGTGACGTCAGAATGACGTCACGAAAATTCACAGCATGTAAACAGTGTGGAACGAAAAGTGGAAAGTCTGAAAAAACCCATCAAATTATACTAATTTACATGAATATATCAAGACATCCATATGCGGATAGTTTGCGGAGTGTCTGAAGATCACATATTGCACTACATTTGCGTAAGTTATTTATGTGCTTTAGAGAAAGAAGAATGTTAAGTTTTTGGCAATCGGCAAATGGCCAGTATAAGCGCAACCTAGCTAGGGACAGGCACATCTGAGTGAGGGCGCTATTTATTTTACTTGATAATAAAGCCCTATGTAAATCTGTGCCATTTTGTGCCACTGAAAACACCATTTTTGGAGAAAATGATGAATAAAACCAAAATTAATCTGTTTCAGATGCTCTAGTTTGCATTGACAACAGTTTCAATGCTTTAGGAAGCAGAATGCAACATTGACTTCACTTTTGAATATTTTTTTCTGTGAGATATGCCTTGGTGAAAATCACCGTTTTGGTCAAAAAAGGGGTCAAAAAGGGGCATTTTTGGGAAAAAATTCTATTTTGACCCAAAATTCATCTTCTGACAAAAGGGAAACATGGTTTGACAAAAACTTTCATCCTTTTCACATACCAATTCCAGTTTACTTATTTGCTGGGAGAAAGCACTTTTTGTTATCGCTTGGGAAAAATCATTGTTTTAGCCTAAAATGGGCCCAAAATGGCCGAAAAATGGCAAAATTTGACCAAAATTAGCACAAAAATCACTTTTTTACCACCTTTAAATTTGAATTTTCATACAAAACTTCACAGATGTGTTGAAAATGATAACATACATAATATTCAACAAAAATTAGATTAAATTACAGTGAAAACAAAAAATTGACAGGGAGGCACAAAAATTATCAAGTCATGCACTAAGCCTAAGGCTAAGCAATATCAGAGAAAATGGCCCAATGTTCCGACAGTAATTTCGTCATAACTTCACTTAGCAATACAGTAGAAGATTGGTTTTGGTGTCAAATTGTTTCTGAGAAGTTCTCTCTTCCAATAAACAACAATTCATGTTAATAGAATTAATTTAAAATTTTTATGCCTGTCCCTAACCTAGCGTATTTGCGAAACGGACCAAAATATGGCGACCTGTAACTCGGTATCCGATAATGTCATAATGTTAAATAAAGATACCGAGTTACAGTTACTGGAACTAGACTATCACCAAATAGTCGCGACCTCGACTATTGGCGACTTAGTCGTGCAGCCCTACATGCCATTGTTTAGCATGCATGTTTTCATTACAGAAATTTGTATCTATTTTAAAGGATACTTCTGACTTCTGGTGGAGGATAAATAATACCCACCATGGGTTTTGATGTTGGTGTATCCCCTTCATTCTTCACCTCTACTTCCTCCGGTGGCTTGATTAATTCTGGCATCGTCTTGCTAGTCGAAAAAGGAAGGTATTTTATCTATATTTTGGCCCACGTTTGTTGTACGAAAAACTCAATCAAGACGCCATGTTGAAATGAAAAGTTTCTAGAAACACATCCCTGAGAAAATCTTTTACTTGATAGTTGATATTGAGTAATTAACCTTTTGTACACATATCAAAATGATCAATTTGGCAATACACCTCGGTTCCTTTTAGTTGAAGAGGACATGCTAATATCTTTAAAGCTCTTAAAAAGTGACATTTTCATTTAACTATTTATTCATAAATTAAAAACGCTAACATAATAAGATGGCGCTGTTGTGCCAAGCTATTCAGCACACATTCAGACACGATTCCTTGGACTACAAATGTACTAGATTTATTTATTTCTTTGAAAAGTTCTAAAGAGATAAAAAGAAGAAGAAAAGAAAATGTTGACCCCACACTTTTTGTGTTTGTCTCCTAGTAATATTTACTGGCGTTAAATAAACTTTAAAGATACTGTTCGCTATTTTAATGAATTTGTCTGCTGATGAACGAAAAGGGTATATAGCCCAACATACCACAAAATAGTTCCAGAGACTTAATTACGTGCTAAATATTCGTGCCCGAATTAAAAAAAATCGGCATTCGGCCTAGTATGCCGCGGTATTTAAAAAAAAAAAAAAGGGGGAGGAGGAAAAAAAAAAGAGATAAAAATAGAGAAACATGCAGATGATAATCTCTGCTTTATAAGGAGTGTCGTTTTAAATTTTGGTCAGCTTCGTCATTTTTACATTTCTTTATAGCTATGTAGTCGGTCTAATGCCGATTTTTCTCTGTGCGCGCAAACCCGTCCAATGTAGTTTTGCCGTTTCGCGCCGTACTGAATCATCATCTACAACGCGTGCTGGGCAATGTTTTTTTCTTATTTTTTTAATATTATTATTATTATTTTTTTGCTATCTTCTGAAGATAGCAATTTTGGTCAGCTTCGTCATTTTAACATTTCGTTATAGCTTAATTAGCTTTGCATTCGGCCTAGTGCCGATTTTTATACTAAACTAAGAAAATGTGGCGAGACATGCCGTAATTTGTTCGATTCTGGTGCCGGTGTCTATAGAGCATTGATTTACATGGGTAATATTAAAATTGAAATATCTCAAGAACCGAATACCGTATGACGCTGAAACAAACTTTGAAATAAAGCTTTTACACTTCTCTATCTGTTTTATGTAATTTTGGTGTTTGTCGGATTCGTGTGATATTGCTATCAACTGCAGATAGCTCAAATTTAAATGCCCGTTGGTTGTCGTTTTTGTCTGCTGAACGAGATAAAGGTTGTATACCACAAAAAAGCTTTCCAGAGACTTTACGTGCTAAATAGAGGTCGCGTTCTGGCCATAAATCGAGTTACGTCCAACTTTGAAATATATATTTGACATCATCTTAACTAGAACACAATTCTGCATAACATTTCTGAAAAAGACTACACATTTTAGGTCCGATTTTTGAGAAAATTAGTGCTATATAAAAAAAGCCACATTTTCCCGTGTTTACATCCGACTGCTAACCGCGTCTGACCTCGTTTGTTCATGCGCACATAATCGTAAATATCACTCAAAGTTTTGCATTTTTCTTTTCAAATTTGTAGAGATAACATTCACAGTTCTAGTAAAACACAATTTTCAACTCTAAAATTGTTAATATTGTACCGATTTTCCAGAATTTTTATGCAAAGTTTGGGACTATGGTGATAAACTTTTACCGGAAACCGCTTTACAGGCGGATTTAAAGCGATGTTTTATAGAATCATGTTACTGGTGTGCTATCTTCTGAAGATCAAATTAAAATTTCAAATGTTGCTACATTTTGTTTTGGTTTATAATTTTAATTGCATGTGGTATTTTGTTCTACCTACTGAATACTAGTATATAGCTGAAATAAAATGCAGGCCTATGTTTTCATTGTCCCCTGCGCGAGATATATATTTTCGAATCGAATAAGGCCTACTGGTGCTATATCTACTGAGAATCAAATTAAAATTTCAAATGTTGCGATATTTTGTTTTGGTTTAATTTGGGACTATAGGCGTTAATTTGGGACTATCTGAGATTCTAAATGCTAGGCCTATCTTCAGTAGATATAGCGAAAAAATCCTAAAACGCGCACGATTACTATGCGCGAATTAACAAAATCGGCATTCAGCCTATATGCCGCGCTATTAAAAAAAAAAAAAGGGGGAGGTAAAAATAGAGAAACAGGCAGATGCGGAAAGTGATGAGTCTGTAATGTCGCTTTAAACTTTCTGATCGGGACTGATGTATTAGAAAGAAAAAACTCGCTGCTACATGATGAAGTAAAAATTTGGAGAAAATAATGTAAAACATTACTTCTAGAGTAGAAAGATGCAATGAATCGGGATGAGATTCTAAATGCTATCTTTGGTAGATATAGCGAAAAAATCCTAAAACGCGCACGGTTACTCTGCCCGAATTTTAAAAAAAATCGGTATTCGGCCTATATGCTACACAGCAACATAATGCGCCACCTTGACAAACATAATATTCTTACAAACAGACAACACGGGTTCAGGTCCATGCACTCATGTGAAACCCAATTGTTGCTCACCGTTCATGACTTGGCCAAATCACTGGACTGTCGGACGCCTTTGGATATGATAATCATGGATTTTTCAAAGGCGTTCGACACTGTCCCTCACAAACGTCTTCTCCATAAGTTAAAATCTTGTGGTATTACAGGTAGTGCACACACATGGATAAAGAACTTTCTAACCAAACGTACTCAGAGGGTTGTTGTCAATGGAGAACATTCCAAGTGGGTCCATGTCAAATCGGGAGTGCCCCAAGGCACCGTTTTGGGACCCCTCTTGTTTTTGATCTATCTGAATGATCTCCCTGACAACATCTCCTCTGAAATCAGATTGTTCGCCGATGATTGCGTGTTATATCGGCCAATTAAAAACAACAATGATATCTCAGAATTACAGTCTGATCTTGATGCATTATCCACATGGCAACACTCATGGCAAATGCATTTTAACCCTGATAAGTGCTTTGTACTTAAAATATCACGCGCCAAGACACAATCTACTCATCAGTATAGACTTGGTCAATCAATCCTTAAAGAACTTAAATCCCACTCATATCTGGGTGTCAATATCTCTCATGACTTGAAATGGGGTACCCACATAAATTCTGCCATTTCCAAAGCTAATAGAGTGTTAGGTGTTATCCGCAGGAATTTCCACTCCTGCCCCACTGATTTGAAATCTACTGCTTACAAAAGTCTTGTAAGACCGCACCTAGAGTACGCAGGAACGGTTTGGGATCCGTACACCGGTGATCTATGCAATTTAATAAACTTGAAGCTGTCTAACGACGGGTAGCGAGATTCGTCTGCAGAGATTATTCACCATACAGTAGCGTGACCAAGATGCTTACCAAACTAGAATGGGATAGTTTACAACTACGCAGGCAAGCATCTAGACTAACCATGATGCACAAGATCG
The DNA here is from genome assembly GCF_039555335.1 of Amphiura filiformis. NCBI lineage: Eukaryota > Metazoa > Echinodermata > Ophiuroidea > Amphilepidida > Amphiuridae > Amphiura > Amphiura filiformis. Next base: position 25,717,059 of record NC_092639.1, on the reverse strand, counting down.
TGAATGATCGCGTGGCCATACCGGCGTCGAAGTTCTTGCTGCCAGTCCAACGCCCTTCTCGTCTCCAACACAGTAAAGCCTTTGTAAGACCACACGCTAAGAAAGACTGCTTCAATAAATCATTCTTCCCACGCACCATTGCAGAATGGAACTACATCCCAGAACATTTGATTAACATAGCCACAACTGACAATTTCAAGCAGCAAGTAACAGCACACTTAAGAGAAACACCACCAAAAGACTACTAGAAAGCTCCTCTGTACGCCCTCACTACCCTCTGCGGGTGACCTCATCAGCTCATCAGGAGGAGTTGCAGAGTAACCAGTCAAAGTCAAAGTCAAAGTATGCCGCGGTATTTAAAAAAGGGGGAGGAAAGAGGTAAAAATAGAGAAACAGGCAGATGATAATCTCTGCTTTATAAGTGCCGTTTTAAATTTTGGTCAGCTTCGTTATTTTTTACATTTCTTTATAGCTATGTAGTCGGTCTAATGCCGATTTTGCTCTGTGCGCGCAACCCCGTCCAATGTAGTTTTGCCGTTTCGCGCCGTACTGAATCATCATCTACAACGAACGCGTGCTGGGCAATGTTTTTTTCTTCTTTTTTTAATATTATTATTTTTTTTCTTTGCTATCTTCTGAAGATAGCAATTTTGGTCAGCTTCGTCATTTTAACATTTCTTTGTAGCTTAATTAGCTTTGCATTCGGCCTAGTGCCGATTTTTATACTAAAAGAAAATGTGGCGAGACATGCCATAATTTGCTTGATTCTGGTGCCGGTGTCTATAGAGCTCCTGCATTGATTTACATGGGTAATATTAAAATTGAAATATCTCAAGAACCGAATTCCGTATGACGCTGAAACAAACTTTGAAATAAAGCTTTTACACTTCTCTATCTGTTTTATGTAATTTTGGTGTTTGTCGGATTCGTGTGATATTGCTATCAACTGCAGATAGCTTAAATTTAAATGCCCGTTGGTTGTCGTTTTTGTCTGCTGAACGAGATAAAGGTTGTATACCACAAAAAAAGCTTTCCAGAGACTTTACGTGCTAAATAGAGGTCGCGTTTTGGCCATAAATCGAGTTACGTCCAACTTTGAAATATACATTTGACATCATCTTAACTAGAAGAAAATTCTGCATAACATTTCTGAAAAAGACTCATACATTTTAGATCCGATTTTTGAGAAAATTAATGCTTTATAAAAAGGCCACATTTTCCCGTGTTTACATCCGACTGCTAACCGCGTCTGACCTCGTTTGTTCATGCGCACATAATCGTAAATATCACTCAAAGTTTTGCATTTTCTTTTCAAATTTGTAGAGATAACATTCACAGTTCTAGTAAAACACAATTTTCAACACTAAAATTGTTAATATGCAGGCCTATGTTTTCATTGTCCCCTGCGTGAGATATATATTTTCGAATCGAATTAGGCCTACTGGTGCTAGGCTATATCTACTGAGAATCAAATTAAAATTTCAAATGTTGCGATATTTTGTTTTGGTTTAATTTGGGACTATAGGCGTTAATTTGGGACTATATGAGATTCTAAATACTAGGCCTATCTTCAGTAGATATAGCGAAAAAATCCTAAAACGCGCACGATTACTATGCGCGAATTAACAAAATCGGCATTCGGCCTATATGCCGCGCTATTAAAAAACAAGGGGGGGGGGGGGGTAAAAATAGAGAAACAGGCAGATGCGGAAAGTGATGAGTCTGTAATATCGCTTTAAACTTTCTGATCGGGACTGATGTATTAGAAAGAAAAAACTCGTTGCTACATGATGAAGTAAAATTTGGAGAAAATAATGTAAAACATTACTTCTAGAGTAGAAAGATGCAATGAATCGGGATGAGATTCTGAATGCTATCTTTGGTAGATATAGCGAAAAAATCCTAAAACGCGCACAGTTACTATGCCCGAATTTAAAAAAAAATCGGTATTCGGCCTATATGCCGCGGTATTTAAAAAAAAGGGGGAGGAAAGAGGTAAAAATAGAGAAACAGGCAGATGATAATCTCTGCTTTATAAGTGCCGTTTTAAATTTTGGTCAGCTTCGTCATTTTTACATTTCATTATAGCTATGTAGTCGGTCTAATGCCGATTTTTGTCAGTGCGAGCAACCCCGTCCAATGTAGTTTTGCCGTTTCGCGCCCTACTGAATCATCATCTACAACGCGTGCTAGGCAATGTTTTTTTCTTCTTTTTTAATATTATTATTTTTTTTCTTTGCTATCTTCTGAAGATAGCAATTTTGTCAGCTTCGTCATTTTAACATTTCTTTATAGCTTAATTAGGGGCTGTGCAATAATTATCAGCCCCCCCGGGGGGGGTAAAATTTCCGAACGGCTCGCCAAAATCGCTTGCCCCCCCCTCTCGGCCCGCCAAAAACCGCGTGCCCCCCCCTCTCGGCCCGCCAAAAATTCTTTGCCCCCCCCCCCTTGAACATGCCAAATTTTTGGGATCCCAAATTCCAAACTTTAAATGGTCTAGATGTATGTTGCGAGCGCAGCGAGCAGGAAAATTTGCATATTTAAGCGTTTCCGTACCGTTTTCCTAAGCCATTTTAGAGCGTGTTATTAAAAAGGTGCCCCGTGAATGCATGCCAAAAATCGCTTGCCCCCCCCCTCTCGGCTTGCCAAAAATTGCTTGCCCCCCCCTTTCGTCTCGCCAAAATTTCTTCCCCCAATTTCACCCTCCCCCAGGGCTCATAATTATTGCACAGCCCCTTAGCATTGCATTCGGCCTAGTGCCGATTTTTATACTAAAAGAAAATGTGGCGAGACATGCCGTAATTTGCTCGATTCTGGTGCCGGTGTCTATAGAGCTCCTACATTGATTTACATGGGTAATATTAAAATTGAAATATCTCAAGAACCGAATACCGTATGACGCTGAAACAACTTTGAAATAAAGCTTTTACTTTTTTCTATCTGTTTTATGTAATTTTGGTGTTTGTCGGATTCGTGTGATATTGCTATCAACTGCAGATAGCTCAAATTTAAATGCCCGTTGGTTGTCGTTCTTGTCTGCTGAACGAGAAAGGTCACATTTTCCCGTGTTTACATCCGACTGCTACCCGCGTCTGACCTCGTTTGTTCATGCGCACATAATCGTAAATATCACTCAAATTTTTGCATTTTCTTTTCAAATTTGTAGAGATAACATTCACAGTTCTAGTAAAACACAATTTTCAACACTAAAATTGTTACTATTGTACCGATTTTCCAGAATTTTTATGCAAAGTTTGGGACTATATGCGTGATAAACTTTTACCGGAAACCGCTTTACAGACGGATTTAGTGGTATATGAACCCTAAAGCGATGTTTTATAGAATCATGTTACTGGTGTGCTATCTTCTGAAGATCAAATTAAAATTTCAAATGTTGCTACATTTTGTTTTGGTTTATAATTTTAATTGCATGTGGTTTTTTGTTCTACCTACTGAATACTAGTAGCCTATATAACTGAAATAAAATGCAGGCCTATGTTTTCATTGTCCCCTGCGCGAGATATATATTTTCGAATCGAATTAGGCCTACTGGTGCTATATCTACTGAGAATCAAATTAAAATTTCAAATGTTGCGATATTTTGTTTTGGTTTAATTTGGGACTATAGGCGTTAATTTGAGACTATATGAGATTCTAAATGCTAGGCCTATCTTCAGTAGATATAGCGAAAAAATCCTAAAACGCGCACGATTACTATGCGCGAATTAACAAAATCGGCATTCGGCCTATATGCCGCGCTATTTAAAAAAAAAAGGGGGGGGAAGAGGTAAAAATAGAGAAACAGGCAGATGCGGAAAGTGATGAGTCTGTAATATCGCTTTAAACTTTTAGATCGGGACTGATGTATTAGAATGAAAAAACTCGCTGCTACATGATGAAGTAAAATTTGGAGAAAATAATGTAAAACATTACTTCTAGAGTAGAAAGATGCAATGAATCAGGATGAGATTCTAAATGCTATCTTTGGTAGATATAGCGAAAAAATCCTAAAACGCGCACGATTACTCTGCCCGAATTTATAAAAAAAATCGGCATTCGGCCTATATGCCACGGTATTTAAAAAAAAGGGGGGGGTGGAAAGAGGTAAAAATAGAGAAACAGGCAGATGATAATCTCTGCTTTATAAGTGCCGTTTTAAATTTTGGTCAGCTTCGTCATTTTTGCATTTCTTTATATAATAGCTATGTAGTCGGTCAAATGCCGATTTTTCTCTGTGCGCCCAACTCCGTCCAAGTAGTTTTGCCGTTTCGCGCCGTACTGAATCATTATCTACAACGCGTGCTGGGCAATGTTTTTTCTTCTTTTTTTAATATTATTATTATTTTGTTTTTGCTATCTTCTGAAGATAGCAATTTTGGTCAGCTTCGTCATTTTAACATTTCTTTATAGCTTAATTAGCTTTGCATTCGGCCTAGTGCCGATTTTTATACTAAAAGAAAATGTGGCGAGACATGCCGTAATTTGCTCGATTCTGGTGCCGGTGTCTATAGAGCTCCTGCATTGATTTACATGGGTAATATTAAAATTGAAATATCTCAAGAACCGAATACCGTATGACGCTGAAACAAACTTTGAAATAAAGCTTTTACTTTTCTCTATCTGTTTTATGTAATTTTGGTGTTTGTCGGATTCGTGTGATATTGCTATCAACTGCAGATAGCTCAAATTTAAATGCCCGTTGGTTGTCGTTTTTGTCTGCTGAACGAGAAAGGCCACATTTCCCCGTGTTTACATCCGACTGCTAACCGCGTCTGACCTCGTTTGTTCATGCGCACATAATCGTAAATATCACTCAAATTTTTGCATTTTCTTTTCAAATATGTAGAGATAACATTCACAGTTCTAGTAAAACACAATTTTCAACACTAAAATTGTTAATATTGTACCGATTTTCCAGAATTTTTATGCAAAGTTTGGGACTATATGCGTGATAAACTTTTACCGGAAACCGCTTTACAGACGGATTTAGTGGTATATGAACCCTAATTTATAGAATCATGTTACTGGTGTGCTATCTTCTGAGGATCAAATTAAAATTTCAAATGTTGCTACATTTTGTTTTGGTTTATAATTTTAATTGCATGTGTTTTTGCTCCATCTACTGAATAGGTATAGGCCTATAGCGGAAATAAAATGCAGGCCTATGTTTTCATTGTCCCCAGCGCGAGATATATATTTTCGAATCGAATTAGGCCTACTGGTGCTATATCTACTGAGAATCAAATTAAAATTTCAAATGTTGCGATATTTTGTTTTGGTTTAATTTGGGACTATAGGCGTTAATTTGAGACTATATGAGATTCTAAATGCTAGGCCTATCTTCAGTAGATATAGCGAAAAAATCCTAAAACGCGCACGATTACTATGCGCGAATTAACAAAATCGGCATTCGGCCTATATGCCGCGCTATTTAAAAAAAAAAAAAGGGGGGAAGAGGTAAAAATAGAGAAACAGGCAGATGCGGAAAGTGATGAGTCTGTAATATCGCTTTAAACTTTTAGATCGGGACTGATGTATTAGAATGAAAAAACTCGCTGCTACATGATGAAGTAAAAATTTGGAGAAAATAATGTAAAACATTACTTCTAGAGTAGAAAGATGCAATGAATCGGGATGAGATTCTAAATGCTATCTTTGGTAGATATAGCGAAAAAATCCTAAAACGCGCACGATTACTCTGCCCGAATTTATAAAAAAATCGGCATTCGGCCTATATGCCACGGTATTTAAAAAAAGGGGGGGGGTGGAAAGAGGTAAAAATAAAAAAACAGGCAGATGATAATCTCTGCTTTATAAGTGCCGTTTTAAATTTGGTCAGCTTCGTCATTTTTACATTTCTTTATAGCTATGTAGTCGGTCAAATGCCGATTTTTCTCTGTGCGCCCAACTCCGTCCAAGTAGTTTTGCCGTTTCGCGCCGTACTGAATCATTATCTACAACGCGTGCTGGGCAATGTTTTTTCTTCTTTTTTTAATATTATTATTATTTTGTTTTTGCAATCTTCTGAAGATAGCAATTTTGGTCAGCTTCGTCATTTTAACATTTCTTTATAGCTTAATTAGCTTTGCATTCGGCCTAGTGCCGATTTTTATACTAAAAGAAAATGTGGCGAGACATGCCGTAATTTGCTCGATTCTGGTGCCGGTGTCTATAGAGCTCCTGCATTGATTTACATGGGTAATATTAAAATTGAAATATCTCAAGAACCGAATACCGTATGACGCTGAAACAAACTTTGAAATAAAGCTTTTACTTTTCTCTATCTGTTTTATGTAATTTTAGTGTTTGTCGGATTCGTGTGATATTGCTATCAACTGCAGATAGCTCAAATTTAAATGCCCGTTGGTTGTCGTTTTTGTCTGCTGAACGAGAAAGGCCACATTTCCCCGTGTTTACATCCGACTGCTAACCGCGTCTGACCTCGTTTGTTCATGCGCACATAATCGTAAATATCACTCAAAGTTTTGCATTTTCTTTTCAAATATGTAGAGATAACATTCACAGTTCTAGTAAAACACAATTTTCAACACTAAAATTGTTAATATTGTACCGATTTTCCAGAATTTTTATGCAAAGTTTGGGACTATATGCGTGATAAACTTTTACCGGAAACCGCTTTACAGACGGATTTAGTGGTATATGAACCCTAAAGCGATGTTTTATAGAATCATGTTACTGGTGTGCTATCTTCTGAGGATCAAATTAAAATTTCAAATGTTGCTACATTTTGTTTTGGTTTATAATTTTAATTGCATGTGGTTTTTTGTTCTACCTACTGAATACTAGTAGCCTATATAACTGAAATAAAATGCAGGCCTATGTTTTCATTGTCCCCTGCGCGAGATATATATTTTCGAATCGAATTAGGCCTACTGGTACATGGTGCTATATCTACTGAGAATCAAATTAAAATTTCAAATGTTGCGATATTTTGTTTTGGTTTAATTTAGGACTATAGGCGTTAATTTGAGACTATATGAGATTCTAAATGCTAGGCCTATCTTCAGTAGATATAGCGAAAAAAATCCTAAAACGCGCACGATTACTCTGCGCGAATTAACAAAATCGGCATTCGGCCTATATGCCGCGCTATTTAAAAAAAGGGGGGGGAAGAGGTAAAATAGAGAAACAGGCAGATGCGGAAAGTGATGAGTCTGTAATATCGCTTTAAACTTTTAGATCGGGACTGATGTATTAGAAAGAAAAAACTCGCTGCTACATGATGAAGTAAAAATTTGGAGAAAATAATGTAAAACATTACTTCTAGAGTAGAAAGATGCAATGAATCGGGATGAGATTCTAAATGCTATCTTTGGTAGATATAGCGAAAAAATCCTAAAACGCGCACGATTACTCTGCCCGAATTTTAAAAAAAATCGGCATTCGGCCTATATGCCACGGTATTTAAAAAAAAGGGGGGTGGAAAGAGGTAAAATAGAGAAACAGGCAGATGATAATCTCTGCTTTATAAGTGCCGTTTTAAATTTTGGTCAGCTTCGTCATTTTTACATTTCTTTATATAATAGCTATGTAGTCGGTCAAATGCCGATTTTTCTCTGTGCGCCCAACTCCGTCCAAGTAGTTTTGCCGTTTCGCGCCGTACTGAATCATTATCTACAACGCGTGCTGGGCAATGTTTTTTCTTCTTTTTTTAATATTATTATTATTTTGTTTTTGCAATCTTCTGAAGATAGCAATTTTGGTCAGCTTCGTCATTTTAACATTTCTTTATAGCTTAATTAGCTTTGCATTCGGCCTAGTGCCGATTTTTTATACTAAAAGAAAATGTGGCGAGACATGCCGTAATTTGCTCGATTCTGGTGCCGGTGTCTATAGAGCTCCTGCATTGATTTACATGGGTAATATTAAAATTGAAATATCTCAAGAACCGAATACCGTATGACGCTGAAACAAACTTTGAAATAAAGCTTTTACTTTTCTCTATCTGTTTTATGTAATTTTAGTGTTTGTCGGATTCGTGTGATATTGCTATCAACTGCAGATAGCTCAAATTTAAATGCCCGTTGGTTGTCGTTTTTGTCTGCTGAACGAGAAAGGCCACATTTCCCCGTGTTTACATCCGACTGCTAACCGCGTCTGACCTCGTTTGTTCATGCGCACATAATCGTAAATATCACTCAAATTTTTGCATTTTCTTTTCAAATATGTAGAGATAACATTCACAGTTCTAGTAAAACACAATTTTCAACACTAAAATTGTTAATATTGTACCGATTTTCCAGAATTTTTATGCAAAGTTTGGGACTATATGCGTGATAAACTTTTACCGGAAACCGCTTTACAGACGGATTTAGTGGTATATGAACCCTAAAGCGATGTTTTATAGAATCATGTTACTGGTGTGCTATCTTCTGAGGATCAAATTAAAATTTCAAATGTTGCTACATTTTGTTTTGGTTTATAATTTTAATTGCATGTGTTTTTTTGTTCTACCTACTGAATACTAGTAGCCTATATAGCGGAAATAAAATGCAGGCCTATGTTTTCATTGTCCCCTGCGCGAGATATATATTTTCGAATCGAATTAGGCCTACTGGTGCTATATCTACTGAGAATCAAATTAAAATTTCAAATGTTGCGATATTTGGTTTTATTTGGGACTATAGGCGTTAATTTGGGACTATATGAGATTCTAAATGCTAGGCCTATCTTCAGTAGATATAGCGAAAAAATCCTAAAACGCGCACGATTACTATACGCGAATTAACAAAATCGGCATTCGGCCTATATGCCGCGCTATTAAAAAATTGGGGGGGAAGAGGTAAAATAGAGAAACAGGCAGATGCGGAAAGTGATGAATCTGTAATATCGCTTTAAACTTTCTGATCGGGACTGATGTATTAGAAAGAAAAAATGCCGATTTTTCTCTGTGCGCCCAACCCCGTCCAATGTAGTTTTGCCGTTTCGCGCCGTACTGAATCATTATTTGCAACGCGTGCTGGGCAATGTTTTTTTCTTCTTTTTTAATATTATTATTTTTTTGTTTGCTATCTTCTGAAGATAGCAATTTTGGTCAGCTTCGTCATTTTAACATTTCTTTATAGCTTAATTAGCTTTGCATTTGGCCTAGTGCCGATTTTTATACTAAAAGAAAATGTGGCGAGACATGCCGTAATTTGCTCGATTCTGGTGCCGGTGTCTATAGAGCTCCTGCATTGATTTACATGGGTAATATTAAAATTGAAATATCTCAAGAACCGAATACCGTATGACGCTGAAACAAACTTTGAAATAAAGCTTTTACATTTCTCTATCTGTTTTATGTAATTTTGGTGTTTGTCGGATTCGTGTGATATTGCTATCAACTGCAGATAGCTCAAATTTAAATGCCCGTTGGTTGTCGTTTTTGTCTGCTGAACGAGATAAAGGTTGTATACCACAAAAAAGCTTTCCAGCGACTTTACGTGCTAAATAGAAGTCGCGTTTTGGCCCTAAATCGAGTTACGTCCAACTTTGAAAGAAATATTTGACATCATCTTAACTAGAACAAAATTCTGCATAACATTTCTGAAAAAGGCTACACATTTTAGGTCCGATTTTTGAGAAAATTAGGGCTATATAAAAAGGCCACATTTTCCCGTGTTTACATCTCCGACTGCTAACCGCGTCTGACCTCGTTTGTTCATGCGCACATAATCGTAAATATCACTCAAATTTTTGCATTTTCTTTTCAAATTTGCAGAAATAACATTCACAGTTATAGTAAAACACAATTTTCAACACTAAAATTGTTAATATTGTACCGATTTTCCAGATTTTTTATGCAAAGTTTGGAACTATATGCGTGATAAACTTTTATCGGAAACCGCTTTACAGGCGGATTTAGTGGTATATGAACCCTAAAGCGATGTTTTATAGAATCATGTTACTGGTGTGCTATCTTCTGATGATCAAATTAAAATTTCAAATGTTGCTACATTTTGTTTTGGTTTATAATTTTAATTGCATGTTGTCTTTTTGTTCTACCTACTGAATACTAGTAGCCTATATAGCTGAAATAAAATGCAGGCCTATGTTTTCATTGTCCCCTGCGCGAGATATATATTTTCGAATCGAATTAGGCCTACTGGTGCTATATCTACTGAGAATCAAATTAAAATTTCAAATGTTGCGATATTTTGTTTTGGTTTTATTTGGGACTATAGGCGTTAATTTGGGACTATATGAGATTCTAAATGCTAGGCCTATCTTCAGTAGATATAGCGAAAAAATCCTAAAACGCGCACGATTACTATACGCGAATTAACAAAATCGGCATTCGGCCTATATGCCGCGCTATTAAAAAATTGGGGGGGAAGAGGTAAAATAGAGAAACAGGCAGATGCGGAAAGTGATGAATCTGTAATATCGCTTTAAACTTTCTGATCGGGACTGATGTATTAGAAAGAAAAAATGCCGATTTTTCTCTGTGCGCCCAACCCCGTCCAATGTAGTTTTGCCGTTTCGCGCCGTACTGAATCATTATTTACAACGCGTGCTGGGCAATGTTTTTTTCTTCTTTTTTTAATATTATTATTTTTTTTTTGCTATCTTCTGAAGATAGCAATTTTGGTCAGCTTCGTCATTTTAACATTTCTTTATAGCTTAATTAGCTTTGCATTTGGCCTAGTGCCGATTTTTATACTAAAAGAAAATGTGGCGAGACATGCCGTAATTTGCTCGATTCTGGTGCCGGTGTCTATAGAGCTCCTGCATTGATTTACACGGGTAATATTAAAATTGAAATAGGGGAGACCGGGGCGTGTCCGCCCTATTTTCTTCAATCTCGCCTAGAAAGGACAATTCTCATGTTAGGAGGCTATAGGTTTTACATTTTTAAGCTGTATACTATAGCTAAATACTACCACATTTGTAAGGACATTGAGCTTTCAGTAACGGCAGGAGAAGGGAAAATAAAAATCACAATGACAGGGCGGACTTGCCCCGTGCTGGGGTAAGTCCGCCCCTATGGTGGGGTAAGTTCGCCCTGATAAAAAGAAAAGGTTATAATATTGCAAAACAATTATAAATTTAATGCAAACGTTTAGTAAAGGGTATATTAGGCACTCATTCTCTTGCAAAGAGTCTACTAAATTTATTGGAGGGGTATAATGTAAGCTAATAAATGTAGGGGTCCAAAATTAGCAAAACTTTTATTTTACAACTTCGGCATTTATGATTTTAGGGCATAAACGGTGGTATGGGTAATACTGATACCACTAACTTTAAAAAAATATGCTTGCATGTAGTTTTACTCTTCTTAAAGGTATTATTATCAATATTTTGCATAATACGCCAATGGGGCGAATCGGCCCGGGAGTCCGTCTGGGGAAAACACAGGGCGGACTTGCCCCTTCACATACAGGGCGGACTTGCCCCAACGCTACTTTTTTTCTTTACCTCGTGTTATGCCTACTAAACACAATATGTCGATCTTTTAATTGCATAATATGTTGGGCAAAACGTTCACCTTCCAAATAAATATAAGAACGAAAACCGTCTCTGCAAGGTCTTGACATTATTACAATATTACTAATTTCAAAAATGTAAACTTCCTTGACTCGAAAACGTTTTTTGACGATAATTTCTGTTGCGATATGTGTTGGACTGTCTTGTTTTCTTGGGTACTTAGCTATGACGTGTGCCAGCTAATTACATCATCATTGTACTTTTCCAGCAGTCACGAGATCAGAAACATGGGGTGGGCGGACTTGCCCCGAGGGCGGACTTGCCCCGGTCTCCCCTATCTCAAGAACCGAATACCGTATGACGCTGAAACAAACTTTGAAATAAAGCTTTTACATTTCTCTATCTGTTTTATGTAATTTTGGTGTTTGTCGGATTCGTGTGATATTGCTATCAACTGCAGATAGCTCAAATTTAAATGCCCGTTGGTTGTCGTTTTTGTCTGCTGAACGAGAAAGGCCACATTTTCCCGTGTTTACATCCGACTGCTACCCGCGTCTGACCTCGTTTGTTCATCGTAAATATCACTCAAATGTTTGCATTTTCTTTTCAAATTTGTAGAGATAACATTCACAGTTCTAGTAAAACACAATTTTCAACACTAAAATTGTGAATATTGTACCGATTTTCCAGAATTTTTATGCAAAGTTTGGGACTATATAAACTTTTACCGGAAACCGCTTTACAGGCGGATTTAGTGGTATATGAACCCTGAAGCGATGTGTTATAGAATCATGTTACTGGTGTGCTATCTTCTGATGATCAAATTAAAATTTCAAATGTTGCTACATTTTGTTTTGGTTTATAATTTTAATTGCATGTGGTTTTTTGTTCTACCTACTGAATACTAGTAGCCTATATAGCTGAAATAAAATGCAGGCCTATGTTTTCATTGTCCCCTGCGCGAGATATATATTTTCGAATCGAATTAGGCCTACTGGTACATGGTGCTATATCTACTGAGAATCAAATTAAAATTTCAAATGTTGCGATATTTTGTTTTGGTTTTATTTGAGACAATAGGCGTTAATTTGGGACTATATGAGATTCTAAATGCTAGGCCTATCTTCAGTAGATATAGCGAAAAAATCCTAAAACGCGCACGATTACTATGCGCGAATTAACAAAATCGGCATTCGGCCTATATGCCGCGCTATTAAAAAAAAAAAAAAATGGGGGAAGAGGTAAAAATAGAGAAACAGGCAGATGCGGAAAGTGATGAATCTGTAATATCGCTTTAAACTTTCTGATCGGGACTGATGTATTAGAAAGAAAAATGCCGACTTTTCTCTGTGCGCCCAACCCCGTCCAATGTAGTTTTGCCGTTTCGCGCCGTACTGAATCATTATTTACAACGCGTGCTGGGCAATGTTTTTTTCTTCTTTTTTAATATTATTATTTTTTTTTTTGCTATCTTAATTCTGAAGATAGCAATTTTGGTCAGCTTCGTCATTTTAACATTTCTTTATAGCTTAATTAGCTTTGCATTCGGCCTATTGCCGATTTTTATACTAAAAGAAAATGTGGCGAGACATGCCGTAATTTGCTCGATTCTGGTGCCGGTGTCTATAGAGCTCCTGCATTGATTTACATGGGTAATATTAAAATTGAAATATCTCAAGAACCGAATACCGTATGACGCTGAAACAAACTTTGAAATAAAGCTTTTACATTTCTCTATCTGTTTTATGTAATTTTAGTGTTTGTCGGATTCGTGTGATATTGCTATCAACTGCAGATAGCTCAAATTTAAATGCCCGTTGGTTGTCGTTTTTGTCTGCTGAACGAGATAAAGGTTGTATACCACAAAAAAGCTTTCCAGCGACTTTACGTGCTAAATAGAAGTCGCGTTTTGGCCGTAAATCGAGTTACGTCCAACTTTGAAAGAAATATTTGACATCATCTTAACTAGAACAAAATTCTGCATAACATTTCTGAAAAAGGCTACACATTTTAGGTCCGATTTTTGAGAAAATTAGGGCTATATAAAAAGGCCACATTTTCCCGTGTTTACATCCGACTGCTAACCGCGTCTGACCTCGTTTGTTCATGCGCACATAATCGTAAATATCACTCAAATTTTTGCATTTTCTTTTCAAATTTGCAGAAATAACATTCAGTTCTAGTAAAACACAATTTTCAACACTAAAATTGTTAATATTGTACCGATTTTCCAGATTTTTTATGCAAAGTTTGGAACTATATGCGTGATAAACTTTTACCGGAAACCGCTTTACAGGCGGATTTAGTGGTATATGAACCCTAAAGCGATGTTTTATAGAATCATGTTACTGGTGTGCTATCTTCTGAAGATCAAATTAAAATTTCAAATGTTGCTACATTTTGTTTTGGTTTATAATTTTAATTGCATGTGTTTTTTTTGTTCTACCTACTGAATACTAGTATAGGCCCTATATAGCTGAAACAAAATGCAGGCATATGTTTTCATTGTCCCCTGCGCGAGATATATATTTTCGAATCGAAACAAAATTCTGTATAACATTTCTGAAAATGACTACATTTTAGGTCCGAATTTTGAGAAAATTAGTGCTATATAAAAGGGCCACATTTACCCGTGTTTACATCCGACTGCTAACCGCGTTCTGACCTCGTTTGTTCATGCGCACATAATCGTAAATACCACTCAAATTTTCGCATTTTCTTTTCAAATTTGTAGAGATAACATTCACAAGCTCTAGTAAAACACAATTTTCAACACTAAAATTGTTAATATTATACCGCTTTCCAGAATTTTTATGCAAATTTTGGGACCGTGCGTGATAAAGGCGAATTTAGTGGTATATGAATCCTAAAGCGATGTTTTATAGAATCATGTTTGTTTTGGTTTATAATTTTAATTGCATGTGGTTTTTTGCTCTACCTACTGAATACTAGTATATAGCTGAAATAAAATGCAGGCCTATGTTTTCATTATTTAAAATTTCAAATGTTGCGACGTTTTGTTTTGGTTTAATTTGGGACTATAGGCGTTAATTTATGGACTATATGAGATTCTAAATGCTAGGCCTACAATCTTCAGTAGTTATAGCGAAAAAATCCTAAAACGCGCACGGTTACTCTGCGCGAATTAAAAAAAATCGGCATTCGGCCTATATGCCGCGCTATTAAAAAAAAAGGAGGGGGAAAGAGGTAAAAAATAGAAACCGGCAGATGCGGGAAGTGATGAGTCTGTAATATCGCTTTAAACTTTCTGATCGGGACTGATGTATTAGAAAGAAAAAACTAGCCGCTACATAATGAAGTAAAAATTTAAAGAAAATAATGTAAAACATTACTTCTAGAGTAGCGATATAGCGAAATGATAATCTCTGCTTGATAAGTGCCGTTTTAAATTAATTTTGGTCAGCTTCGTCATTTTTACATTTCTTCATAGCTCTGCGAAAAAATCCTAAAACGCGCACGATTACTATGCGCGAATTAACAAAATCGGCATTCGGCCTATATGCCGCGCTATTAAAAAAATGGAGGGGGGGGGAGGTAAAAATAGAGAAACAGGCAGATGCGGAAAGTGATGAATCTGTAATATCGCTTTAAACTTTCTGATCGGGACTGATGTATTAGAAAGAAAAAATGCTGATTTTTCTCTGAGCGCGCAACCCCGTTCAATGCAGTTTTGTCGTTTCGGGCCGTACTGAATCATCATCTACAACGCGTGCTAGGCAATGTTTTTTTCTTCTTTTTTTTAAATATTATTATTTTTTGTGCTTGCTATCTTCTGAAGATAGCAGTTTTGGTCAGCTTCGTCATTTTAAAGGGCAGGTCTATTGCAAAAACAAGTTTATCTCTATTCGAAGAGAATGAATTATTACATTACAAGTTGACACTTGTTGCAATTTTTTTGTGCGTATTTCTCCTGAAAAAGGGGAAATTGTGTGGGTAAAGTTCAGCCTCGTACGTGTTCTTCCCCCGTTTGAAGCGTACGTGTTCTCCCCCGTTTGGCTGATGACGTAGGTAAAAGAAGCGGGCACTTTATCGTGCTCTCATCATACAACACTTTAACAAGTTTGAAAAAAGCAATAATGAGTTGTACTATCACTTACCATAACAATGCTGCATAACAATATGCACACTATTGTTCTCATTTCGGGAACAAAGCCTACACAGTATTGTTACTATGCGTTTGCTTTGTAATATTTCATCCAACTGAAACTATAGCATTGCAATATACAGGGAAATCAGATACATGAATTTGTGGCCTTGACACGGTTTATATGCTAGTCTCAGATGAAATTCTAAGCTCAAATTATGTATTTATTTTTTAGGCCTAATATTTCTCATGATATTGATATACATATGAATTCTAATATCTAGGGCCGGATTTACCTTTCTTGGGGCCCTGGGCCAGGCCAAAATTTGGAGGTCCCAAACGCACCGTGAGGAAGGCATACGAACTCAAGTGGCCAAGTTTTTAGATTTTATTAGGACATTTGCGCGCGAAAAATTCAATGTTGGACTATTTTAGCCCGAATTGGTGCTGAATTTTGCTATATAACAGGCCATATTTTGCTATATAACAGGCCATATTAAGGCCCAAAACATGGTATTTTGCTATATAACAGGCCATATTAAGGCCCAAAACATGGTGTTTTTCGGCTGAAATGGAAGATGCACACGGCACAGGGCAATTTTTGTGGCCCTATGGTAAATCCGGCCCTGGACTAATATCACAATTGTCTAATATATATATAAAAAAGATGCGGCTGATTTTATCCATATGTTTAAGAACTATTAAATTTGTAATACTTAATTTGGAATTTTTTTTCTGTGAACAACAACAGTATACGTTCTGTCCATTGAGAGCGTTTGTAGTCCCATTTCTCACAGTGGGCACATCTCATTTCATGACGTCACCGTTTTTCTAGGCCAAATCTGTCTCGTTCGAAGGAACTCACCGCTTAAGTTGGTTTTTGCGGAATATCAATTTTAAACGACTTATTTTCTCAAAAAAGGAGTAATTTTCATTGTCCTCATAATATTAGCTTGGCAATGATATGATGTTGTTTTTGCAATAGACCTGCAAGTTAAAAATACATCAAAGTTCTCAACACAAATTCACATTGCAAGGTCCATTACTTAGTGGGTGAGATTATGTGCTCACTGACCACGAAGCTAAGCAATACGCCGTAGAAGTGACGTCATAATCGGATTAACTACCATAGCAATAGATGAATACAATTTTTGAATAGATCGCTCTGCACTACAAGCAGGTTACATTCATCACCTGTCTTCAATCATATAATAGATTAGCATTTCTTTGACATATATGGTTCAATGCATCGGTATCACACTAACGTTGCTGTGCGGGGCGCTTAATTTCTTTCTGCAACCATAATGGGCCGCAATATATCACTAACCGCATCGTCCGAGGCGGTTTGGGGTTAGGGTTTGGGGTTAGGGTTAGGGTTAGGGTTAGGGTTAGGGTTTAGGGTTAGGGTTTAGGGGGTTTAGGGTTAGGGGGTTAGGGTTAGGGTTAGGGTTAGGGTTAGGGTAAGGGTTAGGGATTAGGGTTAGGGTTAGGATTATATTCGTATTTATTAGTACTAATATACTAGTAATAGTGTATTGTGTGTATGCACTTTATTCCGTAATCAATAAGTATCATAAACAAACACCTTTCTGGCACAACGAATCATAGCACAGTCGTGTAGGCATTAGACTATGGATACATAGGTTGTGGGTTCGAACCCCAGGTAAACCTTTGTATAATTTTAATTCTATCGATTTCTTTTTATTTTATTAAGTAAGAGGAAATAATAATGGTAATAAACTCGTGTTATATCTCGCCTCATAGGCCTATAATTACATGTATGTACTACGTGTTATCGCATTGCGGCCCATTATGGTTGCAGAAAGAAATAACGCGTGCGGGGCGACATAGTCAAAATTGTATTCATCTATTGCTATGGTAGTTAATCCGATTAACTACGTCACTTCTACGGCGTATTGAGCAAAATATACGATGCAATGTATGGCCTTGCAATTCCTTGGGCGTGCTCATAGATTTGGGGATATACTCAAAACATATTTAGTGGTTAATGATTTTCATAATCATATCAAAATGGCACCATCTTTTTGGGCCATAGGTGTTGCTTGTATTTTGACTAGCAAGAATTTGACAGCAACAACCCAGGGATAACAACAGCATAGGTATACAATGTAGCATACCATGTGCACACATTACAATGCCTCATTTCAAATATTTAGTTTTAGTTTTGGTTTTGGTTTTGGTCACGTGGTTTCCTATTGTCCTGCCTAACCACTTGAATCACAAGATATCGAACTCATTGTTTCTACCTTTTGTTTAAAACTAAACATTTGTGACAGGTAGTTTCGGTTTTGGTTTCAGTTTCTTATAAGTGGTGTGACGAATAAAATTACAGGATTTTCGAGTTACCTGATCTAAGTATACAAAAGAAATGTTTAAATTTCGCAGTGCAATATTCACGAGCAGAGAAGTACAAAGCAGTCTACATTTGAAAGCATTGATTTAGTTTGAAAGCATTGACTTGAGACTACGAAATAGCCTAAGCTGATTTCACTGTGAAAATATATAGACCATCGAAATATTTCCACAGACATTACAATAGACACTTGACAGATTATGACTTCAGTGATGGATATAAACACTATTATACACAACTCTATTTATGTGCATGTCGCATGACGGAAGATCAATATCATAGAAAGCTGGTTTAAACTGACTTTTATTCAATTTATTTATTGGAGAAGGGAGAGAGAGAGAGAGAGAAGAGATCGCCAGGGAAAGAGGGGGTGTATGTGTGTGTGTGGGGGGGGGGGGGTAGGGGGGGGGGGGAAAGAGAAACAGAGGGGGGAGAGCAAGTGGAAGTGGGAAGGGAAGGAGGGGGGAGAGGGGAGCTGAAGAGTGGAGTGGAATAATAGGGAAGAGTCGATATCGAGTGTGGGGAGGGGGAGGGAGGAGGTTATATATAGGTGGCGGAGGGAACATAGGTAAGAGGTATGGGTTGTGCTTTCCGGGGAATAATCTAATTCATAATCAAATCATCTACATCATCATGCATCGTTTATATTTCAGACAAATAAACAAAACACCCCCCCTCAATATATGCACATGATTTCTACATGTAGGCCTCGTATATAAAACTCGGGTGTAATTATAAGGTGCCATGGAAGTGTGCCACCTACGGCAGAGAGCATCAACTGTCGCCCGCGTTGATAGATATCGATAATGAAAATGTTAGCACAATAGGCTATTATATACGTATGGTTATAGGCCATTATACTTTTGATTATATATACCCTCTTGTGTCCTCCCAGCACAATAGTGTTATGAATGCAGACCAGTTCATCTCCACTTTTTAATCCCTTGATTTTTGGTTTCTGAACAAAAGAGAAACCAAAACTAATGATTTGAAATGAGGGAATGTTGGTGAATCAAGTTGGTCCCTACATTTCCCAAATTAATGCAGCGACCAGCTGGTGTTCACTCAGCTGATTGGCTGAAGGAGGTTAGATTGCATGCAACAACCTTGAAAGTAGAGCATGTCTCTACCTTTTGCCTGTTGCTCGGGGGATTAATTTGCCTGATGCTTGGGGATTAATTCCTTGCAAATCCAAAATACACGGAGCAATCTTTTTCCAAGGTCTGTGCAACAGGCAATTGCTTGGAAAATTGCATCGTGTATGCCGTCCTTTAGAAACAAGCACATTATCCAATCTTGAATTTTCTGTATGAATTGATTATTGTGCAACAGTAGAGTGTAATGTCAAATATTATCATGATTATAGGTTTAATATAATTATGTTTAATATATTGATTATTCATTGATAGCATTTTCCTTAGCTTTCATCCATTATGTGATGCGATCAAGCAAAATCAGTCGGAACTCGGAAATATTGATTTTGAGATATAGCCATATACAAAGAAAAGATTTTCTTTTGTTCCTATTGTTTTGGATACTCTTTAATTGCTTTTATCTTTGGAACTGGTTGTTAAATTTCAATGGTGTTTTCTGCAAAATCCAGATTTGTTTATGTTTTTTACTATCCTGTAAGAAACTGAAAACTTAATATTTCCGAGTTCCGACTGATTTTGCTTGATCGCATCACATATAATCACAGAGTTTACAAAATAAGCAGTTTTTTAGTATGTTGACATTCAATTAGCGTGCAATTCATTATCAGTACTACCTGTGGAGGCTACAAAAACATGACCTAGCTCATGCTTCCCTGGCCCTTTTGGATTCAGTGCCTCCTCCACCTCCCTGGCCCTTTTGGATTCAGTGCCCCCTCCAAAAAAAAGGGAAAAAACCCCGCATTTCCCCCTGAGGTCATTATCATTGCACCCTACCGAAATGAAAGAAGAAAACAGAATACTGACTGGGATATAATGAATAAAGGCCGTAGATTGTAAGTAAATTATCCAATTCCCGACAATTTGACAGAAGATACTACCGGAATACAAAACAATGCACGCTACTGAGATGTTGATGTGTCTAATGCACGAGCCCTGGCACGAGCCCCGAAGGGGGAGTGCATTATACGCATTAGACTGAGATGTTGATGTATCTAATCAGAGGAGATGTAATGCACGAGCCCCGAAGGGGGGTGCATTAGACGCATCGACATATCAGAACAAGTGCATTCTTTGTCCAATTTCCCGAGCTACAAGTGATATATGCAAACCTATTTCATACACGACTAAAATGTTTTGCTATTTTTATAACACAATTGTCCTAAAGCACTAGCTTCGCGTAATAAAATTTACAATATTTATGCACGGCTAGTAATTTACTATAACGCTTCTGATTGGTTCTTTCTATCTATGAGTGTGTGAAAAGCAGGTAATGAATAGACCACTTGGCATGTGACGTCATTGCCCGGCAGTATGCGTGCGCATTATGACAATTTACATTGTTCTTTACCCTGCAGTGTGCGTACGCATCGTAGTCTGCTAAGGGCACGTGCATTTTAAATCGCCCGCCGCATTTCATACAGTACAAGAAAGCAATATTGATCAGTGTAGTGGCTCGTTCGAGCATATCGATAGACGAGTCCCTCGCCTTTGTTGATAAACAGTGATGTCAAGTGGTCTATACAATACGCCGTAGAAGTGACGTAGTTAATCGGATTAACTACCATAGCAATAGATGAATACAATTTTGGCAATATCGCCCAGCACTACAACGTTCATGCGGTACCGATGCATAGCTATGCATTGAACCATAGATTTCAAAGAAATGCTAATCACTTGCACCTGTAAGATTAGTCTCTTTGAAAAGAGTGGTATTGTCCCGGGGTATTGTATTCAATCTATTATTTGATTGAAGACAGGTGATGAGTGCAACCTGCTGCAGTGCAGCGCGGTATATTCAAAAATTGTATTTATTTATTGCTATGGTAGTTAATCCGATTATGACGTCACTTCTACAGCGTATACCGCGAGTGATTAACACGATGGGAGTGAATTAGCACGATCTGAATATTCTACAGAACTACGATCCATGTCTTTATGGTTTAATGCAGATGTACCACCGCAAGGCGATATATCAAAACACTGTTTTCACCTATCCTGTTGCATCATTCATGGCTATGGTGAATAGAGGCCCTGCATTATTTTATTGATTGGCTCCAAACAAAGGATTTGAACCGGTGTCCTTCACCGTAGTTATGGCGGAGTACAGTCCATTCAATCAAATGTTGTCATCAACCTATTTGTTCGTAGTGCAGGGTTATGTGTGTGAGACGAACTGTCACGGTAGATTGCAATCATGCTTTTGTTGAATGCATTTGAGTAGTCCGCCATATTTACGGGATGATACGTCATATGCAGGGCCTCTATAGATGAGTTGACTTCTGACGGCATTGCACAACAATATGCCCGCGCATCATATTTTTTTCAGGGCACGTGCTGTTAAAACTCCCGCCAAATCACAATAAGGCCAATGAACAGTGTAGTGGTTGTATGTAGTTCCCTCAAGCATATCTATATACCAGTCCCTTACGTTTAAAGGTGAACCTCATTGAAAATAAAGTTATATATCAATGGAAAGCTTATGATGTCAGGATACTAAAAACTATTTTTTCCGATTTTTTTTGATGGCCAATAAAGCTGAAAAATTAAAAAACGAATGCATTTTTGTCTTTTTAAGGCGCCCAAAAAGCACCCAAATCAATCGTCTATGACCTTGGGAATGCTCGTGACGTGAGCTCAGGGTTCGCAGTCACGTGATCCTACTCGGAAACATGTAAACAAGACTTGCTTCCTGTACTTTGCAAGCTGCCCGGCAAGTCTGATTTTCACAATAAAGCTTGAAATTAGAGGAATCTTCAAGTTGCTGGTTCCTTCTATATATATTAGAAATAATAGAATTATTGTCAACACGTAAATTTTCCGTAAATTTTGACAAAATCAGTCATAACTAGCTGGGTATAATTGGGTAATTGAGTTTGAATTGCGCGCTGGGATCAATTCCATGCGCAAATGCTTGCTGCTGCCGTTCATGTCGTGGACTGAATAAACACGATCGAATAACAAATTAAATACTTTCATGAAAGTTCATCTGTCATGTCTGTGTTGGTATAAATCATGATTTTGATTTAAACTTTTGATCCAAACACAAGGAATTTATTCCTACCTCGGAATTTTCAGATGGTACTCCATCTTTCATCAGCGAGTGATACAGTCACTCACTCGCTGATGAAAGATGGAGTACCATCTGAAAATTCCGAGGTAGGAATTAATTCCTTGTGTTTGGATCAAAAGTTTAAATCAAAATCAAAATTAAATACTTGTTTGTGACATTCCCTATTCTTGATTCATTTTAAAATATCTGATTAAAAAAATATCGTCTTGCAGTAATCAAAAAATTAATAAAAAAGCCGCCGATTTTATCAAACCCAGCCCATATAAACTTGGTTTCATATTTAGCGCATTGCGGTAATACATTCTTTCCACACAATCACGATTGAAAGAAACAGATATTTTATTATAAAATAAATACAATTTGGACTTGATAGACCATTATTTGATGGAATTCTGAAATCTGAATAAAATTAAAATATTGTCACTTGTGTCACGATTCTTTAATGATAGTACAATCAGTATATACGGTCACGGTACTGAAAAGTGAAACATTCATGTTTTATGGATTACCGCACATGATGCGTAAATTGATGCTGAAGAAATGGCAGGGACCCGAACAAGGTGGTTCCAGGGTTTATGCACAAACACAGCGACTCGCTTCGTCCTGCTTGCGTGTGTTTCAGCAGATTTGATCAATCGTTATCTTATATTTGGAACATTTACAGGAATACATTTTGCTGATGAAGTAGCAATAACTTGGAAATATCAGAATGTGAATATAAAATCGGTCATTTTGTCTGCAAATACAGTACAGTCGCGGATACTGAACACTCGGCACCGGACTCGGCGACTGAGTCTCGGTCAGTCACGCACTGAGTTCATCCCGTATGTATGTACGAGTTCGCCTATCACACATGACCGGTTGTAAAGCTAAGAAATAATTAAAAAATCCTGTACATGTACCTTATTCTATTCCTTCATTTTCTCATTGTGATAAGTTCATCTCAACTTGGTGTGACGATCTGAACTGGTAGCACTAGCAGTTATTTTTTGCAATCTGTTTTCATTCCGGTTCTTCGGCGAATCTTTGATCTTCGTGCTTTACTGTAATATTCCCTATGCATATCAGTGATATCGTGGATGGCTTGGCCAATCCCAAATCACCCCGGCCAGCACTTTTCCCATTTTTAAATCCACACACTTTATTCAGGAACTTCATTCTTGATTTGATCATGATGTTTCCTTCAGTTATTCTTATTTTATTGACGATATTTTTCATGTAAAGTAAGCTGACAATGACTGAATTCGTGCATTGGCCCGATGCATGCCACAGTAATGCATGGACATTGTGTTTACAATCGAACCCGGAAGTAACTGTGTGTCCCCGGGCTGACGTCATCAACGAAAGCGCCCAATTTGAACGATTTCGTTTTGTAATTTAGGGGGGGTGCCAATATCCAATCTTTGCATGGAGATTATGTCTAGCCTGGTACGTTAGGCAAATAAAAAATATTCTTTTCTGCTTCCTGACATCATAAGCTTTCCATTGATATATAACTTTATTTTCAATGAGGTTCACCTTTAAAGGTGAACCTCATTGAAAATAAAGTTATATATCAATGGAAAGCTTATGATGTCAGGAAGCAGAAAAGAATATTTTTTGTAATAGCTTATTGCCAATAGAGTTGTCGTAGAAGTCATGCAGGTTGGTACGGAAGTATTTCATCAAGCTCGATCGTGTACATGTCCACCATTTCTGTGTATGGGGTGTGAGGGGTGGGGTGGTATCGTCAATGTCAATACTTTCAAAGTTGTTCCTTGCGAAGATGGACATTTTTGGTATTCATTTTCATTTTAATGTATTATAATTTATAGTCTGATTGTCAGTACATCCGACGTTAGAGGTTGCAGATTAGGATATGATAAGGATAAGGTATGATTAGGAGTTTTTTTTAATATATTGGTTTCTATCATCTATCTTATGCTGATATGCATGGCTAAAGTAATGGGAATGATGTCCCAATAAACATGATAAAAGTTACTATTTTTGAAAAATCAGGTGGCCCGATAAGTTGCACGTGTTTTCCCGTGGAGTGTTTTCCTTGCTGTCGACGAAATTAGACTTGCTAGGAATGGCCAACCATACCTGGTCTCCTTTGTGCAACTCTAGGATGGTACTACCAGCAACTTGCGTGGAATCACGGCTTTGACTATATGCATTAGCAATATCCGAAATACCACTCGATGTCGATTTTCTTAGGATGACACCTCCACCAGCACTGACGTGAGCGCAGAAAGCAAAGAAGTAGATTCCTGGATACTGACAGGTGAACTCGCCGTCTTTCAGGTCGAAATCATTACCCACATTGACGTGTACTCCTTGGAAGGTAACGGCTTCTCTATCTGCGTTTGCTGTTTGCGCGTCTGATTTAAAAACAGCAAAGGCGCATTTTTTCTCTTTAGTAGTAGTAGTACTGGTACTTGCCATTGTTATCTGTTGGAAAAAGAAAAACAAACAAAAAAACAAATTAAAAACAAATTCAGAAAACATGTGTATGATTTTAAAGTTGAAGAGATCACAATGTTAAATCTTGGTAAATATATGCATCACTGCAAAAATTGTGTCTAGCATGGAGACATGTCTTCAGTAGACATGTCTTAATTTAGTGCCTTTGTGCAAGTCACATATCCTAACCACATGTCTTGTGGTTAGTCATTACTTTATGCATATGAGTCATGTATAGTTTAGAGACATATGAAATTGTGATAAGACACGACTCGAAGAATGGGTGACTTGTTAGAAGTCACTTATTCAATAATGTGCCTTTAATTAGGACATGAAGTAAGACATGTCCCATTCTGCTCCTATAATTAAGACATGACTTAAGGCTAGCTACATACTTTGTTGATATCTTGTAGCTAGTCATGTCTTGGATACGGACATAGCTCAGAGTCCTGTCTTTCCATAAGCCATGCCTACATGCAAGACATGACTTGCATAAGGACATGGCTAAAAAGTGGCTTCAAAGTCGCGTCTTAAAATTATAGTGTCCTCAGGTAAGACACAATTTTTTGCAGTGTGGAATAGCAGACAAGGTAGACATGATAGATAAGTTGAAACAGTCGGGAACAGTCTTCAAAATTGCTTCTTTAGATTGTCACGCCACATACATCGGGGATTCAGACAGGAAGC
The DNA here is from genome assembly GCF_039555335.1 of Amphiura filiformis. Taxonomy (NCBI): domain Eukaryota; kingdom Metazoa; phylum Echinodermata; class Ophiuroidea; order Amphilepidida; family Amphiuridae; genus Amphiura; species Amphiura filiformis. The sequence continues at coordinate 25,691,794 of NC_092639.1, read as the reverse complement.
TGGAAAAGAGACTTGTGGAACACAAATCCAAAGCCGCTGGCTCCAAATCGGCCGTACAAGAACATGTAAAAGCTAGTACGCACCAAATAGACTGGAGAAAGAAACAGAAGAATTTCCCAGGACATTATGCAGTCATGTCTACAGTAGAATTCACCACGACCTTTGCAGGACTTAAACCCCATTAAAAGCTATTAAACCAAGATAACACTCATTGAAAACAGCTCAACTATGTTAAATCAGATCTTCTCTGGTTAAATCCACACTACATATGTTTCTGTTTTACCTGTGCGGTATTGCAATGAGCTGGTATTATAGTTTCAGTCGGGTAACCGATTATAAAGCAAAAGCAAGGTAACAATACTCTGTAGGCCTTTGTTTACGAAATGAGACAATTGTCTGCATATTGTTAACCAGCATTCTTGAAAATGATAAACATAATGGTTGTAAACTTAACATGGTTTGGAAATAATTTCATATTTTTTGGTGTTATCTGTCGTTAGAATATCCTTCCTAAAACACCAAAGTGCGTGCGACTATTTCCAAACACCTAAATTAGCTAAAAATTTAGGACATGTTACAAAACTATATTTTCTAGAATTTCAGAGAGACCTTTAAACATTAGCCGGTTATTTTTCACACGGTGACGTTAACTAGGCAATGTCCTATTACCTACAACATACACTAAAACACCAAATTGCGAATATTTCCAAACACCTAAATTAGCTAAAAATCTAGGACATGTCACAAAACTATATTTTCTAGAATTTCAGAGAGAACTTTAAATATTGGCCGGTTATTTTTCACACAGTGACGTTAACTAGGCAATGGTCTATACTTCTAACATACACTATTTGTAGAGGTCACACCTCAATGGTGAGAGCACTGTGTATTGTGTATAGGAAAACGGACAGTAACTGCAGTATGAGTGTCCTGGAAGCTAAGTCCAGATCAAGAAGCAAGGACCTTCAATGAACCGAGACACAGGATTGGAACTAGATCCTGTGTGGGACAACCTGATCAAACCCAGCGGCACCAGGGGCAGGAAACTTCCGACTTCGGGGACGTCATCGAGTGCGATGTCATCTGATCAGGTTGGTCTCTAGCCGTTTCCAAGAAAACTTAAGAGCTAACAACATCGGCTGACGACGAGGAAGTTCCTAGCTCGAAAGCGCTCCCGGTGAAATAAACAAGTATTGTTGAAGTTTAATTTAAATTACTTTCATGATATTAGAGAGATTGCGAAGAGGCGTTCACTGCAAACGCCATACGGGATACTGATTACGGCATTATGCGGTAGAACGTGATAATGCCGTTCACATCCAAACTAGCCTCCTACACAGCCAGTTTGTGTCGGTCCTAACGCTCGTCGTTCGTAGTATGTTTGTGATAGCCGCATAGAGTCTGAACCAAGAGTACATGTAAAAGCTCATGGTGGCGCTATGCTGAGACAAATATATCTAAAGATATAGGGAGCACACATTGATTCACCTTGGGTGCATCGAACCAGAGAAGATTATCTTCTCTCATCAAACCCACTTTCCTCGGTAGGTCCTATTGATATGCAAATACGACTGGCTGTATCTATAATTGCTCTGAGCATTCAGTCCAGATTAGCGATATTTGAGTTTTGAGAGCTATTGGAAAATGAGTATACGCTGGCGAAGTTACGTAATTAATCGGATTAATTACCATAGCAATAGGTGCAAACAAGTTTGAACATATCGCGCTGCACTACAAGCAGGTTACACTCATCAACTGTGTATGTCTGCAATCATAGATTGAATACAATACTGGTCTTTTCAAAGATTCTAATCTTACAGGTGCAAGTAATCAGCATGATATGGTTCAATGAAGAGGTACCGCGTGAACGTATCAGTGCAGCGCGGTATATTCAAAAATTGTTTTCACCTATTGCTATGGTAGTTAATCCGATTATTACGTAACTTCGCCAGCGTATAGGCCCATACTCACAATAGATTTCACCCTCTAGAGGGCATACTAACCGATTTTCGACAAATGTAGCTTGCCGTTGGCGTTCCCGTATCACGTTTCACGTAAATTTCGCAATCTCTCTAATATGTTTTAACCCCGCCCGTCTTTATTTCGATCGTTAAGGGCTGGGGTATGAACGTTTGGACAGTATTTATTTTGGGACATTAGAGCACATCAGACATATCGAATTGCATTCTGAATACGAAGAATGTCATTCTGATATCAAATAATTTTGATTTTTGAAATTCGCAATTTGATACACATTTTATGGCAAATCATTAAAAATTGATATTTTTGATATTTAACAGTACTTGAAGTAAACTTTATAAATCTGATGATCTATACTTAAAGTGTATGTAGGTGGGATGAAAAGCCGACCATCAATTGAAAATTTTGACCTTTCGTATTAAAGATATGGATTTTTTTTCCCAAAACACCAAAAAAAATTAGTCTTTTTGGGAAAAAAATCCATATCTTCAACATGAAAGGTCAAAATTTTCAATTGACCGTCGGCTTTTTCCTCCCTGCTACATACACTTTAAGAATATATCATTAGATTTATATAATTACTTCGAGGACTGTTATATATCAAAATTTGAAAAATATCAAATTTTTATAATTTGTCATAAAATTTGTATTATATTATGATTTTAAAAAAAAGAAAATTATTTGATATCAGAAAGACATGCTTCGTATTCAGAATGCAATTCGATAGGTCTGAGGTGCTCTCATGTCCCATAAAAAATACTGTCGAAACGCAATAAACGCTCAAAAAAAAAATTGTGCAAGTGAAAAGTGCCCTCTGTGGCAATTAGAAAATACCGTTGTGACATGATGCTTGCATCAACGTCAAGAGCGTAGTCTTAGCTCTAAAATGCCGTTTGTTTTGTTCAATTTGCTTGTTTTAATCTCGAGATATGTTAACGACGAAAGGGTAAAGTCACAATTGTGCCACTTTTACTAAAGAAGAGGGCTTTACATGTAAATCAAGTATATCAAGAGTTCGTTCGTGAAATCAAAAGAATGCATCAATTACACAATGCAAGACATTTTTTACTGTTTTTACTGTTTATCATGATGCAAGAATAATGATTCTCTTTTTCCACTTAAAAAGATTAAATGAGGAATAGATATTTCACATTCTGCTGTAAAATTAAATACATGTGCATGTCAATGATTTTATCATGGTAAGTAAATACTGTTCTCTTAGTCACTTAAGGGATCTGGAATGAGCGTTTGAGCGTTTCAACAGTATTTTTTATGGGACATGAGAGCACCTCAGACGTATCGAATTGCATTCTGAATGCGAAGCGTGTCTTTCTGATATCAAATAATTTTCATTTTGACAAATTATAAAAATTTGATATTTTTCAAATTTTTGATATATAACAGTCCTCGAAGTAAATTTTATAAATCTAATGATATATTCTTAAAGTTTATGTAGCTGGGAGGAAAAGCCGACGATCAATTGAAAATTTTGACCTTTCATATTGAAGATATGGATTTTTTCCCAAAAGACCTAATTTTTTTGGTGTTTTGGGAAAAAATCCATATCTTCAATACGAAATGTCAACATTTTCAATTGATCGTCGGCTTTTCATCCCACCTACATACACGTTAAGTATAAATCATCAGATTTATAAAGTTTACTTCGAGTACTGTTAAATATCAAAAATATCAATTTTAATGATTTGCCATAAAATGTGTATTACATTGCGAATTTCAAAAATCAAAATTATTTGATATCAGAAGGATATTCTTCGTATTCAAAATGCAATTCGATATGTCTGATGTGCTCTAATGTCCCACAATAAATACTGTCCAAACGTTCATACCCCTTCCCTTAAGACATGTTAAAAGACAAACAAATATTGCACACTTATAGGTTAAAGTCATAATGTACGATCTTATAATATGAATTTGGTTAATTTTTTTCAAACCTGATTTTTTTGCATATTTGTAATGTTTACACATGTCACAACTTGCACCTAAATGGAATCAGCCAAATTTGTTGTGTTTGTAGGTAAACAGAGCAAAGTTCGACATAAAGTCATAATTCAAGAAATTATGACTTTATGTCCGCCCATAGAACTGCGTGTTAAACGGCCAAACTAACAAGCAGTGTTTCTTTCACGTTACCTCGTTATTTCAGCTTTTAGTTTTATTTCAGCATTTTGAGTATATAATGACAAATTTAAAATTTGAAGGAAATCGTACATTAAGCCTTTAATGAACGCGTATTACTTGTTGGGAGAGAAATTAGACAAAATGATGTTGATGCGTTGATGCTGATGTTGATGCGTCTAATGCACGAGCCCCGAAGGGGGAGTGCATTAGACGCATCAACATTGATTTACATGTACAGCTCTCTTTCCTAGTAAAAGTGGCACAATTGTGATTTTACCCTTTCGTTGTTAAATAAACATATCTCAAAATTACTGACTATCATTGAGGACTGAGTTCCGCAGTCTAGTATCACGCGGACTTCTCAAATGCATTCAACAAAAGCATGATTGCAATCTATCGCGACAGTTCGTCTCACACACATAACAAAATGCACTACGATCAAATAGGTTGATGACAACATTTGATTGAATGGACTGCACTGCGTCATGATTACGGTGAAGGACACCCCGGGAGGACACTGGTTCAAATCCTTTGTTTGGAGCCAATCGATAAAAACATGCAGGGCCTCTATTGCAACTTGAACAATGAATAATGAAGGGAATTGTGAGAAAAATAGACAAAATGAAATATGAATATAAACATGATAAAATTCAACAATTCAATGAAAGTACAAAATTAAACTTACCTCGATATGCTAGCTCAATCTTAATTTTTCTGACGATTTCTGGTTGCAAAGGCAGTTTTGACAAAAGTAAACTGATCCTGAGAAAGTCTTGCTTTTATTTATAACGTTTTCCACCAACAATCGATGGGGAAATATTACCAAACATTATTATCGGTTTCTCATTGGTTATACTCAACTAGCCAATCACAAATAAACTGCCAGTCACTGCTAGTATAGCTGCATTGTACTGTTACGTTGGATTACGGATATACGATATCCGTGGGCCCACCACAGAATTCTCTAATTCTGTGGTGCCTACGCATTTTTTTCCAGGAGATCAGAGGTCAACTGATTCGGCTACAGTAGACGAGTACATTTATCTTTGAGCTGGAAAAAATTGGAACACCAATGTTTTTGCTTGCTTGTGACTCTATAAAAACCCACAGGGGCGCTCAACTTTAGAAGTTATACGGTATGATCTTTTTTTTAATGTCATACCCGATGACCCACTTTTTTTTAAGGTGCGGCTACTCATTGACTCCTTTTTTAGGTGCGGGTATATCCAATGACCCCCTTTTTGTCAAGAATAGTCTCATCAAAATGCCACAAAACAATGAGGGAACTCTTAAATTATCTTATTTCAGCAAATTTGTATAGTACATTTGGGAAATTTGGACCAAGAATATAATTTTGCTCCCTTTTTTCCAAAATATTATTATACCCATGACCATGATGACCCCCTTTTCATTAAGTTTGTATACCCAATGACCCCTCTTTTTTAAAGCAACGTTTTGTACCAAAAGGACCTTACTATACGTCGCGTCGCCGGTAAGCATACACTCGTCACCATAGGCGTACATTCGGGGGGACCCCCTCCCCCCCAAATGTTGTCATAGTGGGGGTGGTCCATACAATCATCCCCTAATGTTTATGTCTGTTTGTGGTTTTCTGAAGAAATTTAGCATCATATTTGGCCATTTTGACCTCAAAGGTGACAATTTTTGCACATTTCGCGTGGACCTATACTAGTCCACTTTTATAACATATTTCACCAGCTTAGCTTCAATATGGCACCATTTGTACCACAAACTTAGTTTGTCTCCAAAAGGTGCTGGATGCACTGTACTTCAAGAAAAAATAAATGTCCAACCCCATCACCCCATGTCAAAAAGAAATCTACGTCACTTGTTAAGTTGTTACGAGCTTAATGATTCAAGGCCAAAATTAACTTTTACCCGAATTCACACGAATACACAACAAAAATACACTGTTTGATTAAGATAACAAAATTTAAGTCTTAATTGAAAGTAAAATATGTTTCTGAGAAAGGTTTTTTTTATTAACTATTTACTAGCCGGCAGTCTTCTTCTTGGTGATCATAGAGTTCTGTTGCAATGTTCTGGATGGCTGATGTATATATCTTTATTTACTTGTCCTGTGAAAATCACTGTTCAGCGAAGTCCACTGTACTGTACACTTGCATTTATAATCCTCTGCGTAAAATCCTTTGCGTATAAAACCCTCGCACAGAAATGGTGCCGCTTTCTCCAAACACTTAACTCCTTGCGCCGTACTCCAAACACTTAACTCCTTGGACTGTTCCTCAAACACATAACTCCTTGCGCAGTTCTCCAAACACTTAACGCCTTGCGCAGCGCTCCGATCCAAATAACTCCGCCAGGAAACAGACCCCTTTCTGCACTGCTCCACTTTATTGACAGATGTATTGTTTTATAAACCAGACTCCAGCAAGTACAATAGTACCTCCTTTTGAAGCACAACGACCATTATAAAAAGTTCTATGACATCTCCCATTCACCGTGTGTGGTTAATAGAATCAGACACTCATCGGTATAGGCTAACTGCACGTATCAACTCCTTTTGAAAGCCGTATCTTGCTAAACAAATGTATTTAGGCGAAAATATCATGATTAATATTGACTTGAATATGTTATCTTCATATATTACATGCAAATTTTTTTTAAACTTAAAAAACCGACACACGTACCTGACGTACGTAATTTCAACCTAGAATTTCACTGTTTCGTAGTGATTTAAGGTCCGTTTCGTAGCCGATTTAAGGCCCGACAAGATATGGTACCATCATTGGCTAAGAACCAATCTTGCCAATCGCTAATAGCTCAGCGATTCGGCTATGCGTTTTCTTTCAAAATAAAAAAGCTAAATCTATTGTCACAGTATCGTTGAAGTTCGAGTCTTTTAATGGTCTGTATAGAATAGTTAACTCAGTGACAAAAAGATCACATTCCTCCGTTGCATATTGAGATGAATTGATTTTATTCCTATAATCAAAATAGACTTCATGTTGTGCTATGATGGTGTAGATTCTTTTGATGTGATTATATTCTCAAACCCTTTAAGGTTACACAAAGAGACGTATAAAAAACGTATAAAAGACGTATAAAGTTGTTCTCTAAAACAGAGTTTTCTCAGTAATTAAATATCGCAGCAAGTGAAATGTTGGTGCATTGGATGTAGCTTAACATTGTTCTTGTATGTTTATACAAAATTTTTGAATAAATTTTTAAAATCCTTCGTTTAAAGCCGTTTTACGCACCATGTTACGCACCATGTTCACAAGATCAAAAACACGTTCCATGACGTTTTTTTCAAATATGCGCCCCGTATAAAACCACGCCGAGTGATTGTTTTCTTCTTTTTTGTATTGTACTACAAATCGATTAAAGAAATAATGTTGCCATGGGGAAGAACCAAATACAGTACCGATTAAATTTTAAAAGCCCGTTTTTGGGGAACATTTTCGAGAATCTTGCCTGAGAAAAAACTGTTTTGTGAAATTATCGATATCTTGATTACGGGACGTTAATTTAGACATCTGAATACCTACATTATTTCTCAACATCCTGCCAATTGATATCCCATTTGATTTTTACTCCAAATTGAAGCTAGTATTGCAAAAACGAGGTTTTTCCTCCATCAGTTCGTTCAAAATTTCAGCTCCGACATGTGTGTTTATTCGAAGAGCCATTGTGCGGACGCGATTGTAATCACGTAATTGCATCCAATTATAGTTATATATCCGCTTCGAGAACAATCAATTTCGTAAGCTGATGTATGGCCGAGTGGATAGAGCGTTGGACTGGAGCTCTGTTATGAAACATTTTTGTGGGTTCGAGTCCCCGTATGGCTGAATTTTCTTTCTTTTTTCTCTTTTCTCATTTTTACTTCTTTTCTTTCCTCTTTTTTTTCTCCTTTTCTTTTTACATTTCTTTTTTTTTTCATTTCTTTCTTTCTTTTTTGTTCCTTTTCTTTCTCTCTCTTTCTTTCTCTTTTTCACTACCGTATTTCTTTATTCTTTCTTGCTCCTTTCGTTTTAGTTTTATTTGATTGATTCGCTGACTGCAGTGAATCGTGATTGATTGTTTTTCACTTTATATAGGCCTAATTCAGAAATGAATATTCTTCCCAAATTTGATTTGCAAATAATTGCCTTTTGATATTGTTGTTGATGTTATTGTTGTACCCTATTACATTGTAATCAGGGGAATAGCAGCATTGATTTATTTCATCAAAGATATCAAGGCTATAAATTCAAAATCAACACATTTACCAGGTCGTAGCTTGACGAAGTGCCCCCAATCAATTTTAAAATGTATAAAATCCTTATGAAAATTGCCGAAAACGGCTTGTGCCCCCCGGCATCCGACCTGGCATGCCCCCCCGACCCCCCCCCCCCCCGAGCTCACGAGCTCCGGGCACGAGCTAAGCCAAGTTTCATAGCCTTTTCATGTCTTGACCGTGGATCGCTATTCTATTGTATTAAATTAATAGTAGGCCTACGTCCCGGTACGCTTGTTCACTGTTTCTGTTATGAACTTACGCCCCTCTGAAATCAAGCGCATGAAAAACTCTCGGCTAACCTTAATATATACCATTGTGTTTGCTTTTTGAACAAAATATTTGTAAGACTTGCAGTTAAATATGTGTTGAAAGAATATGATAAGCGTTACTGTGCGTATTGAAATTCCACTCTGCGTCTTGAAAACAAACTCTCGAAAAATCGAATTTTCTTGAGTTAGCAACCCTAAAGAGGATAATGAGCATGCGCAGATCGTAAGATTTAGTCATTTCAGCTGATATACACCATACAAAACAAAATTCATTTTAGTTATCCGAACTTAAAAAATGCTGAAAAAGCTCAAAAGTTCCGTCAACTAATCAACTTTGTTGGCATTACTTAAAAAGTTGATGTAAGTCGTTGCGTCAACTTTTAAGTAATGCCAACTTCTGAATTCAAGTTCAGGGAACTTAGAAAAATAAACAAGGTTCAAAGAACCAATTAGTTGAGTTATTGTAACTCAACATGTAAGTTGATGTAACTCGTTCATATTAAGTTACTGGTACTTATTGTTTTGAGTTATTCCAATTTGGTACTTTGTTACTTAATTCACGTAATTGGATAATTTTCTGCACAATTAGCAGTATTCAAATATTTATTTTTGTAATCAGTGCAAAATTTTGTATACTATAGCACACCTCTAGAAAATTATGCTAACCTAGGCTAGTTTCATTTTCTGAGTTGTAACAACTCAATAAAGTAAGTGCAAATGAGCGCGACCAATATAATGATATCGAGTCAGCGTTACTCAAAATTGTACGCGTTGGCATTACTCGGAAAGTTGACGCAACGACTTACATCAACTTACCATGCTTACTGAGTAATGCCAACGAACAATTTCTATGAGTGTAGAGGGGCAACAGATAGAAAACTTTGAAACTTTTATTTGCTAGGGCGGCAAAATTTGTATAGATCATGTAGAGTCATTGTACCCGGAATGCACTTCCGATATTATTCCCAGTAATAATAGTCAGTACAGTATCAAACAGAATAATCGACTGTTTCAATAACTTGAAGCTATCGCGATTAATTATTCAAATATTGATATGTTTTGTAATTTACAGTATTTCATAATCAAATGTATTATCGTCAATATCATTATAAAGTGGAAAGAACTAGCTGTTTCAATAATTTGAAATTCTTGCGGTTGGAAATTCAAATATTGTTATGCTTTGTTATTTACATTATTTCATAAGCATTAGGAATGCGATTCTGATGAAATGCTCTGTTTGTTTTTCCTACGTACGATTTGCTTCAAATTTTAATTTCTTTACCCAAAATGCTGAAATAATATTTGGGTAATAACTGAAGTGAAGGGTTTCTATCTATTTTAAGCTGAAATAACAAGATGATTAAAGGAGCATTTCGTGATCCTAGCATCCTCTTTTATGACATTTTTCAGTAGATATTCACGAAAAAAGCTTATTCCCAAATATTCAGTTGATTCCGATTTTGCGTTTGCGATTTCTGCATGATTATGTGTATTACACTGCTCCATAGGCCACTGTTGTAATTTCGTTTTGGTATACTAGAACGAATTTCAAATTTCACGATATCTTTGCTGAACGAATTAATCTGCAAGACAGTTTTTGTACATAAATATTATGTATCCAGAGGTTTCCAGTGAAATAAAAGTCTCAACAACTTTTTTTTGAGAAAAGTGGGAGGGGGGTGATGCTGTGGATCACGAAATGCCCTTTTTAAGTGTAATAAACCCCACTGGCTATTTTGGCCGTACATGGAGTTCGGAGGGGGACTTACGTCATGACTTTATGTCAAAATTGCCCTGTTGAAGTTTGAAAACAATGAACCAATTTCATATTTATATTATAATAAAATCATACATGCTTAATTAACAGGCAACAGAATCATCTGTTTTAAACCTATAGGCCTAAGTTTTCCGTGATACGGAAAACGGACGAATTCCACAGAATCGGAGATAGAAAACGGAAAACATGATTTCATATAAATAAAATTGAAATAATTAAAAAAGTGAATTTTGTTCAAAAAAAAAAAAAAAACATGTGTAAAAAGTGCTTTGTAATAAATCCTTATTTAATTTCTTGTAAAACGGACAAAACATGGTAAACCGTCAAAGCCACAAGAAGACTGAAAAAACACGGAAAGTGACATATTAACCCCGATATTAACAAAACGGAACTTGCTTTATGCTATCTCGTGCAGGATGCCCAGACCTATACAGGTAAAAGGGCAGAAGGGAGACGCATTTGTCCACCCCGAATGAGAGATTTCTTGATAGCCTGCTATAAACACTAAAATTGTATTCTTTCACTTGAAGCTTTAAAGGACAAGTTCAATCAGGTCAATCTGATTTATCTGATATGTAATGCAGAGTACCCCTTTTATTCAAATTTCGTGGACAGTGCATGCGAATTAAATACCCCCTATTTTGCCGATCGGCTTCTTCTCGATATATTTTAAACTTCTGTCAGCCGAGAGTCATTCTTGAAGGACTACCACACCACTCCACGCCATACATAAATTCTCCCAGTCACATTTCCCCAAATGAAATTTAAAAAAGTTAAATTTTAATTTTACTTCTTTTAAAGTTTGGCAGAGGCGAGGTTCGAACTCACGGCTCACCACCCCGCTTTGGATATACTCTATGAGCCAAGCGCCTTAGACCACTCGGCCACTTGTCTTGATGGAATCCATTTGAAACTTATTTGAAGATATAATCGCAACTTCAATATAGGCCTACCACGTGACAAGAAAAAGAAGAAAACGTACCATATTTTGGAATTTTATTTGCCTAAAAACATTAATGTGTATTAATAGCGCTCAATTGTTGTTAATCCGACAATAAACATGATAAATGCGCGTCTATATGGACAATACATTTATCGATTTTGACATGTGCTCGCACGGTGTCAGTACATCTCCATGGTCAGTAAAATACTATAGAGGAACCTATCATTTTCTTGTATACACGTTCGATGTTTTTATCAATTACATAAAAAATCCATTTTAGACCCCAAATGTTTCTTCAGGAAATAAAAGATTAGATTACCATAAAAACGAAACAGTAATCTTTTGCCGGGTCTAATGTTATTTATACATAGAATTTTCAACGTTTTTTCTATCCTTATTCTTGCTCAATTAAAAAAATATTTTATATAAAATTGAAATAAAATTCTCTGCCTCATAAACGACATCAAATGTGCCACAATTGGGTATCACGAATCGTTATATATGATGTGCAGTTAATTTTCTTTTATACAGAGGATGCTTCAGTTTTGACAGGAAAAATATTTTCTTGAAAACCCTCTCACTCGGTTATTTCAAAACGGTAACCACGCTTCCCTAATGTGCAATAATTTAGCATTAAAATTTTTCTTATTCTAACAGCAAGCGTTTCTAGAATGCAGTATGGCGAAATGTGGTGTAAAGGACTACCGTACTCTCTCAGTGTATACTGACCCCTGATGCGCTACTACTAGTCATGACTCACAAGTTTTAGTACGTAACATCTCGTGATTATTTATCTTATTAGTTTACCTACCTATAGGCCTACAGCAGATTTGTTTACCAACATCTACGTAGTAGATAAAGGGTCCGGGGTCTCGCCTTCCGAGCGACTAACATGTGAACCATACCTCAACAAGACACCGATTATTTATGGTAATGGTCTGTTTTGAACCGTTTATCTATTATACGAGCCAAAATAAACGAATTTGTTCTAATAGTTTCCAAAAAAAAATGGAAAAGCTGGCATGGCTGGTGTATTATCTTGTAAAAGTTTAGGGGTTTTAAACACCCCGAGACAGTATAATATTCTTCCCATGATTGCACTATCTTTTAACACTCTGAGGATCTTTTATTGTTACCAATGGTTACATAATATCAGAATAAGCCAACATGCTTTTATTTACCTGAAACTGTATACATTTAAATAATAATAATAAGGGCATTTTGTGATCCACAGCCTCATCCCCCATTTTCTCAAACATTTTCATCGGATAAGCTTTTTTTTTTCGTGGATATCATTGAAAATTGTCACAAAGAGGATGCTAGGATCACGAAATACTCCTTTAAGTCATTACGAACTTCATGGAATTAGATTTGCATGTATAAATTTCATTCATTTATTTTACACACCGGTCTCTGTTATACATAACATCGTTTGAAGGCACTTATTTATTAATTTTGGACATAAATGAAGTATATGACTGTGAAATTAAAATTAATGTTAGTATCATTAATGTTATTAAATTAATAAAATTAATGTAAATTAATAGCATTACATTTATTAATAACATTAACTAATAAAATTATTAATAACATTAATTACAATAATTTATTAAATTGATAACATTAATGGAAGTTAATGTAAATTAATGTTATTAATAAAATTAATGTTATAACATTAACAACACAAGAGGTAGATTAATTTAAGATATTTATGATATATAGATCATTCCTATTATGTTATTTTCCTGCATTTGTGGGGTGAACGATATATCACGCCCTTCTTGACTTTGCTTACGTTATTTTATAACCACGTGATAGTCGTGAACTCGTGATATATACCATTCTTGTCCTCGCTTTCGTTATGTGGTGTCGATGTTTACCCCAGCGATGTTCACCCCATCAACAGCAGGAAATGCCAATTATAGGAATGATCTATATTATGTAATTATCCGTCTTGATGTACAATGTCATTTAACACAGTAGGCCTATCTTGCTTTCGTTACAAATCAGAAAATGTTAATTTTCGCCATATTTTCCAATAGAGAATATTTTCTATTCTGTAAATCAATGATATACCATTTTCAAAATGAGGGTACGTCGAGTTACGATTTGACAATATAACAATATTTTAGACCTAACTTTTTATGCTTCCTAAGTTAACCCTTGCCATGCTGAGATATTTCCTGATCACACGCTTTTCTAAGGGGGTGATACAACTCCCTATATTAACAATTACCGTACCAAACATCATTTTAATAAAAAACAAAAAAATATATAAAAACATTCCTTTTGATTAATTTTCTTCAAATGAAAGAGGTCTGAAACCAAAAGTCATGCATAAAAAGCCTATAGGCCTATGTAGAAAAGTGCAACTTTTTTTTTGGCCGAAAATTTTATAAATGGCTGTATTTCTCAGTGAAGATGATAAAAGATAACAACATAACCCCGTTCACATGATGCATAACTAATCAGTCTATGTTCCAAAATTTAAAACAAGAGAATTGATCGAGCCGTTTTTGGATTATACCAACAATTCTTAGGGGGACTTTTTTTTTTTGGGGGGGGGGGAACCATTTATTTACAAAAATATGACCATGGTGGCCAATCAAATAAAAAAAAGCACCCACCACTAATTGCAACAGAAACCATTTAATCACCATTCATTTCAAAAAAGAATATTAAAGAACTTTAAAGTCACCAAAAGTCCAATTAGTGGAACAGTGCCTAATTTGCATAAATCCAAAATGGCCGCTTATGCAGGAATGAAATTTCAAATTTGGTCAATTGTTGTTAAAAACCCATACTAATGTATTCCTTTCGTCATAAGGATTCAGAAAAGGTATTGTTTGACCTATCTCCGATATACATTAATTTTCTTGAGTTATGGGGAAAGGTCAAATGTCAAAATTTGGATTCCACAGGGGGAAAATAATTGAAAAATGTTCCGATTTTGATTTTAAAAAATGGTTTCATATTGCTCCGCTTGCAGAAAATTTAAAAAAAGAATAGTTTGCCATATCTCAAGTGGTTTGTTACCTTGGTAACATGGCTGTGGACCCCAAACTTTGACCTTTGACATTTTGCCTATAACTCAAGAACTGTATATCGGATCTGGTCAAACTATACTTTTTTCTGAATCATTATGATGAGAGCAAGACATTGGTATGGTTTTAAATTAGATTTGACCAACTTTGAAATTTCATTCCTGGATAAGCGACCATTTTGAATTAATGCAAATTAGATACTGTTCCACTACTTGGACTTTTGGGGACTTTTGATATTTTCTTTAATATATGAAATGAACGGTGATTAAATGATTACTGTTGGCAATTTGTGGTGGGCCATGGGTTTAAGCCCTGATTTTCCTTTATTTGATTGGCCTAATGTGCACATGTGAACAATTAAATAAATTATGACAAGCTTTATTATTTAATAAGATAATCTACCAAAGATTTCAACCGAGCCAATGCACACCCAGTAAATGCACCGATGTAGATTTCTTCCATACGGAGACAAGGTGAGTACGATATTTATTCGATCTAAACTATAAAAATATATAATATCTTCCCCCTTTTTATACCTTTTATTATTGCTCTGATTAATTTATTTTAAGATCAATGTTTTAGAGTCGAAATATTTCTCTTCTCTACTAGTAATCGTCAACCATAAATGTTGGGTTAGACGAGCGGTAATTGCTGGCGTATGCGTTCAACGATTTTTCTGGTATTATGGTACTCTTCACCGTTGGATCTTCCATCATACGAGCCTTCCAGGTTTGCAAGACTGGCAAGGAGTCCGGCAGGTCTGCATTCTCACCCAAGACCCAGAAACTCCTGAAGCGAGTGAAGAAAGGCCATATCACGAAGTCGACCATTCCAGGTTGATCTCCTACAAACATGAAAAAAACCCAAAGAATTGACGAATATTTATATATCCATAAAATTGTCGTGTCTTGTTCTGTGTAAACTTATGTATCATGAATGTGGCTTTCTCATAATTGAGTATCTATAGCCCTTCGCAATCGTCGAGGCGACAAGGGGTAAACATCATTCACAGGTGAGGGGGGGGGGCGTTTGCATAGACACCTATAGCGCCTCAAAACCTACGGCGCACCTGTACATTTTTCTGTATGGTCCGGGGGTCTCAACTTCGGTTTGGGTGAGGATGTGCGACTGGAACGCTGAAAAACTATCCGACTATTAATTAACCAAAATTGACGAAAAAAAAAATTCAGACCCGAAATTATACCAATTGTGGGGAAAATTTTGATAAAAAGCTATGAAAAATTGACTCTATGGAAATTATGGAAATATTGAAAAAAAAACACACACCTTTAATTCTTAAACCAAATTTTCATTAAATGAACCAAAATGGCTGAAAATGCACTCCGAGTCTAAATGGCTAAAAATGCACCTGAATTTGCCGCACATCATGGTACCCTCATTTCTATTTGAGTTAATTAATTTAAGATAATAATCATTCTATTCACTCGTTTTGTTGCTCTGTTCCCTTTTTACTTAACATTGAGAAATATCTAGCGTAGGGTGAGTGTTGGTGTTAGGGTCTCTTTTGATGTATCGTTCTGCCAAGTTCATGTGCACAGCATCCATCCAGAGGATGATTTAAGCACTACCCAACACCCCACGGGGTTTATGTGCAGTGAGTAGAGCTGTATGAGTAACATGAAATCACTGCTCTGCTATACTGCATAGACATGCATGGTAACATTTGAATTTGTACTGCTATATTTACAATAAAAACACTGTTAATTTGCTGGTCGATTTCACATTTTATGTTATCTATAGAAGGTGTGAATTATCCTTCATACACACATCACTTTTGTTCTGAAATCGACCAAGTAATAATGACACACACACAATTGACAATTCTAAAACAACATCTTTTGCACAGAGTTCAATGGGATTTGAAAAGTTAAGTGGCAGTTGAATCTTCGGTGATAACACTTTTGCAGTGCATGATGTGGCTTCCGTAAATCATCCTCTGGTATCCATCAAAACCTTTTCTTGAAGTATCATCGTTCTGCCAAGTTCATGATTATAGTATTAAAAACATACCTCCGAAGAAGTTGGTCCCTCTATCCTTGAGTTTCTCGCCGAGTTTCCCTAGTTCTGTAAGTAACTTCTCCTTTGCTTCTTGGTTTTCGCCCTTCAATAACTTCAAGAACGAACCCATCACCTATGGATAGACAGAATAAAAGCCTGATTAAATATAGACTATGCCATAGTCGAATTTTATTTAAAATATATTATTAGTCATGATGAACCCATTTCGTTGAACTCGAAAATATACTGATGTTTATTAAAATTAAAGTATTCAATAGTAAAATGGTCATAAAGAGTTTAAAATATCAGATGATTAGTGACAATAAAAGTAATTGAATGCAACATTATCTTGCACAATTATAATTGCTCACTTTAATACTGAACAATTCTGATTTTGGAATCTACCAGTTTATTGATAGCGAACCCCGAAAATCCGACTATGGACTTTGAATTTTTAGCAGAACTTTACCCCGGGACTTTGCTCTCTAAAAACACACTGTCAAGCATACTTGTTTATCAGTCCATTAACCACAAGTACTAAGCATGGTATAGTACAAGACGCGCTAGATGTTTGATGAGAGATTAACTTTCGCGTCAACACTGCGAAAGCGCCGCAAATACCACAGATAATTGTGTACGGTGTAGTTAAATGGTAATGGCGCGGGCCCGGAAGATGTAAACCATAGCGAGATATGGGCGACCAATCACAAGGCAGATCCATTTAAAGATGCATTACATCATGGCCAATTTTAGTTAGGCCAGAAATTGGCCTAACTCTCCATAGAGTCCCGTGATAAAAATCTTAACCGCAAGGCAAAGTCAGTAGTCCAGTTGGGAAGCTAACAAACAGAGGGAGTGCGGTGACTGAAAAGATCAGATACAGATGTGAAAATCTATCAGTTGCACACAAATCAATATAAATCAGAGTTTTATGCTTAAATGTAATATGCAAAATGGGCAAGTGGACTACGGAGAAGTCTAGATTAAATATGTGCCCAATTCGTCACAGAGCGCGTGCAATAAATAAATAAATAAATAAATAAATAAATAAATAAATAAATAAATAAATAAATAAATAAATAAATAAATAAATAAATAAATAAATAAATAAATAAATAAATAAATAAATAAATAAATAAATAAATAAATAAGATATAGGCCTACTAATAAAATACATAAATAAATTTATATTGATAAATTTGTTATATTGTACAAAATCTGATTTTTGATGATTTAGATATATTGCAAGTTACTGATAGTGTCTTTAAAGCAAAGCCATTTAAGCCTTTAACGCCCTCAATTTTTCTCGAATTTGTACTTTTTGCATAATTGCAATGTACAATGGTGTACTAAAATACCATGTTATTACAATAAAATTTTGAGCTTTTATAACAAAACCGGGCCGGGGATCCCCGATTTTATTCGCCACTTTCCGCATAGAAGCTCATAGAGCTCCACAGTAAAAGCAACTAGGTGGGTTTCTTTCATTTCACCTCATTATTTCAGCTTAAGATGATCGAAAACCTCATTGACAGTTGTTACTAATATTATATAATAATTTTGGCAAAGAATATTAAACATGTTAAACATTTAGAATTTGCCCGAAATCATATAGTAGGCCCTATTGCTTTAAATGAACCAATAATTATGTCTGTTTCCATATTATGGTTGTTTCCACCTCGGGAGTTGTAAAAGAAAAAAGAAAGGAAAAAAAAGGCGCAGCGATTTATAGTGCGCTACACACAGGCACAACGCCTAGACGTTGATCCACAAGCCTCAGCACACTTTACAGTTTGTCGCTGACCACTACGGCCCCACATCATTCCATAAACCATTTAACAACAAAGTACTAAATATGAATCCACTATATATATTCACAAATATGGCATAAATAAAGTAGAAAATAAGTAAGTAAGGGTTCAAATCATTAGAACAATGTACCGTTATGGTACGATAACCTAAAAATGCAGTGTCATACTTTTGCTTGGTCAATTTACAAGTACACGATATAACAATAGGGAGCCTATTGTAGGTACCGAATAGGGCTGAGGTCAGTACCTTTTGCATGCAACCATAGACCCTGGAAAAAGAATTGATGCAACTTTGAATATTTTTCTTTTCTAAATTAATTTTACAGTGATATTATGTCATGCCATGCCATGCCATGCCACGCTTGTTTGTTGCAGTAAATGCCTTATTTATTTCAGAGTAATAAGTTTGTAGACAGCCGTGATCCAAAGGGCCCAAGGGCGGAACCAGAGGAAAGAGAATGGGCCGGCCGGGGGCTCAGCCGCTCCTCTACTTTAGTTGACGAATTTGCCAAAAAAAATTATATATAATTATTACCTTATCTTGGAAAAAAGCAATGACCATCTTATCTTGTGCCTTTTGGTACGCATCTTTAGAATACAGTGGTCTTTGATCCGGGTATAATGCATCTAAGTAATCTGCCACGATAAGAGACTCGTAGACAATTTTACCATCTTGTTCCAACACTGGTACCACGGTATTTGGGTTCTTGTCTGCGAACCATTCTGGTTTGTCCCATAAGTAAACGTTGACAAGTTCATATCTGTGTTATGAAGAATTACAAAAAAACAAAACAAAAAAACAGTATGGCATATGAATGACTTCCAACTTAACAACAATTTATGCCCCTCGCCCCTTTTTGTTTTTAATATTAATTAACCCTGACTGAATCTCACTATTAAAACTATTGCTCGTGCATGCACGACGTGATGACGCAATCAGCCTATAAATCACTGCGCTTTTTTTTTTTTTAATAGCGGGTCTTTTTCGGTTTTCTTGCCTGAAAACGAAAACCGATAGTCCGGCTATAAATATACGGACTTGCAACATACATAAAGGATGATTGTCATATTCTGTATTCTACAAATTGCACGAAACACCTCGGACATTACGGAATAAAATGTATAATCCTACTTACGGAATATTTTTAGCTTGTAAAACAAGCCTAGCTCTCTCTGCGAATGGGCAAAATCTCATACTGTACATCCTGAGCACACCCGATTCTAAAGGTGGACATGCGTCCCCTGCATGAATAAAGAAATATTTAGATTAACAATTAAAAAATGGTCCAGACCACAAAATCACTCGCAAATCGAAGATTTCAGCGTTCCACCCCCTCCCGAGAAAAATCATGCACATGTGGCAGGTATACACCTCTTCAAGCCTTGGGATATCCTTTATAGAACCCATGCAATTCCTTTTGTGTGTCAGCTTTATTTGTCTTAATAAACGTTAATATAATACGACATTGGCGCCACGCCTTACCTTTCTTGAGATGCTTAACCGACATGACTTTGTACAAGGATAGGTATCTTTATGGTATAAACTCCAGCAGTGTTTTGCCAAATACTAAACAGTCCAAACAACGCCTTTCATTCACTGTGCAATCTCGATTGAAGGATCTTCGGTTGTGAATTATATAATAGACATACCATGCTCAGCTGATTTGACATTGACCTTACGAACAATAGATATATAGATACGGCACAATTTTGGTCAGAAAAAAGGGAATTATAGAAAATATATGAATTCAAATTTTTCAAAGTCACGATGAAATGAAGCAGCAAAAATGTCAGCATAAAAATAATTCACTTTTAGGTGAAATTGATAAAATGAAACATTACACATTTCATCACAAAATAATACAATACGGGAATTGTCTAAAGTTGATATCAAGCCTGGAATTATGCGAACTTGTTTGGGCCGCACTACTCCTAAATTGTTGATATAAATTTACAAAGTAGGCCTTATAGCCTACATATTTAGAATGGCAATAATATGACGAATTCAACTATGACGTCAGATATATGTAAAAAAGTTCAAGAATGCATGATTTTAACAATATTTTTGGACAACATATTTATTTGGTTATTTCCACCTTTAGAACCTGTTTGTAACCAAAAATTAAGTATTTTAAAGCTTTTTAAACCATTTTTGGTGAATATTTTTCTAAATGCTGGTCAAAATCTTTTCAATGACACTGAACTGTCTCATTGCAATTTGTACATCCATTCCAGAAAATAAATGCACCCCTATAGAGGAGTAACTTCGCAATAAAAGAAATGTCTGGATTTCTAAGTTTGCTTTCTGATTTCTAAGTTTGCTTTCTGAAAACGACTGGAATTCCAGTTGCCAATGTCACTTGAAAAAGCTTGGAAATGCAATTAAATGACTGAAAAATCACGGACATGTCCATTATGGATTTCTGACTTTGAACTAGTTTTCCACTGGATTTATTCGGCTTTAAACACTTAAGTCTGGATTTTGGAAAGGAGAGTGAGGATTTGGAGTCCCAAGGGATGAGGGAATGAACGGGAACGGGAATGACTATCACGAAATGAACCAGATGAAACAGAAATTAAGTATAACAATTTATTATGAATTTGCATCATCAGACAAGCTGATCAAAATAATATAATGTATGTATAAGTCTAATACCAGAGTTACATCGCATCATAATATTTAGTATAATTGAATATGATTCACGTGCAAGACATGATGACAATATAATCGTCATCAATCATGTTGACCAATCTAACTAATCATCATGAGCCAATCCAAAGCACGTCTGATTCGTTTGCAGGGTTAAGGGCTGGGGTATGAACGTTTGGACAGTATTTATTGTGGGACATTAGAGCACATCAGACATATCGAATTGCATTCTGAATACGAAGAATGTCATTCTGATATCAAATAATTTTAATTTTTGAAATTCGCAATTTAATACACATTTTATGGCAAATCATTAAAATTGATATTTTTGATATTTAACAGTACTTGAAGTAAACTTTATATATCTGATGATTTATACTTAAAGTGTATGTAGGTGGGATGAAAAGCCGACGATCAATTGAAATTTTGACCTTTCGTATTGAAGATATGGATTTTTTCCCCAAACACCAAAAAAAATTAGGTCTTTTGGGAAAAAAATCCATATCTTCAATATGAAAGGTCAAAATTTTCAATTGACCGTCGGCTTTTCCTCCCTGCTACATACACTTTAAGAATATGTCATTAGATTTATATAATTTACTTCGAGGACTGTTATATCAAAATTTGAAAAATATCAAATTTTTATAATTTGTCATAAAATTTGTATTATATTGTGATTTTCAAAAATGAAAATTATTTGATATCAGAAAGACATGCTTCGTATTCAGAATGCAATTCGATAGGTCTGAGGTGCTCTCATGTCCCACAAAAATACTGTCGAAACGCAATAAATGCTCATTTTAGATCCCTTAACAAGGAGTGAAGTCTTTATTAACGCACAAACAAAATATCGCTTCACTCCGTGCAATTGATGCACGGATAAAAACGTTCACTTGATGAATGGTTATCATGGTTTACTGCACTATGATCAATATTCAATTATCGAATGAATTATCGTCACAACAATTTCCAACAATCACTACTGGACAAAAAGTCCGGAAATCCGAACTCCTGTGCATCTATTTTATGAAATAGCCCATTACACGATGCGCCGATTTAGGTGTCTTCCAGACGACATTTAGGTGTCTCATCCAGACGGAAGACAAACGTTAAAAAGTTGATTACGGTTTTAATCTAAACTTTAAATATATATAATATATATTTGTTCCCATTTTATACAACTGTTATTGATCTGATTAACTGATTTCAAGATGTATGTTTTAGAGGCAGAATTGTTTGCTTTTAGTAATCGTCAACGTTAAAAGTTGTGTTAGGATTGCGGTAATAGTAGTCGTAATCACTGTACGATTTATCTGGTAGTATGGTACTCTTCACCGTTGGATCTTCCATCATACGAGCCTTCCAGGCTTGTAAGACTGGCAAGGAGTCCGGTAGGTCTGCATTCTCACCCAAGACAGAGTAACTCTTGAGGCGAGCGAAGAAAGGCCACATCACGAAGTCGACCATTCCAGGTTGATCTCCTACAAACATGATAAAAACAAAGAATTAACGAATATTTTTATTCATTTATCTTTTCTCTTGGTTTTTTGTAGGCCTATGTAACCCTCCCCCGGGGGGATTCGACTTTGGAAGTGACGGGATGTGCGGACAGCAGTTCGAAACTAGGGTCTCTCGGTGAGCCTAGACACCGAAAAAAAAGGGGGGTTCAATGGGAAGGCCCAAAAATGGGGTCTTTCCGTGAGACTGGGCAAAATCTTATATGAATCATATCATCTCAGTCTGGCACTCATTCACCAAACGTTTAAATGTCGGGTTAATTTTATATAAAGGGTATAAAACGTTTTAATAACATTCCAAAAACATTCTTGAAAACTTGATACATAACGTTCTAAACAGAATGTTATTTTGGGGTTGAAAAAATGTTTTGCAAAAGTTTGCCCAAAATATTTGCAATAATGTTTTAATAACGTTTTCATGACCTTTATAATAACCCGACATTTAAATGTTATTAAAACGTTTAAAAAAACATTTTAAGAACATTTCTGTGTTTGCTGGGTGCAAATATTTTAACATTTAAAGTGTTGACAAAATATGTTTGCAAAAGTAGTTTATAATAACATTTTGAAAAACATTTTAAAAATATTGTTGTAGTGTGTTTTCATACAAAACGTTTTAGAACGTTTTCATGACCTTTATAACCCAACATTTTAATGTTATTAAAATGTTTTTACCTAAACCAAAACCCAAAATATAACTTATTTAAAACGTTTTTGTGTTTGCTGGGTAATTCTGTGAAGTTATTTCTGTTTTAACAATGTTTAAGTCAAACTATTGTATTGCTGTTTTTTAGCTTCCTTTTGATTAATGATTATGATATTAAAACCAACCTCCAAAGAAGTTGGTCCCTCTATCCTTGAGTTTCTCGTCGAGTTTCCCTAGTCCCGTAAGAAACTTCTCCTTTGCTTCTTGGTCTTTGCCCTTCGCTGATCTTGACTTCCAAAACGCACCGTGCACCTATATGCAAGATGGATTGATAAAATAAGCCTGATTAAACATGTGTGTACATTTGCTTCAATTCAATTTAATGCTAAACATTTAACTTTCTAAGCACTACTCTGTCCCCGATTTCTAAACACTCTTTTTGCAGTGTATTTTTCATACTAATTATTATACCAACATCTTATTATCAGCAATATAAAAATATTAGTGTGTTAATAATTGTTAGAAAACACCTTGTAAACACCTTGTAGTGTTAATCGTATAAGCAACGCCTCCACTTTTACGTTTGAAGTATCATGGAAATAAACGCGTTGAAGTGTTAATATAGTGTTATCGAGAATTAACACTCGTGTTAAGAGCGAGCGATATAACGTAGGCCTAATGTATTTATATTATACCTTATCTTCGAAGATAGCAATGACCATTTTATCTTGTGCCTTTTGGTACGCATCTTTAGAGTACAGTGGTCTTTGATCCGGATATAATTCATCTAAGTAATCTGCCACGATACGAGAATCGTAGACAATTTTACCATCTTGTTCCAACACTGGTACTGCTGCACTGGGGTTCTTGTCTGCGAACCATTCTGGTTTGGTCCATAAGTTAACATTGACAAGTTCATGACTGTGGACAAGAAAAAAGTAGGGCCTATGGCATCAATATCAACAATGACATAAAAAAGAGGACTGTCCGATGCTATATACACTGTAAAATATAATACCTTTATTTTTCCGCAAACGTCACGATTATTTACCGTAAAATTGATTTACCATTTTACTGAAAATAGGCATGTTTGTACCGGTAGGGCCTACCGTAAGACTGTAATTTTTTGTTTGTTTTTGGTGATCTTTTGTGATTTTTTTTATGATTGCTTTGTAATTCTTTTTTGTGTGAGTCTTGTAAAAATAAAAAACCACAGAAACATAAAAAAAAAGTTCACAGTGTATATGGCACTGTAATTTTAACGGTAGCCCAGTTGCTAGGTATTTTACCGCAAAACATATGTGCTTTCTACCGTATTTAATACAGCATTATGGGCATTCTACCGTATTTTACTGTAATATACCGTATATGCTAATTATTCGGTGAAATACTAGCCAAATCGTCGTTTTTAAAGTAGAATGCTGGCAACTTAGTTGCCAGGTAACGTAAAAATTACGGTCAAATTTTCCCTACCCGGTTAATTATTCCACACACAAAACAAATTACCAGCAAGCATTCTAGGCATGCAAAATTATTATGAAACATGATCTTAAGGTTTTTTCATTTTTTTGAATTTTGACCAATTTCACCAAAAATATTTGAAATTTGTGCCAAAATCGGGCTTTTTATGATTTATTTGAAAAATCAACATTTTTTGACGATTTTTGGCGCAAATTTCTCAAAGTTAGTCGAAATTCAAAAAAATGAAAAACGGGTCCTAGATAATTTGATCTTGTTTTTTAAATTTTATAAAAATTAAATTTTGGCCCAAGAATTTTTTTTTGTTATGGTGCAAAAAAAAGAAGTGGACCAAAACCGTTATTTTTGGGATTTTAAATAAAAGTGCCATTTTGGCCCAAATTTGACCTCACAGATGAACTTATCAAGTCTTTGCCATTCTAAATATGTATACTTTTATATACTTTAGACCAACAATTCAGAAGTTATGAGGCCCGAAAGTTTCCATAATTCCAGGGTTCAGACCAACCTTAACACGTTGTCTTTTTTAAAAGACAGTTCTTGTTAATAAGAAAATAAGCATCTAGGCCTACTTACGGAATATTTTTAGCGTGTAGAACAAGTCTAGCTCTCTCTGAAAATGGACAAAATATACAACTGTATATCCTGAGCACACCCGGATCTAATGGTGGACATGGTTCGCCTGTGACGAATAAACAAATATTAAAGAAATAAAGGGTAGGCCTAATGCATTATCCTTTACATGCAAATAATGTGTCCGAGGCAGTAAAAACGTAAATAATGGGCGAGGCGCAGCCGAACCCATTATTTAAACGTTTTTACTGCCGATGACACAATATTTGCGTGTAAAGGATAATGTTGCACCCTTTATTTCTATATTCTACACAGTAAAAATATTTTAAACAACTGTTTAAAAATTTTAAACAACACTGTTTACGCCGGTCACTCTAACAACTTCTGTTTAAAGTTTAAACAACCTTGGGTTGTTTAAACTTTAAACATCCAATTGTTTAAAATTTTAAACAATTTTTTAAACAACAGTTTTTAAACATCTGGGTTGTTTAACTTTAGTTGTTTAAATGTACACAGTTGTTTAAAGTATTTTAAACAACAAATGTTTAAAACAAGCAGTTGTTTAAAGCTGTTTATGGCTGTTGTTTAAAAAAATTGTTTAAAACATACATAGTTGTTTAAACTTGTTGTTTAAAAGTTTTAACATTTTTGTTTGTTGAAATGAATTTACTTGGGAGAATGGGCAAGAAGAACTAACTGTAAAACATGCACATCAGCCCAATGCACCCCTGCATGAGCAGTGTGAATGTGATACATTCAGAGGTGAGTGTTTGGTTTAAATATTGTTTGATGTGGTTAAGCTTACACTCATTGTCACGGCTGCATATACTGCACAGCTTGCATCATTTAGCTGTAACAAGTACAACACACAACTGTGTGTTCATATAATACTCTATCACATCAAACAATATTTAAACCAAACACTTACCCCTGAATGTATCAATTAGGTCTGGCATTTCCCACTTTTGGAGCAAGTCAATCACATAGTCATCCGCCATTATGATGAATCTTACCCTGATTTCAAGGAAGGAAACCCCTCTTTTGCAAAATTCGATCTTTTTTAAACAACGTTGTTTAAAAGTTCCATTTTTGGTATTATTCACGAATTAAACACGCACTGTTTAAAATTCAAGGACTGTCTTTTAAACAATGTTGTTCAAAGTTTGAACAACATCGTTTTAAACAGCGACATTTTAAACAGTGTTTTTGCTGTGTATTACCACAAAATAGTGCGATTTAAAGAGAAAATATCAAATTTTTGCCCAAATATTTCAAGTTGTTTACCTCAATGTGGAGCGCCTACGTAAAATCATAAATGACACCCTAATATCAAGCCTTGGGTTCTCCACAGAACCCATATACAATTCCTCTTGTGTGTAAGCTTTATTTGTCTGAATAAAACTTATTATAAAAAATTATTATGGCATTATAAACGTCTTGCCCTTAGGCCTACCCCGGGCCCTTACCTTTCTTGAGATGCTTAGCCGACATGGTTTTACGATTGTGTTTGTATATTGTGCACAAGGAAGAGAATATTATGTGGTACTTGCAGTATGCAGTACTACTACTAGTGTTTTGTTTTGCAACACCAAACAGTATTTTAAACACTGACTGCATTCAACCTGTTGGAGTTATAGGCCTACATGTAGCCTACTGGTCAACGCTCCAAGTGATGGAATGGAGGATCTCCTGTTGTAAATTAGGCTATGATGAATCCACAGATATTAAATGCGCGGAGAAAATGATCGATCTGTACTGTGATGTCCAGCCAAGGGCATGCAGCACCAAAACAATCGTGCGATATATTATCATATATACAAGGACAGGTCAGGTAACCAAGGATTTGTCAGGAAAGTCTATAATTGTGCTTGGGTGACGTGCTGTTATTGAGATAATGTAAACAAACTCGCGCATGAAAATGTACAGTATTATGGTAAAGGACCGTTCACAAACACTTGGGGGGGCTAATGCAAAATATTTCATCACGAAATTTATTTCAGGGCCCCCCTTGATCTCAAAAATTTCAGGTCCCCGGCCCCATGAAAAATTATGGGTCAACCCCATAGAAAAGCATATAAACTCAATTTTCCCAGGAATTTGAGGGTCAAAACTCAGGCCCCCCTAACAAGTGTTTGTGAACGGTCCCTAAAAACCCGGGAGTAAAAACGTATTTAAATAAAACTGGACGTTTTATAACAGGGCTAAAGAAACGCACGGCTCTGTGAAAAATATTGTGTCCAGGCAGTGTTGCAGTCACATTGTCTGTTTTGGTTGCGATATTGGCTGTTGCCACATTAAAATAACGTCGACCACCGTCGTCTGCCTATGGAGGCATTTTATCAGCTGGCCCATTCAGTGGAAGAAGGTCATTGAACTTTGCGTAAAAGGTCAAGTTCAAAATTTACTCAAACTTGTTCAAAATTCACAGCTATTCACACCATCGTGTTTCTCTGGCAAATATATAGGATTCAGAAAAAGTATAGGGCTACGGGCTACTTGACCTATCTATGATGTAGGCCTACGGTTTTAATAATATGAAGTTATAGGCAAAAGAGTAACATTGTGACGTCATATGTCTAAAGAATGATAGTTTGAACTATGGATTCAACAGAACTCAAAGGGGTATTGTCCCATTTTAATGTGTTACCAAGGCAACGATATTATAGTACTATATCTCTGCCAAATTCGGCAAATTTAACACGATTTGCACGATGGTTATGGGAACTCTTGGTTATACGGGATTCTATTGGACTAATTAGGCCCAAAAAGGGATGTCTCAAAGCTTGCGAGCGCATTTGCAAAATCGTGCGATTTGACAAAAAAGAAATGCGGAAATTGTTTTTATTTAATAATACATTTTTTTAATGTTTTTTCCGCAAAAACCAGACTTTTTTCTCAACATAGGCCTATACCATAAAAAAGTCGGGAATAAAAAAAAGAAGAAAAACTCGCATTTTCAAACCACTCATGAGCTTTGAGACAAATCCTAAACATTTGTAATGTAAACACTTTTAGATTAACTCTAAACACTAACAATTGTGTTTAAGGAAGTGTTTATATCGTTAGTATTTATAACGTTTATAACACTTTGGTGCCGTGTTTAAGTATAAACTTTATAGTGTTATTATTTAAGAAGGGAATGAAAGTGTTTGGTTTTATTTTGTATGTGTAATAATACTAATATGTAGGAGTAGAGGCTTCTGAAAATACCAGCAATTTCTAGATAATGTGGATGTGAACTATTTTCAGTCGTTAATAAACGCGTTCGTGTGTTTAAAAAGTGTTCAGAAACCTAAACATTTTTATTTGCAGTGCAGCAAACAGAAAAAGTTTTTAAAACGTTAGCACTTTGCTACATCAAGTCCGATACCATCGGGGATGTAATTGATGATGATGTGGCGTAAGAAGACAAGACAACTGGGAGTCCGGGTGGTATCATCGGACGCAACGTACACACTTAAAAATAGGTAGTCAAAAATGACCCTTAAGTAGTCATTTTTGACCCCATATGCAGGGTCAACTATGCACCAAACCCATTGAAGTCATTTTGACCCAGTAGGCCTACATGAAGTCAAATGATTTGATCCAATTGTAGTTAAAAATGACTACATTTAGGGTCAAAAAATGATTTTACCCCTAACAGAGTCAGTTGAAAAATAACCCTATTAGTGTCAAAAAATGACTATATCCGGGGGTCATTATTAGAGAATTACCCCTAACGTAGTTGAAATGACTACATTCAGGGGACCCGGTTTTAAAATGACCCCGGAACGTGGGTCAAAAAAATTAAATTTGACCCTTTTATGGGGTCAATTTAATATGACCCTTTTAGGGGTCAATTTAATGTGATGTCAACAACTGAAAATGACCCCTATAGGTGGTCAAATTTGACTTCATCAGGGTTATTTCAAATTGACCCCCTAAATTAGTCAAAATTTTGACTACCTATTTTTAAGTGTTTATAATAGCAAAGTAAGTTCCAATTTTTAGTCCCAGTGTTAGATTAATTAAAAAAATACTGCTTTTAACTACTGGATGAAAAATCTACACCAAGATGCCGTTTGATTGTAAAATGTGTAATTTCATTCTTTTATTTTAAACCCATATATAAGGGGCTATCATTTTCTCCGGAAGGGGGAGGGTCCCAAATATACAGGGGTGTCATACATTTTTGGAAAGAAAAGATAGTGTTTATTTTATTCAAAAAGACTGATTTCAATACAATTTTAGCCCGTTTAGGGATAAGGTGTATCGGTGGTGGGGGGGGGTCATAAAATTGTTGTTGCCGAAATAAGGGGAGGGGTCACAATTTTATTGATGCCGACATTTTGTAAATTTGGGACCCCCTCTGAAGAAAATGATAGCCCCCTTACACATGAGTATCGTTTGGACATGTTGGAGGCACTTATTTATTAATTTTGCTTTACATAATCACACATATAGGTCTATACACTCTTAGTCTTAGAAAAACATTTCTAAGTAGAACCTAAAATGGTTCTTGAGCTGTCCTGTATGTGGAACCTTACGGTTCTACAAAGAAGAGAAAATGGTTCTGGAAAGGATAGAAAGAACCATTTTAGACATGAAAAGGGTTCTGGAAATGCCAGAAAGAACCATTTTGGGGTTCTTTCAATGTTCGAGAACCCTTTTCTCTTGAAGGTGTTTTCTACAGGCTAGGACAGCAACTAACATTTTCAATCTATTTAGATTGATTCCTATCAGCAGTCGTTGATGAAATTTTTTCATATAATTATATATTCGATTCCTCAGTCGAAAGCCATTATGTGTGATTTGCTCCAGAGCGACGCCCTCAATTTTTGTATGATTGTAATGCCCAATGGTGTACTAAAATACCATTTGAAAGACTAAGTCTGATTGCTTATTATACAGTAAAATGTAGGTGTTTTTTTTTTAAATAATAGATCCCCGGTTTTATTCGGCAATTACTTCATAAAGTTCCACGGTTAAGCGGCTATCTAGATCTTTCATTATACCTCATTATTCCGCCTTAAAATTATCAGAAAACCTTGACAGTTGTGACTATATTTCGTAATAATTTTTGGCATGTAGGCTATAACCAAATGAAAAAACAAAAAACAAAAAATTGGTTCACTTTTCCCGGTATAATTAGCGTGGTATGCATATGTTATCAATACATTGACTATATCACTTTGAACCAAAAGCACGAAATCACATCAAAAATATGACCGACATCATCACAATCATTGATTGGACAATACCGGTCATTTTCTTCTGGTCGAAAAAAAACCACAATGTTTGTATATTGCAACATTTTTGAGGCAGGCCTATAAAAATATATTGTAATAGGCCTACACCGTGTAGAGAATCAAAAATAATTTAGAATATCTATTTATTTTCTATAATCATGAATCGTAAACCGCTTAGGTTTCAATCTCATCAAATTTTGTGGTAGGCGTACGATAGTGAGTGATGAATTCGGTATACGCCTTATCTGGTAGTATGCTACTTTTCACAGTTGGATCTTCCATCATACGAGCCTTATAGGCTTGTAAGACAGGCAAAGAGTCCGGTAGGTCTGCATTGTCACCAAAAACGAAGTGACTTGTAAAGCGAGCGAAGAAAGGCCATATCATATAATCCACCATTCCAGGTTGTTCCCCTGTAAAAACAAAAATAATTAAATAATTCTTTTATGTTTCATTTATTGAAAGAGTAGCGTGTCTTAACTTTTCTCTATACCTATTTTGTTGAAAAGGGTAAATCCCGGTGGGGGCACTTAACACAAATGACCATACGGGTATCTTCCCCGGTAAGACCACCCTTTTGGATTTTGCAGCTCTGAAAGACCCCCTATATCGGAGCTCCGAAAGACCCTTGATTTTGATCATTTCAGCTCTAAAAGACCCCAAAATTGCCCATTCCTCGTATTTCTGGTTTTTCAGGTGATACCCACCACCACAAAATTCTGGGGGAACATTAGGCATACCCACAAAAATTGTTGATGTGCCTCCGAAGGTAAATGAACCACTACAGGGTGATTTAAAATGAACTGTATAACTTCAACCAATTTTTTATATATATTTGCGGAGATTGTACATATCAAAAAACTATAGTAGAAAGCAGTTATAAGTGTTCTATTGTAGAAAATTTGGATTTTGATAATAAGTGGTTTTAGTCAGAAGATATCGCATTTTCAATTTATCATCCCATTTTTAGACCAACACACGGCACTAAGTTTATCCGTGTTCTCTACCGCAGTAACAAAATGCAACTACCATGACTACGTAGGCCTACATGTACAGCAAAACCAAGACAAATGTTATTTCGCATTATTAAATCAATAATATTGATATTCAATTACAATGTCAGGTTTGCAAAGATTACATGTTAAATAATACATGTAGAACAAAAACCCGTTGATTTGAAATTGTAGAGGGAAATTTGAATTCAAATAGAAATGGTGCTGGTGCAAATATATCCATTCGCTCGTTATTGAGACCTGCTTTTTCACCAATAATAGGAAACATAGCCTACTACCCTATTAGAGCTTGCAATTTAAAATTATTTTAATGTCGGTAAGTATTTAATTTTAATTGTATTTATTTATCAATTTTTTTCATTTTTAAATAAACATGTGCCATTTATGTTGAACTGAAAGTGTCTGAGGGCAGTTGAGTAGGCAAAATGCTGTAGAACAGATAGTTTGAATAAAATACTCATCCGTGTGCAACATCGTTTTTGGTGTGTTTTATAAACATGTACTTTTCTTCAAAACCATTTAAGGTAAAGACATGATTTTTTCACCAATAATAGGAAACATACTATCCTATTACAGCTTATAAACACAAATTATTTAAATGTCGGTAAGTATTTAATTTTAATTTTTGAAGTTGGGTACAGTTCATTTTAAATCACCCTGTATATACGGGTACATATCACTTCATTTGGACATTGGACTTGATTTTTTAATCTCTATATAGGCCTACCAAAGATCGTTTTCAAAAAATGTGTAGGATTTTATAGATTTATTTCTTTACTTCTTCGTTTGTTTGTTTGCTGCTAATTTTGCGAGGCGTCTTCTCTCAGTCAAAATTAGTTTGGAGGTCTGGCATTCTTCCTTCATATTTGTATGTTTAACTATGCCGTCGATCCGGGCGGAAACAAGCGCTAAGCTTGGGTCCTGATGGGACCTGGCTCAAGCAAAATACCCAAGCCAAGCTTAAAAGCTTATAAGCACGCTGGCTTGTGTGACGAGAAAAGAAAGAAATGAGAATGAAAGAAAATTCAAAACAAACCTCCGAAAAAGTTGGTCCCTCTTTGCTTGAGTTCAGCGTCGAGCTTCCCTAGTTCTGTTATAAGTTTTTCCTTTGCTTCTTGGTCTTTGCCCCTCCCTATTGCTGACTTCCAAAACGCACCACTTATCTATATAATGGATTGACAAGATATAAAGCTTATATTATATAAAACCACCTGCCTCGATTCAACTATCAAAGAGCGTTGCGCTTAAGGGATCTAAAATGAGCGTTTATTGCGTTTCGACAGTATTTTTGTGGGACATGAGAGCACCTCAGACCTATCGAATTGCATTCTGAATACGAAGCATGTCTTTCTGATATCAAATAATTTTCATTTTTTGAAAATCACAATATAATACAAATTTTATGACAAATTATAAAAATTTGATATTTTTCAAATTTTTGATATATAACAGTCCTCGAAGTAAATTATATAAATCTAATGACATATTCTTAAAGGGTATGTAGCAGGGAGGAAAAGCCGACGGTCAATTGAAAATTTTGACCTTTCATATTGAAGATATGGATTTTTTTCCCAAAAGACCTAATTTTTTTGGTGTTTTGGGAAAAAAAATCCATATCTTCAATACGAATGGTTAAAATTTTCAATTGATCGTCGGCTTTCATCCCACCTATATACACTTTAAGTATAAATCATCAGATTTATAAAGTTTACTTCAAGTACTTTTAAATATCAAAAATATCAATTTTTAATGATTTGACATAAAATGTGTATTAAATTGCGAATTTCAAAAAAAAAAAAATAAAAAAAATCTGATGGGGGGGCTTGTGCCCTCAATCAGACCCGGTGCCCCTCCCCATCATGGCCGGTGCGCCCCCCACTTTCAAAAGTGACAAAAGTGCATTTCCCATCGCCTTTTGTAACGGGCTCGGTACAGCTTGACAAACTAATGCGCCGCCCTGTGTCCATTATATCCGTACTTTAGGGAAACGACAATGCAAATTTAGTCACTTTGAAAAACTCGCTTTGTTCATTCAAATAGATATAAAGCTGAATTTATACTCCATCGCTGAGCGACGAGCGATTGGTATTTGACCAATGAAACAAAACGCAACAAAAAGCGCGCTACCTCATTGGCTAAAAACCAATCGCTATCGTTCAGCGATGTGGTATAAATTGGGAATTGGGAAATTAAGTCGCATCGTGCCGAATGAGGTTTCGAAATACGCAGAAAAAAATTACCCATCTATCAACCACTTTATTTGGTAATTTAGATTTAGATTAAGAAATTGCTTTTGTTTCAAAGTGTAAGGATAGTTTTGTGCATATGTAATAAATGGAAATCTACAAATAATAAGAAAACATAATAACCATAACCCCACAATCCGAACCGAAAAGTCCTTATTTAAGCAATGGATCTTTTTTTCTGAATTAGTTTATCTAGTTTATTTCCAAAGTCGTCACGGTACGATACACTAAAAATGCTATGTCATGGTGACTTGATGAAGTGGACGATATGGATAAGGTTCGAGTACAATATTTAGGAAAAAAGAAAAGAAATAGCATTTGTGCCACTTGTACGCTGTATAAGAATAATAATTTGCATCCATTTGAACTTTTCATGGTACGATGACTATGATGAAAATGCAGTGTCATGGTGACTTGGTAAAAAAAATCGTACAATAAAAATGCATGGATATTAACAGGCCGCGGTCGCGTGATTGCATGCAATTATGAATATTTACCTTTTGCATGCAACATTGCCGTTTTCTTTTAAATTCAAATTATTATTATAGGCATATTGCAGCAAATGCCTGATTTAACATGTTTAAATTTCGAGTGATAAAAAGAAGGGTTTATTGAGTCTAGGGCTACTCTTCAAAACTATTCGTATTTGTTTTTCGACACTCTCATGACAGCACATAGGTTGGGTCACACCGACATCGCCTGGTTAATAATTACATTGTACAGCAGAGACACTAAAATCTATATCCGGGATCGATACATCTGAATGTGCTATGCACGATTTGATATTCAGACGATAAATCTTTGGATACCGGGGTAGAAAATGATGAATATCTCCCGGATTTTTTTTTATTGTAAAGAAGCCATATTTTTTTTCTTGCACTTGAATATATGTGTTGAAAGGATATGATAGTCGTTAGCTTGCGTATTGAGAAAGAGCCGTGCGTATTGAGCTCAAAAACTGACAAAAAATCTGATTTTATATGTGCCGAACTACAGCGCAGCGTAGGCCACTCGTGGAGGCAGTCTAAAAGCAGATGACATCATGGCGTATACCATGCTCACTCACACACACAGAGGTTAGTCGGATGTCCCTCGACCCATTATGCGTCTCAAAACTATTAAACAGGTCGGAACAAAATGGCCATGCGTGGCTGTGGATTCAACCTACCATGGCGATTTCTGCCATGAAGATATTGGGGCGATGACACTGCGGGTCGGTGCATTTAAATACATTTTACAAGCACTCTACCTTATCTCCGAAGAGACCAATGACCATCTTATCTTTTGCCTTTTGGTACGTATCTTTAGGGTACATTGGTCTTTGGTCTGGGTATAATTCATCTAAGTAATCTGACGTGATGAGAGACTCGTAGACAATTTGACCATCTTTTTCCAACACGGGTACCAAGGCACTGGGGTTCTTGTCTACGAACCATTCTGGTTTAATCCATGTGTTTACATTGACCAATTCATACCTGCATGTGTTATCAAGATGAATAAAAATATGATATTCAATGTAAATGAAATTCTTCAATCACACAACTAAATACAAAAAAATTAGGGCTGCACGAATCGACTATATATATATAGTCGGCACCAAATAGTCGCGACTATAATAATCGACTATTGACGACTATATTGAGGTCAAATTAGAGTAAAAACCCCATCACTTTCACGCCCAAAATACACAAACAACACGCGTAAGGTATATGTTTAAGAATGAGCTGCCAAAATTAATACATTTTGGCCCCAAAACGGCTGATTTTACATGATTTTAGTAGAATAAAAAAACAAACAAAAAAACGCAAATTCTGGGTCGGTTGGGCCCATAGAACAGGTTTTTTTTCGTGGCCTAATCCAGGAAAATATACATTTATGAATAATTCTAAGCCAACAAAGCGTATAATAGGCCTAACTTGAAGGTTATAGGTTCAAGGAAAGTCACAACTTCTTTATGTCTCACTATTCAGGGTTAATTTTGTGAGTGAGTCAACGCAAGTATTTGAGGCTCTAAAATTATTGAGGTTTTTGATATCAAAAACAGAATGGTCCTGTACCAAAGATAGTTTAAAAATGTGGAGATGAGGTTGTTGGACGATCTTCTTTTAAAGAGAAATATGATACATTAAGGGACCGTTCACAAACACTTGTTAGCGGGCGGGGGGGCTGATGCAAAAAATTGCATCGCGAAATTTTTTCGCTCCCCCCCCCCCTTTCAGACCTCAAAAATTCCCCCCCCCCCTTTTCGACATGAAATTTATGGGTCATCCCCATTGAAAAGCTTAAACTCAATTTTCCCGGGAAAATTTGTGGTTAATTCCCCCCATTTTGCATCAGCCCCCCCCCCCTAAACAAGTGTTTGTGAACGGTTCCTTAAGTTGTGAACCTGTAATCTGTCACAGAAATACTTACGGAATATTTTTAGCTTGTAAAACCAGTCTAGTTCTCTCTGCGTATGGACAAAATTTCATGCTATATATCCTGAGCACACCTGCTTCTAAAGGTGGACAAGCGTCCCCTGAAAGAATAAAGAATATATAATAAGGGACTTATTATTTACGTCCATGGAGTGGAGGGGGAGGGGTTCTTAAGGCGAATGTACTTATTTTTACCTGAACCATGAGGGGAGAATTTTAATTTTTAAATGGAGAAAAAGTGGGAACGCGAATTGTTTTGCAGATTTTTTGGTCAAAACTAGACTCCCCCTGGCGTAAATATTGAACGGTCCCTAAACAGGTTTTTTTTTAAATGGGACCCATACAAAAATATCGATCGCCGTAGATTTTACACGGCATGAGCTTGAATTATCAATTACATAGGAGAAACATGCCCATCTGACTCTCTACTAAATTAACTATCTCTGCCTTCTGAACCACATCAACTGTACCACAATTGGGTATCACGAATCGTTATAGGCCTACATGAAGTACAGTATAATATTCATATCCTTTCATATTATGAATATGATACTTCAGTTTTTACACAAAATATATCTCATTGAAAACCCTCGCACTCGGCTATTTCAAAAAGGTAACCAGGCTTCCTTTAAACATGTGCACTTGAATAAATTAGCATTAAAATTAAATTTTATTCTAAAGGCATTTTAGAAACACTTGGATTTGGACGTACCATGGTGTTTATTAGCTTTATTAATTCCGTAAGCTTTACAGTTGTCATGCAGCACCGTGTATGTTGGTGATACGAGCAGAGAAGATGCCGATAATTATTGACATAATTATATCTTCTCTGGTATAAAGCGACTTACCTTTAGTGAGATGTTTAGTCGACATGATTTAATGTTACTTGCGTATGTATTGTGACGAATTTGAGTTGCCTGTGCAAAATATCCAGTGCAAAAATGTCCAGTCTAAATGCTGATTGCTAGTACGTCTCTTCTCTTGATTAAATTAGTTATGATCATGATGAAAGCCTGATGATTGTGTATGGTACCGTGACATTGACCTTTGTACCATTATGTCACGCATAGTACTGCAAACGAAAGAAAATGCCTTGTCATATATGTGTGAAGGGTGAAACCACGCGACCAAATGAGGCGGGTAAGGGTAATATCGGCTGAATATCCCGGCTACATACGGGGAGCTATTAGGGACCGACGCACATTATCGGGGGGGGTCAGGGAGATTTTTGGGCCGCCTTTGGCTCCGGTTTTTTTTTTACATTTAATGTACCGGTATACCTTTAGGCCAAATAAAAAAATAAACAGGTTTCACGTCCCCTCCCGCTTCCTTTTTTGAGTTTCTTCAATTTTATTTTTATTTTTTGAAATTCAGTTATAACTTTTCAAAAAATATGCCTATGAAGTAGAGATGCTTTCTATAGCCTTGCTAATATACAAGAAACACTTTTATAAGGTTTTGTGATAGTTAGAGGGGGCCTATCTCTCAGAACAAGAAATAAAAAGAGGCCTCCTCCTTTTTTCCAGGCATTATTCATGATTATTGTATACGCTAAAACAGCTCTAATTATGGGTATTCACACCGATTTTGCGATAAAAAATAAAAAATAAAAAGCCACCTCTTCCTCCTTTTTTTTCAAAACCCCGGACGTGAAACATGATTTTTATTTTACTTGGCCTTATACAGAGTTGGAATTTTTCCGGGGATTTTTTTTTACTCATCAGGTGAGGCGATGTTTTTTCGCTCAGGTACACCTGAGTGAATATATACATTCAGGTTAGACCTTGGAATAAAAATCAAAAAAATCGACCTCTGAACCTAAGTAGCTTTAAGTCGAGCTTCTTTTGCAAATGCTTTTGCTTTGTAATCACTAAAAATATTTTGCAGAATAATGCATGGTATCTCAGTAATAGAAATGCACTACATGCAGACTAATGCCAGCTCCAAAATTAACCTCACTCCTCATGACATAGTTCATAAATATATGCAGCAGTGAGATTTTAAACAGAGGTGGGGATGAAATATTAGCCTCATTTCCCATGAAATTATTAATAAAACTATGTTCTGTTGCCCTTAGTGGAGGGTTTTGTTACCTGGGAATGATAATCAGTTTCAATAATTATGAGCGTTGACCATGTTGACAGATTGATAGTGGTGTGGAAGTTAGCAAGTTACATATTGGCCATGAACAGATTTTTGTTTTATGGACAATGTCAGCAAGCTAGGTCAGCCTGCATGGTATACCAAGTTTACCAAATGTCCGTGAACTTCTTAAATTTGTATTGAGAGGTAAGTAAGTAGACGTGTTCTGACTGTTCTGTTTTTTTGTGAAAATGATGCATTGGTGATATTAAAAGTGGTGGAACATTTTAATTGAATTGTATTATTCAGATCGTTATAACATGTACAACTTAAAATTTACTTTTCATTTTCATGGGTAACATTCAAGTGCATACATGTCTGTTTCGAATCACTAAATGTGACATGTTAAAGGGGTATTTCACAATCCTAGCATACACTTTTTATGAGATTTGTAAGTAGATTTATATCCACAAGCAAAAACTTAAATCTCACAACTTCAGTTGATCAGATTCCCGGGATCAGATTGTTTGTTTGCAAATAAATAAATAAATAAATAAGCATGTATGCTAGCTATTGGTAGCATTTTGATACAGGCTATGTATATTTATATATGGCCCATATACTTGCTGTGTTATTTTGGGAACAAATTTGACCATAGGCTTGTTAAACGAATTAATCGGCAAGAATTATTTTATACAGAAACTATTTTGCCAGAGGTTTCCAGTGGTATAAAATTCTGAATAGGCTGAAGTGCAAATTCGCAGCAGGATCCGCCCAATACAACAACATTCTTAATTATATTGAATTCTAAAACTACCTGTTTCAATATATTTTAGCTTACTAAGTATCTTCTCCATTATATTGCACACATGCAATACCTGAATAGGTATAGTTCCATAGACCTTCAACTTACTACATGTATCCCTCTCTTGTTGAAATTAACCCCACTGCCAAGGTCCCATTTCCTTCCCATTTATGCAAAATTTGCCAAATCTGTCAATACTTGTGTTTTTAACTAATTGGTAATACACTTTAACCTGGGAATTATACACAGAACAAGCCGACTAACCAGAACCAAATTTATTGTCTTGTGTGTCAGAGAGAAAAGCCCCAAGACAATTTTGGCTATTTAGCTCAATTACTGATCCATAAAATTACAAGCATCACACACTGGAGACCTTCACTTTTTATAGCGGAACAGTGGCCACTAATGAACTTCCCAGCACTCACTATACCCCAATGGCCTCATCCCAAAGGCATACTTCAATAATCTCAGTTAAACAATATAGTGTCCAATTCAACCTCCAATTGCCAAGTATGAGTTTGGTATCCAAATTTTCAAAGGTCATCCAATGAACGTACAAACATATTGGGGTTGAAGAACAGTGCCCTAATAGACGATTCTTATAATTGGCACCTTTTCGCCGTTGATGGCGTTTCTGGCTCGGCTAACTCCAATTTAGCGGAACGGAAAACTGAAGGCGAGGCAGATTGACCAGGAAGAATATAAACAAAAGTTTCTGATGAACATCAGTTTCAGAAACGTGAGTATGTTTTAGTACTTTTTAGATATGTGAGCTGCAAACGAATATGCGCAAAATGAATTTTATGTTATCAAGTTACGTAAACATCGAAAATTAGAATAAACGGAAGTGCCAATGCTTCATATGCAGTGTTTTCTTTGTGAATTTGCGAAATGACATGGGTGTCGAATTCGGCATTTATACGTCGAAGCCATCTTTCAAACAATTGCCACATCCTTATTCTGTGTGGAATCAACGTAAATCAACCTCGTTAGTATCGGTAAAGAGTGATTTTAAAACTGAAGGGGTCGGAAGCATGTTTTGATGCTTGGTTTTGAACCACGGATACTGAATAGGGCTAGGGTCAAATCATGTGGAAATCACAGGGCCCCTGGCTAGTCACATTCACAAGCTGCTGGGACAAGCTTACATTGGTTTAAAGTATTGTATGGATTGAGAGTCAGGACTAGCCTCCCAATGCGATGGCTGACTGAATAAAAGAAAATTGTAGAGTTGTCAAACTGTTTCCTACAATATTAATAGTTCCTGCCTTATTTTACTTAAGAACTCTAGTTGTCCACGTCCAACTTAGTTTCGTCTGCAGACATTGACTGTTATCACTGACATTTTTTTTTTAAACGGAACACGGTGTGACTCTCCACTAAGTTGAACAATAAATAGCCCTGAAACACGTAGCGGAAGATCGTGATGGTCCCCAGTAAGTATGATCCGTACAGCATGCTTGGAGATTGAGAGCCAACATGGCGAACTGCAGGAAGGTTTTACCCGCAGTAATTGAATTTGTGTGCCTGTCTGCTATCGGAGAAATGTACACAACAAATTCCCACTGTAGCGACAGAGACACCCATATGATAAAGGACGCAATGCGACGGTGGGATTGGGATGTTTCTCGTGGAGAACTCTAGAGAAATGTGCACACGACTACGCATTCAATGTTAGAGTACGTTGCTATCGTTTTTTCGGTCAGGATGAGACAGCGTTGACACTTTTTTGCAAAAGTTATTTCGATGAGTCAACTGTATCTTTCGAGTAAAAATGCCTATTTTGAACAATCCCCGGAACAATCTAACAAAGGGAATCTAACACTTTGTTAGCAACATTTTTGATATGATTGCCCATCGTGATTGGCTGTGTTTACTTCTAAACTTCCATTGCTTTACAGTGTCATGCTTCAGCAAATCTGAAGTGAATGCAATGGTCTTTAGCCTCGAATGTGAAGCTATCGGTGAGCAAATTTGTGGCTAGACTTCTCGAGCAAGCCTTATTAGGGGATTATTTACATTTTTCACCTTGGCTAGTCAGTGTGCACATCTTTTCTTCTTCCTTAGGGGTGATGCAATAATTTAGTGTACCCCGGAGAAGAGATATTTTGGTATCGTACGCCAAAAGGGGGAAGGGGCAAAGGTTTTTTTGCATGTCAAAAGGGGGGAAAAGATTTGTTGGCAGAGCCAAAAGGGGGGGGGGCAAGTGAGTTTTGGCATCTGGTCATTTTGCGAATTCACCAACCCGGGGGAACACATAATTATTGCACTTTAGTGTATTATATACAGAACAGCGCTCAGTGTGTAGTGTGTTTGTGTATTTGTATGTAGTATCAATTGGATACCAAAGTACGGCCACATGGTTTTCACATGAGGGTTTGCTGATCTTTCACAAGATTGCGATCCATCTGCACTCATTTGCGGCATACGCAGTTTCGCATGTTTGTGATCTTCCTACGCTCATTCGCGTCAAATGGTTCGCGATATTTATGCGCTCGTTCTCTGGCAAACACATTTTTGCGGATCTTTACACAGCTATCAGAAGGCGAAATCCCACAAATTTTGTCCTTCTCTGCGCAAGCGTGCAAAATTGTTAAAAATCATGCTAATTTGCACAAAAACCAATTTTACCACAAAGAATCACTCTTGCCCCTGCAACATTTCAAAATGTTGTGTTTTCATGTTACATGTGGCGATTTGATGCTGCCTTGAATTTTAATAATCATCAAGATCTGTGGGAAAATGAGACAT
Organism: Amphiura filiformis; assembly: GCF_039555335.1. Classification (NCBI taxonomy): domain Eukaryota; kingdom Metazoa; phylum Echinodermata; class Ophiuroidea; order Amphilepidida; family Amphiuridae; genus Amphiura; species Amphiura filiformis. The sequence goes on along the minus strand of NC_092639.1, from coordinate 25,650,138 downwards.
CAAATTCAGTTGTGTTGTCAGCATCCCGTGGGGTAAATTAGCGTTCAGTACAAAAGTGAGTATGAGGATATGCTGCTAAATCCCATTCAAAATCCACACATTGTCATACTCACTTGTTTTTCTCTCAAGAGCCCTGTTCTCACAATGTTTCTTTTATATCCTTTTTGATCTTATACAGGAAGAGAGTTTTGCAACTACATGTATAGCTTGGATGAGAGACATTCAAGTTGGACTACCTGGGATCTGATGGGTAAAGGAACCAAGTGGACTACCTACATACCTGGTATCTGTGGTGTAAAGGACATGGACATTATCAAATAGATACATGTAGCCTACATGTGGTGTGATATTGGGCTAATGGGCTTGCAACAGTGCATTTTTGCAGGTGAACTTTTAAAATGAGTGGACTCTAAATTATAACATAAAGCAGAGTGACTGTTTCATGGCATCATGTGAGAAATTTGTTCATGGACTACATTAATGCAAATCATGAAAGAGTGAAGACATAAAGAATCATTTGTCATGAAAGGTAAACCCTTGTTTTTCCCCATCAATTTGTGACACTATATGTAATTCACTAAGCATTCTTAAAGCTAGAAGTGTTTTTTACTCTCTTAATGTGAAAGAGTGAAAACTCATTCTCCAAAAAAGTGACAAGGATCAAAGGGAGTGAAAATCACTCCTAAAAGAGTTAAAACTACTCGTTAAAGAGTGAAAATCAATCCTGAAAGAGTGTTCAAGGTATGATTTAAGGGCCATCCATGAGTTTGGAGAGTGAGATTTTCACTTATTTCAGTCAGAGTGTTATCTTCCTGATCCACTGACTCTCCAAAGTATTGGATCCACATGCTTGGTGATAATTGTAAAAGGGTGATGACAAAAATGTTCCTTAAGATGAATGCGCAAAATTCTAGAGTCATATGAGTATTAGAAACTGAGCATCAGTATTTTTGTACTTTGTGTGTCTTTTATAGGATAAAAGACACAAAAGTACAAAAAAACTTCATATTATAAAAGCCACAAATTTAAGTACAAAAATACTGATGCACAATTTATTATCAAAAGCTACTTCACAAGGATTTCAGGCAAACTATTATTTTGTGGTGGACAAGGTATTTTGTGCACATACACACCCCACACATATTTCTACCAACCCACCCCTACACACCAAACAGCCCAAGCTAGGAGCAATGTTTCACATCCCTTTCCACAAGCATTGCATTTCAAATATCTTGAGAGTGACATGGCTTGGAACTTTTTACAGTGTGTTTATTTTTACAATACATTGTAATTGTATGCCAATTATGCTATGGTATTATTAGATGGAACTGATCCAAAATTAACAAATTTTGCACAAAATTGCCACAAAAAGTGGAAATTTGTGTGATTTTGCCTCAAAAGTGGGGAGAAGGCAAGAAAAATATTGGGGGAAAATTCTGCCCTGTAGCCCCGCCACTGCCAAAATTGCAAATACACCAAATTTGCACTTGTATGATACCTATGCTTTTTTAAAAACAAAATCGCCCGGAAATTAAACCAGAGTCAGCCAAAAACTTTGCAATTTTATTTGGGGGGCATGAGGGGGCAAATGGCCCCCCAGTCATAACTCTTGTCCCCCCTGTTACCCCCAGTAAAAACCCAAAATTATAATTTGTTGATTTTGCCCCCCATGAAATTTTGGGCACTGTTTGACCCACCAATAGCTTATTGTCAATGTTATATTCCTATATGATCTTTTTTTCAAGTTTTGAAGCAAAATAAAAGTTCTGGAGTTTATCACAAGTTATTGTATTCTTATCTTTATTGTGTCTTTTGCAGATTGAGTAATTACACATAATCGTTTAAAAATACAGCACAATGGAGGGTAAAATAATTGCACAACCATATTGTGTAAAAATGTTTTTACCCATTTCTGAGTAAACCTGGTTACACAACAGTGGGTAAAACTGTACCCTGCATGCATGAATTGATAACACTTACACATCAATGGGGTAAAAAAGGGAACTTGGACACTGTTGTGTAAACTTTACACAGAATTATATAAAAACAACACAGCGGGGTAATAAAGGGAACTCGGTCATCATTGTGTAAACTTTACGCAATTAAGTTGGTGTAAAGTAATTTAAACATAGTGTTGTAAAAAATATACCCCACTGAATTGTAAAAGCTGTACCGCACCATGGTTGTGTAAAGTTTACCCCACTGGCAACTGAGTTCCCTCCGCTTTGTTCCTTTTTACCCCACATTGAGTTTTTCTGCTGTATGACTTGCGAATATACTTCTTTCTTTTCCTTTACAATAATAGAAATAAGCTTTAAACAGAGCCAACAATGGTCAAATGGTTTTGCTGTGATTTTTGTACCAAGTTACAGGTGGTACTATGTAGCAAGGAGTTATGTTAAAAGAGTTCCCAGTAGGCACAAATTGGGGATGGATTCTTGATTTTTCTTGAACCGAGAACAAATTTTGTTCTACATTTGTATTTAACCAGTCAGTCTAGACAGAGACATGCATGGGCTCTGATAGGACCAGGCGCAAACAAATTGCTCAATCCCAGCCTAGTAAAAGAACATAAGCATGATATAATGCTCTCAGCTAGTGTCTATCCAATCTATACAAAGCGACACTTAGGAAGCGCATTCCTGGGAAAACTTGCCAGAAATGTCAGTCACACAATATTTTTATTTTTCCTCCGATTTGCAGAGTCATTAGACCTAGAGACAAATGCTAGGATCATTAGTGATTGATTTTAAAAAATGCCAAAAATTATAATTTTGTGTTCAAAAGGGCAACATTTAAAATTTGGACACAAATTGCGATGTTGCCCTTTCTGCATGTTCTGGACATTTGTTTTTAGCATTTGTTTCTAAGTCCAGATAGGCTCTCCATATCACTCAGCAAAAAAAAAGTGATTTTTTTTCCCAAAAATGTAACTGGACCCAAAAACACTGATTTGCTCCACAAATAATGCAATTGAGTAATTATAATAATGTCCACTGCTTAGATTTAGTTTCTAGATTGGAATACATTAATTCAAAAGTTGTTTGTTTATTGTTGCCACACATGACACTACACTGCTGTACACCAGTGTACACATAATAAACAATTTAATTTTGCAAGCAATTTTGCTAATTTCACTAGCGCCTTCAAATGCTAAATTAAATTGCTGCTAAATAGTTCATTTCTAATTTGCAAATTTGTGACATTAAATTGCCACAAAAACATGACTTCTTGTCAATTCGCGAAATTAAGTTGCCGTGAAATTAAAGTGTTTTACAGGACTTCATAGTCATATTGCTCACTCCCAGGTGAATCCTGTAAGTTTCCTGGTCTTTGTTAATGGTTAGTCTTGATTCAAGCCTGTATTCACCCAGAGCCACATACTCTATGTCACTGCCTGCTGCTGAAGTTATCGGTGACAGATATACATGTAATCAAAGGTAGCTGAAGACTCAACCCCGTAAACGGCATAGTGCTGCTGCTGAAGTTATCGGAGATTCTCTAGCTATGGCTGTACGTCAAAGATAGCTGCAGATATTAAGGTTTTCATGAACATGTATTCAAAATCCATGGCTGTAAAGAGAGTCTTGAACAAAAAAAAAGGGGCTTCAGTCAACCACTTGGCTAATATACCACAGCAACCTGTAAATTTGAAAAGAAATAGAACAAGATATTTTTATTCTTTAACATTGTCAAACAAGTTTTTTACGTGTAAATTGAAAATATCATTTTCACTGGTCACATGCTGCATGTTGACAACACAAAAAACATTTTGTGACTATCAGCCTCAGTTCTACATGTGTATTGCATGTACATTTTTTTGTCATATTTCTGTCCCAACATTTGGTTTACTGAGAGTGAAAAAATTATTTCTTTTTAATATACACATGCAACAGAAAACATGCCCATTTACCCAAGAAAATTTACAACTTATCATTAAAGCAGACTTGCTCGAGAAGTCTAGCCATGAATTTGCTCACCGATATCTTCACATTCGAGGCTCGAGACCATTGTATTCAAAATCTAGTTGGATTCGCTGAAGCATGACACCGTGTAAAGCAATGGAAGTTCAGAAGTAAACACAGTTATTAGCGCCAATCCGGCTTAAAGTGTGTGTGTGTGTGGGGGGGGGGACAATCGGCCTGAATTGTCAAAAAGTGGCGGAAAATAACTAAAAATTGGTCATTTTGCTGAGGGGGGCAGAGATGCCAGTCAGAGCTGTCAACAAATCCTGAAATGGCAAAAAATTTCCTGAAAAATGTACTTTGCCTATACATTGGTACTGGATCATCCAAGTAAAATTTAAAATCCAAGTAAAAAGACTGGCAACACGCCCCCATCTCCCTCTGTCCCCAAGATTGAGGATTGACACCCATGAATACAGCCGATCACGACGGGCGATCACGACGGGCGATCACATCAAAAATGTTGCTTAAGGTGGTACTACACCCCTGGCCAATTTTGTGCCTATTTTTGAATTTTTCTCACAAATTAAAGCGCATTGGTGACAAGTAAGATATGTATATTATAGGGGCAAGGACTACAACTATTGCACTGAAAATTTAATTTTAGCTTAGACAACAGTTGTGGAGTTACAGTCAAAAATGAGGGAAAACCAATATTTGATCAATAATTCAATAACTACTTGTCTTGAGTCACTGAAATTTCAGTGTAGTAACTGGATTCCTTGCCCCTATAATATACAAAACTTTTGTTACCAGTGTTTTATTAGTTTTTGAGAAAAATGCAAAAATAGTCACAAATTTAGCAAGGGGTGTAGTACCACCTTAAATTGCACTGCAACAAAATTTTAGACTGTTCAAAATCTAGGCAAATTTTAATCAAAAGATACAGATGACTCATTAAATTAACTTTCATCCAAATGTCAACATTAATACAATACTAACACATAATGTCAACGCTGTCTGTCCGAAAAACGACAGCAAACATACTCTAGCATCGAATGCGTAACTATAGTAATAGCTGACTTATATTGTGATGTACCAAAATGATCCCTAGAATGCTAGCTACACCCTTACAAAATCAATTCTCGAGCTCTGCATTATGACTGCACTCACTGCCTGCAGGTAGTGCTATACTGTGGTAGATTCGCATTGACATGATTGAGACTTGAGCAAACTCTTTTTGACTATTGGCTGAAGCGGAATTTGACATGCACTAGGCTATCAACAATTCAAACCTTAAATCGGAACTTGATAATCACTCTTTTCAGATATTAATGACGTTGATTCCACACAGAATAAGGAAGTTTCAATTGTTTAAAAGATCGCTTTGAAGTATAACTGCCGAATTCGACACCCGTGTCATTTCGCAAATTCACAAAGAAAACACTGCATATGAATGATTGGCAGTTCCGTTTATACTAATTTTCGATGTGTACGTAACTTGATAACATAAAATTCATTTTGCGCATATTCGTTTGCAGCTCACATATCTAAAAAGTACTAAAACATACTCACGTTTCTGAAACTGATGTTCACCAGAAACTTTTGTTTATATTCTTCCCAGGCGGCGGATGACATGATCGAGCCGGCAACTCGTGAAACCGCCCGGCCGTATGGCATTTTCCATATACTCGGTTAGTTTTGTGGGCTTCATTATCGAACCCCAACGGTTTTAGCTTGTATTTATATTATTTATCAACATAGGCCTATTTGTTTGTGATATTTCAAGCGTTTTAAAATTTCAAAATAATCCCATTCAATTACACGGTTGACGATGAAAATTTACTGAATTTAGGGACTGCACGTCATACACCACCTGATTCTTCCAGGTCAATCTGCCTCGCCTTCAGTTTTCCGTTCCGCTAAATTGGAGTTAGCCGAGCCGGAAACGCCATCAACGGCGAAAAGGTGCCAATTATAAGAATCGTCTATAAATGAGCATGTTGTGGATCGTAATAATTAACCATGGACTGTAGAACAGGCCCAGTTCTATACCTTCAACTTTTACTCACCCACAACTCAGCCCAAATTTATATTTTTATCATCTAACAAGAATGACAGCTGCCTCAAGACTCCTTTCCTCAAAGTTCCTTTACCTAAAAATTAATTGACACTGCCTTTCAACATGAAAGGGAGGGTAACAGTTGAAGGTATGCGAAACTACACCTATGCATGATATTATTAATAATATCATATTGTTTCAGTATTCAAAGGAGCTTAGTGCGGAGGCATGCATCACATTAGTAACGCTATTTAAACAAAAATCATATTCTCATTCAAACATGTGAGCACATGAACAACTACAATAAAACACTGCATATGTTCACATCAAAATGCAGTATCACTAGAAAAAAATGATCAGTCATCAAATATATTTAATTTCAAACTTTTTCTTGAACAGTTCACCAGTAAAATAATGTCATGAATAGACTTATAGTACACGCTTATAACAGAATAAAATTGCCTTGAATATTACTCTGTCTCCTGCATTCGCATTTAATTACCTAGCTGGGGGTTTACACCCCCCAGCTAGGTATTGTAATCGTTCGGGTTCTTCCGCTGGCAACAAACCACTGTAATCTTCCCGTTTTCTTCCGCTGGCAACTAAGTGAAATTGCACATGTTTTTGTACTTTATGCACCAAACCCTCTATCTTTTTAACCAAATATCCCACAGAGTTGTGCGATATGTCAAACTTTTCCTCTGGTCATAAGGAACAAAAAAGTCAGTGGTCACATCTCTGTAGGATCATTGGTTAATGAGATATAGTCACTTTTTTGTACTTTATGCACCAAACCCTCTATCTTTTTAACCAAATATCCCACAGAGTCGTGCGATATGTCAAACTTTTCCTCTGGTCATAAAGAACGAAAAAGTCAGTGGTCACATCGCTGTAGGGTCATTGGTTAATGAGATATAGTCACTTTTTTGTACTTTGTGTACTTAACCCTCTATCTTTTTAACCAAATATCCCACAGAGTTGTGCGATATGTCAAACTTTTCCTCTGGTCTTAAGGAACAAAAAGTCAGTGGTCACATCTCTGTAGGATCATTGGTTAATGAGATATAGTCACTTTTTGTACTTTGTGTACTTACCCTCTATCTTTTTAACCAAATATCCCACAGAGTCGTGCGATATGTCAAACTTTTCCTCTGGTCATAAAGAACGAAAAAGTCAGTGGTCACATCTCTGTAGGATCATTGGTTAATGAGATATAGTGACTTTTTGTACTTTGTGTACTTAACCCTCTATCTTTTTAACCAAATATTCCACAGAGTTGTGCGATATGTCAAACTTTTCCTCTGGTCATAAAGAACAAAAAAAAATACCTGTGATAAATTTATCTGTACAAATTGTCGCACTCCGAGTGACATATGGTATATTTGCAACCCTACTGTGGATTTGCAATTGACCTGGGGAACATATTGGAACATTTTGCACGGGTCAGCTCAAAAGACATCACTAAGTTCTGGGGCCAAATCTTAGAATTGCGTTATCTGGACATCTGTAAGAGGTACAGGGCTCAAACTCAGTGACAACTCATGACCAGGGGTGAATTATGGAACATCTTGCAGGGGTCTGGTCAAAGGTCATCTGGGTCAAATCTTAGAATTGCATTTTCTGGACATCTGTGAGGAGTACAGGACTCAAAACTCGGTGACAACAAACCTCATGACAGGGGAACATTTTTGGAACATTTTGCAGGGGTCAGATACCTCCACAACACCAACATGCCCCAGCTAGGTTTGTGGTCTATGACCACCATTTGCCTCTAGTATTAGTTTCACTTTAAAGAATATTTACCCTGTCCATTCTTCTAGGTAGGTAATTCATACATATTATTATAACTGTATTCTACTTCACTATTGCCTCATATGATACATTGCCTCTTGCTTTACTCTAAAAGACTATGTTATTGTTACCTTATATAATTAAACATTTTACTGCGTCAATATACATAATATCGCCCTAGTAGATAAAAAACAATGTCTCCAACTGTTCATTCAATCTATACCCATTCCAGCTCAAATAAATGCGATGCCTGCACATCCATCATAACAGCCACAAGGGTGCATAAATTCCACACTGACCAACTGCGTCCTACCTACAAACGTGAATTACAACCGACCTACATTCCACAACCATGTTTTCCAATCGTGCCTGAGCGCTCCCTTTTAAAGGGTTTTTTATTTTCATCTCACTAGGGGGAGAAAAAAAACCCACCACCTGGAAATCACATGATGCGCCCTTGGGGCTGTACAATATAAGGCCAAGTAAAAAATAAAACATGTTTCACGTCCGGGTTTTCGAAAAAAAGGAGGAGGAGGGGGCTTTTTATTTTCTATTTTTTATCGCAAAATTGGTGTAAATACTCCTACTTAGAGCTGTTTTTATAGCGTATACAATAAAAATAAGAAGGAGACCCTTTTTTATTTGGTGTTCTGAGAGTTACACCCCCTCCAACGCATTTAGGCCTACTGCAAACGAAAGAAAATGCCTTGTCATATATGTGTGAAAGGTGAAACCACATCCCGGCTACATACATCGAGCTATTAGGGACCGACGCACATTATCGGGGGGGTCAGGGAGTTTTTTTTCGCTTTGGCTCCGGTTTTTTTTTAACATTTAATGTATACCTTTATACAGAGTTGGGTGGGAATTTTTCCGGGGATTTTTTTTACTCATCAGGTGAGGCGATGTTTTTTCATCTCACTATGGGGCGAAAAAAACAACTCCCACCCCTGGAAATCACATGATGCGCCACTTAGGGGCTGTGCAATATATATCCCATGCAGCAAACACCGTAAGCGTTTAATAAGGTGCATGGGTACCTGATTAACTGCCTCATGATCCTCATCCCCCTTTCAACCCCAACAAAATTGCAGATTTTGTGACAGATGAAAGCTCATATTTTAGCTTATTTTTCTCATTAACATATTGAAATTAGGGGCGTTCCAAATCGGTATATTTCAGAAGAAATCATCAAAAAAGTGTTGAATTAATCTTAACTGTGGTATGGGCGACCTGATATAGGCAAATCAAATTCTTTAAAACTAATGAAAAAACTCCCAAACGTGCATATCAGGTCCCGGGATCAGGTCGCCCTCCTTTAAAACGTCTTGACAAATTCCAAAACGCATTATAACCATAAAGGTCATGAAAACATTTCCTAAACGTTTTATATGAAAAAATACCACAAAAACATTTTGTTGTCAACGTGTTATTGCAAAATATTTTTTTTGCAACCATTTTTGCACGAAAATATTTTGTCAAAATAATGAATACGAATATTTTGCATCAAGTTTTCAAAAATGTTTGCTGGGTATAGCCATCCGGGCAAAATTTCTAAGGGAACAAAATAGCAAAATCGCACTGGTGACTGGCTAAGCCCCAAAATTACTTGAATGGAACAAATTTGTGTACAAAGTTATTAAAGTTATAAAATGGGCCAAAATACGCAAGTCCATAGTAGGGCCTACTGGACGGAGGCTTGTCTCGTTCGGACATGGTGTGTTCCCCGGGTGGTTCCTCCATTGCTATAATACTGAAAACAAGAATCACAGACCCCCATTTGAACTGTTAAAAAGTTGATCCCAGCTTTTTCTTTGCTAAGAATTTTTCGCACCCCCTACATAATTATTCTTCTACTCCATACCAAAGTAGACCTATTTATGAACACTTTGATACTAAGGGACCGTTCACAAACACTTGTTGGGGGGCCTGATGCAAAAAAAAAAATATCGCTAAAATTTATCGCCCCCCCTTTACAGACCTCAAACATGTCAGGCCCCCCCCCTTTTTTTACATGAAAATTATGGGTCAACCCCATAGAAAAGCATATAAACTCAATTTTCCCAGGAAACTTTGTGGTCATTTTTTCAGGGCCCCCCTTAGGAGGGTCAAAAAATTTCAGGGCCCCCTTTTTGCATCAGACCCCCCCCCCTTACAAGTGTTTGTGAACGGTCCCTAAAACCGGCCGTACGCACTGTACGGAGACCATGCTAAATGGCTAAACCTCGAAGGTGCGTTTTCCTGTTCCCGGGTGCTCTTGCTCTGTGATATCTTTGGCCCGGGATCTTTGGTTACGACATTCGATATAAGGGGCGCACCATTAGATTTCCAGGGGGTGGCATGGGAGTTTTTTGAAAAAAAAATCGCCCACTACTCCCCCTTCCAGAAAAATACAGCACTACACTATTTTATTAATTTCTTGAAAAAAAATAGCCAAAAACATGCATTTTAGCATGTTTTCTAACAATCGAGTCAAAATCTTGAGTAGGCCTATGCTGAAATTTTGCTCTAATTCTCACTTTTTGTGTTACAATAATTTTAATTATTTAAAAAATTTAATCATTTAAAATTGATTGGTTATAAAAATGAAACATTCTTTCCAAAAATTGGAATGCATAAACTGAAATTAGTCTTAGTACAAGTTTTTCACAGCATGCGAAAAACACGTGTTTTTGGCCCTTATTTCCAAAAATTTGCCAAATATTGAAATTTTACTTTGATTGCCAATTAGAGCAACCTAAAGGATTCGGATTTAGCTGTTTTATTTGGCAAAACAGAATAATGGTTTTTTTTATCCCCAAGTATTTTTCTGGAATACGTAGTGAGACGCCCACTAGTGAGATGAAGAAAATAAATTTGCCTTACTGATAAGTAAAAAAAAAATATACATTGAAATAGAAAAAAAAATCGCCGCCAATAAAATAGGTCAAGATAACTTAAGGCAGACACATAGTCAAATAATTCATATTTTTTCATCATTTAATACCTCAATCAGTAATATGTCACACAATCAAATAGTCAATAAATTATATTATGCAATGCCGATTAAGTCGACAATTTTTATATCTAGAATGACATATTAATTATGATTTAATATTTGGGACTTTATTTCCTGGAGATCTCATACAATTTTATTGATATTATAAACATAAAAATTGTATCAAGGTATAGAAATTTATTTAACGCGGAGGTAAGACACAATAAATTGTAATCTTATCGCATCCAAACATTGTCATCATGATCTTGACATTATTTCATGAATACACGTGGAATGTAAACAGGCCCGTAGTCAGGGGTGCCGGGATGCGAGAAGAATGCACCCCAATCGGTATAAGAGGTCTACTTAGTCTGTAAAAAAATAGCAAAATTGATCCTAAAAATTCAACATTTTAGATAAATCTACCTAAATTATGAAATTTCTGTGAAATTTGTCTAAAATATAGGCTCCAATATCAATTGTAAAAGGGGAGAAAGTCAGCTTTGAACAAAATGAACATTTCACATTGATTCATTCATCAAGCTTTGTGTCCCGGGTTCGTGAACGGTGTAAAATCTGTTGATACTTTCACCATGACATGACATCAAGCTATAATGTCGATAGCTGAAACAAATCCTAAAGGGGAGATTGAGATTGGAACTGAGGTCTTGATCGCCCACAAACAAATCCTTTCCAAGCACAATCATGATAATAGGCATTAATAGCTGACATCAGGAGCTATCAGGGAGATAAGGCCAACGAGACTTCTTCGACCAACAGCCCAAGTGACCTGGTGAAGGGGGTTTAGCTGATGTACATTTATATAGCAGGTCGGGCATTACTGTAATGGGGTCTTTACAATGGTTCAACCACGTGTCATGAGGTCAGCCTCTTCCAGATAGCCATGGGGAGAGCGAATTTGATTTGATTTGGTCCAGCGGAGTTTTTGAACCCAAGACCTCTAGCACCAAAGGCAATGAAAGACCTTAAGAAAGGCTTTATGGTGTTTTTGTCCACATTGACTTTTAAATAGTTCATACTGGAATTGTTTTTACAGTCATTAAATATAATGTGGACTATTTATTTGGTCCTTAGGTTTTCTGCATGTTATTCCTCGTAGATGTAATACCATCAGAACAATAATCAATAGAATCGCCACACCAATCATGGTGGTTTGTATAAGGTCTGCGTTTACATTGAAAACACTGCTGGTTTCTATAAAATCTGAAATGTAAAAGAAATTCAGTACAATAATTAGAATAAACAAAAATTACAAAATGGTAAGTAGGTAAATGTGAAGGTTTCTTTTGGCATTAGCACTGGGCTTCATCTGGTCGATAATTTCACTGATAACTTCAATAGCCTAGTTTATAGTGAAGTTATATTTACACGCTAAACAAAAGTGTTAATATACGGCTAACACTTTTTTAAACACTTAAACACATTTATTTTTCCGACTTTATACACTGCAAAAACAGTGTTGAGAAATTAAACACTTTTCTAAACACAATTTTGCCTTCACTTTGTAAACACGTTTAGAAGCTAAACATCATGTGTCAAATTTCTGAACATTGGTCAGTGATGGTGTTCAATTTCGAAATATCTGACATCCATATTCTAAACACAACGTTTCTAAACACATTCTTGCCTTCACTTTCTAAACACTGTTTTTGCAGTGTACACGTGAAAATGGGAGGCGTTGCATAGAATAAACATGCAGGACAACACATTTTACAGGGTCTTTTTACCACTAATTATTAACGTGTTAAAGACCATTCAGTGATCCCAACGAAAGTGTAAAAAATTAAAATGGTTTATAAATTTCTTAAAAGTGAATGATAAGTCATTCATACATACACGCTATGTAACAGCGCGCGTGATTGGTCCAGAGCCGGGCATAAACAGCGTTTATGCCCGGTATCCCGGATGTGCGATCATCGGGTATAGGGAAAATGAAGGAAAGTCGTGTTTTTTAATAATGCTACTTGTATTTTTTTGTTATTATTTTGATGCAAGCGGCCCCTCGGGCATAAACAACCGTTTAGTCATGAAAATATATGAATGAACCCCTAATTCAAATTATCATTTGGTATTTTTGAAATGAAAAATTTGGCAAAACACACACAAAAAACCCAGCAGTATTAACAAAGTTGAAGCCCCATTCGAATACATGTAGCTAATTTAGATACTGTCAGTATATATATTACAGATTGATGTAAATTCCTTATTTTTGTCTTAAATACACGGCTTTCGGTTGAATCACTAGCAGGCTATGTTTACATATTTATGACAATGACAAGGGTACCAAAATCTGAATTTTGATGATTTTTACGATCGTCCGTATGAGCAAATCACTGAATGTGCCTTTAATAATCGTAAAACGCCTCATTTTCTTTTACATGAAGATCACAGTTATAAACATGTAAAAGTGTTAAAAAGTGTTATCCATTTTTTAACACTTGTCATGCTTGTGTTTAGAGTGAACGTACAGGTAAAGTGAGCTAATGAAAACATCAAGTGCTATACAAAAGGCACATTTAGGCATTGCGACATTATAGCTTAACTTTTACTATTTATAAATACCTGATAAATTTGACATACAGATAAATATGTGACGTGTCATGTCAAAAGGAGACACTTTTGGGCAGGATCGTAAATTGTTGCGAATTTGTGATGTTATTAATGTTTAAAATATTGTCTGATAGTTTCAGACCAGCATATACCTGGCATCTTGTATTTTTGAGAAATATGTCAAGGTAATTCCTACTCTCAACATTGTCAATAATATTTTTAAAGGCCAATATCTCAATTTCCAATTTTATAGTACCATAACTTACGAACTCAATATCTTGACTTAGGAATATCCGATTTCATTGGGGAAAACGGCATTGTGGAACAAAATATCTCTATATTTAAGATATGTAAAAACCTTAAAATTGATAACCTGCCCAAAAGTGTCTCCTTTTGACATGACACGTCACATATGTTTGATTTTTTTTTCAGGAAAATGAAATCCAGATCAAGCTTATACACGTGATGATTATATAGGCCTACATTGTAGCAGTAGATTATTATTAATTGTACATGTACAATGTACATATATACCTTCTGGTGATGCCACTATTCTGATTGGTCCGTCTGTTTCTTGATATGCTGATGTCGATGTTCCCTCACCAATGACGTCACGTCGACTTCTTTTGCTGATTGGTGCACATGAATGTGCGCATCTTGAATTGGGGTCTAATAGGTTACAGAGACGCATGTCACAATGTACGAAAACCTGCAAAATATGAATTGGTACAGCGGATTGTTAGACTCTGACAAAATGACAATATTTTATTCCAGTTTCTAAATAACTTAATTCACTCCGCGTCTAACGTCGCAACAAAGATAACAGTGCAAGTGAACCCGGCAACCGGAAAACGCGCATTGGAGTTTTGGGTCTAGAAATACATTTTGAACGCAACCGTATTATTTTTATCTTTTGTAGTTTAAAGTTTGTAGATTTTATTGTGTCAATTCGTTAAAATTACAAGCATAAAACATTTACACCGTGTGATTGCAACAAGAAATGGAAAACTGGAATATTGAACGATGTACGGCTACACACAGATGGAGGCCATGTTTGAAATGATACATTAATGATGCGAACTGTTCTCTTCTAAGATAAGCAATTCCATCTATAACAATATAATGATGGTCGTTTACATGCCCTTAAAATATGCACTCTAAATTGCATATTACTGAACGCTTGGTGTTAAAGGAGTGAACACCCAACACTTTTTTTACCACTTTCATGATGATGTATGGAACACCGTTTGGCACTTCGGTATATTGTTCTTGTTTGGAACACTATATTTGATCATCTTTCAACACTCTGGAGTGACCAAACGTGTTCTTTATCGCATTTTATGCAACACCTTTTGAACACTTCGCAGATCATGAATTTAAAAAACTTGCAATACCACAAATATATATGCTTGGTATTAAAACTATTTATACGTGAAACGTTTAATAAACGTTTTAGAAACGGTTATTAAACGTTTCAGAAAAAGCGCGCTACAGAAATGTCGATACATATTTTTGATAAAAAGGGGAAAATATTAATTTGAACACATGTGTTCAGAACGCGTCAGGTGTTCAAAAACCAGACAGGCATGAACATGTTAAAATAATTACCGAATTTTCCATGTAATGTCCCAGAAAGGCGAAAGCATCAATTGAAAAGCGTTTCCTTTGTGAAAATCGGATAGGATGCATCTTAACGGTATCATCAACCTCGCATCTGTATATGAAGGAAAAAACAAAGGTACAATTAACAATTAAATAAAGAGTGTGTAAAATTAAATCTTAGGCTGTTTGCTGTTAAATTTGTTGTGTATATCAAGAATTGTTTTCATAGATAGTGAAACGCCCAAAAACTTTCCACAAGAGCCTCATTCCAATGGCATATAGTCCAATAACCTCAATTACATAATCATAGTGCAAAATTTGACCTCAAGTTGCAGAGTATGAGTTTTTGTACCCAAATCTTCAAAGGTCATTCAATGAATGTACAAATGTATTGGGGTTTAAGAACTCTTCCCCAGATGAGCATGCTGTGGATCCTAGTGTTTCGTTTTGATATGTTATATAGGCCTTAATTCAAGAACCGCAAGACAAAATAATGGAAACACAAATGCGACTTGCTTTTCTCATTTCTTATATTTACATGACTAAAAACGTGAAAAATTGGAAAATATAGATCCTGCTATCTGCAATCAGTTAGTTTGCTTATGCTAACCATCAAGATCAGAGCTTGATATAATAATTCTCACACTTTGAGATCTTTGATTTGAGATTCCTTCCCAGCAAACACAAAAACGTTTTTAAAACGTTTTAAATTAGTTATATTCTGGGTTTTGGTTTAGGTAAAAACGTTTTAATAACATTAAAATGTCGGGTTATATAAAGGTCATGAAATCGTTTTAAAACGTTTTGTATGAAAACACACTACAACAATATTTTTAAAATGTTTTCGAAATGTCATTGTAAACTATTTTTGCAAACATTTTTGGCCAAATATTTTGTCAACACTTAAATAACATTATGTTAAAATATTTGCACCCAGCAAACACAGAAATGTTCTTAAAATGTTTTTTCAAAACCTTTTAATAACATTTAAATGTCGGGTTATATAAAGGTCATGAAAACGTTTTTAAAACGTTATTGAAAATATTTTGGGCAAACATTTTTCGCAAAATATTTTTTCAACCCCAAAATAACATTTTGTTTAGAATGTTTTGTATCAAGTTTTCAAGAATGTTTTTGGAATGTTATTAAAACGTTTTAATACCCTTTATATAACCCGACATTTAAATGTTTTCTGTAAAACATTTTTGTTTGCTGAGCAGTAGATTATCAAAAATGTTTTTTAAGGTTATGAAAACGTTTTATACTCTTAATATACCCTTTATATAACCCGACATTTAAACGTTTTCTGACAACCTTTTATAACCTTTTGCGAATGATGTCGAAAACGTTTTGTGTTTGCTGGGTTGGCACTTGGTAACAACTTACCCATCTCTGATGAATGTGTATTGGTGCTCATCGAATGGGTTTGCCGTAGGGGTCGCTCTACAAGAATCCAACATCAATTCAGTTCCTGGTTGTGACCATGTGCGAGCTTCGAAGTACAGCCTTTGCTTAAGATTGACATCAATGGGAAAATCATCAAGCTTGAAATATTTCTTAAACTCTTGATTTCTGAACATTTTCAATGAGAAATTAAAGTGTCCATATCCAGATTCGTAATAGATTAGGGTTTTAACATCCGGGTCAAACTCAACGTGCGTGAGACGTTCGGATGATATGGTACAATTGACGTGTATTTCGATGTTGTGCTCTCTGGTTATGATGCTGCCATTGGTGTATGGTGCTGATGGAAGGTATACGATATTGCCCATAGTTTTGTGACTGCCATCTTGCTTATCATTTCTTATCTGCAAATAGGAAGCCGGTTAAGAAAACAGTAAGTATTGGAATGGAACATTTGGCGTTAATTCACCCATGTGAGAAGTCTTTGCCCCCTCTTGGACCCCTTTGCCCCCTGAAAAGTCTCCCATGTGAGAAGTCTTTGCCCCCTCTTGGACCCCTTTGCCCCCTGAAAAGTCCTGGCTATGAATCATACACATCAAGCTACATCACCATGACTTCGGCATAGTGCCGATTACCTATTTATTAGCCGCCCTCTAGTGTTCCACTTTATCCATCAACATAATCAATCAAGAGATTGTTCATTTTCTCAAAATCAAAGAAATTACATTATTGCGTTTTATATATATGTGACACGATCTGGTCCATGGGGGCCAAAGGCGGCAAATTTGAAACTGAGATATAGGTAAAAATAAGGAGTAAAAAACAATAAAATACATAAGAAAATAGACATCAAAAAACTTCATAATTTCATAACCAAGTATGCTAGGCCTTTGGTGATTTCAGTAAATGAAAGCCAATTGCAAGTATAATGTAATAATTATAGTAACTCAATTTTCACGTTGTTTGGTCAGAATTCAAAAAGGTCGTTGACCTATGAACATTTTTCGCCATAGCGCCCTCTTGAAAGGTCTGACACATAACAAACTATACATTTTTGGAATCCTCATGAGTCATGACCACGCGAGTAATTTGATATAGGCCCCTATTACTTGACATAATTGGAGCATTCTGAAAATTTGTCCCCATGTAACCTTGATATGACCCCTCCCCGGAATGCCCGGAAGTTTCAGGAGGTGAGCCCAAGCTAAATTGATTCAGAATCAATCAAAGATCCCAAAATAACTTTCAAATCTTTGTTCTATGAGTTGGTCACGAACTCTACAGGATGGACTTCTACTATTTGTCCCTATGTATAAAATTATGCAGATGTCCATCTTTAAATTGATCCAATTATGAAAATTAACAGTGTTGAATAAAACTCATTATATTATAATTTAAATACTGTAAATACCTTATAGGTCACTTTTTTTGCAAAAGGTTCCTGACGCACGCAGTATCTGATTGAAAGTCAGCCAATGAATTTTAGAACATGGATGGATCACTAGTAGTCACCACCATCATGACCATGTAGGAAAGTATGAAAAAGCCTGAGATCTTTGATGCCCCTCTATTTGGAACTTTTAGTTACTTGTTTTCATATACCGATTAACTCGACCAAAGCAGTTTGCTAACACTTTAATAAAATACGATAACTTCGAGCATGCACTTTTATATCGCAGGAATATTGTGGGAACAGTAATTATCAATAGCGTAGCCAGCGGGGTGGCAAGGGGGGGGGGGGGGCAGAGGGCCCCCCTGACAACAAATGAAAGAAAAAAGTGCTCCTCTGACAAAAAATGAAAGAGAAAATCTGGAGGGCAAAGGAAAAGATAAGGGGCAAGGGCACCCCGATCGTGGGCCAAAATAGTGTAAAATACAATTTCTTTGCTCGCTGTGCGCGCACATCGTCACAATAAAGCCTTATTTGGAAGCTCAAAGACATGTATATACATGCAGTCAGGTGGTGGCCGCATTGGATTCTCTAAATTCAGTAAATTGTCATCGTCAACCGTGTAATTGAATGGGATTATTTTGAAATTTTAAAACGCTTGAAATATCACAAACAAATAGGCCTATGTTGATAAATAATATAAATACACGCTAAAACCGTTGGGGTTCGATAATGAACCCCACAAAACTAACCGACTATATTGGAAAATGCCGTACGGCCGGGCGGTTTCACAAGTTGCCGGCTCGATCATGCCATCCGCCGCCTGCATGCAGTCTCTCTAAAAAACAAGACCAGTAGCCTATATGTATATTGTATGTTTTGTTTTTTGTCTGTGTCCCCCAAACTATTTTTCCCCCTCTGACCAAGAAAGCTGGCTACGCCCCTGGCAATTATGATGTCCGAATGGTTTCAGAGGCTCTTGCCTGGCATCAATTTTTACCATCAGAAAGTATCATCTCACACAGCCTGCAAACATACCTCGAAAGTAGTTCCACACATTCCATACCCGGTTCCAATCACATAGTGTGTCTCATTATGGAGTTCTCCTCTGCAAGATGGATCGATTAGATGCATTCGATTTGGATCGATCTCTCCGACGATCTTCTTCGATACATAGATGGTCATAGAACTGGAGAAGCATACTGGAAAAGCGGCTCTATCCTTGGGTGCTGAGATGCTGCTTGGAGGTTTACGTTTACCAGGTTGCACGTCTGTGGAATTGAGTAAGTTAAATGAAGTATAAGCACTAGGATCCGCAACATGCTCATCTATCAGGGTACAGTTCTTAAACCCCAATACATTTGTACATTCATTGAATGACCGTTGAAGATTTGGGTACAAAAACTCATACTCTGCAACTTGAGGTCAAAATTTGCACTATGATTATGTAATTGAGGTTATTGGTAATTGAGGTTATTGGACTATGCCATTGGGATGAGGCTCTTGTGGTCCATAGTGAAGTATCAGGAAGAAATAACAGAAGAAATGGGATTGGGATCACAGTGGGATTGGATGATTGTTCAGATAACGATGTGAAGTATCAATGGAAATCTAGAAAATACTTCAATAATGGATAATGCTTAGGCCTATAAATATATGATCAATTCTGTGGCAGATCCCGGGGGGGGTCTCTGGTTGGCGGTATACGGGGATGTGCCATGGTTTTGGGGGTATCTTTTCAGCGATTTTGGTATGTCGATGGGTGGGTTTTTAGTGAAGACCAATTGGGCGTATTTGGCAAAAGTACCCTTAAAATAGCCCAATTATAGGCAAGTTTGGGTGATTTTTGTTGAAAATTGGTATACTGATGGGTGGGTAGCAAAAAGTAGGTAGGCATACCTCCGTACAAAATGTTTTGAAGCCCCCCCCCCCCCGGTGGCAGATAGGAAGCCATGAGGAGATTGATTTAAACACTGTGTCGGATATGTTGAATGAATTTATGAACATTATTTCGAATTGAAGAGTAGACTTATTTCTGAACTCTTCATCGCAAATAGCAGAGAAGCGCATGACGGATGGGATGCGATGGCTAAGAAAACGATGCCATGCAGTGTTCAGGTAAATAATTAAAATCGAATTTATCTAAAATATAGAAAAGAAGAACACGAAGAGAGAAAATTAACATGTTTCTCCTTTTCTTTTTCCTTTTAATTTTGTGTACAGTGGCAGCGCCAGGAATTTTTCAGGGGCATTGAGGGGGCAAAGTGTCAAGTGAATTTCAGGGGGGCACAATCAACAAATTTTGCGCAAAATTACAGCAAAAGTGGAAATTTTCGTAATTTTTTTTGGGGGGGGGGGGCAACAGGGGGGCAAGAGTTCTGACCAGGGCATTTTCCCCTCATGCCCCCCCCCCGTGGCGCCGCCACTGTTTGTATATGTTGTAAGGGATGCTCGCTTCAGACTTTTTGAGCACTGGCTCCTCATTCAAAGTTGGTGTCTTTTTATATTTTGTATGTTTGATTTAAATATATAAATAAATAATGATGAAATGATGATAGATAAATGACGATAAGGAGAGAGTTAGAGGGATATCAGACATGCACATCTTCCAGGTCACAGTTCTTTAACCCCATTATGTGTACATTCATAGAATGACCTTCGCACAAACTCACACCCCACAACATGAGGTCAAATTTTGAACTACGATTGTTTATAGAGGTTAAACGAACTTTGCCATTTGAGATGAGAGCATTTTGGCTTTTAATGAATACAGTTGGCAGCGCCAACATTTTTTTTCGAGGGGGTGAGGGAAAAGTGAACTGATGGGGGTTGCAAAAGTCAACCAATTTGTTCGCAAAATTGCAGCAGAAACTGGACAATTGAGTGATTTTGGGTTTTTACCATGTTTACTGGGGGATGGGGGAAAAGTTTGAACGGGGGAGGGGGCATATGGTATTTTACCACATGCCACCATATGGCGCCGCCACTGAGTGTGAGTGGCTTGGCTCCTAAAATTTATTTACCCAATTGACTGAGTTCCCATTCAATAGGTTCTGATTGCAGACCGCATTTCGCTACTCCTTTGGCTACACCTTCCTCGAAGACAAACCGATAACCAGACCCTTTCATGTTGTATAGCAAATGAACTGGAAATCCAAAATCAAGGATTCTGCCTCTGTATGATATATCGGCTGATTTGTTAGATACGTCCATTCTGTATAGCTCGGATCCGTCTGAAGTTAGGATTTTGATGAATGCTGTTTCTTTCGGTTGTTGGATCTGTAATATTCAAATTTACAATTGCGTGAAGGTGTGTAGCAGACATGCACTATAGTTTAATAGAAGAAAAAAATGGTTCTTTAGTAGAACCTAAAATGGCTCTTGAGCTGCTCTGTATGTGGAACCTTAAATGGCTTACAAAGAATAGAAAAGGGTTCTGAAAGGCGATATATAAAGAACCATTTTAAATCTACATGACAAGAACTCTGGAAAGGCCCAAAAGAACCATTTTGAGGTTCTTTCAATTCACAAGAGTCAAGAACCATCTTTTCTATTGAGTGTGCAAATTGTTTCATATTACTTGTCACTAAGTAGGCTTACAATGGTTTAAAATTTGGTCGTAGGAATTTAATTTTACAATTTTAGGAGAACAGGTGGAATTGGCCACATTCGCATAAATATCCAACTGACAAATTGCTAATCTAACGCGTAAACGATAAACTTCCAAAATAGAGTTATTTTTGTAAATATGCAAATCGGACAAATGAGCATTTGTGATTCATGACGTTTAGGCTAGTGAAAGTCGATTCCGAGTTTATCGTCCCCCGCCCGCGTCACTTTTTGGAAACCAAAAACACCCGCGTCAAATTTTCAAAAATGCCAAAAATAATTCATTATTTTCAAAGTATCAGTGTTTTCACCAGTTTTAGCAATTGGAAACATATATTTTTGTTTGTAAAACATATAAATTCATAACTTGGAAGCAAAACCAGGCTCTTTTCTAACTTTTCTAGTCCCTACCCATATAAAAACATGTTTATAAATAACATGTATGAGTGTGGCTTTATGATCAACACGCATTTTAGGTCAATAATGAAATCTGATGAAATAATGAAAAATGAAAAATGAAAAAGTCACCTCACCAACCTGGGAAAAAAAAGGGACGATAAACTCGGAATTAACTTTCATTAGCCTTACCTCTCCGCTGAATCTGAATCGCAGCCTATCTGAGCTGGTAGTAAAATCCCCTCTCTCCGTTGTTACGGCAGGCATATACTCAGCGGTCAGTCTTCCGATTGATGAACCCTCTGAAAAGTTATATATACAAAGTTATATACAAAGTTTATCGTAAGTGTCAATTCTATTAGTTAATGCATGGTTGGTTGCAACATGCTTAGCAAATATTTAGTGTGTTATGCTAGGGGCACTGGATGAGGAATGAGTTAGGCCTACTTTAACATATGCCCATAGCACAAAGAGACGTGTCATTCAGGATGCAGATTTGTCTTGCAATATAGTAAAACGCTAAGGAAACACAAATATTTTCACTCTTATATAGACGAATCCAATTTCACGCATTCCTACACCTTTTGGCAGCCATATTTGGGTCCCCGTCGGCTCCATCTCACCGGTGCACCTAAAATGTGAAATGATGCGGCCTTGGAGGGTATTTTAAATTGCATTCTATCGCCCGTGTTACACGTATACAAAAGAACGATGACAGTGTACAACACAAGAGATCTAATAAGCGGATTTAATCCACCCAATTGGGCAGTCACAACACCAGTTTGGTGCTGCGGGGACCCAGTCATGGCTGACCAAATCCTGACCATGATTTGGTTCGTTGGATTCGTCTATAGGGCAATGGAGACGAGAGGAGTGATTTTAAAATAGATAATAGCCATACGAGGCAGATATAGAACAACAGTTTGCAACTATTGTACTGATGAGCATTGAGCATAATTATTTCTACACGGAATTTGTTATCACAGTTCGTGGGCCCTAATTTTCCGAGTAACTTTTAAAGAATAATTACCCCTTTATCAGTAACGACGTTTTTTAAAATGCTTACGGAATGTAAAGGCATACTTACCCATTACGTTCAGATGCATACATGTCATGTCTGTCGGTGAGCTATGAGGAAACAAATGATTTACAATGAGCAATAATAGACATGGATGTGGATCATTAAAATATAGCGATTCTTTTTTTTTTTTTTTTTTTTTACTTTTTTTTTTTTTTTTCGCATGCGCATTTCCTATAGGCCTATCGTTATGAATTCGGCAGACGGCCGAATCCGGATTCGGCTTTTGGTTAATTCATATTACGTATGCATTCTATTTGAATTAGAGAACAAGGGATCAATGCTTTATCATCGTAGGCCGTACTAGGATGCACCGTTAGCTAACCCTGTATGTCGCCCTCTTTTGATTATTTATTATGCTGTTATCATCTGATCTTCAGTAAAAAATTGATATACTGCCCTCTATTATGTAAAACATTGATCCCTTAACATTAAAATACCAAAAGCCGAATCCAGATTCGGCTGTCTGTCGAATTCATAACGATTATACATGAAATCCAGTAAAGGATCTTTAAAAAAGATTGAATTGACATTTGTAGTAGTTTTCTAAATTTATAAATTAAGAAAACCCACTTGTAATTATCAGTAGCTTGGAAACAGAGGGTATGCTTTCCGATTTGGGCCACTGTCGGAGTCCATGATAGGATTGTGTAGAATTGGTTGTAGGTTCCTGGTAGTTGACGGACTTCTGATGCTCTCATGCCTTGTGGTTTCAAAGTTGTAAATGAATTGACACTGTGTATGGAAGAAAAATGGATATTTTATAACAAAAGCTATTAAATAACGATACATTGAATGAAAATGTCTTTTAAGACTGCCACATTTAGCTTTATTTAGAATATGCATGATTTACGCTTTAAAAATGAAAATTGCCCAATGGTCGATTCCCCCCACCATCATGATTGCTAGCCCCTCCCCCAATATGCTCCACCCACGCTACGCCACTGAATGGGGGGGGAGCACAGATCGTATTAACGAAAAATATATTTTGAATTCGGTCTGAACACTAATTGAATCATATCAAAATAGCAAATAATAACTATTTTGTCATTTCTTACCGTCTGCCCGGTGTAACCTTAACAACAAGCGGGAAATTGAATTCAGATTCGGCAGGTATGGTCCTACAGAGTCCACCAGGCGGGGATACAACCTCTGGCTTGTTACAGGTAGCTGTGTCCAGTACATTAAGAAGAAATTGAAGGGACACTTTACTGAGAGGAGTGGTCGAGTTCTCGTTGACAAAATCTTCAATGATTAGGTTAACTGCGTGCCAACCGACATCCATCTTTTTTGTGTTGAATTTTAAGGTGCATTGGTTCTGTCGAAGAAGAATTAAGCAAACAGTAATGAAAATATAGAAATAAAATTTAGTGATAAAACACTAAATGAATAATAAATAAATACATATCAGACAGCTTAATGTCTTTTGGTAATACTGCATAAGCCAATCATGTTGAATTTTGTCAGTTGGTATATTGCCAATGATAATGACAACATTCCCTGACAACATTCACATTGCGCCCTCATAATAATACCATAGTATATTATGATGGCGCTTTAATTATTTTTTCTTGTGTATGCATCCCGTGAGCAGAGACAGGCTCACTGATGCTGAAAAAAGTGAAAAGCAAGGATGTTTTGCTTAAAAATTACGGCATTTTGGTAAATTGCCGAAATTGTGGCATTTTGACAAATTGCTGAAATTGTAGTATTTTGGCAAATTGCGGCATTTTGGCAAATTGCCGAAATTTCATTATTTTGGCAACTGCCGAAAAAGTAGAAAATTGTCGAAATGTCAGTATTTCGGTATTCTGACATAATGCGTTATTTTTCATGAATCGTCAAGACTCAAGACTAACCGATAATACTGACACACCGGTAGTGGTGCCATTGAATTTGGAAGCCATCTTTCGGCTTAATATGTTAGCTGATCTGTCTTCGTCTAACGTTATAAGTTTATCATTATAACTTCTGATTTAAATTGTGTTTGAATTCCATTGTGACCACTGACAACAATAGCTCTTCTTCTTCCTATAGAAGAATCCAACGAGCCAAGTCATGGTCAGGATTTGGTCGACCATTTTTGGGTTCCCGCATGCACCAACTTGTTGTGGGTGCCCAATTGGGTGGATTAAACCCGCTTAAAATTCGATGTTAGATTCTTTTGTGTTGTAAACTGTCATCATTCTTTTGTCTACGTGTAACACGGGTGATACAATGCAGTTTAAAATACCCTTCAAGGCCGCATCCGCATCATTTCACATTTTAGATGAGATAGCTGGGTCCCCGTCGCGGCTATGGCTGCCATTAAGGTGTAGGAATGCGTGAAATTGGATTCGTCTATATACGTGCATACCTCAATAAGGGATTGTCGCACGGGCTTATAACGTGCACAGTTTTCCTATGCACGATCCTGGAACCTAGGATTGATTGCAGATATCAGAACCGGGGGGTGGACCCCCTTCTCTTTTCGAATAGGGTTTGACTCTTTCTTACCTTATTAAGTCTAGCTTTTGGTGTTTCCCCACACACTCCATCGTTAGCTTTGTTACATTCATCATGCTCGTCATCGGGCCATCGGCACCGTACTACATCATTATCAGGATCAATCACTTAAAGGAAAAAACAATATGGAGTAATAATGAGTGCCCCATTACACCAACAATAAATTATAATCTATTAAAATCACATTGATACTAACAAGTATTAATTTCTTTTCAGGATATGTGCGCACATTAACGAGTTTTAGTGATATGGAGGTGTGGATGCATTGTGCAGATAATTGACGGGTCCTATTCTGCGTGTGGTGGTATGCGAGACGAAAGCCCAACCAACAGATCCACTTGGGTATATAACAGTTTGCAGTGGCAAATTTGAAGGAAAAACAATCGGGCAAATCATAAATATTTTCGTCATCATGCTACCATTTTAGCCTCCTATTTCAAGTTTCCACGAGAGTATAATTCCATCGCGGATGTGTCGGTAAACTTTCATTAGACTAGCACGCCAGTCGTTTATGCATTGAATGAACTGTCGGCGTGAGGCGGGACTGAGGCCCATGTCGCGGACAGACACATTTTTCAACTGTGACGACTGGCCAGATAAGAGATACCCGGAACGTTTTCGTTCCGCATCAATTGTGTAGCGACTTATCCTAGGCTATACAGCTAGTGACAGCTACGGTCATAGTAATAATAATAATAATAATAAAAACAAAGAACCAATAGTGGTTCCCTGTAAGTGGGACCCTGGTTCAAATAATTGGCTCATTTGCATATTAATTTGCATAATTGCATCATTATGTTCGGCTATTATATAGGCTTGTCAAATACTTTTTTGTTTATGGATGTAAAATATTGCCAAGAACGTATTCACTATTAACTTTCCACAATTACCTGGTATTTGAAGAGCATATTGGCACCCTTTCTCCATCATTTGTATAGGTAAAGCCTCAGAAATAGGAGATGAATTTATGCGGCCTGTATCAGGGCGTCTTTGGAGATCGATAGCTGAGGTTAGTTTCCATCCTCTTCCAGAGCCTTGATCATGACTAACTAGCGCTATCCAGCAGCAGTTCTCGTAACTATTAATAAAACAGAGAACATAAATATTTTTGTCATTACATTTGGACATGAAAGATTTGAAAGCATTCTCACAACGGTGCTTTTTACTTCCACTGAGCGATGACGTTAGGCAACAGCGATGCACACAGTACGTACGTATACCAACGTGCCGCTTTTGTGCGTCGACACGTGAGATTTCTTATGCAGCCATTATACCACTTTAAAACTGATTTATAAATAGCCTGGAAGCGAAAATCATATTTGTTACATCATCCAAATTAATTTTGTTGCAAAAGTATGAATGATTCTATAATTATACAGAAATAATCCAAATATCTGCAAATTGGTAACGACATTATTAGTATACAGCCGTTTAATTTATTTATTAAGTTTAAGTTTATTTAACCGCGTCCAAATCAGACGCTTTCAAATAAGTTGAACTTCTCTTGTTTTACAGAGATTACTTCCGGCTATGGTTCATTGTCATGTCGCACCAAAAATGGTGAAAGAGGTTGTTGTCTGTCGAGGATGATCACACCGGAGGTTATTAATGGAATCCAAAGGATATTAACTATGACTTATTGCTTGTTACATTTGCCCTTTTTGAACCTTGTCCTACATTTTATTAATAATTTACCTACCCACTTACTACCGACAATGTTATTCAAAAACATTCTTTGTTGATGCACCTTAAATGTACTGGAAAGCTTTCAAATGATGAAAGAGTCCACCGAATTAAGAGATTCAGTATGATGATTAGGAGTTATGGAACTATGGCCGCCACGTTTTTTGGTTTTTTTTAACATTTTTTATTTTCCCTGAAAAGAA
Organism: Amphiura filiformis; assembly: GCF_039555335.1. Classification (NCBI taxonomy): domain Eukaryota; kingdom Metazoa; phylum Echinodermata; class Ophiuroidea; order Amphilepidida; family Amphiuridae; genus Amphiura; species Amphiura filiformis. Next base: position 25,622,962 of record NC_092639.1, on the reverse strand, counting down.
TCAACATCTCTACAATTTTTCTCATTTGCACTTCAAAGTTGCTTTCCAAGTTAACTTGGCAAGCAATATGAACTTGAAAGAATCGATCAGTTTTTTCCTGGAAGACCGAGCACAGATCATGGAAGTGAGAGTTGGGTGGCTTATACTAGACGAATCCAATTTCATGCATTCCTGCACCTCAATGGCAGTCATAGCCGCGACGGGGACCCAACTATCTCACCTAAAATGTGAAATGATGCGGCCTTGAAGGGTAATTTTAAACTGCATTCTCACCCGTGTTACACGTAGACAAAAGAATGATGACAGTTTACAACACAAAAGAATCTAACATCGAATTTTAAGCGGGTTTAATCCACCCAATTGGGCACTCACAACACCTGTTTGGTGCATGCGGGGACCCGAAAATGGCCGACCAAATTCTGACCATGACTTGGCTCGTTGGATTCGTCTATAGGGGAAACCAGACCCCAATGGTTAGACTACCCATGTGCTCAAGGTTAAATTTACACCTACTCATGTTACTGTTTTACCATTTTCCTGGGAAATGGGGAATTCCAATATATGGCTTTAAAAAGTGTGCTGAGGGCTTGTGTACGTGTCAGCGTAACACATTTATACAATTAAGTTTTATGACCCACGACCTACCTGACATTAAAGCGCGTCCTTGGTGCATCATATATGATTGTATTCACTCCACTAGCCCATTGACCAGCATAGTCGTAATCGGTACATTGATACTCTAAATCCGAGATTTTTTGGTCACTTCCATCAGCATCACACTCATCACATTTGAGGATACCAGTGGTTTGTAATAATTCACCGCTTGCTTTTGAGTCCACAGTGCAGTCATCGTGGCCAGGTTCGATGTGGTTGAGTTTGAATCCCAATCTGTACGTGATTTTAACCTGTTATGAGAACAATTGATGAAAAAATACAAGGGAAAATAATAACAATGAATTAAAGCTGTGGAAAATACTCGTAATGTTGGGTTAATAGTTAATCGTTTTTGTGTGAAACACGTTAATAGAAACACAGGTCAGTTACAGCACAGCCTTAAAGGATTCATCTATAATAGGTCGATAAGAGAGAACGCCAGAAGATATAGTGGCGCTGAAAAGAGCCGTTTGAGTTTCAAGTATTGTTCTAATTGCAAGGCTTGGTTTTATACTTGATGATCGATATTCATAACATTGATTTTTCACTTTTGGGCGATATTGATAAAAGCTCCATGCCTTGCTGACAGGTCTGATGCTGTCAAAGTCCTTTTTTGAAAACGTCGAGGGCAATGTTAAGCATGCAACAAATAATCTTTCGTTTCGCGTCACAAAATATGCAAGTGCCTCTACCTCGCCAAAAATACAAAATTAAGTGATTTTTTAAAGTAAAAAGGTAAAAAAAGATGTCCTATAGGGGGCCTACAGGTAGATTCTACGACCGATAGAGCAGACTTGATTGTTTTAGACAACCGCGAAAAAAAGCTCAAGTTCAGCAAACACGGAAGGTAACAGGTTCGATTCCTGTCTAGGAATCAGTGCATATTTTGCCATTAAATGGAAGGTGACTTTGCAGTCGTAAGAACTTTACCATCTGTTTACCGCATTAATTTATTTTCTTGGAACCCATGGATCATTAGATCATGTCGCTGAAGCAAAACTAACTGCTTCTTACAATAGTGACCTCTGTAACCACTCTCTCTCTCTCTCTCTCTCTCTCTCTCTCTCTCTCTCTTCAGAGTCTATGCTCTGTTCGACCGGCCAAGATTTGAAATAACCAAAATGCTGCAAACCATTGGCTGCCAATACATGATTTTATTTTGAAATTTTGTGATCGCAATTTGCATACATCTTTATTTATTTCACATTTATAGTACTGACGGTATACGGACAATTTGAAAAATACTGAACAAAACAAACAAATAAACAAGCGAAACACGGGATCAATAACAGCAACAACAACAACAACAACAAAACAAAGTACAAACAAACACATAAACATAGAAGAAAAAGTTCGAATCTTACCTGGTCTGGATTATCATCCACGGCACTCCAATAAATAGTTCCTCCTCTGTAATGTTTGCCGAATACAACAGAAAATAGAATACAAAAGCTGCCGATAGCAAAAATAAACTCAGAATTCCTCCACCACATCTTTGATGCTCATATAAGGCGTTTCCCCAAAAATATATATCCTCCTTGACTTGAAGTCGGTTTACGTTCTGAAAATACCGTTCAACAGTGGTATGAAAGATAATAATGATGAAAATAATTTTATTGTAAAATATTATAGTACCGATTGCTTTTTTTGAAGTACTGATAGTCTATACTCAATATTTCATAAAACTAAACTTAAAGCAAGTGACGTGGTTGCTCATAAATATAGTAGTTGCCACTTGCTTGAATTCTAAGAGCGTTTTGAAATACAGCGTAACGCAACGCTCTTATATCCTGTCAAACGTCAACCTGATCTCACCGACACTAGTACGGTAGGTGTGGTTACCTATTTCGTCTGAAACCACACGCTCCGCACCCTCCCACTTAAAAATACTTAGTGACCGAAACGTCTGAAAATCATTCCGGAACAACGACAATATAATGTCTGAGGGTGTCACGCAAGTTGTTTTGAGAAACGAGAATCCGAACCATCAAGGTCACGGTGAATCTTAATCACAATTGCCTTAATTGGCATGATGATGATTTAGATCATGAAAGGATTAATCAAGATCATTTTTTTTTAAATAAAAAAATAATAATAAAATATTTAAGTCAAATTGTTGAAATTTTGTAGATCTTAGGTAGATAAAGATTTGTGATGAATATCTCCTCAGATACGAGTCAATCACTGGGATCCACAACATGCTCATCTATCAGGGGCACAGTTCTTTAACCCCAATACATTTGTACATTCATTGAACATGTTGAATGGCTTTTAAAAATTTGGGTATTAAAACTCATACTCTGCAACTTGAGGTCAAATTTTGCACTATGATTGCTTAATTGAGGTTATTGAACTATGCCATTGGGATGAGGCCATTGTGGTCCTGTCCAGCCAGGATCGGACAGGGGTTACACAGAAGTTCAGAATGACCCTTAATTAAACCCAATAATTGAAGTTGGAATTGAGATGTTGCGTGTGATAGTCATACATTTCCACTGAAGGCGTCTTTTTGTTCAATATTATCTACTTACTATATCAAGTAAACGTAGCCCTTTTACAAATTGGCGAACAATCTTTCTTATGATCTTATTCAAAATATCCATTAAAAAAATTATATGCCAACGTGGCCAAATTGTTCCAAATAATGCACAAATATTTTGCATTGTTTTGCTATTGTCATAATTATATTATTATTAGTGGCTTGAAAAGTACACCAATTGTAGCACAATAAATAATGGTGTGCGTGTGGAGCACACATTTGTGACAATTAATTGACTTTTTAAAAGATATCGTGCATGTGGATCCCAACTGACTTGCGGTTCATTATCAAGGGAGTTAAATGTCAAAAACGTCAAAATAACAAAGATAATTTAGTTTCATAAGTCTATCTATTTCAGAAATCTCTTTAGCCACTCGCACTGTCAATCTAACTTGCCCAGTGTGAATTAGATATTTGGAGTAGATATAAAACATATTTCTTTAATATTTAGCATTCAAAATGTTTGAGACATCAACATTGAATTCCAACGTCACCCACACTATACAGGTTTTATACTTCTTCATAATTAAAAGGCGAGACGCTTTAGACGTAAAGAAGAAATCAAGACGACCTTAATTTATAAGTCGGTGAAAGAGAAAACCTGAATTACTTGAAAAGTTGAATTACCATAATATCTATAATAGCATACCCCTTAAAAAAGGTCAGTTTCCATTGGTTCGCTTCAAGTACGCGTGCATGTACGTATACTTTGCGCGATTAACTTTACACGCACAATACGTCACTACAGATCTTGAGGTAAACACACCTATAGCAGGTCTAAAAAGAGCAATACGCAATGCGGTTTTTTAAAACCTGCAATTCGCAACAGAAACCACATCACAATTTATTTGTTTGTTGCTGCCATGTTAGTTAACCATTATGATTATAAACATTTTCATTGCTTCCTGGTTGCCTGCACTGATGGTGCACTTTCAAAATTGAAATTTGTGTTACAGGACATTTATCACTGTTTTCTATGATAGTTTACCGGTATTTCTTATGTACAATTTTCTTGAATATGATTTTTTTTTTAAATTGGGGACAGTTCTTTTTAAATCACCCTGTATACGTTTGATCAAAATTATGCACTTTTTGTTTTTTACCACAAAATTAGAGAATTATGTGGTTTTTACCTATCTAGGCCTACTTTTGGCACAATTATAGGGAACATAACTGAAGCTCCGACAGACAGTCATATCAACACATACATCCATAAATAAACAAATTTCTTCGATTTTGCTCAACTAAGCACACACTTCCCCTTCTGCCCAAACCCCACTTTCCTGTATTCAAACTAAAACTAACCGGAGCGTGCTGCAATCCTGAACTATAGAACAGAAGCAATCTCAGGAGCACTCAGGGGATTATCATCATGATCATGTCACTATGACTACATCATGCTTAAGGTTAGCAACTATTTTAAACTGTTGTGATTTGGTAGTTCACAGCATCTTGCGAATGGTAGTGAGTTTTAGCAAAAACTACATTGATCATTTCATAGGAAGTGTGTGTGTAGCGCGTGCGAAACCAGGAGTTGAGTGTTTACAAACACAGGAATTTGAGGAGGTTAGACCCAAAAAGCAGTAATTCGAGCAGCTCCTCAAAGTGGGGAACCCTATAGGGGGGTTAGGACGTCTTTTTCTGGCATTTTTGCCTTCAATTCGAGGAGTTCCATAATTGTTTTTGTACTAAGTTCTCCTCACACACCTCCTCATATTCCTGTGAAAACTCCTCGTTTTGTATGTAGAGTGTGTACAGTTTAACACACTTCACACACTATGTTTTTCCGTCTCCTCGTTTAGACTGCGCTACGAGTAGGGGTGTGTATAGAAGCATCAAATAACACAGATATACTTTTTTTTTTAGGCCATGTGGTTCTTGAATTATATTGTAAAGAGGGCTGAAACAATAAGCCACCAACCCTTTAAAATGAGCAGATAGGCGAGATCTGCTTGTTCTATGTTGACAAGGGGCACTCATCAGTGAACGGCTCTTTTCAGAGCCATCAGCAGACAAGGGCGGCCTACATTCTTAGGTACTTTGTCCTGACGAAAGTTTGACGTTCAAAACTTGTCCGACGGCGCCGAACCCGCTAAAAAAACCCAACAGAATGTTGGATTGCAGTGCAAACTAATTGGATGTGAAAATAAAGACAATGAACGTACTTTGCTTGATGATGCCATTTTAACATCTGCTAGTTTAGATAAAGAAATGGAAGCAATACGTCCAAATTAATTACAATTTGGGTATAATAGGGTAGTGTACCTGGTCTCTCGTTGAATGAGGCTATCTCAGGGAGGGGCATTATTCAATTCAGTATTTATGATTTAGATACTCACTAATAGTGAGTATCTAAATCATAAATACTGAGTCACTATGGACCGCAACAGCCTCATCCTAATGGCATAGTCCAATAACCTCCATTACATAACCATAGTGCAAAAGTTTACCTCAAGTTGTAGAGTATGAGTTTTTGTACCCATATTTTCTAAGGTCATTCAATGAATGTACAAATTCATTAGGGTTAAAGAACTGTGCCCCTGATAGATGAGCATGTTGTGGATACTACTATAGTGTTAGCATGGTTAGGTATCCAAGTTCAAGACAGCTCTTTGTTTATTTATGCCAGTTTTAAATGAGGTATTATCTTTAAATTAGGATAATTAGTAGGGTTCAAGTACGCTGATTAACTTAGACTTTTGTTTGAAACAAATCGGGGCATACTGTTTTCATAATACATCAATTTAATTTTCTATGTATTATTTGTTTTTTATCAATAATCAATATAGTTAATGAGCTAAACTGACTGGAAAGGTTCATTAACATGTATTTTTTACCGATATTTTGCTAAAAATCAATGCATAAAATGTTTATGGTACTTTTATTTTGCAGACTTTGCCTTGAAACTTAGTCAAAGTATTTATAATATCATTCTAATTATATATATATATCTAGTCGCTCTCTAATTTGAATAATTAATTAGCTCTTATGCAAGTTAGCTCGACGAATTAACACAACGAAAGCGTCAGAGGCGTTCAATCAATGTGCGTTTACTTTTACCCACTTTACGCAAAACTGTAAATTTGTTAAACTTTAGCGCAAAACGCGACCGCGTTTTTGAATTATACCAGATATCATCAAGAAAGCCCCCCCCCAATTCTCTAGCTCCTTCTCACACTCACTGACACTCAATCACACTATTTCACTTCTATGTGTTCACCGTCCCAACTGCAATTAAATTCTAAATATACCCCAAATCTTCTTCTTGTTTCGCATTGTTCAAACAAAATTGTAGTTGAAGTTGATAACAGCGATTCAAATATCTTTTATTTCATAAAGAGTTTGATCACAGAATCTGTGGTTTGATCCATTTAGTCGTGTTCGGTATCTATCTCAAGATATTTAATTAGTAACACATTGCTGTCAGGTGGACAGATTTGATATAGAAACCCGAATTCACAGGAGACGTGAAAGAGACAGTGATATTTCAAAAGTAAGGAAATTGATACATCCGTCCACCTTTAGTCTTCGATTTCGCCGCGTCACGTACAGACTCGTGAATTATCTAAGGCTATATCTTGCAACTGGTTTATATTACTTTTAAGATATCTTAGGTTTTCATTTTGATAGGAAATACCCGTATCTGATTTTTGACATTAATGAGTCAAGATGATTAGGAATTTGATCTGCCTGCTCATCTTGACTTGGATTGAATGCAGATATAGTTGACAGACATCTGGTTAAGTTTAAAAAGGGAAACAATTGAATCATCATTATATGATACTAATACTATGCACGTTCGGTATAAATTTGATTTGTGTTATTATTATTTGTTGAAGTTGAATAATATTGTTTAAAATATTGATTTATTAACTGCTATAACTATATCAGTCATAATTATAGTCAAAGTATATCAGCATGTTAAATTAAATAATAAAACCTTTGGTTATCTCAAAGGTAGATTAAACAGTTCTTAAACAGTTCTTAAACAGTCATTAAACAGTTCTTAAACAGTTCTTTAACTGCATGATTCTTAAACTGATACCTAAACCGATTCCTAAACCGATTCCTAAACCGATTCCTAAACCGATTCCTAAACCGATTCCCAAACCGATTCCTAAACCGATTTCTAAACTGATTCCTAAACTGATTCTTAAACAGTTCTGAAACCGTTCTTAAGTAGTTTTTGAACTGATTCTTAAAGAAATGCGTTTCCAAGGCCCGCAGAAGTTTATAAAATCTGGAAAGACAACAGGGACCAACAAAAATCAATTGTTTACTTGTTCAGGGGCGCTTCCCTGACTTGTTGGTCCCTGCATGTGGTTTTTGCGGGGTTTACACTTCTTTGGGCATTGTAATTTGTAATTTTTGGCTAACGAAATTTACCTACTTCTGTGCCTGGATCTGCTGTCCATAATTTGTTCCCCCTTATCATGCTTATGTACTGCCTGTATGTGTTTTATTTGTTTTCCAACATCAAGTTGGCATGTCCCATACTTCCCATATAAGCTTAAGCTACTATCCTGGTTATGTTCATAAACATTTTCACCAGTTAAAACACCTGTGTGTACCATTCATTGGTAGTTCGTCATGAGCAGAGTCATTGGCCTGGCATGTCTAGGCAGCTTATTTCCCGTGACATCATCGCACACGTTAATGATTCTGAGAACTTGAAACCATCACAGAATATACAAAAGCTTACAAACACATCATCTTCACCATCTATATGGATGTTAATTTCGCTTACTTTCTTTTACTAATTTTTCTCTGATCTTTCTCATCATTTTATTACAATATTTTGCTGAGCTCTTTTTTGTGATAGAAGGACATTAAATTGATATGTCATTTTACATTTTGCTCAGCACTTTGAATACATTGACGAATTACACACAATTTAATACCATACCAGAAAATGGGCCCTTGGTCAAAAATTGCTAGAATCTGATATCTATAAAACTGAACTGTCCATTCATGAACTATCTCAGAATTACCTACAAACTTTAACGTTAAACTAAAGATGTGTTGATTTAGATTTCAACCGCCACTGGAATAAAACTGATATATCAAATTGTCCTTTTTATTGGGATAATCTATTCTACCAACTTAACTAGGTTATGAAGTCATCGCCTTAAATGAACTCTGTACATCCTTAAACATGATGTTAAATACGTGATGATATTTTTAATTGAAGACCTTTGAACTTGATTTATTTTAACGCCGCATCTTGCACATACATTTTGTTACATCCTATATCAAAATCACATGGTACACACCGACATCGCCTTGTACAGCAGAGACACTAAAATCAATACCAGGGATCGATACACGTGAATGTGCTATGCACGATTTGATATTCAGACGATAAATCTTTGGATACCGGGGTAGAAAATGATGAATATCTCCCGTAATTTGTTTATGCTAAAGAAGTTTTGCGAGTTTTGAGTCTCTTGTCCATTTATATGAAGCTGATAAATATATTATATACTAGAAATTTTTGCTAAAGATTTATATTTTTGAGACTTTACTTAAAAGTTCAGGGTGTCACAATAAAACGCAAACCAACTTCGATACTTTATTTTACAAGTTTATTTCTATAGTTAATGGTCAGATTTTTTAGATATCCTTAACATGCTTAAAGTGTATTATTGTCTTCGAAAATGTTTGTGGAAAAGTTGATGAAATTTGCATCTTAAGGAAAATGAGTCAAAATAAAACTTGCCCTCGAAATGAAAATCAATACAAACTTGCCCTCGAAATGGAAATCATAATACTTGCCCTCAAAATGGAAATCATACGTGCATGAGTTAGCGTTTTACAAAACTATCAAGTTGATCGATAGCGTGTAACAATTGTTCTTTTCATGTTGTTTGTCATTGTGTCTTTACTTTATGTTGTATGTCATTGCGTCTTTACTTTATGTTGTATGTCATTGTGTCTTTGCTTTATGTTGTATGTCATTGTGTCTTTACTTTATGTTGTTTGTCATTGTGTCTTTGCTTTATGTTGTATGTCATTGTGTCTTTGCTTTATGTTGTATGTCATTGTGTCTTTACTTTATGTTGTTTGTCATTGTGTCTTTACTTTATGTTGTATGTCATTGTGTCTTTACTTTATGTTGTATGTCATTGTGTCTTTACTTAATGTTGTTTGTCATTGTGTCTTTACTTTATGTTGTATGTCATTGTGTCTTTACTTTATGTTGTATGTCATTGTGTCTTTACTTTATGTTACATGTCATTGCGTCTTTACTTTATGTTGTATGTCATTGTGTCTTTACTTTATGTTGCATGTCATTGTGTCTTTACTTTATGTTGTATGTCATGGTGTCTTTACTTTATGTTGTATGTCATTGTGTCTTTACTTTATGTTGTATGTCATTGTGTCTTTACTTTATGTTGTTTGTCATTGTGTCTTTGCTTTATGTTGTATGTCATTGTGTCTTTGCTTTATGTTGTATGTCATTGTGTCTTTGCTTTATGTTGCATGTCATTGTGTCTTTACTTTATGTTACATGTCATTGTGTCTTTACTTTATGTTGTATGTCATTGTGTCTTTACTTTATGTTGTATGTCATTGTGTCTTTACTTTATGTTGTATGTCATTGTGTCTTTACTTTATGTTGTATGTCATTTTGTCTTTACTTTATGTTACATGTCATTGTGTCTTTACTTTATGTTGTATGTCATTGTGTCTTTACTTTATGTTGTATGTCATTGTGTCTTTACTTTATGTTATATGTCATTGTGTCTTTACTTTATGTTGTTTGTCATTGCGTCTTTACTTTATGTTGTATGTCATTGTGTCTTTACTTTATGTTGTTTGTCATTGCGTCTTTACTTTATGTTGTTTGTCATTGCGTCTTTACTTTATGTTGTTTGTCATTTTGTCTTTACTTTATGTTACATGTCATTGTGTCTTTACTTTATGTTGTATGTCATTGTGTCTTTACTTTATGTTGTATGTCATTGTGTCTTTACTTTATGTTGTATGTCATTGTGTCTTTACTTTATGTTGTTTGTCATTGTGTCTTTACTTTATGTTGTATGTCATTGTGTCTTTACTTAATGTTGTATGTCATTGTGTCTTTACTTTATGTTGTATGTCATTGTGTCTTTACTTTATGTTGTATGTCATTGTGTCTTTACTTTATGTTGTATGTCATGGTGTCTTTACTTTATGTTGTATGTCATTGTGTCTTTACTTTATGTTGCATGTCATTGTGTCTTTACTTTATGTTGTATGTCATTGTGTCTTTACTATATGTTGTATGTCATTGTGTCTTTACTTTATGTTGTTTGTCATTGTGTCTTTACTTTATGTTGTATGTCATTGTGTCTTTACTTTATGTTGTATGTCATTGTGTCTTTACTTTATGTTGTATGTCATTGTGTCTTTACTTTATGTTGTATGTCATGGTGTCTTTACTTTATGTTGTATGTCATTGTGTCTTTACTTTATGTTGCATGTCATTGTGTCTTTACTTTATGTTGTATGTCATTGTGTCTTTACTATATGTTGTATGTCATTGTGTCTTTACTTTATGTTGTTTGTCACTGTGTCTTTACTTTATGTTGTATGTCATTGTGTCTTTACTTTATGTTGTATGTCATTGTGTCTTTACTTTATGTTGTATGTCATGGTGTCTTTACTTTATGTTGTATGTCATTGTGTCTTTACTTTATGTTGCATGTCATTGTGTCTTTACTTTATGTTGTATGTCATTGTGTCTTTACTTTATGTTGTATGTCATTGTGTCTTTACTTTATGTTGTATGTCATTGTGTCTTTACTTTATGTTGTTTGTCATTGTGTCTTTACTTTATGTTACATGCCATTGTGTCTTTACTTTATGTTGTATGTCATTGTGTCTTTACTTTATGTTGTATGTCATTGTGTCTTTACTTTATGTTGTATGTCATGGTGTCTTTACTTTATGTTGTATGTCATTGTGTCTTTACTTTATGTTGTATGTCATTGTGTCTTTGCTTTATGTTGTATGTCATTGTGTCTTTACTTTATGTTGTATGTCATTGTGTCTTTACTTTATTTTATGTTGTATGTCATTGTGTCTTTACTTTATGTTGTATGTCATTGTGTCTTTACTTTATGTTGTATGTCATTGTGTCTTTACTTTATGTTACATGCCATTGTGTCTTTACTTTATGTTGTATGTCATTGTGTCTTTGCTTTATGTTGTATGTCATTGTGTCTTTACTTTATGTTGTATGTCATTGTGTCTTTGCTTTATGTTGTATGTCATTGTGTCTTTGCTTTATGTTGCATGTCATTGTGTCTTTACTATATGTTACATGTCATTGTGTCTTTACTTTATGTTGTATGTCATTGTGTCTTTACTTTATGTTGTATGTCATTGTGTCTTTACTTTATGTTGTATGTCATTGTGTCTTTACTTTATGTTGTATGTCATTGTGTCTTTACTTTATGTTGTATGTCATTGTGTCTTTACTTTATGTTGTATGTCATTGTGTCTTTACTTTATGTTGTATGTCATTGTGTCTTTACTTTATGTTGTATGTCATTGTGTCTTTGCTTTATGTTGCATGTCATTGTGTCTTTACTTTATGTTACATGTCATTGTGTCTTTACTTTATGTTGTATGTCATTGTGTCTTTACTTTATGTTGTTTGTCATTGTGTCTTTACTTTGTTGTATGTCATTGTGTCTTTACTTTATGTTGTATGTCATTGTGTCTTTACTTTATGTTGTATGTCATTGTGTCTTTACTTTATGTTGTATGTCATTGTGTCTTTACTTTATATTGTATGTCATTGTGTCTTTACTTTATGTTGTATGTCATTGTGTCTTTACTTTATGTTGTATGTCATTGTGTCTTTACTTTATGTTGTATGTCATTTTGTCTTTACTTTATGTTACATGTCATTGTGTCTTTACTTTATGTTGTATGTCATTGTGTCTTTGCTTCTGTTGTATGTCATTGTGTCTTTACTTTATGTTGTATGTCATTATGTCTTTACTTTATGTTGTTTGTCATTGCGTCTTTACTTTATGTTACATGTCATTGTGTCTTTACTTTATGTTGTATGTCATTGTGTCTTTACTTTATGTTGTATGTCATTGTGTCTTTACTTTATGTTACATGTCATTGTGTCTTTACTTTATGTTGTATGTCATTGTGTCTTTACTTTATGTTGTATGTCATTGTGTCTTTACTTTATGTTGTATGTCATTGTGTCTTTACTTTATGTTGTATGTCATTGTGTCTTTACTTTATGTTGTATGTCATTGTGTCTTTACTTTATGTTGTATGTCATTGTGTCTTTACTTTATGTTGTATGTCATTGTGTCTTTACTTTATGTTGTATGTCATTGTGTCTTTACTTTATGTTGTATGTCATTGTGTCTTTACTTTATGTTGTATGTCATTGTGTCTTTACTTTATGTTACATGTCATTGTGTCTTTACTTTATGTTGTATGTCATTGTGTCTTTACTTTATGTTGTATGTCATTGTGTCTTTACTTTATGTTTTATGTCATTGTGTCTTTACTTTATGTTGTATGTCATTGTGTCTTTACTTTATGTTGTTTGTCATTGTGTCTTTACTTTATGTTGTATGTCATTGTGTCTTTACTTTATGTTACATGTCATTGTGTCTTTACTTTATGTTGTATGTCATTGTGTCTTTACTTTATGTTGTATGTCATTGTGTCTTTACTTTATGTTTTATGTCATTGTGTCTTTACTTTATGTTGTATGTCATTGTGTCTTTACTTTATGTTGTTTGTCATTGTGTCTTTACTTATGTTGTTTGTCATTGTGTCTTTACTTTATGTTGTATGTCATTGTGTCTTTACTTTATGTTGTATGTCATTGTGTCTTTACTTTATGTTGTATGTCATTGTGTCTTTACTTTATGTTGTATGTCATTGTGTCTTTGCTTTATGTTGTATGTCATTGTGTCTTTGCTTTATGTTGCATGTCATGGTGTCTTTGCTTTATGTTGCATGTCATTGTGTCTTTACTTTATGTTGTATGTCATTGTGTCTTTACTTTATGTTGTATGTCATGGTGTCTTTACTTTATGTTGTATGTCATGGTGTCTTTACTTTATGTTGTATGTCATTGTGTCTTTACTTTATGTTGTATGTCATGGTGTCTTTACTTTATGTTGTATGTCATTGTGTCTTTACTTTATGTTGTATGTCATTGTGTCTTTACTTTATGTTGTATGTCATTGTGTCTTTACTTTATGTTGTATGTCATTGTGTCTTTACTTTATGTTGTATGTCATTGTGTCTTTACTTTATGTTGTATGTCATTGTGTCTTTACTTTATGTTGTATGTCATTGTGTCTTTACTTTATGTTGTATGTCATTGTGTCTTTACTTTATGTTGTATGTCATTGTGTCTTTACTTTATTTTATGTTGTATGTCATTGTGTCTTTACTTTATGTTGTATGTCATTGTGTCTTTACTTTATGTTGTATGTCATTGTGTCTTTACTTTATGTTACATGCCATTGTGTCTTTACTTTATGTTGTATGTCATTGTGTCTTTACTTTATGTTGTATGTCATTGTGTCTTTACTTTATGTTGTATGTCATTGTGTCTTTACTTTATGTTGTATATCATTGTGTCTTTACTTTATGTTGTATGTCATGGTGTCTTTACTTTATGTTGTATGTCATTGTGTCTTTACTTTATGTTGTATGTCATTGTGTCTTTACTTTATGTTGCATGTCATTGTGTCTTTACTTTATGTTGTATGTCATCGTGTCTTTACTTTATGTTGTATGTCATTGTGTCTTTACTTTATGTTGTATGTCATTGTGTCTTTACTTTATGTTGTATGTCATTGTGTCCTTACTTTATTGTTGTATGTCATTGTGTCTTTACTTTATGTTGTATGTCATTGTGTTTTTACTTTATGTTGTATGTCATTGTGTCTTTACTTTATGTTGTATGTCATTGTGTCTTTACTTTATGTTGTATGTCATTGTGTCTTTACTTTATGTTGTATGTCATTGTGTCTTTACTTTATGTTGTATGTCATTGTGTCTTTACTTTATGTTGTATGTCATTGTGTCTTTACTTTATGTTGTATGTCATTGTGTCTTTACTTTATGTTGTATGTCATTGTGTCTTACTGTCTTTACTTTATGTTGTATGTGATGTCATTGTGTCTTTACTTTATGTTACATGTCATTGTGTCTTACTTTGATGCACTACAGACTATAATTGATCTGGTGTACAATGTACGGAGTCAAAAGAGATATATATTCCACAAGTTCATGAAGAATGCGGCTGGAAATTTGATTATGGGTTTATTACTCAAAAATCAAAATTCCAAATGAGAAACATGTAATAATGACTTAGGCCCTTTGATTATGAGGGTGACGAAGTGTTGAAGAAGAAAACCCCAGTTTTGATTGCTTACTCTCTTAAATTGGCCAATTGAAATATGTCAATCTATTAACGATTGATGATAGGAATCAATCTAAATAGATTGAAAATAGATTGAAATGGTTTTTTTGTTGTTTTTACTCTAACTCTCTTTGTAAACTGATTTCACCATCTAATCAAGTGTTACTCCTATATGTTTTATATATATATAGTTTTATAGATTATTGGCAATGGATATGTAGCTAGTTGTATGGCTGTTCCAGGTTTTAGTCCCCATTCCTAATGAAATACATTTTCTGATGATTTTCAATACCAAAAATCTCTTGCTAAAAGCAACATTTAGTGTTTCTATATGATCATGGTTACTCCTTCATGTAATAAAGTTGGGTTGGATTTAGTTGGGACACCCTGTATTCCCGTTGTTAATTTTAAGCAATATCAATATTTCAACTATTCTTGTCATATTTCAATCAAGTAAATGTTGGTCTATGATTTTTCAAGCGGCAGTAATTCAACTTTTCATTACCATGTTGACTATGCAAAAGATTCTGAAGTAAAAAAGTTTTAAATTGCGAGCACTCAACTCAAGGTTTCTTTCGCGTTCCACTTTATCACTAACTCATGAACTACTGTGTTTTTTCATGAAACGGACAAATAATTCGCATCCCGCGCTTGTGTGGAGTCGCCCAATAATTCTTAGTAAAGCGGTGTGAAAAAGTTCCTAGTTTACTTTGCTTCCAGTAATTTAAGGTCAACAACTACTACACAAATCGCATTGATCATTTCATAGCGAGTGTGTAGAAGAATTCAAATATCACAGATATACTTTTGTAGGTCCTGTGGTTCTTGAGTTATGTTGTAAAGAGGTCTGAACCAACAACACTTTTGTAAAACCTACATTACTCATTAACAACAATAAATCAAGCAAGTATGATTTGTAGAATGAACTTTTGCAAAACACCAAAATGTTATTTTCAATAATATATTGATTTAGATAATGAAAATCGCTTTTTTTGGCTGGTACGACCAACAATACCTAGTCTACCCTTAACAGTCGTAAGTAGTCTCATTAAAAGTACGTCGATGCATTAAATCATGATATAACTAGCGTAACAGGCGTACGAGGGTCTGCAAGATAAGAGGTTATAAAAAGGACAATATCCTCATTACTATTAAGAAAATTGGCAAACAAAATAAAATAACAACAATTAAAGTAGTATTTCGTGCTCCTAACATCCTCTTTTTGTGACATTTTTAAGTAGATATCCACAAAAAAAGCTTATTTCCAACATTTCAGTTGATTCCGATTTCGCGTTTGCGAGTGATGCATGAATAGAATTATGTGTATGTGTATTATATACACTGCTTATAGCAGTGTGTAATTTCGTTCTGGTATACCAGAACGTAATTCAAATCTTACGATATTTTTGCTAAACGAATTAATCTGCAAGAATATTTTGTACATAAATATTATGTATAGCCAGAGGTTTCCTAGGGTACAAAAATCTCAACTTTTTTTTGGAAAAACATGGGGATGGATCACGAAATGCCCTTTTAAAGGGCATTTCGTGATCCACAGCCTCATCCCCCTACTTTTCTCAAAAAAAGTTGAGATTTTTATACCACTGGATACCTCTGGCTACATAATGTTTATGTACCAAAAATTTCTTGCAGATTAATTCGTTTAGCAAAACTATCGCCAAATTTGAATTTCGTAACGATTACAACAGTGGCCTGGAGCAGTGTAATACACATAATCATGCATAACTCGCAAACGCAAAATCGTAATCAACTCAAATTTTGGAAATAAGCTTTTTTCGTGGATATGTACTGAAAAATGTCATAAAAAGAGGATACTAGGATCACGAAATACTCCTTTAAGTAGAATAGTATAATTATTAGAAATCGTATAATACTCACGTGAAATGTGCGAATCTCGTCCTTTTGTTGTCAGTATGTCACTTTTCTTTGGAGTCGAATGTCTATACCTTTCTTGGCACCAGAGCGTCCATTGCAGGTTACATATAACGACAAATTTTCTTTTCGTTTTATATTTCAACCAATATCGTTAATGAGTTTGCATTAAAAGTATCAGTCTTTCGAAACAAACACATAATACATTGAGAACTTTACCAATATAGCTGTGATAAACTCTAATTATGTTCAACATTTATTGGTCCTCTATGCGTGAGATCTAGTAAGGCATTAGCAGACTATTTCGTCCAATCAGCAATAACATCCAGACAATGTTGGTTCGGTCACCATGGTTACCTACTCACTGATAGCTTATCTGATAGCCCCTTATTTTTAATTTTTCGACGTCAACTTAAAAATAAGACAAAGGGCATTCAGTGTTTTCCCAAAAAAATAAGAAATTATAATCAATTAAGTAATACTTTGTTTCATGTCTGAAGACTTGACGTAGAAAAGATGTCAACATGTATTTTGAAAACTTAATGATAAACTATTTGAAAAGTTTTGAAAGAAGCTCTGAATACGGCAACTGGTATTTACCGAAATTTCGGAAGTTAAATGAATATGGTAACTGGTGGTTACCGAAACTTTGAAAGGTATTGAATATGGTAACTGGTGATATATCAAAGCTTGGGAAGGTACTTTAATATGGTAAATGGTGCATGGTTACCGAAACTTTGAAAGGTACTGAATATGATATGGTAATTAATACTAATTATCGAACTTTTTTGAAAGGTAAATGAATATGGTAACTGCATAATAATAAAGTACTGAATATGGTAATTGGTGGTCATCGAAGCTTTAGAAGGTATTGAATACGGCAACTGGTATTTATCGAAATTTTGAAAGTTCAATGAATATGGTAACTGGTAGTTACAGAACCTTTGAAAAGTAAATGAATGGTAACTGGTGGTTACCGAAACTTTGAAAGGTACTGAGTGAATATGGTAACTCGTGGTTATCGAAGCTTGGGAAGGTACTGAATTACTAGTAGTGAATATACCGAAACTTTAAAAGGTATACCATGGTAACTGATCGTTACCTCAGCTTTGAGGCAAATGCTCGGGGCAAATGAATATGATAAACTGACCGAAGGTTCGGAAGGTACTGATTATGGTAACTCGTGATTATCGAAGCTTTAATGGCAAGGTATACTGAATATGGTAACTGGTGATTATCAAACCTTGGGAAAGTAAAATATGGTAAATGGTTGTTACCGAAACTTTGTAAAGTACTGAATATGGTACCTGGTGGTTACCGAAACTTTAAAAGTTCCAGAAATTTTGAAAGGTAAATGAACATGGTAACTGGTATAAATACCGAAACTTTGGAAAGTACTGAATACTCGGGTAGGTGGTTACTGACATTTTGAAAGGTACTGAATATGGTAACTGGTATTTACCGAAATTTTGAAAGTTAAATGAATATGGTAACTGGTGATTATCAAAACTTTGAAAGGTACTGAATATGGTAACTGGTGATTATCAAACCTTGGAAAGGTATTAAATGGCTGTTACCGAAACTTTGTAAAGTACTGAATATGGTACCTGGTGGTTACCGAAACTTTGAAAGTTCCAGAAATTTTGAAAGTTAAATGAATATGGTAACTGGTGGCTACCAAAACTTTGAAAGGTACTGAATATGGTACCTGGTGATTACCGAAATTTTGAAAGGTAAATGAATATGGTAACTGGTGTAATAATATAGTACTGAATATGGTAACTGGTATAGTTACCGAAGCTTTGGAAGGTACTGAATATGGTACCTGGTGTTTATTGAAATTTTGAAAGGTAAATGTATCTTGGTAACTCGTATAGTTACCGAAGCTTGTACTGGATTATCGTAACTGGTGTTACCGAAACTGTAAAAGGAACTGAATATGGTATGGTAACTGGTGATTATCGAAGCTCAGTTGTGAAGTTACTGGTTTCAGTCTTTGAAAGGTGAGAGGTATAACTCGTATAGTTATACTGAAGAGTTGGAAGGTATTGGATATGGTAACTGCTAACTGGTGGTTACCGAAACTTTGGAAGGTAAATGAATATACGTTAACTGGTGGTTACCGAAGCTTTGCAAGGTACTGAATATGGTATAACTGGTGGCTACCAAAATTGTGAAAGTTAAATGAATATGGTAATTGGTGGTTATCGTCTATCGCAACTTTGAAAGGCAAATTAATATGGTAACTGGTATAGTTACCGAAGCATGGTAAGGTACTGAATATGGTAACTTGTGGCTACCAAAATTTTGAAAGTTAAATAAACGGTAATTGGTGGTTATCGTCTATCGAAACTTTGAAAGGCAAATTAATACGTTAACTGGTATAGTTACCGAAGCTTTGCAAGGTACCGTACTGAATATGGTATAACTGGTGGCTACCAAAATTTTGAAAGTTAAATGAATACGGTAATTGGTGGTTATCGTCTATCGAAACTTTGAAAGGCAAATTAATATGGTAACTGGTATAGTTACCGAAGCTTTGCAAGGTACCGTACTGAATATGGTATAACTGGTGGCTACCAAAATTTTGAAAGTTAAATGAATACGGTAATTGGTGGTTATCGTCTATCGAAACTTTGAAAGGCAAATTAATACGTTAACTGGTATAGTTACCGAAGCTTTGCAAGGTACCGTACTGAATATGGTATAACTGGTGGCTACCAAAATTTTGAAAGTTAAATGAATACGGTAATTGGTGGTTATCGTCTATCGAAACTTTGAAAGGCAAATTAATATGGTAACTGGTATAGTTACCGAAGCTTGGTAAGGTACTGAATATGATAACTGGTGGCTACCAAAATTGTGAAAGTTAAATAAACGGTAATTGGTGGTTATCGTCTATCGAAACTTTGAAAGGCAAATTAATACGTTAACTGGTATAGTTACCGAAGCTTTGCAAGGTACCGTACTGAATATGGTATAACTGGTGGCTACCAAAATTTTGAAAGTTAAATGAATACGGTAATTGGTGGTTATCGTCTATCGAAACTTTGAAAGGCAAATTAATATGGTAACTGGTATAGTTACCGAAGCTTTGCAAGGTACTGAATATGGTATAACTGGTGGCTACCAAAATTGTGAAAGTTAAATGAATATGGTAATTGGTGGTTATCGTCTATCGCAACTTTGAAAGGCAAATTAATATGGTAACTGGTATAGTTACCGAAGCATGGTAAGGTACTGAATATGGTAACTTGTGGCTACCAAAATTTTGAAAGTTAAATAAACGGTAATTGGTGGTTATCGTCTATCGAAACTTTGAAAGGCAAATTAATACGTTAACTGGTATAGTTACCGAAGCTTTGCAAGGTACCGTACTGAATATGGTATAACTGGTGGCTACCAAAATTTTGAAAGTTAAATGAATACGGTAATTGGTGGTTATCGTCTATCGAAACTTTGAAAGGCAAATTAATATGGTAACTGGTATAGTTACCGAAGCTTTGCAAGGTACCGTACTGAATATGGTATAACTGGTGGCTACCAAAATTTTGAAAGTTAAATGAATACGGGAATTGGTGGGTCGTCTATCGTAATTGGTGGTTATCGTCTATCGAAACTTTGAAAGGCAAATTAATACGTTAACTGGTATAGTTACCGAAGCTTTGCAAGGTACCGTACTGAATATGGTATAACTGGTGGCTACCAAAATTTTGAAAGTTAAATGAATACGGTAATTGGTGGTTATCGTCTATCGAAACTTTGAAAGGCAAATTAATATGGTAACTGGTATAGTTACCGAAGCTTGGTAAGGTACTGAATATGATAACTGGTGGCTACCAAAATTGTGAAAGTTAAATAAACGGTAATTGGTGGTTATCGTCTATCGAAACTTTGAAAGGCAAATTAATACGTTAACTGGTATAGTTACCGAAGCTTTGCAAGGTACCGTACTGAATATGGTATAACTGGTGGCTACCAAAATTTTGAAAGTTAAATGAATACGGTAATTGGTGGTTATCGTCTATCGAAACTTTGAAAGGCAAATTAATATGGTAACTGGTATAGTTACCGAAGCTTTGCAAGGTACCGTTTGCAAGGTACTGAATATGGTATAACTGGTGGCTACCAAAATTTTGAAAGTTAAATGAATACGGTAATTGGTGGTTATCGTCTATCGAAACTTTGAAAGGCAAATTAATATGGTAACTGGTATAGTTACCGAAGCTTGGTAAGGTACTGAATATGATAACTGGTGGCTACCAAAATTGTGAAAGTTAAATAAACGGTAATTGGTGGTTATCGTCTATCGAAACTTTGAAAGGCAAATTAATACGTTAACTGGTATAGTTACCGAAGCTTTGCAAGGTACCGTACTGAATATGGTATAACTGGTGGCTACCAAAATTTTGAAAGTTAAATGAATACGGTAATTGGTGGTTATCGTCTATCGAAACTTTGAAAGGCAAATTAATATGGTAACTGGTATAGTTACCGAAGCTTTGCAAGGTACTGAATATGGTAACTGATGGTTATCGACATTTTGAAAGTTAAATTAATAGGTATCTGGTGGTTCCCCAAGCTTTGGAAGATACTGAATATGGTAACTGCTAACTGGTGATTACCGAAACTTTGAAAAGTAAATGGATTATGGTAACTGGTAGTTACTGAAACTTTGCAAATACAATTTCATCAACATACAAAAAGAAACTAAATAGGTATAGCAAGTTTCTAAGCAACAATCCAATTCAATGTCACTAATACACTCGTGTATGCCGCCAGTAATGTTACCCCACATTTTGAGTTTTTTAACTCATTTATTTATTTGTTTTTCCGAACTGCCCAGCCAGCAAACACAAAATGGTTTACAGAAAACCTTTACATATCGGGTTATACAAAGCGTATAAAACTTTTTAATAACATTAAGAAAACATTTTGAAAACTTAATGCAAAACATTCTAACATAATGTTATTTCATTAAAAAAAAGTGTTAAAAATGTTTTCATGACCTCATACAACCCGACATTTAAATGTTTTCAAAATGTTGTGACCAAAACCAAACGCGTTTATAACACATATGTTTTAAAAACATTTTTGTATTTGCTGGGCAGCAAACACAAAATGTCTTCCATGACAGAAAACGCTTATATGTTGGGTTATTAAAAGTGTATAAAACGTTTTAATAACATTCAGAAAACATTTTTAGAACTTAATGCAAAACATTCTAACTTATAATGTTATTTTAAGCGTTGACAAAATATTTTGCGAAAATGTTTGCAAAAAATATTTTGCAATAACATTTTGACAACATTTTAAAATTTTGTTGAAGTGTTTTTCATATAAAACGTTTTAAAAACGTTTTCATGATCTTTATATAACCCGACATTTAAAAACGTCTTGACCATAACCAAATTTCAAATGGAATGAACATATAGGCAGCTCCATTTGAATTTTATACACCCTCTATAAGAAAGGCTCAATCTTAATCTTCCACAGAGGGAGGACGAGTTTCAAACGGAGCTGCCTAATGTGTTCATTCCATTTGAAATTCATACTCCTCCTGTCAGTCCTGTGGAAGATATTTCCAAAATCTTCCACAGGGGTAGTGTGGATTTTAAATCATAGCCCAATAAGACATGTGGCCAGTTTTTGGAATAGCTATTATTGTGAAGCGGTAACGAACCCTACGGAGGGGTAGTTGGAACTAATTATAAGAATACCCTTTCGAGAATTCAATCAGTGAGCGAATGAGGGCTTTTTTCGCCCCTGGATCAAAATGATCATAACATTGCACATAAGGTGACGAAAAATTTCGGCTCACTTTTCAAAGATAACAAATTTCCACACGTTCTATAAAAGCCTTAAGCAAAAAAAAAATGAAATTGCAACTAAAACTTTAGCTGAATGTCTGACTTTGATATTTTTAGACATCATATGAGTAAAAATTAATGCTTTATTATCTCAGTAGCTTCGTAGGAGTGAAACGAAGTGAAAACCACATGATGACATACTGTGAACGTTTGAACTCGCTACCTGTCACTTTAAGTCTTGCTCCGCTTTAAAATACGTATAAAATGTTTACCGCATTTATATACAAAAAAAGTTATAGTTTAGACAATAATTGCTTAAGTATTTTTAGTCTGAAAATGGTCTGACCAGACGTGACGATTTCTCACTCGCTTTAATAAGTTGACATGCGTGTAACCACTGATAACAGCAATTATGCCATTTTCAGAATTGAAGTTTTAGTTCGAAGTATTTCAACTATTTTATTTGTAGCTGTTTGTTCAGAAGTAAATTGTGCGTGGTAAATATTTGAATGAAAAGATAGATCTTTTAATCTCAGAAAAGAGGCAATTTTTATCGCTAAATTGGGGTGAAAAGTTGAGAAAATATGCTATAGGCTTACAAAAATAAAAAGATATGGTGCCATTCAGAGAAGAAAAGTTGACAAAATGTTAGGATATATACCAATACTTTTAATTGACCACGTACTAACACAATTGTATTATTTCTGTGACGATTGTTTCATTGTTACGATATTCGTTCCCCCAAGCAGGATTCGTTCTGTCCCTGGTCACACTAGCTTAAAATTAAAGGGGCACTTCGTCAGCTTCATCCCCACAATTACTTCGGATAATGTTTGTCCCGGGAGTTTGCAGAACTTTTCTCGCAGATTTGGTCGTAGTGACATCAGTGGCGTAACCAGGACTTTTTCCGAGGATGGGCAAGGCAAATTTCCAGGGGGGTACTTTGACTTAACATTACTAAAAAGGCCTCCCACAGGGAAAGTTGACAAGGGGTGGGGGCTTCTCAGTCACATCAGGGGGCATCTGCCCCCCTTGGCTACGCCACTGAGTGACATCGTCCAATTTGTATGTTCTGTATGTCGACCGTGAGACAGAAATTACAACACAATACCGGTAGCCTGTGGGGTACTCTACACATGCAACTCAGTAATTCAATGTCCGAAATATGCAACTGAAGTTTTGGGAATAATGTAGGCCTAAATGTAAGCTTTATTCGTTGCAAGATGTTGTGAACTACCAAATCGCAATTGTTTCAAATAATATTTTGTCTAAATAAAGCAATGTAAACTGTTTTGACTTTAGGGGCGGGCCCAATACCTAATTATTTAGCAATTTTGCTGGCGAGTCAAACAACATGACAATTATTCATGTTTAGAGTGCATTGTGATTTGTTATTAATAATTTTGGTTAGAATAGAAAATGATTCATGTCGGCATTCTAGAGTTTTTCATTAAGGGGGAACATAGGCTCCTTTCGCATGGGGTAACACAAGCCACACGTCATGTTGTAAGTGCTGGGATTCGTACCAGGGTCTATCGACCAAAGTATTATGCGTGCATTTGAATACTTTCTCTAAACCGCTGAACTGGAAAACTGTGCTATGTGTTCCATAAGGCCGTGTAAAATTAATATTTTGGTTCTCGTCCCCTCCCTCCTCAATTTCTGGGATTTGTCAGATTTTTTTTTTTTTTTTATAGATTTTTCAATTTTTTAGACTTTGGAATGATTTATGAAATCTTCATACATATAAATAAGTTTATTAGAGAACAAGCATCACTTCCAAGTCTTTTTTGTGGTACTCTAGGGGTTTATCCTCAGAATCTCACATTTGAAAAAAAAAAAAAAAAAGGGCCTCATCGTTTCCTCGAGCACTGTTGGAGAAGACCGAAAACTACTGACAATGCTAATTTTACATTGAAAAAAAAACACAAAAAAAACACCTCCCTCCCTCATCAATTCATGAAAATCCTCTGGACGAGAACCAAAACATTAATTTTATACGGCCTAAAATAAGTTTTTTATATCCGATTGTTGCCCCCCCCCCAATATTTTACTTCTCCCCAATTATTGCCTCCCCAGAAAAAAATCCGGGAGGAACACCCATTTTCTAAGAAACCATGATGGAGTTCAACGTTTAGACACGTCCAAGACCCATGCATGGTCATGATAGTTTGTGTTGTTGAGTGTTTTACAAGTCTGCACGGTGTATACCTTAGAAACAAGATAACATCAAAACAACATAAAACACAAACCAACAACAACGGAAATACTAGAGCCAACTTAGAGTCAATGATTTACCAGTCGGTTCGCGCCACGTCCGTGTAGTTATGCTCAATTTCAATGGGTCACGCTCTGGTCAACAAATTTGTCTCACTGAGTGAAGGTTAACATTTTTGTCTTAAAATTCGCAGGAATGGTTTGAAAGTGACACAGACATTTTTCTTAAAACGACAGATACATTTGGAAGTGACACATACATTTGGACCTCGTTGGAAATGCTTTCATGACTTTTTATCCACTCACTGGTTTTAAAAGTTTTAAAATTTTAGGGCATACTATATTAATAAATATATAGATATGCAAATTGTATCTGTTCTATATTTTTATTTTGTCATTCTTGTGTATTGTAATGTTGTTGATAAGAATCGAATATCAATCAATCAATCATCCAATCAATATATCAATTAATCAATCAATCAAATCATCAGCCAACTTTAAATGAACTTATTCGTCGTACTTGAACTGTACTTGCACCGGGGTAATTTTTGAAATTTAGAAGTGGGAAGAAGGAAGGATTTAACACCTTCTGCTACCGCGTGTCAGTTTATGGTCTGTCGCGTCGCCAAATCTATGATTTACAGTGTTTTCGTTAATTAAACTTGTTTTTCCAAGTTATTTACTTCTGCAGTGAGGATTGGCAGATAATATGCCCTACAATTACAGCTATACTACGGGCAACTTCAAGAAGGGGTATAAGGTTGAATGACCATTGCAATCGAATAGGCAATCTGAATGCTTAATCATGAAGCTCCCGGCGTGGCCAATTGTTCCGTGGTCCTGGGTTTGAGTCCCGGACGGGATCACCTTTCCTGTTACCTTCTTAAAAAAATATTACGACGGCGAAACTGTGAAAACCTTCGTTATAAGTATCCGTTTTTCCTTAAGTTATTTACCTTTTTAGTAAGGATTAACACATATCGCCTGTTTTGCCAATCACAGGATATCACCATGGTTATACTAATGTATGGGCAGAAGTTGCGAGGAAGGTAGGGTTGAGTGACCGCTTATTGAATAGTTTCGTCTAAGCTCCCGTGGGCAGGTGTTTAAAGTATAGGCCTAAATGCGTAGGTCTCGCAAACCGAAGGACCTGGGTTTGTTTTCCGGCTGATCACTTTTCCTACAAAACATTACGACTGCGAAACTCCTTCGTTATCCGTTTTTCCTGTAGTTATACATTTAATTGTAGTACAGATGATATGGCCCCTTCTGACTGCATGTTAACCATATAGCTATGGTTTCATCTACTATGAGCCTGATTGAGCCATTGGCGTAGCCAGGACTTTTTCAGAGGGGGCAAAAGGGGGAGGGGAACAAAATTTGACGAAAATTGTCAAAAAATGGGGCTTCTCACAGGGGAAGCTTCCTCCTCCCCTTTGCTACGCCACATGCTATAAGCAATTTACAGGGAAGTAATGCATGGTTGTGTGACCACTTATTTTTTATTGAATTTACAGTTTGCTCATGGCAGCATTTCATGCGGTCGTCAATTGCATGCATTTAAGGCGTCTGTTTCGCAAACCGGAGGTCCTGGTTTCGAGCTCCTTTCAAAAAAACCAAGGTTTCAACCCAGGGTTTCAACAAGGAAACTGTACAAAGTTCACCATCATTATGAGCATTGCTGCATTGGCAAGTTTCTTATAATAGCTGGTAACAGTTCTAAAAGCCAGCAAACAACACAAACAAACAAAACTCATCATAAATATTTTTCATTGCTTTCAGCTTTAGAGTCCACATTCATGTATTGTAAGAGATCTGCACACCCAACTTTTTCATTTTTTTAGCGCGGCGTTGTGCTTCTAAACCGACAAAGACAGGAAAGTTAGCTCAAGTTGTCGGTACATATGGCTCGACATATGAATGAATGGTGGTTTATGATGCATCAAAATGCCTACGAGCACTCTAGAAACAAGTGTTAAAGCATCACTATGCGATTTTGGTCAAATTTTAATCTTGTTATAATATTTGCCAAACATATTGTCAAACTAATGAGGTATATATGAAAGAAACCCCACTTATACGATTAAAACTAGGCCTATAACAGGCCTATAACACGTTTATAGAGGTTTTTTTTAAAAGCACTTTTATCAACCGTCCCTTTAGCATAGTTTAGTAGTTTATACCCCATCCTTCCCCTCTAGCCCTGCATTGATAATGTAAGCAGGGTGTAAAGAAAGATTTACTGTTTCCCGTGTAAAGATGCCCTCGAATTATTATGTTATACAAATATCCTAGTGAATTTTAGTTACTTAAAATGTCTGAAAAGGGAACTCTTTTCTGAGCTTTTCTGGAGCGATGGTACATTAAAAAGTAAATTAAATTAGGTAAAAGTGACAAGGACCCTGCAGTGCAAACCAAAATACAAACTTAAAATAAGTAGTTATATTGTTAAGAAAGTGCACGAGGTAAAATGAAAGGACTGAAACACCTTAACACCTTACTTGCATCATATCACCGTGGAGTATGGTTATTGCAAGTTCGACGATAAATGCCCACCCCACCGAGACACCCCCACAAAAAACCTCCCCCCCCTCCCCACAACAAAATTTCGCGGTTCTCGGGTTGCGCGGTTCTCGACGCTACTAAATCATAGCATAGCACAGACCTATTTTGTGACAAAAAGCTAGTGGAATTTGAAGTTTGCCAATTGCCCCCCCCCCCCCACACACCAATTCACATCACTATTAACGCCTTACCAGTTCCGAGAAATTGCACTCGGGGAAGTTTATGCGAATTAGCACATTTTGTGACGAATACCTAACAGAATTTGAAGACCACTAATTGCCACCCCTCCACCAAATCACATCATACGTCTTGCCTCTTCCGAGAAATTGCACTCAGAACCTCAATTGGGTATGGCAAGCCATTAGTGTCATTACGTGCAGCTACTAACTACCAACCAGGAACTAGGCATAATACTCCGGTTGAGGCATAAAAGCAACCAAAAAACAAACAAAAACACACCAAACAAACACATAAAACAAAAAAAACCAATAGGGAAAAAAATTAATTGCGGAACGAAATTTATTTTACAAGGTCGTTTACGCCTCAGGTTTTAACAAGTTTTCATTTTGTGGGATTCATTTTTCACATGATTATAGTTATTTGTGTCATTTTACTGCATGTTTTAAATTTCAGGTTTCCCATTATACAGACTTATATTAAATAAACCTTTTGCGAGTTTTTAATTTCGCGTAACGGCGCAAGTTAAGGAAAACGAGAAAAACTCAAACATTTTCAAATTTATATAAAATGTTTCAGCACGTTCATTAGCTTGTTTCCGTGACATTACATTGACGCTGACATGCACGTCCTGAGAGGTTTTTCAAATTCGCTATCATTAATGGACATCCATCGCGTGCTCCAATAACCAATCATAATTCCCAATTAGTTAGGGGCTGTGCAATAATTATGAGCCCTGGGGAGGGTAAAATTGGGGGGCAAGAAATTTTGGCGAGCCAAAAGGGGGGGGCAAGCAATTTTGGCAAGCTGAGAGGGGGGGCAAGCGATTTTTGGCACACATTCATGGGGCGCCTTTTTAATAAAACGCTCTAATAAGGCTTAGGAAAACAGTACGGAAACGCTTAAATATGCAAATTTTCCTGCTCGCTGCGCTCGCAACAGGTTTATAGACCATTTAAGGTTTGTAAATTGGGATCCCAAAAATTTGGCATGCGCAAGGGGGGGGCAAAGAATTTTTGGCGGGCCGAGAGGGGGGGGCAAAGAATTTTTGGGGCCGAGAGGGGGGGGCAAGCGATTTTTGGCGAGCCGTTCGGAAATTTTACCCCCCCCCCGGGGGGCTCATAATTATTGCACAGCCCTTACTAGGCTACCTCTCTTTACTTTTTACATACGCTAGTCTGGGGGCCACACTACTCGGCATTCATGATAGGGTATCATTTTCATCATTAAGGATGCACCTGCGCGGGTGCGTTTGGATTCCAAATTTTGGCTCGTGGGTATCGTTTAGAGAGGGATAGCATTTCAAGATTAAGTCTGCCTGTATATCCGGAGTCAAGATATTTCAGTTAATTGTTGATGAAGGTACCCTTTTCCTCCAGAGGTAAATCAGTGTTTAGGGTTGGAATTCTGCTGTGATAACAACAAATGTATGCGTAGTCCCCCTGGGACAATGGTCTCAAACCAGGTATACACAAGAACATAAATATTGACTCGGTATTACGTCCGAGTCCGACTTCCTATTTCAACTACTGAATGTCCGGAAAACTATTTTAAAATCAAGATTGATATGTTTGAAAGTTTAAACAAAATTTTGATAAATCTGTGTCGGACTTATATTGGTCAACCTTGTTTACTAACATAACATAATGAGGAAATGTATTAGTGTATCTAACTAGTGTGTTTGTCGAATGGCAAATCACACCGATTTAAATTGTCTGACAAGAGTAAAATGATACCAATCATGAAATATGTTTAAAGCTTGTAAGCTCTTGCACTGATGATGATTCAGAAATTTTATATCCGTATCTTAAATGTGTTCAACTTGAAACATCCGTTTTCCAGACACAAAAGTATGTTTTAAGTGTTAAAAGACATACTTTCTTTTGCATTCCTGAAGAGGCTCATAAAAGTCAACGTACTATTCGCGAGATATCAAAGATGCACAAATGTGCTGCTTTTCATATAATTACTTTGTACCATGAGAAAATCCAATAAGGTAGTTAAATTTAAAGGCCTATCAGTGATTTGCGATTGTAAAAATCATCAAAATTCAGATTTTGGTACCTTTGTCTTTGTCATAGATGTGCTAACATAACCTGGTAGTGGTTCAACAGGAAGCTGTTTATTTAAGACAAAATAAGACATTTTATATGAATCTGTAATTTATATACTGACAGTATATAAATTAGCTATATGTATTTGAATGGGGCTTCCATCAACTTAGATACTGTAGTTTTCTTCGGTTTTTTTTGCCAAATTTTTCATTTCAAAAAATACCAATTTGAATGACTTATTCTTCACTTTTAAGCAATTTATAAACAGTTTTTT
Organism: Amphiura filiformis; assembly: GCF_039555335.1. Lineage (NCBI taxonomy): Eukaryota > Metazoa > Echinodermata > Ophiuroidea > Amphilepidida > Amphiuridae > Amphiura > Amphiura filiformis. Next base: position 25,593,375 of record NC_092639.1, on the reverse strand, counting down.
ACACTTGCGCTGGGATCACTGAATGTAATGCAAATTTACACAAATTGAAAACATGACAAATACTTCTTCCAATTTTAATACCATTTATTTCAGCATTCCATCATAGACAGTAGAATAAATACTTATTCTATTGTCTATAAGCATATTTGTAATGTAAAATAAAGTTGCAAATTCATTATACAATATGTCTAATAACATATTTCATTACTACATCATTAATGGGTTATTCCTGTTGAAATCCATGCACCCTGTATGCAAGACAATGACCTTAATCTCCCACACAGGGGGTGTAAATTTCAAATGGAGTCACACATTCAGGTAGTCCCATATGAAATTCACACCCGCAGTGTGGAAGATTAATGTAATGTAAGGGGTGTATGGAATTCAACTGGGATAGCCCGATTTGAAGGCTGTTGAAACTTGTAGATAGTCTGTGCCACAGTCTGTGCTGCAGACAGTGTACCTAATTATCAATAGGGAGACACTATTGGGCACCACACACATTCTTCTCGATGTCGCTCGATCACTAGGGTCTTTCACAAAGACTATAGTGGAAGGATTGTATCAGCTGGACATTTGTGAAACCGTTTTTTCCCAACACCCAAGTTATTTTGTTGTTTACAAGTCAATATATATATTGACAGCTACATACTATGTCCCCACAACCAATTTCTAACAAAACTTATGTTAGCTATGTGATGTGTCCAAATGTATAGATGAGATGACCTCAATGTTGATCAACAAAGGCAAGGGACTGGTATATCGATATGCTTGAGTGAACCGCATACAACCACTATACTGTTCAATAGCCTTATTGTGATGTGGCAGGGGTTTTAAAAACACGAGCCCTGATCAAAATACGATGTGCACGCATACTGCCAGGCAAAAAACAATAGAAATTGTAATGAAGCGTGCGCATACTGCCAGGCATTGACGTCAGATGTCAACTCATCTATAGCTGTTGTTATTGAAAAGCGGATTCTATTTAATTGAACAAATACTTTTGAAAATACAAGTTCTGATATCGAAGTGTCCAAGAAGCTTTCAGTTCATTAACACGATTGACTGCAGATGCTGTAAGCACACACAGCATTAACAGAAAACCATTATTCCTGAAAAAAAAAAGCGCCAGGATAGTTATATAGTAGCACAATTGAATACCTGAGTGGAAGAAGGGCCCAATTCAATTTTTTACAAAAATGAGTTAGACCCAGCATTTTATTGCCAGCAGACTGTTCTTCCTTGTGTGTGAAAGATGAGCCAAAATCCACTCTCTAAATAGTTTTCCATGTACACTTAACCATGGTTTTCATGGAAGAAAGGCCCAACTCCGTGGAGTTGGGCCCTTCTTCCACAAATATAGGGTTAAAGAGGAATTTTGTTCATTCATGAAATCTGCTTTTCACTACAATAAACTTTCTTTCTAACATATTACATGAGTTCTACTTGTGCAATTAATGGTGATTACCAAATTTCTGTAGCTATTTATAACACGGAACTGGCACTTTCAGTATATTAGTGGAAGAAGGGCCCAACTCCATCTCGTATTAAGACCTGTACCGTTGCCATGGAAACATCATATATGATTTTGAATGTATGTAATATTGTATGTTCATGTATTAAAGGTCTCCTGAAGATAAAAACACTCGGTCTATAAATCTTTTCCAAATATTAAGTTTTTTCGAAATATCTCAAAAACAGTTTTGATGGAGTTGGGCCCTTCTTCCACTCAGGTATTCAATTAAGCATGATATTATGACAGTCAAGACTATAATGAATAATAGAATATCACTGTCGCATATTATATAAAATTGTTTAGCTTTGGTACGCAAGACAACATTTGTGTTCAAAATATATTCTCTTCAAAATTTGCAAATATAAATTATTCCAATACTGCTTCTTGAGGATATTAAGCATTGATATGTTTCACAAATAGCTTGAAATCACAGACTACTACTATTAATATATATCAGGGATGAAAGCAACTACTTGCAGAAATGCCCGAAACTGTTTCAACATTAGGCCGTATAAAATTAATGTTTTGGTTCTCGTCCAGAGGATTTTCATGAATTGATGAGGGAGGGAGGTGTTTTTTTTGTTTGTTTTTTTCAATGTAAAATTAGCTTTGTCAGTATTTTTCGGTCTTCTCCAACAGTGCTCGAGGAAACGATGAGGCCCTTTTTTTTTTTTTTTTAAATGTGAGATTCTGAGGATAAACCCCTAGAGTACCACAAAAGACTTGGAAGTGATGCTTGTTCTCTAATAAACTTATTTATATGTATGAAGATTTCATAAATCATTCCAAAGTCTAAAAAATTGAAAAATCTAAAGAAAAAAAAAAATCTGACAAATCCCAGAAATTGAGGAGGGAGGGGACGAGAACCAAAATATTAATTTTACACGGCCTTACCTGAAAACGCTTTTAGCAACATTATTGAGGCTTTTATATTTGAAATGTAGACACTCCCCTACAACTTTTGTTACACCCCGGATACATCAATAGCTGGTTATACTACTTCATTTATGGGACCCAATCAAGCAATTGAAGGCCAAGCTGCAAAATTTGAATTAAAGACATATTGGTACTGTAAGAAAGAACACTTTTGATCTAACTCCCAGGCTTTTTTACTTCTGATTGAAAAGTGCAGGTTATAAATGATGACATTACCTGGGGAATTTACGAGAGTTGTCAGGGAAGCAATTACAATTGAGCATCATCAAGTATTTATAATTACAAATGAGCTGCACGTCACTCTTCTGAGGAGATCATTTTGGAAAGTCAATCACTACTCGACTAGCTCACATATCAAAGCCTAAACTGTCAATCAAAAAGTGACACGTGATGGCCAAATTCCACAGTGTCACCTTTCATCACATGTCCTCTTTCATCACAAGGTGTCATGTGTTGGCTAAATTCCACGGCAAATGATGATGGAACAAACAATGACAAATTTTGCAGGTGAATAACTTTTGCACATTGTTCTCATACTTCTTTGTAAAAGGGCATATTGGTGCAATTGCCAAATAGGGTGCAACTCTTACTAGTCTTATTACAAGACTGTCCTAAATAAATGTAGATATTTATACATGTATAGCGCTTTATGCCGTAAACAGCCTCAAAGCGCTTTACATTTATTCCGCCGTTATTAGAATATATCGGAACCACGTTTGCTGCCTACAAATGGCGCAGGGTTCATCAGTACAACGACTGTGACTACCCCTAACAGCTTCCCATTGCACCTGGGTGGGGTGAGGCAAGCGTGACAAAGCGCCTTGCCCAAGGCGCTTTTAAGAACCTTAGAAGTTTTGTGTGATATTATGTATATAGCTTGATGCATTTGTAACCATAAACTCCGTAAATTAGGACTGGACTCAAGTCTAGCAAGTTGCACCCTATTCGGTAATTGTACCAGCATATCATACTGGAAATCACATTGTGCTATTTCAAAATTAATAGTACTCAAATGCTGGTAGTGTTTTCACAATCGCTACCAGAGTTCAGTTGTGTCAAGCGACATAGCGACAAAGTTACCTTCAATTCAACTGCTTGAAGCCAGGGCATGCTAGCAACTTACTGATCAGATATTGGTAATCGCTTTTCTGTAAAGCGGCAGATGTTACATCAAAAAAACCACCACGTTATTAGCCTTTGCCTCGTATGATATGTCCTTAAGGCGACATTATTTGGACAAATTGATCAAAATTAGTTACTCTGTCATCTGATATCTATATATTAAATTTGGATATTACATTTCGTTGTCATTTCAGATAATAAAATTTTGCATTATTTCTACTTGCTATATTTCTATATATTATACATTTAACAAAGCACAACTACATTCTATATATCTTTAGATATTTTCTATAGACCAACAAAGGAATCAAATTATAACCTTATTTATACATAAAAAATAAATTCTTGAATAAGGCTATATTAATTTAATTGTTTGTCTCAAACTCCTCAGTCTTTGAAAACCTAATGTGGAATGCATTTTTTTAGTATAAAATTTGATGACAAGTATTATGGTGACTATTTTGTACTTGTCAGGCTAATAAAACTCAACATTTCAGCAGACTCAATGCCAATACTCATTCCAGTTTCTCGGCTGTGACGCAAGGGTACTGCCCATTCAAAAGAGAATGCGAATACGATGACACAATGTTGACTTTTACACAGGTTTGGTTGTTTTCTTGGAAACTTTGGACAGAAAATGTAAAATTTTTTTAAAAAAATGAGCGTAATACGCACAATTTTATTAACGAGCGCGGGAGCTTTGAGACAAGCAATTTAATTAATATAGCCTAATGAATGACTCCATGAAAGTAATAGGGCAACATGTCAAGACTTAGATTATATCATAGACCGTGAAGACATGGACAGTCGTCTGCGGCATATTTTTTCAAGCTATCATGCTCGTCTCGCCTGAACGCAAAGACAAGATAGTCTATACTGTACAAATGGGCAATAACTCAATTCTCATCCAATCAATTGCAATATCAGTGGAATGTTGTGCTCTGAGCCTCTATGCAAGCATGATGTTGAGATCAGGGCTTAGATAACAAAACTCATTCAATGTCAGAGTTACAAATATTGTTTGATAAATCACCACGGTGAATATATGTATGTATTTAATTAACTTCAAACTGAATCAAATAAGCAGTTTTTAAAATGGCATTTCTTGTAAACTATTATTGTCTTACAATTTACATTGCAGTCGATACTTAGATTGCATGCCGGTTCTTTCAAAAACGCTAATCCAACATGTGAGCGAGCGAGCGGCATAATGTGAAATTTCTCATTTAGAATTACAACCCAGATGACTGTCCATGTCTTCACGGTCAATGACTATATGCGGGTTTTACAAGCATATCATTATGCAAATTCCAAGAAAGGTTTCTCTTGGCAGAAACTAAATGCTTAAAAAATGGTTTTATATAATAGGTTCTACAACAGAAAGCTGAACCACTTTTTTCAAATAATCATCAAAAATAATCATCTGGTGAGGCACAGAATGAAGTATATTTACTATACTTGTTTTGCTATTGATCTGTGCATATACCGCCATTCCATTTGAAATTCATACACCCTAAGGAAGACATGACCTTTATCTCCCACACAGGTGTGTGTGAGAATTTCAAATATTGGGTAACCTAACTGGGTGACTCCATTTAAATTTCACACTCCCTGTGTGGGAGATTAAATTCCATGTCTTGCATGGGGGGTAAGAATTACAACTGGAATAGCCCATTCCAGAATAATCTTTGGATTTTATCATTCATTGATGAACCATCGTTGGGCAGGAAAAACTTCCTATGTGTCATTGGCCCCTGAACATGTTTAAAGCAAAACTTCCTATGTAACCTCTTGGCAGTATTGTTTTAAACATGTTCAAGGGCCACAAGTACATAGGAGGTTTTTTCCTGCCCAATGACTTATATATAAAATAAAAAGCATTAGGGCCCATATATAGTTTGACATTTTCCATGCATTTTCTGCCAATACATGTAAAATACATGAATGCATCCTAGATTCAATAGTCCAGAACATTGTATGCATTCACAAAATATTGGTTACAAAACGAAAGGTCAAATTACACACTGGCCGTTACACATATGAGCACCATATATAATTGTAAAATCGTTACCAATGCTTATTCCTAGATAAACCAATGAGATAACACCCAAAGAGTACAGACTTGAGTCGGACACATAATTGCCAGTCCCTGTGTAACACAATTGTAAATCCATCCTCATGGAGGGCAAATAGTGTACATCCGGTTTTTTTCTGGCATTCAAAATCGAATGATGATATTTATTTATTTATTTATTTATTTATTGCATCATATGTAATTCACTGTAAAGAGTTGTTTCATAAAAGAGCATTTTTACCTCTTTTGTACAAAATTTCAATAGTACAGGACATGACAATACATGGTTCTTAAAATTTGTTTAAATTTCATATTATTTATTTGTAGTTCAACACTGAGGGCAGTATTTTGCTATACTATGGGACCCCAGACAGTGCATGCCAAGTAAGCAAATTTAATGTGGCATTAAAGATTGACAGTATCTATACTGCCTGTGATTGACTATAATTATTATGATTAATAAATATTTGCAAATTAATGCACAGATTGATCAATTGTGGATACTTAATTACTTATCATTAATAAGTTTGTAAAGTGATTCTGACAAACCCAATATACCAAATATACATAGAGCATCACCTACATTTTTAAAATACAGTATCCAAAATACACCATTTTAACCCCTAAGCACTACCTGCTGATCTAACATTGCCTCTGATTGGTCAATTTTATGATATCTTCATTTTAATCACCAATCAGAATGGAGCTTTGCAAATATTTCACCCCAATTTTTTTTGCATGGTGAAAATATTCTAACAATGTTGCTGATTGGTCCAATTGATAATGAAAACTTCTTTTTGGCCAATCGGCAGGTAGCTATCATGGGGTTCAGCTTAAAACAACGGATTACAAAAAATACAATATTGATATGTTTACTGTTTGTGGAGGGTACATAATGACATATTATTGCTACGGTTTCACACATTTTCTTTCACAGCATTTATCATTGGGATCCTATACCAGTATTTTATTACCATGCTGTCGGAATTTCTTGAAACGGGTCATGTATAAAATGGCCAGAGCAACAAACTTTATGTTCTTCTCGCAAAACAGTGCACAGCAAAGCGTGATGCAGTACAAGCTTTGTGCGATGCAACAGATGTCCGCATTTTGACAATACCAGCGTAGCAGACGGGCAGTACGTGCACAGTGGGCTTGATGAACTGTTACTTGCTTGGGAGCAGTGACATTTTGAAAATAAAATATTTTTCCATAAAAATCATTGATTTTTAAGTAACAGAATAGAAATTCGCCAGCAAAGTGTTACGTGTAATCCAATTATCACCATGTCAACTGGATCACGCTTTTGAGTTCTGCACCACGATCGAAATGATCGCAACACAAAGTCTATGGCATGTACAACCAAAGTCAAAAGGTGCATGGTCCAGTTACCAGGGAGTTACGTAACCACTTCACTGGTGAATAAAGGCCTTGCAGTATGATTTGGGGCTCATAGTGTGCCTCTTGACACATTATTTGCCAGTAATGCATCGCCCTTTACTTTTTAATTCTTTTTAACAGAAATTCTAACAAGAAGCATTAAAAGGGTGTGGTCCGATTTTGTCAAATTCTTTCCATCTTAAATTGAGGCCTACAATTAAAATAATGTTTCCGAATTTCTGAGTTGTATTGCTCCAGCGGTTTTGATATGAGATTAAAGTGTATAAAACAAAGCACAATAGGATATATTAGTACATACATTCAGTTGTGGTTACCACAATTCACCACATTTTTGTATAAACCATCTAAACAAAACATCTCTCTGGCGTTACCTGAGAAAAATAGGAGCTTTCTTCTGATACCAAAATCCCTGTTTTGATGAAGAAAAATGGGGAATGCTGCTGTCGATTGGGTCACACCAGTTTAATGACATCTGAATGTTTTGATATATCTGGGTTGTAAATTGTACCATTCTGATAAATGCATAATTTTAATTATGTTTAAAAGCTACTGCTAATTTACGTCATAAATTACCACCCCGATTAAAATATATCGCTCCTATCTTCTACCTCCATTTATAGGCGACTGACAGTTTGTGAAGCGCTGTTCCTTTCTCCTTCTAGTCATTTCAACTTTGCAGTGAGATTTTCGGCAATCTTGTCGATGAAGTCAAAGGTGCTGAGGTAGTCTGAACGTTGGACACTGTAGAACATAAAGATGAAAGTCTTGATATTAAGACGGCAAAGAAGGAGAAGACAAAGACAACATGCTGTGAGCAGATGCCCTGCTGCATGGGCATGATCCTTTTCATGATACCAAATGTGACCGCCCACGGCGAATGAGCCGTAAATTCCTCCCCGGTCAATTTTGTTTTATTTCGTGTTTAAAAATAAACATCATAAACTTAAAAATGGTATATCATTTGACTTCAAAGCGATATCCAGAAGCGAGGTTATGGTTTGTTAAACTTTGCTCCTTCAACAAAATTATAGCTTTGTACGTTTTTACATGTGTCTCTTTTTCCACATTGCTGGCAATATATATCAAACAGTCATAATTGGCGGTCATTTCAAATCATCCCCAAGTCAACGAGGTTTAAGAAAGTTCTCTCATTGTTAATTGTTGGTTATGCATACCTGTACAAAATACAATGCCTGGTAACCCACCACTTGAACAGGATTTAGCAAAAGCAAACAAAGACCAGAGCTATTAAAAGTTCTATAGCCATCTAAGGTAGAAGCTTATTATCCACTTCAACAATAGGATTATCGATTAGTTTTTGACTATCAAAATAAGACGGAAGTCGGGCTAGCTTAAGTTATCGATGAATACGACCTTCGCATACATTTTACACCGTAACACAGAATACAATTTAGGAATTTACGGCTCGTTTGTGCTGCCGGGTCACAAATGAGAAGACAGAAGTTATCAGTTTTTAGCATAAAAATCTTTTTTGCACAGGCAATTGCAAACTGGCAAAAAATGCCAGCCAGCCGTACAATACAAATTCCAGATGAGATAAATTTATAGTACAATTTCCTTTAAAAAGTACATTTTTATAAAATCTATAAAAAGGAACTTTGATGCATTTTCACCGATGAAATGTAGTACAACAGTTGCCATTTTGAAATTGCCCAATATTACCTGGAGGGCCCATTAATGGTTTGTTTATGAGTGTCAGGAAGATTGAGTTTCTGAACGTGCGGTAAACAGTTTGCTTTATGGTTAATTTTGCGCCTTCAAATAAACTGTGATTCTTCTTCTCTGATGAAGACGCTACTAACTAATCAAGGGTCATGGGCAGCGTTCGAAAGAAGCCTTATTGCAGTGCAATTTGCACCCCAAATTCGCCTATTGCGATACAACTTTAAAAGTGCAGTGCAAAATTGTGATACCACATTGTACTGACTTCCTGTATTGATTATCTGAGACTGCACTTCCAATTGCTCTGCGTCAGATGAAATCGCACCACAGCTTTCCAAATGGGGTGCAAAAGTGCACCCCAAGGTAAAAAAAATAATTTGAAGACTGGTCATGGGGAGTTTAACAATGACACCAGACCCAAACTAGTCTTTAATTATCTCTTAGATTAAAGTGATTCTTACTTTGCTAATCCTTTGATACAGATGGCCAAATCTTTGGTCATGTGACCAGCTTCAATCGTCTCCACACACGTTTCTTCTAATGCTGTGGCGTACTTAGCAAGAGCCGCATTGTTGTCCAATTTGGCACGGTGAGAGAGTCCTCGAGTCCAGGCAAAAATGGAAGCTGAAAAATAAAACGGTATCGTATTGGTGAATAGAGGGTATGCAATACGACGTCACTCATGGCGCAACTTTTAAAGATGGGTGTCTGTAAACCATGCTCAAACATCAATAATTGTAAATAAATCATAGATAAATAAATTTTTAGTATCTATGGTGAAATTGAACCCATCAAGGTGTATTTGCATTATAATTACACTTGATTTTGAAAATATGACGTGTCCATGGTGAAATCCACTATAGTCCCATTACCATGGTTATTGTCTATGCTAGACTAATTAAAGAACGCTTGGCAATCACAACATTATGCTTTATATGTTAGAAAAACAATTATCAAACATGAAAATACAAGCAAATCTTGAAATATACCGAGGGTAGATGAGAGGCAGTCTATATTCCACCACATGGGAAGAGGAAATTGGGACGGCCGCGCACACTGTACTTACGTATGTCCAGCACCTCCTGTGAGATACTGAAGGGCTGCTGCAGCCAAACAAAATTATTTCGCTTATCCAAGATCGCAAGAGTTGGAGAAAGCTTGTTCCGCAGCCGACTGATGATGATGTTGCTTCGTGCTTGAGAATTGTTTTTCTAACATATGAGGCCTGAGGCGTAATGTTGTGATTGCCAGAGTGTTCCTTTAAAGGGCATTATAGCAAAAGTAATGGGCCTTTTCTGCTTCTGCCATCTGGACATATGTGACGTGTCATGTCAAAAGGAGACACTTTTGGGCAGGATCATAAATGGAGAAATAGCCAAAAATCTGCCTGGGGGCAATTTTTTCACAATTTGGGTTTGTTGCAAATTTGTGATGTTATTAATGATTAAAATATTGTCTGATAGTTTCAGACCAGAATATACCTGGCATCTTGTATTTTTGGAGACATTTTTCAAGGTAATTCCTACTCTCAAAATTGTCAATAATATTTTTAAAGGCCGATATCTCAATTTCCAATTTTATAATACCATAACTTACAAACTCAATATCTTCGCTTAGGAATATCCGAGTTGTGGAGCAAAATATCTCTATATTTAAGATATGTAAAAACCTCAAAATTGATAATCTGCCCAAAAGTGTCTCCTTTTGACATAACACGTCGTAAACTTGTCATCATACCAAAGGATTCATAGTGGTAATTAATCACTTACCAACTGAGTTAGTAGATGTTTCTTTTCCCTGCTGATGGAATCGGTAGTGTCTGGTGACAGTGCCATGGGCTGCTTCTGCCTCTACTGTCTTACCATCTGGACATATAAGTACACTTGTCATCATGCCAAGAGATCCATAACCTTGGGAAGAGAGAGGGAAAAACAATCGCACCAGGTCATTCCATGCATTGTTTGCTGAGTGACAAATTTAATGTGGTTTACTTCATTCTGATAAAATTTTGAATTCATCATGATGTCAAAGAGGTACCTCTTTCTGAAATCATCCACTCATATTAAAACTTATCTTAAAATTAGTGTGATAGACGACAGGCAGGTCCAATATTTTGAGGATATAGAGGATAGTCAAAATAAAAATTCCTATCGTTTATTCTCATTCTTAGTCAGTTAAATATTATTTTAATAACTGTAAACTATTTTTTAAAGCAAAAATTAAGTTACCGTCATAAAAACTCCCCTTTTTCTAAAATGAACGAAACTTGTTTACAACTTCCATCTCTTTTGTTGCGCCTACTGCTAGCGTGTGCGACTATTCCGCACTGCGCTCTACGCATACAACGCGATACATACGTACACCTCTATGAGCGTGTTATGCGTTATCAACCATGTGATTGTCCAATCAGATTATGTGTCTACGTAATAGACCACTCTCACTGACTAAGAATGACATTTTCACTTCCAATTGCAGACCTTGATACACACCTTTTATTCACAAATGTGACATTTCAATAAACACCCCCATCACGTGACTTTTTTTAAAAACCAAAATATTTTAAAATGCTGAAATTTCCATGCTATCTGTCTAAGTAAGCTTACCACAGTCCACACATGATCGGTAATTGCTGAAAATTATATCGCAAACATGGAAGTGAACTGGAAGTCATTTAATCCGAGTTCATAGTTCGTCATTCCGGCAGGATTTTTAAGCTTACCCAACAAATTTTTCGGGAATAATCGTAAAAAATTACTTCTAATAAACACCCCCTCTTTCGAAAAAACATCACGCCCCGAGCATTTTTATAGAGTAAATACGGTAATAACAATGTTAGTTACATGCATTATTAAATGATGGTACCCTCTATCAATCTCTGAACTATGAACATCCCACAATTTGCTTTCCCCTAAAACCAAAGCTAAATTTTCTTTAACCAGGAATTTCTAATATTAAGTCAGGATTGATCTTCAACAAGATTTCCTGTTCTACTCCCCTCATAAATTCTGCATCAACAACAAAAATTACGAATGTTTGTTACCATAATTTGTATGTCTCGCAGTGGCGGCATCAGGGTTTTTTTTTTTGGGGGGGGGGGAGAGTAAACAAATTCAGTGTGAAATTGACGCAAAAAGTGGCAATATTCATAATTTTGTTTTTTTCCGGGGGGGGGGCAAGAGTTTTGACTGGGGCATTCCCCCCATGTCCCCTAGCACCGCCACTGGTTTGTCTGATTGTTTGTCACTCACCTTGTGCTACTGAATCACTCTGGACATCGCCGTCATAGTTCTTGCAAGCCCATACAAAGCCACCCTCATTCTTCATTGCAAATGCCACCATGTCATCTATAAGGCGATGCTCATACCAGATGCCTTGAGCTTCAAACTTGGGTTTGTATTCTCTGTATAAAAATACATGACATTGAACGTTAAGAGGGTACTACACCCCTGGCCAATTTTGTGCCTATTTTTGCATTTTTCTCAAAAATTATAGCACATTGGTGACAGGTAAGATATGTATATTATAGGGGCAAGGACTATAACTACTGCACTGAAAATTTTATTTCAGCACAGACAACAGTTGTGGAGTTACAGTCAAAAATGAGGGAAAACCAATATTTGATCAATAAATCAATAACTGCTTGTCTTGAATCACTGAAATTCCAGTGTAGTAACTGGATTCCTTGCCTCTATAATATACATAACTTTTGTTACCAGTGTTTTATTTTGAGAAAAATGCAAAAATAGTAACAAATTTAGCAAGGGGCGTAGTACCACCTTAAATCAATCAAGATGAACAAACTTAAAAATAATTTGCAAGTATGTACAAGATCATCATCAACAAGTTCATGTTGTGTACAACATCCACTTGCCCTGTCTAGTTGATAGACGCCATATGACGTGACATGTCCGAGGCCATATCTGACGTGTCATGTCAAAAGCAGACACTTTTGAGCAGGTTATGAATTTTGAGGTTTTTACAAATCTTAAATATAGAGATATTTTGCTCCACAATGCCGTTTTCCCCAATGAAATCTGAGATTCCTAAGCGAAGATATTGAGTTCGTAAGTTATGGTATTATCCAATTGGAAATTGATATATTATTGACAATGTTGAGAGTAGGAATTAACTTGAACTAGAGCGGTTACCGCACCATAGCTGAACCATGGGGATTTGGCAGTATATTGTGGTATATGTATATATCACTCCTTTATAACCCCTTAATGCCCTTAAATGAATATTAAAATATTGTAAACATGTTTAGAATGTCATAAAGATCATTGCATTTAATTATCAGCTCAATTGGAGCATTTTTGAAAACTTGACCTTTGACCCCTTTAAAGAACCCTGAATGATCTTAAAGGGGGGTAACCCTATTGGTTTTGGATATGGATTGTCTTTAAAATTACATAATAATATCAAATATCGCCCCCTTTATGCTGCTTTGTGAAAAAAATGTAAATGTGAATAAATAGCCAAATTTGCAATCCAATACCTTGGTAAACGTGAATTGCATTCTGGGTAGGCAAGCAACAACAACCATTTCCGTCGTATGACGAATTTCATGCTGACATGCTGTACAATCAATGCCCGGCCCGTATTGAACGAAAAATATTTGTTTTTTTCTTAACGTTTCAGAAAAAAAGGAAACAAAATATATTTCCCTTGCAATATGTACATTTCAAATGAATATAAAAAAGTTTGGGTTAAAAATGGAGAGAAAAACCCATTCCGCATCGGATTTTGAAGCGGTACCTCTCGGTAGAAACATGAAGCGCTAGCGCTAACCGACTGAGCTAATCGCCCGCTGCCTCCATAGTGGAAATTTTATAATTAAATACGGCACACCGTTTAGACGTGTCTCCTCAGCAGTTAGTGTGGTTCGCTTTTTCACAGAATGTGTATGACGCGAAACCAAAGTAGCTGTTGAGGAGACTGATATTTCGAGCTATTTCGTTCATAATTCCCGCCCAGAAATCCAAAGTATTTACCATTGTTTACAAACCGGTAGCCTGTAAAAGCCGCTGTGTTTCATGATTTCTCCGAAATACATCGACTTGGAGCGCCAAATTTCAGGATAGTAATGAGAAAAATAGTATCTATTATGTGATACCAAAACCTCATCAACAATGAAAAAATCGGGGATGATGCTGTCGATCGGGTTACGGACCTTTAAATGAATATTGGAATATTTTAAACATGTTTAGAATGTCATAAAGATCATTACATTAAAATATCAGCTCAATTGGAGCTTTTTTGACAACTTGACCTTTGACCCTTTAATGACCCCTTAATGACCTTAAGTGAATATTAAAATATTTTAAACATGTTTAGAATGTCATAAGGATCATTGCATATAAATTTCAGCTCGATTGGAGCATTTTTGGTTAAAATGACCTTTTTGACCCCTGTGACCCCTTGGATGACCTCTGATTTTAGGAAATATTTTTATTATATTCTTTACTTCTTTCTCTTTTATTTGACACCACTTGGGGGTTCATACCTTCGTGGCATTTAAAGATATGTCCATTTCAGACCAAATGGTTGGTAAGTAAGTAAGTAAGTAAGTAAGTAAGTAAGTAAGCAAGTAAGTAACATACACTCATATAGGCTGATACCATTTCATGGTTCAGCAAAAATGTCACAAAAAATACAAGATGCCAGTTATATTCCGGTCTGAAACTATCAGACAATATTTTTAACATTAATAACATCACAAATTAGCAACAAACCCAAATTGTGAAAAAAATCGCCCCCCTTCAGATTGTTGGCTATTTCTCCATTTACGATCCTGCCCAAAAGTGTCTGCTTTTGACATGACACGTCACATATAATGCAATAAAATAAAACATGATCTAAAAATAACCAAATAGTAAAATTTTTAATTAAATATCTTCAATTCTTGAAGTATAAATGACTTCAAATTTGAACTTGACTTTATTTGTGTGTAAACAAGATCGTTGTGTTTTGAATTCAACTTCAGAAGTCGACTTCTAATGACGACCTGGAGCAACATTTATGAAATTCAAACTTGCAGTGTAAACGAACATGCACTTTGAAGTCAAGTTCCGAAGTCCATTGAGTAAACATAATACAACGACAAAATGCATACACACAGGAAATTTTCATTGGCAATTACGACACGATTATGATATAAACTGGTCAATGATGGAAATTTGCATCATTCGCAAATGATGACACAATATTATTGTAGTATGCCGTCGATATTGAGCGGACACACGGTACAAATATCATAATACGATTACGACATGATCGTAATCAACAGGAAAAAACACACTCGTATGGACCGGGTCTTAAATTGCCACTTCAAATCATCTTCTTGCTCTATCACAAACATCTTGTGTGCACCACAAATGTCTAGTTACTTACTAAGACAAAATACTTAAAATCTTACTTGTCATAAATTTCTTGGAAGATATCCTTGAATCTGCCATCATATTTCTTTAGGATGGTATTTTTGGTGCTGAAAAGAAATGAACAAGCAGAATAATATAATTAACATATTCAAGAAACACTTGAGACAACAAATTGATACAAATAATTTCCATATGACAGATAACACATTTAGACACCAATAACTAACTATTGATATATATCTGTGATAGATGAGCAATGAAAATGCAAATATTTACACACATATTGGGAAGATATAGGATCTGAGCTACAGTCAGTCATTCAGTCAGTAGGGGAACCTAACCAAACCATTATTTTTCCATGCCCTACACTCACTGCTGACAGGGGTAGCACTAGGTTGCATTTGGGGGTCCCGACTCACCAAAATACAGTTCGGACCGCCTATAATTTTCTGTTAGTTCAGGGGTTCCTGTGACGCCCAGTTCTTCAACCTAGCGCTACCGCAGAACCCCTACTTTTTAATTTTCTGCAAGTTCTGGGTTCCTGGCCTGTGGACTATGGAATGTTCTGTTCTAGCGCTACCCCTGACATTGTTAGTTTCATCATCATTACTTAGTATTTCATCATTTTATCAGATGGAGAACTTTAACTAAATAATTATTTTTCTGCAGCCCAATACTCAATACTGACATTGTTAGTTTCATCATCATTACATAAAATTTCATCATTCTAATTTCGTGAGCTACAGTCAGTCAGATACCTAACCAAACAAACTATTTTTCCACTGCCCAACACTCGCTGCTGACATGGTTTGTTTCATCATCATTACTGACAATTTCATCATTCTCAAATTTACTACCAGTACTACTAGTATGTCAAATCATGGACCAAATCCATGGTCAAATTAGGTCAGAAATCATTTACTTTGGCTATTTAAAGAACCAGAGCAGACCAAGATTAACATGACAAATTAGCTAATAAGATAAAAACACTGCAGTATATTTACAGTTGCATTTCAAGTTGTGGCACTAGGACGGTGACAGTGACATTGATATAAAGCAACTACACAGGCATGAGACTGCACTTTCCTAAAAAAAAACTGAAAGAACTGAAAATGCATGTGAAATTGGGCAAAAAGTACCAAAAACAGGCTGAAATTAAATAAAGTTGCGGAAATTTTGACTATAAAAAAAACTGAATTCAGTTTTTAAACTGAAAATTCTCATGCCTGACTACAGCTGTATGAATACTCACAGCATGTGTAAAAAATTGTTTACGCTAAAAATATTAAAAATTATAACATATTACAACTTTGATATGATTTGTTTTTTAACAGCACAAAATAAGCTGCTGTATATATTAAAGCAGTAGGTTGGTTAATGCGCTGTTCCAGTTGAAATCAATACACCTTTAAGGAAGACATGACCTTAGTCTTCCATAGGGGGTGTATGAATTTCAAGTAGAATAGCCAAATTGTCGCTGGGCAGGAAAAACCTCCCATGTGCTTTTGGCCCCTGAACATGTTTAAAACAAAACTGCCAACAGGTTACATAGGAGGTTTTGCTTTAAACATGTTCAGGGGCCAATGACACATAGGAGGTTTTTCCTTCCCAATGACAAAATGCTACACTAATGATTGAGTGGTTTGATAAGATTTAATCACTCTTCAAATATGGACACAGATATATGCATGCATTGGATGTTATCATTAATTATTCCAATGCCATTGGCCGTGTTCAGACAGCCTTAGAGGTAAGTTTGTGTTAAGCTAACACGACAGTCTGAACAAGTATTGTGTTAACTAACACGAAACGAAAGAGAGACCTGTGGTATATAGCACGCTAACACGAAGCAATCATTCCATGTTAACGCATGTCTGAACAAAATTCCAAGGTAAGCTTGACCTATGACCTTAATGGATACAACACTTTCGGCAGGGGTGTGAGTGACCTCTATTGTAAAAAGAGGAACTTTGTTCCAAAAAGAGGAAAAGCACTGAAATATGCTCAAAATGGGCTGAAAATGAAAGAAAAAGCTAAAATTTTGCCTCAAAGAAATTTCCAAAAAAGAGGAATTCAGCTTAAAAGAGGAGATTTCACACCCGTTTCGGGTCAATCGATCTCCTTTTCACAAAATTTGTTTATGAAATTGCATCGTCTTCTAAATTTTGTGTGCTATAACTTCTGAAAAATTCCTATTTTACCAAGAAGCTTAACACCGAGCTGTGCAGCAAACACGGAGTGCTTAGAGGAAAAGACCGCAAGGAAGAACTGTGTGGACAAGTACCTGTGTTAAGTTATGACCTTGCACTACCTCCGTATTATGGTAACACGGAGGTAAGCTCCAGTGTGACAATGCCATTGGCAGGATCAGTTACTGCCTTACTGCTATGTCAATTACAAAATCCATACCGATTCTATATTTAATTTATTTGCCTGTATGCTGTTCATGTAGCAATATTTGCATACTGTTCATCAAAAGCAATTTTGTGTATAATTGACACTACAGAGGCCTTTTCTATTTAATAGTAAATTAAATCAATCCTAAAATTGTCTTTCTCTTATACGTGTATTTAATGCCTAAAAATGGTTAGAAAGAATAGTGTAATATTTTAACCAAAACATCTGATTAAGGGCACAAAAAGAAGGGAAAAAAGAAAAAAGAAAAAAGAAAAAAAACCCTGCTCTGCTGGTCCTACCTTCCCAGATTTTGCATTTTGTTTTGCTGTACAAGTAAAAGCTGCTACTTTGAGGGGTAAATTTAAGACTATTTTCCCACCACAAGGTCAGTCCACCAGTGGAACATAATACTCTTTCTGATGCCCAATCTATACCATTAAGAGGGTACTACACCCCTACCCAATTTTTGGCCTATTTTTGCATTTTTCTCAAAAATTATAGCGCATTGGGGACAAGTACGATGTGTATATTATAGGAGCAAGGACTACAACTACTAGACTGGAAATTTTATTTCAGCACAGACAACATTTCTGGTGTTACAGTCAAAAATGAGGGAAAACCAATATTTGATCAATAAATCAATAATACTTGCTTTGAGTTGCTGAATTTTAGTACAGTAGTTGTAGTCCTTGCCCCTATAATATGCATAACTTACTTGTCACCAATGTGCTTTAATTTGTGAGAAAAATGTAAAAATAGGCACAAAATTGGCCAGGGGTGTAGTACCCCCTTACAAGGTTAGTAACAGCTTTAATTGTGAAGGCAGTAATTTGTGCCCACGTGATTTTTATTAAACTATGCCCAATTAATTTACCTCTATATAATATCAACATTAAAATAATCATATTTTACTCCATAATCTGAATGGAAGGATATTGAACACTATAGGAAAGTATCAAATTGTTCAAAACATTTGCTTCCAGGTCCACTATGTTTAACAACCTTTGATTTGAAGAAAGGAAGGATGGAATAAGGAGTTTTGTTCAGCTATGCTACCTTTAATTTCTGTCATTTTATGACATGTAATCATCTGTAATTTATGGCTGTCAATTTTTTGGGAATTGCTTGGCTTTGCCGATTAAAATTGTTACAAATGGTGGGATAGGCTTTTACTCTTTTCAGAACAACCAAACCTTCTAAATTTAGAAGATAGGCGAGGTCTGCTTGTTTTCTGTAGACAAGGGGCAGTCTTCAGTAAACGGCTCTTTTCAGAGCCACCAAACCTTTAACATCAGCAGATAGGCAAGAGTGAACGGCTCTTTTCAGAGCCATCAGTAGGCAAGGGGCGGTCTACATGTCTCATACTTAGGTACTTTGTCCTGAAGAAGTCAGAGCTATTCCTGACGAAAGCTTGACAGTTCTAAACTTGTCCGACGGCGAACCCACAAATTGTTAAAATTGTTACTTCGTCAGTAATTTTTTTGTAATTTTGAGAACGAAGTACAAAATACGGTTCAAACATGCATTTGAACATATTTATTCACTAATCTTTGCACAAGTACAAAAGATAATCAGACAAATTAAAGGGTATAATCAGAAATAATTAAGGTGATTACGTATTAAACTGATGCATGCTTGCACCATATTTTGTACTTTTATTCTCAAAATGACAAAAAAATGACTTAGGCAATTATCGTAGCAGGGTGACAAATTGATGACCCCTAATGTTGTTCGACAGGGTGCCCAAAAATCTAAAAGTGTGTGGGGGTGTGTGTGTGTGGAGGGAAGTAGGAACGAAAAATTGTCCTCAACAATCAACGACATTATGATGATGTGTGAGATTTTGCTACTATGGCATGAGAGAGAAAGAGCTATATAGAAAGTGCCCAAATGCACACATAAATATTATTACCGGAATATAGTAAAGAAACCATTACCTCATATAGAGAGGATAATTCCTTCCCAGTGCATAGTTGAATGAACAGTGAGCAAAGTTTCGGATGGATACATCGGTGTTAAACATTCCCATGGCAACGCCACCACCGTCGCTGAACTCGTGGATGACATGATGAATTGCCTCACCACCATCGGACGGAACAAATTTGATTTCTAGTTTGCCTTTGCCTGGTACAACAAAATCTGTTGCTTTGTACTGGATTGGAACAAGTGAGTAGATAAGGAACAAAAAAGAAAAAGAAAAAAAGAAATGTTGGTGTGCGTCAGCTAGGCATGACCTAATTATCAGCACACTTCAGCAATTATTCCACTAAGATATATCAGAATCATTTCCGCTTCACCAAGTCCGCAACTGATGCGCAGGTACTCTCAGTGACTTAGATTGTGATTACCCCCAGCAGCTCCCCATTTTACACCTGGGTGGAGTGAAGCAATTGGGAATTAAGCTATCTTGCTCAAGGACGCAACACACTGGCCGTGGTGGGGCTTGAACCCACAACCTTTCGATTATGAAGCTCTCGCCCTAACCATTAAGCCACCGTGCTTCCCAAACAACAATATAAATACAGAAGTATAGATACCACGAATTCCAAATATTTGAACAATTTAAAGAACCAAATCAAAACATGCTGATTACAATAAAGGGTGGGTGCAAGATAGTATCAATCAACTGTGAAAATGAACGGGCTACCAGGCCTTATTCAGGCCCATTATTTCAGGCCCATTATAAATAAAATCACAGCACCAAGCTATACTTTTTGCCGTGAACCATAGCCTGTCACCACAGAGTCTACATACCCAGAAAAAATGGTGAACCCAAATGGGGTTCTCTGCAATTTGAGGTCATAATTTGAGCTATTATTCTTGAATGGAGCCTATAGTCTTGAACTGTGGCTTTGTGTGGCGATCATTTTGATGGTGGTTCAGTACTCCTGATTCAGTTGACATAGTGATAATCAAATTACACGTAACACTTTGATGGCGAATAGGAGTACACAAATTTGATGATAATGCATTTTACCTGGTCGGCATGAGCATGACGTCCAATCACGATAGGTTTGGTCCACGTAGTAACCAGCCTGGGAATGTTTTTGCATATGATAGCCTCTCTAAACACTGTACCGCCCAGAATGTTACGTATAGTACCGTTTGGTGACCTGTACATTCTCTTGAGGTTAAATTCTGGAATGCAATGCAAAAAATTCTATTTATATACAGTAAGCCAAAAATTAAGGTACCAGTTGCGTTCACCCCTATATCCTAAATAAAGACAAATATGTCCGAATTAAACCAAACAGTCAATACCTGTACTCTTTAGCTCTGATTTAAGACCTTATTTGTTGAAATTGGCTGAGAATTAAAGAAACGGTTATCTAAAAACCTAACGAAGAAACAAAATCAAAAGTTGCACTTTTGTGTTCTAATCAATGAAAGCATGACGCTGGTTTTAACGTGCTAATCAATGGAAGTGCAAACGCTACTTCTCTTGTTCACGAACGCTTTGTGTACAAATTAATAGGGCATTTAATGCAGCAAACTGCAACTTTTACATTGGTATCTTCCTTGGGTTTGGGGATGGCCGTGTCTTTATTTCTTGAACAATTTCAACGAATGAGGTCTTAAATTCGAGCTAAACAGATGCAGCTATTGGCTGCTGGTTCCAATTATGGCATATCTGTCTTTGTTTAGGATTTTACAGCAGGTGAACATAACTGGTACCTTAATTTTATGGCTTACTGTATATATTCAATTAGAGAGTACTGCAATATATAATGCAAGTTGTAATATCAAAAAGTAACATATCAGGTTTCTCATGCTCCAAGCAGCTAATGACGTGCAGATACATATTTCAATGCTGTGGCCAAAAATGTTTAAGTTTACAAATTGGACTATTCCAGTTGAAATCTACACTCCTCCAGTGGAAGATTTTGGAATTATCTTCCACAGGAGGAGTATGTTTTTTTAATGTAATTGGTCAGAGTTAATCATTATGAAAACCTTACCATACTCCCCCTGTATTATAGATTACCTATATCTTCCACAACAGGAGTTAAGTTTTTCAAATGGAAGTTACCTAATTGTCTATTCTATTCTATTCTATTCAAAACTCATACTCCCTCTGTAGAAGACTTAAAATAAATGTGGATTTTAAATGGAATAGGCCAATATAAGGAAGCTCAATGATGGGTGGTCAGACTTATTCATAATTGTGTTTTCTATCTTACATTGATGCATACCATTGAAACAATTAACATGGAGTTAACATTGCTCTAGCGGTTTTGATATGAGAAGCAAAAATGTGTATAACAACAATGCCTCTATACTATTTTATGTGATAAGAATAGTACATTCATACAGTGGTGGTTACTACTGTTTATCTCATTTTTGTTCACTCCTGCTATACCACAAATAGGCACTTTTTATAGTACTATTAGTAGTTCAGCTTATTAATACCAAATTATACAATTACTAGAGCTCTCCAGCCTACAAGCCAACAACTGTGTGCAGAGCCGTTATATTAGGCCTGTATGTTCTGGACCTCTTGGCTTTATTAGCTATAGTATTATCATTTTGTCCAGGTCCCAAATGGGTAGAACTTGCAGCATTTGCTAGAGTGCATCATAATTATTGCCGATTTGGAATGACTTCCGTGAATTATTTTAAAAGTGAAAAAGAAGCAACCGGTGAAAATGGCCCTGCCCTATTAATAGCCCACTTTCCTTCACAAATATTTCATAGTACATCCATCCTAAAAAATGCTTTTATAACGTTTTTATGATCTTCACATGTGACACAATCTGGTCCAAGGGGGCCAAAAGGCGGCAAATTTGAAACAGAGATAAAGGTAAAAATATGTAAGAAAATAGACATCAAAAAACTTCATAACTTAGAACCAAGCATGCTAGACCTTTGGTGATTTCAGTAAATGATAGCCTATTGCATGTGTAACTTAAATTTCAAAAATGCCTCCTTTGGCCCCATGGACCAGATTGTGTCATATATAAACCCATTATTAAATGTTATTAAAGCATTTTGATTTTTCAAAAAAAAGTTTGATGAAATCCTACAAATGAAAGTCAATAACCCCCATTACCCCCTATTGAAAATTACAAACTGAAAGGTCAGGCAGGTTTGACTGAGATTTTGTCCTTTTTTTTACACACATAATCTGCCTTTTTGACCCCCTCCTCCAAAGAACGGACTTTCGTTTATATGAGGTCGTCCAATTTTTGGGTTTTCTTCCTTACCTGTTACACGTTTCTCATCTGGAGTAATGGTAGCACACTTGATCCCTACGTTGTACTTTTGTATAGCTTCAGCGCACTCAACAGTCACTGAGAATGGGAAAAATCAAGATAAATACCCCGTTTACATTGGGCAAAAGTCGTAATCAAATTCACTAAAGTCGTAATCGACTTAATTCGCATCATACGTGTAAACAGGTACAGTCGTAATTAATCATAATTCAAAAGTCGTAATTCCAATGACGACTTGTATCATCATTCATTTCAAGTGAATTCGAATAAGTCGTCATTAATTACGACATTTCGCTAATGTAAACGAACAAGTTGTTGAATTCGTATTTACCTGCCGTAACCATTGGTAACAAACGAATTCGATATTTGTGAATACGAATTTGGAATCAAATTCAGCCGATGCAGTGTAAACACCCACCAAACGAATTAATCTGCTGTCGTAATTCAAAATACAGCTTAAGTCGATTACGACTTTTGCCCAATGTAAACGGGGTAAAAGACAATGGTGACTGAACCAGCACACACTCACGATTACATGTCGTTGAATCACCACCACACGCCACAACATATCATGGCGAATCTGCCGCCGAATTAAACATGTAATGATTTTATTCTTTTGAAATGTCTCACAGCCAAGTAATTAATTATAAAGGATTATCATCTCCAGGGTTCGATTTAACTTGTGTCCTGGAGCATAATGCTCCCCATTTTGGGCAACCTGCTACACAAATATCAGCTTGTATAGCAATATTTTACAATGTAAACATATGCTAATATCACCTAAATAATATTTTCGCTGAAAATTGCTAAGCAAACTTTATTTTGTGATCAATACATGGGATGTATGGTTTTAGGAGCAGAGTCAACATTGAGTTTCACAATTTTTTGTCGGAAACAACAAATCTCATTCTTGCCAAGTTCACCTGTCTGCAGATTTGCACGGACAGATTCATGGTCTGTCTTCAGGCTTTGCCGTTTGAGGAGAGCTAGAGCGATTGCTCCCCATCACTCCTCTCAAATAAAGCTGAGGAGAGGTTTTTTTTGCTCACCTACCTTTGGTGTAACAATAATAACCACATATATACAGTACAGTAAAAATGCTCTCCTAGTGCTCTCCTGCAGCACTCAAGGAGAGCGATTAAAAGCTCCCCTGCAAATTTCAAACGGCAAAGCATGTGTCTTGCAGATACTGCTATACACTGTCTGGTTAGGGTTTCTTCAGCATATCGTTACTCAACTGTGCATAGTTATACCCAGTCTTACAGGTGCTCATATGGCAAGAGTTACCTGGTATTTCAATTAACTGACCTTTATCTAAAGCCATGAATTCTCCGTGATACAGAAAAACTGACAAATTCACAGAATTCGGGGTTTGCTCACAGAAATTTGAAAATGCCACAAAAGAGTGAAAAACTGTGTAAAATGTCTAACTTTTGTGTTGATTTGCAAAATAAAACAAAGAAAAAAATGATTATTTAGCAGTAATCAACCATTAAGGGGTACTACACCCCTGGCCAATTTTGTGCCTATTTTGCATTTTCTCAAAAAATTATAGCGCATTGGTGACAAGTAAGATATGTATATTATAGGGCAAGGACTGCAACTACTGCACTGAAAATTCAGCAACTCAAGGCAAGTAGTTATTGATTTATTGATCAAATATATTGGTTTTCCCTCATTTTTTACTGTAACTCCACAACTGTTGTCTGTGTTGAAATAAAATTTCCAGTGCAGTAGTTATAGTCCTTGCCCCTATAATACATATCTTACTTGTCACCAATGCGCTATAATTTTTGAGAAAATGCAAAAATAGCCTCGGCACAAAATTGGGCAGGTGTAGTACCCTTAAATAATCCATTATAGCATTAATTCTAAGCCTACGATGCAAGAATCTGGCCATACTACAGTAAAAGTTAAGCCAAAATTCGCATTTTAAGCATGTTTGTTTTAAAACCTTTTAGCACTTTATAATGGAAAATCACAGAAATCGTCCAATTTGTAACACAGATTTTACATTTTGTAACACAGAGAAATCATGACTTTACCTTTATCATCTGTAGCGTCCCTGTTTTCTATACTCAAATCATACGATTTAATATCCAGATCCACATGAGGGAACACCAGCTTCTCTTTGATAGATTCCCAGATGATCCTGGAGTAGAAAAAAGGTTTGTCCATTAAAATTATCAAAATGCTCTTAAACAAATCCAAACAGGGCATTAGCCAGGATTTGAAAGTTGGGTGTCCAACCCAGTCTGGGATTCTGGAAGAGCGCCACTAACAGCCGTAATAAATACATGCAAACAATAGTTTTCAAGAGATAGCGCTAAATATTACCAAACCCGGAAGTAAAGAAGCTTAAACAAAATGACGCCATCGAAGTTCATACTTTTATACTGCTAGACATTTATAACAGTGTATTTCTTATTTTGCATGACAAACCCAGAAATATAACTCATGGCTTGAGCTTTCACCATCTTGGCTGATGGCTTGATCACAAGTGTTTCTTGTGATCTGGTCCACTGCGTTTCACGTGGAGGTTGGATGCACTCTCACTCCCAGGGTTGGTTTTAGCAGTGGATCATATACGTGACTGAGAGAATAAGCCCTGTCGTCGCGGTTGATCGTTTTGGCCCCCTTTCTGCGTATTTGTATTGCTTCTCTAATTCTATGTGATGTAGCTAGCGTTAGAGTCTTTGTCTAGAATGCTTGCCTCTTCCCAGTTGATGACGTGATTTTCCTGGGCGATATGATATGTAATTGCAGATTTATGTTGTGATCAAGCCATCAGCCAAGATGGCTAAAGCTCAAGCCGTGAGTAATATTTCTGGGTTTGTCACATAAAATAAGAAATAGTTTGTTCTACAACCCTATACTACTGATGCATCTGTTTACAGAAATTTATAACAGTGGTTTGTAACCTTTTTCTAGACATTTAGAGGCTCCTAAGACAGTGGTTTTGTAACATTCAACATGATTGTACAATGTATATAGCAAAAGGCTTTTTTTTTTTGGATGGCCTCATGGACGGCCGGACGCCTTTAGCATATTTTAGGGCGTCCATTCTCGTGACAGGGTGTCTAAATGACGACCGGACACCTCTCTAGCTAAAAACTTGAAACCGAATAAATATGATCGATGTTGACATACCTCAATGGCAGTTAACCATTTATACTCTACAACCATTGCTAAGAAAATAATGTTGAAATCATCAGGACAGGCCATGCATTTTGACTTGTTAAGGGCTGGGGTATGAACGTTTGGACAGTATTTATTTTGGGACATTAGAGCACATCAGACATATCGAATTGCATTCTGAATACGAAGAAAGTCATTCTGATATCAATAATTTTGATTTTTGAAATTGCAATTTAATACACATTTTATGGCAAATCATTAAAATTGATATTTTTGATATTTAACAGTACTTGAAGTAAACTTTATAAATCTGATGATTTATACTTAATGTGTATGTAGGTGGGATGAAAAGCCGACAATCAATTGAAAATTTTGACCTTTCAGTATTGAAGATATGGATTTTTTCCCTAAAACCAAAAAAAAATTAGGTCTTTTTGGGAAAAATCCATATCTTCAATATGAAAGGTCAAAAGTTTCAATTGACCGTCGGCATTTCCTCCCTGCTACATACACTTTAAGAATATATCATTAGATTTATATAATTTACTTCGAGGACTGTTAATATATCAAAAATTTGAAAAATATCAAATTTTTATAATTTGTCATAAAATTTGTATTATATTGTGATTTTCAAAAAATGAAAATTATTTGATATCAGAAAGACATGCTTCAGTATTAAGAATGCAATTCGATAGGTCTGAGGTGCTCTCATGTCCCACAAAAAAATACTGTCAAAACACAATAAACGCTCCTTTTAGATCCCTTAATATTTGGTATAAAGATATTCCTTTGAGAATTTGAGTCTTGAGAAAAATGGATTGTCATTACGATTTAAGGTTGGTCTGAACCCTGGAATTATGGAAACTTTCGGGCCTCATAACTGCTAAATTGTTGGTGTAATGTATATAAATGTATACATATTTAATGATAATAATAATAATAATAATAATACGACTCTTATATAGCGCTTTACACCGAAGTCCCTTAGCGCTTAAAACATGATTAAACAAATTTAGAATGAAAAAGACTTGATCAATTCATCTGCGAGGTCAAATTTGGGCCAAAATCCCAAAAATAATAGTTTTTGGCCCACTTCTTTTTCGTTAAACGTAACAAAAAAATTCTTGGGCCAAAATTTATTTTTTTATTAATTTTTAAAAACTAGATAAAAATGTCTTTACCATTCTAAATATGTATACGTTTATATACATTAGACCAACAACTTAGCAGTTATGAGGCCCAAAAGTTTCCATAATTCCACTTTTTCCAGGGTTCAGACCAACCTTAATGAAAGTTTTGGGAAAAAAAGAATCAACTTCATGGGCCTGAAGGTGAATGCTCTTCATTTGTGATTGGATCAAGCAAAATGAGTCAGATGTCGGAAATATTGATTTTGAGATATAACTAATAATAGCATTCTGTATTTTATTGTTCTGAGCAACATTAAAATAGCCATATCTCTGGAAACATTAGTCTAATTATGATGGGGTTTCAGCAAAATAAAGCTCTGAATATGGTTCATATTATAATGAGATTGAAAACTGAATTTTGATTTTGATCGACGTCAGAATCATTTTGCTTGATCGCATCACATTTTATCATACCTTGTCATCTCATCTCCATTTGCCTCCACAACAGTTCCACCTGCAAAAGAACACAATAATAATAATTAATAAAACACTACAACTTGGGATAAATGGGGAAATATTTTGATCTTATGCATAAATTCCATCAGACCAATTTAAAAGACTTCACAATGGAAAATGGCAAGGGCTTTTTTCCTTATAACCATGACTAACCGGTAACCTGTACAACATTTCAGTGAAAAAAAGGTAGTGCAGGACCCATTGGTTGAATGTAGTACATGTGAACCCATACCCATTCTCTTCTCTTTTAAAAAAAAAATATATGGACATCAGTCGGAGATCTGGTACAGGTATGTGGTACTAATGCACAGCGCTGGATCTGGCCATGGGAATATGGCAAATCATGACTCCCAGTCCAACTTTTTACACTGCAGTCCAGTCCATAGAAATGTACTTCCACACTCACCTCCTGATACGTCCCTCAAGAAGAGAATGGACATTTATAGCCTTGAATGCGAAAGTATCATGTGCTATAAATTAAATTTGAAGCTAGAGTTCTTGAGTAAAATAAGTGACAAAACAGTCAGAGCAAAGACATTTTGAAAGCTAACCCACTCCCAGACCCAAAACGTTGGTGAAGTGCAAATGATCTGTCGATAAAACCAGAAGAAAAGGCACCTCATCATATGAATGTGTGCCAAAAATCCCCCCCCCCTCTTTTGATTTGCCAAAAATCTCCCCCCCCCCCCCTTTAGACTGGCCAAAAATTGACCCCCTTTTGCCCTGCCAAAAAGTGTTTGCTCCACTTCTTTTTGTCTGAGGGGATAATTACTGCTCTCCAAAAAAAATGGGGCTATGCAATATATTTTAGATAAGCCCCCCGGTAAAATTTCCAAACATTGTTTGGGAATCGCAAATTTCACAAAGAAATGTCAGATATGCTTAGAAAATCACAAGTGTGACGCGGATTTTATACTACGGTACTCGCTCGTTTTTGCAGAAAAGCGAAACCACATGGCACCGCAGTGCACCAGGACGTGAAGTGTGCAAAATTTATGACAGGCGCCATAACCCGTTTTGTGATTGGTTCATTGGTTGTATTAACCATTTATCGCGACCAGTCAGTGTGCTCAGTTCTTAACAACCACGTGGAGGTGATTTCCTGGTGGTGTTTCAGCGATCAAGTATAAATTCAGCTTGACAACTCATCTTGCAGCTGAAAGGACAATACACGGAGACAATCACTGACATATAATGGCTTGTTTATGACATGCATCGGGTGGATTTTACGATTGATTTGAGGTAAGGTTTTCGGCCTGTCCCGGCATAGATAGTATTTTGTACACAAACATGACAAAACGGTTATGAATGACAATAATAACTTTGCACCATCTATTTTGAGGTCATTGTGTGAAATTGTCGGGTTTTGTTTTGGGCTGCGGTAATTTCCGAGGGCGCTGATGAAAATACCTCGGCCCAAAACAAAACCCTCCAATTTTACACAATGACCTCAAAATAGATGGTACAATAAGCCCTTTCGCAATTTCAGATCATGGTGCATCATGGGTAATATTTGCCGATAAAATTGGAGATAAACCGGATGAGGCTACTGTACATTTCGATGCGGTGAACTGTGCCGTTAGATAAAACATCTTGTACTGGGATTTTTTTGCCAATTATTTTGTCTTTATTTCTTCATGATATCAATATATTTAATCAAATACAATGTATCATGAAGAAATAAAGACAAAATAATCGGCATAATTTCCAGTACAAGATGTTTTTATTTGATCGAAAAATCTATCTTTTATGCACGACGACACGATAGTTATGTGTGCATAAGATAGAACTTTCTGCTATATGAAAACGTGTATGCATGTCACTTTTGGCTACAATTTTCCTGGACTAACATAATCTATCTTTGGATTCAAGGTGGCTTACTTTTAGAGACAAAATACATCTTTGAAGTACATTCTGGAGAAGTTTTAAGTCACAGCAGTGCGATGCTCGGCGAATGATCATGCCCGATTTACTGTCACCGATGTACACGCTAGAGATGACCTTGTTATGGACGTTTTCAATTGGGTACATCCGGGTCATAATCAGTCACAGAGTGTAGAGCGGTAGCTTGAGTCCTCGGCCCCGATCTCGAAACAATCAACATGGCGGAATTAAATGGCCGTTTCTCGATAGCACAACCCGATGACCGTGCGTAAGCAGTTGAAGGACTGGTGGATCAAGTCTATGTAGACGGCTGGTGGAATAAGCATGTGCGGAGTTCAGGATTGGCAAAGCAGCGACTTAGTAGCCCAATAGGATGACTTTTGAAGATTTTCCACACTACAGTTTCCTGTCCAATAGACACCAATTGATGGTTAAGAAAGTAATTGAGCAACTTTTCAAATCTGGCGTAGGCAATTTATGGTATTTTGCTATCCCATAGATACCAATGTATGAATTTTAAAAACACTCGATCAACTTTTAATTTATTTGACTCGCGATTTGGGCTAACATTTTTGGCAACACTGCTGGAGGTCAGTGGGT
Organism: Amphiura filiformis; assembly: GCF_039555335.1. Lineage (NCBI taxonomy): Eukaryota > Metazoa > Echinodermata > Ophiuroidea > Amphilepidida > Amphiuridae > Amphiura > Amphiura filiformis. The sequence goes on along the minus strand of NC_092639.1, from coordinate 25,563,388 downwards.
GCATATACAGCAGAAACACGGCGTTGATCGAAGCCGTTAGGAGAACAAATATTGACGTTTTTCGTAAGTACATGTATTAATATTTAATAAAATATTATAGTACAGTGTGTCGGTAATATGTCACGAACTATTTCATGATATTTTGGAGACAATAACTAACTTGAGGAAGAAGTTTTTATTCATATGCATGAAATTGTACTCTGTATGGCAACTGCGTACATGTATCACACATACATGTAAACAAGTACATTACATACGATAACATCCTTGCAAGTTCTAACTTTCGTATCACAAGCTATCGGTTGTTCATACGAAAGTTAGAACATTTCGAACAAGTTTTTATGCAAACGGCACAGTTCACCGCATTGGAAACGCACTGCAGCCTCCTCGTGTTTATCTCTTGTTGAATAACTGTGTGACGCTGTCTGAGCATGCGCAGTTGCAATTTTCCGAAATTGCGAAAGGGCTTATTATAATATTATTGTCTAATATTACTAATAAGTAATAATTTGGTGTCTATTGGACAGGAAACTGTAGTGTGGAAAATCTTCAAAAGTCATCCTTTTGGGCTACTAAGTCGCTGCTTTGCCAATCCTGAACTCCGCACGTGCTTATTCCACCAGCCGTCTACACTGCGCATGTACTGTGACCACTGATCAGTGACTGTGACTGATTATGACCTGGATGTACCCAATTGAAAACGTCATTGACAAGGTCATCTCTAGCGTGTACATCGGTGACAGTAAATCGGCCATGATCATTCCTCGGAGCATCGCACTGCTGTGACCTAAAACATCTCCAGAATGTACTTCAAAGATGTATTTTTCTCTAAAAGTAAGCAACCTTGAATCCGAAGATACATTATGTTAGTCCAGGAAAATTGTAGCCAAAAGTGACATTCGGAAGAATGTTTTTTACTTGCGTTATAAAAAGTATCAACGCTATGCAGACGCGTTTTCAAATAGCCGTAAGTTCTATCTTATGCACACATAACTCTCGTGTCGTCGTGCATAAAAGATAGATTTTTCGATCAAGTAATAATGCACACAAAGATTAATGGAGCTGGTTCCTGCTTTGCATATTTCATATCAAATCCATTTTTTTGAGTTGCTGCACTTCAGATTGACGCCCTTTGCCGAGTGCATTGATTTGATTGTGAATGTGATGATGTGTGACGTGTGCCAAGTAAAATTCGGCAGGCAGGCACAAGCTTTATAAGCTTACTTACAGTAAAACTTACCTTGAATTTTCGACATTGCGAGCGACTAGAATTATCAAATACGATGCACTACTTTCAGCTGCACTTTACTGGTATATACTATGAGCTATGGTTTTGCAGTGATTGTGGATTTTATGTCGTAGAATGGGTCATGTGTATGCACAGCTCGATACCGGTACACGAAAAGAACAGGGAGTCTATATAAAAATGCGTTGGAAAAATAACGACCACTTGGTGCAACAAATTTAAACAAAGCAGGGCGAGCATGGAATTCATACAGGTGTTTATAAAGAAACATTTTTCAATATGTAAACATATAGGTATAAATTTACACATTATTTACTTTGAAGATAAAGAGCTTTCAGATTTGATGTGAAAAATAAAAAACTTACAAAAAAACTGAAACGGTATAAATCACTAACCATACGGTGGTTGAACCAGGGTAGTGAAATCACAACACATGCACAGGTGTCGATGTCTGCACGGAATGGTGTCTGACACCACTCCCACTCCAGTCACACTAAGGTAGTCTACTTCATAGTCCCTTTTGGTAATTCATTATGATATTACAATAATTGCAAGTTCAATACGAGAACCGCTCCCATCCGAAAAACTATGATGCCTGAGAAAAAAGGGCCCTTTTCTCTTGGCAGAGTGATTGGGGTTGTTCCATCTATTCAATTAGGGGACACCCGCTTGTGAAAGCCGTACTTGTGCAAATCGAGCTTTTCTGTTCCAGTCAATTTTCCAGCACAGGAAATACCATTTGCCTTTCTTTGGAGCTCTTTGGTAATTTTATTGGAAGTTAATAATTTCCCTGGTACAAAATACTTTTGGCATAATTTGCATCAAGAGGTATTTAGGGGCTGTGCAATAATTCGAGCCCCCGAGGGGGGAATAAAACGAGCCCCCCCCCCTCTCGACCAGCCAAATTTTTTTTAAGGGGGGCCCTTACACATGCCAAATTTTTGGGATCCCAATTTCCAAACCTTAAATACACCAGGCAGTGGCAGGCACAAAAAGAAACTTGTCAGTTATATTCATCCTTGCTGTTCAATAACTCAGTATAAATTTGGATTAATCTGAAATATACATTTTGTTAATTGGACTTTTCTTTCTCATTTGACACCCTGTTCGTGAACATTGAGCAAGAATTGACCTATGCGCCTCCAAACTCTCAAACCCCAAAATGAAAAGTGGCAATTTTAACGATTCAATTGTGCCTGTTACACTGTGTGCTTTATTGATTGGCCCGTGGTGCTTGTGTGCAATACAACGATGCGTTCCCATTGAAAATCGTTGAAAATGCAACTTTTGATTTTTGGGTTTGAGGCTTTGGAGGCGCATATCTTAGTCAAATCTTGTTCGTTTTTCACGAACATGGTGTCAATCAAATGAGAAAGCAAAGTCCAATTAACAAAATGTATATTTCAGAATAATCCTATATTATCAAGTTATTGAACAGCAAGGATGAATATAACTGACGAGTTTCTTTTTGTGCCTGGTGTAGTCTAGATATAATATGTACATGTAATAATGTTGTGAGTGCAGCGAGCAGGAAAATTGGAATATCAAACGTTCCTGTACTGTACTCTTTTCCTAAGCCTTTTATTTAAAAGGCGCCCAAGAATGTGTGCCAAAAATCGCCCCCCCCCTCGGCTGGCCAAAAATTGCCCCCCCTTAGGCTCACCAACAATTTCTTTCCCCCCAATTGCACAGCCCCTTAGGCCTTGTGGCAGTTTGTGATTTCCCCATTGGGAGCTATTGGGTGCCAACGTGCAGAAGGCGTGAGATGGAACCAGTGGCGGCGCCAAGGGGGGGGGACATGGGGGAAAATGCCCCCAGTCAGAACTCTTGCCCCCTGTTGCCTCCCAGTTGCCTTCCACTTTTTGCAGCACTTTTGTGCAAAATTTGTTGATTTTGCCTCCACCCCCCAAAAAAAAAATTACCTGGCGCCACCACTGGATGTAACAGGCAAATCACGGCAAAATAAATCTATCACAAGTGACGTCATGCCGACCGACCGAATAGCTTGGATGTGAATTGTTTATCAAAAAGGGAATGCAAAGCAGTCTAATACTAAAGTAAAAATCTGATTGGTCCAACTGTAGACACTGTAGAAAACTGGAGAAAAAACTGTAGACAACTGTAGACTTTTGACCAATCAGGAGATAGCTCACGAAACTCACGGTAGACATGAACTGTATAGACTCTCGGCCAATCAGAGCTAAGAACTGTAGACAACTGTAGACAGCATTGCACTTCCAAGGCGGTTGGGACCATGTGACGTGATATTGAACTTTAGAAAGTCTACACAATTCGACAGCAACCTTGGTGCGGGACCACGGCCCTTTTAAAAGGAATTCTTGTTGATGAACTTTTCAACAACAATTCCTTTTAAAAGGGAATAGTCGCAGAGCGGTACATGTAGGCCTATTTAGTCATTTGAAAGATAAGTCACAAGTAATTGTTTAATTTTTCGACAATTTCTTTATGTATTTCTGTAAGCCATGTGCCTCAATTAAATATTTACCAAAATATTTTCAGTTGGTAGCTTGTTTGAAAATAAAAGTTTAGGCCACATTATAAAAAAATGTTTCTCGTTAGGGGCCACATTTTCTTTGAAATGTGGGCTCATGAATATACTGGGGGTCATTGAATTTTTATACCAAAATATGGGGGTCGTAATTTTTTGACACCAAAAACACAGGAGTTTTAAAATTATTAGGTGCTGTGACTCAAAATATTTGCGCACTACACACACATTTGTTAAACTTGCATGCATGCAATTAAATTGTTTGCACAATGCCACAATCTTTAGGTAATCAAAATTTTTGTACACTCAGAATCTTTTCTTTACACTTATGATCAAGCCTTGAAATAAGTAGACTGAAACCAGGAGCAATTTGTTTTTGAATATTGCTCCTGGTTCACTGCAAGTGCAATCACAGGGAACCAGGAGCAATTTGAAGAACGGGGAGCATTTTTCAAATAGTAAATCCTGTTCTGCATATAGGCCTATATACAATGCAGCATATCAGCACTGCTGCATCTACTGCATCATTTGCTCCCAGCACCTGCTTATTTCAAGGCTTGCTTATGATCAAACTTTTTGGGGCGCCCGCTACGGCGGCGGCCCCATTATTTGCAAAAAGCTTCTAATTTCGGTCTTGCTAGATTTACTTCGTAACTGTTTTGCTTAAAAGTATGCCCAGCTTAGCTTAGAAATAAAACCACAATAATGCTTGGATTTGATTTTATTATTGTTTTCTGATATGCACGGGATAAAATGTTGTGCGTATATTCTTTGTTTAAAATACAAAATTAATGGACTTATAAAAACACCAGATAAACCGTGACCTTTGTATGGTCAGGTATGGTTTAAACCAGTTTACCGCCTCTTAGAACCCGTATAGACGGTGACATTAGACCTTTCTAATTATGTATGTTTTGAACATGTTTGCACATGAACTAGTTGTTTACAGTGTGAAGAATCTACAACATGCTCATCTATCAGGGCACAGTTCTTTAACCCCAATACATTTGTGCATTCATTGAATGACCTTTGAAAATGTGAGTAAAAAAACTCATACTCTGCAACTTAAGGTCAAATATTGCACTATGATTGTTTAATTGATGTTATTGATAATATGCCATTGGAATGAGGCCATTGTGTCCATAGTGATTGCAATAGCAACAGGGCCGTGACCTTTGCACACCTAAATCCTTAAACCAAACAAAACAACCACTGACCAATCATGAAATCACTAATTGGTTTATGTGCTTGACCAAAAATATTTGAACACAACTCAGTATCTTTGTGGTGACTATCTCTGATAAAAAACATTAATTAACGAATTTCAATTATGGTCAGCAGAGAATGGAATAAATTCGAAAGACCGTGTTGAAGGTCATAAGTGTATTTGCAACCAGAGTTGCCAACCCCGCGATATGGTAGCACAATTAGGCGACTTTTGACTCGTGGTTCACAGTTGTTGGGCAGTTTAAAGCAATAATGTACGATTTAGGCCTACGTCATTTTGTTAGTGTTTACCCAAAATGCTGAATGAAATAATATTTATTGTAATATGCCTAACTGCTGGGAAGGGTTCCTAGCAAGGTAAAGTGACAGAAACCCCAATGGCTATTTTGTCCGTTTAAAATAGAGTTCTATGGCCGATTTAAAGTCATAATTATGACGTAATTTATTTATTTATTAATTAATTTTTAGCAGAATTAATAACATAAAAATGGGCTGTGCCCGTTTCATGAAGAATAACGATCGATCTTACCCTTGATTTAACAGGCCTGTCAATTTCTTGGAATTGTTTGATATGAAAGGAGGGTATGATTTTTTTGTATTAGTATTTCCTATAGCCTCTCTTAGCCACAGGGTTGGCTACAAAAGACACAGAGTATACCTTAGGATAAACTGGCATGAGTTGCGCCGACCCCAGGTTTGCAACATTTCAGGATTGTTTCTGGACGGAGGTCGGGTGAAAAACGAAATTACGTTTACATGACTTTGTCGAAATTCGTCGTGTGACAAGAATGAGTGTATAGATGACTAGGGGGGAAGCTTACTTATTTGTGTCTTCTATACTATCCATCATATACCCTAGGCCCTGCATAACGAAATTCAACAATATTCAATATCCAAAGCAATATCCTCACTACAATAGGCCCCAAAACAGAACTCCCACCCACATAATCGCAAATTGACACGAAAGCTTCATTCCATGAAGCATTTCTCATCATATCATGATCATCATATCCCGTCCAACTCACATTGGGCGCCCCATTCCTTTTTTAAAGGAATTTTTATTGTGTACTCTGTGTGCATCCTTTGCCCTTACAAATTAGAAATTTTTGAGCGCTCCACACCTTAGTTCCAACAAGGAATAATTTGTTTTGAGTCTTGTGGGCAGAAGGGGATCATAAACCTAAGATGGGAGGGGGGTCCATAAAATTATTCAGCAAGCAAAGTACACGTACACACCAAAAATCCTGCTACAGTTATATAGCAAGATCAATCATGTATACCTGAAGCATGAAACAAAATCCTTTCCTACTTAGCATGGCTTAGTACCGTTAGTCAAAGGTTCTACTCTCTCAAGTTCCATTGTGCATTCTCTTCCTACATCAGCTGTCAAATTATTTATCTCAAATAATGAATTATTTTGGGATTTGGGGGTGGGCACTGGGCAGCAACAGGAAATCAAACATTAATTATGTAGAGCCTAATAGCCAGTATTATACTCTTGTACATAATATACATTTTTTGAGCCCAGTACCCCACTTTGAACACTATAGTGGGACCCTAAAATTCATTATTTTGATTCCCGGGCAATCCGGCAATTATTTCAAACAACTTTGGTGCCCACTTTTAAGAAGAAACAGTTTTAGATTTCCATTGTTATTTTGTTTTCTTGTGCCATAACAATCACTTACAACTAAGGTTCCTCGAAAGTGCTCGGAGACTTCAAACATATTTTGAAAGGTTCCATGAGTAAAGGGGAAATTGAAATATTGGTGAACCCTGCATAGGCTATGAAGAACAAAACTCTAGTTTCAGTGTTGCATTTTATTTTAATGTACCGTAAAATTATGCATACACACATACTATCATATTAGCATATTATGAGACTTTTTTTTTTTCATCCATATAAGTGCCACCAAATTTCAATCAGTTAGGGCAGAAAACATGACACAAAAGAAAGACAAGTTGGAGAACATACATTTATTATTTCTGTAGTTTATCAGTATATCTGTACAGGAGAAATATTATTGATTTATTTTAAATCTATGCCAAGTTTACATTTTTAGTTACACCTCATTTCACCTGGAGTTTGTAGTGACTTCATAAAGCATCCACATGTGGCGAGTTAGCGCAGTGGTAATTCCCTCGCTTTGCACCACTGAGGTCCCGGGTTCAAGCCCGGCGCGGCCCAAGGACTCATGTGCACTTGGTTTATCCTGATCCATGCTCGCTCTCGCAGGTTTTCTCCGGGATCTCCGGTTTCCTCCTGCTTTCAAAATCGGTGATTAGTTGTTTCGTTATCAAAACTTCCTTCACCCAATGGAATTTGGGGAGCTGCAGAAAATGGGTGGATGTTACAATCTAAGTGCGGATAGGTTTGCGCCGGGTTCGGCTGCAACTAGCCTAGTTGATGCGATCTGATTGTGATGATTCACCACGCAGCGAAATTACAGCGCTTTGAATCCTCTGGAAAAAGCGCTATATAGGGCCTAAATTCCGAAATTTAATTTTTAAATTTTAATTTAATTTATGTGAAAAAAAATTTTGATTGCCCCACCAGTACTGGATCGATGAGAATTATGCTGCGATTCTTAGAGCGATGTGTGCATTTATTTTCATGGCTACATTATCCCATAATGGCTGCACTGTCACTATACCAAACTCAAGGGGAAACAAACTTTTGTATAACATTTTGTTCTTTTCTGACATTAATTTAGATTAGCAGTACAGCACATATTCTAAAATGCTGCTCTATTTTTATCAATTTTACTGCCTAATGTAGTGAGCATGTGCATATATTATAACCGTCACAGAAAATAGGTGAAACAGCCTGTGTAATAAGTATGCAAATAAATGATGAAAACTGTGAAAACTGAAGCGGCAAAGGAGGGACATGTTGCTCTTGAAATGTACCCTTTTTTATTTCAAGGACAGTATTGCTCCCCTTGCAATTTGAAAACCGCAGACATTTTTGTCTATATTTTGCCCGTGAATTCTGTCCGATGAAAATATCCCTAATTTATGGTAGAAGTAGTGATGTATTAACAGGATAAATTACCACAGCGATAGGTGAAAAGGTCGCTGTCGGATTGTGTTTTTTTGATGTGTCGACCTACATATATAAAGTAGGCTACACTCATCACCTGTCATGTCTGTGAATGTGTGCAATCATAGATTAAAAACATTACCGCTCTTTGCCAAGACACTAATTGTACCTGTGCAAGTGAAACGTACATGGACCAGGTCTTTATGCATGTTCTTTGATCATTAATGGTGCGATACAAAGTTACCATGTCTAGTGCAGGGCAATACGTTCAAAAATGTTTTCATACATCGCTTTGGTAATAATTCTGTTACATCACTGCTTGAACTTCTACAGCAAATAACAATGATGATATCATTTTACTCCCACAATGTCAGACATTGTCGGCTTTCTACACAAGGCATGTATACTAGTATTCTGATGAGAAATCAGGTACAGATTAGCTACACTACATGGAAAGCTCAAAAATGTTCTTAAATATCTTGATGCACTTTGTAAAACCACGAGTCGCATCATCAGTAGTCTACTGTGTAGACCCTTTTTATTTAATAATCACTGTTATTTGACCTTCCCCCTCTGACCATGGAAGCGCCATCTATGCTGTTCTGAGCCAACAGCTAATCTTCAAGTTGAGGGCTCACTCCAAAAACCGCTGCCCGCCGCCGAGAACGGAACCGCACCATCCCGGGAAAAAGCCTTTTGCAGCTTTCGTAGTGAGCCACCAACGTTAAAGATTAATAGCTATGCTGTTGGATCAGAATAGGAAAGATGGCGTTTCCCATGCATAAACAGAGAGGGGACGACAGAAAACAGTGATGCTAAATGAAAGGAGTCTACTACAGTAGACTACATCATCAGGCGCAGGCACATGTAGTCATCGCTGTTATTATTACGCTCACACCATTCATCTCATGGACAACATCCCAGGTGACATGTCAGGATTTGGTTGGATTTGACAATTTCTTCGAACCGAACATGTTGTGTGTGGGAGATTTCAATTACTCAACTCTACCAAAACCAGTGGGCCAATATTAACACTGGGATTAGTAAGGTTGAGCAATCCTTTCAGTCCCAAGCACAGTCCCAAGTCAATGGATGCTGATCTCTTCACCACTTCAGTATCAGTCAGAGTATCAGTAATGGATGGTGTCCTGAAATAAAAAAAAAATAAAAAAATTATAAAACCGACGATTCGCATTATTTCCTTGAGTCGCAAAACTTTCATACAGTGAATACATGACTCGATAGTTCCTGTCGATCCAAAAGTAAAAAGAGTAGGCCATTGGTCTCAAAGAACACTGGCTTCATCGACTTTTTTCCCTTCTTTATTCTCGAGCGGTGCCCTGAATATTAATTTTTTTTAAATCAACAGCAAATCACCACTGTCACTGAATTGCATAATTCTACCTGCATTTGAATTTTGATTACTGTACCGTACACTAGTGATTTTTAAATTGCACATTTTACTCAAGAACTTTAAAAATACCCGCAGAAGGTCCCGGTTCGAGCCAGGCGGAACCAAAGAGCCTGGATTTTTGTTCTTGTTCCGGTATAATGTTTTTCTTCTAAATGTATTATCATTCATGTACTAAAATTCATAAATGGAAACATAAATCGCTTCAAAATCAGCGTAGTTGTAGACAAGGCGATCCACTCTCGCCATAGGCCTATGTATTTGTTTTATGTGCAGAGGCGGTAAATCAAGAAAATGGGTATGCTGTTTATGATTTGTTAAAGATGATAAAAGTAAATAGATCTTTGCTCGAGAAGCTAAGCCAAGAATTTGCTCACCGATAGCTTCGTGTACAAAGTGTTCTATGACATTTTAAAGACAAAATATAATGCACAAGTGGCAAATGGAATTCGGGAATGGGGCATGATGATTGGAAAAAGATATGTAACTTAAATTTTAGATTTTACCCTGATATTAAAATGAGATGGTTTAAATATAGAATTAATCAGAGTAGCATAGGCGCAAATACATTGTTGTTAACTAGACGGGTTACCGCATCACAGCTGAACCATGGGGCTTTGGCATTTTATTGTCAAAGTGGTATACCACTTTCACCCGGGCCGGGGTGATACATTCTTGGGATATCTAGATGGACCCAAAATATGAATATTGACCTGGACCTTATGATGAGTGTCACCCCGGTGGGAAAAATAATTTTAATACATTCTTTACTTCCTTCTCTTTCATTTGACACCACTCAGGGGGTTATACCTTTTTGGTATTTCAAGATATGAGAAGGACCCAAAATATTGACCCATGCAGGTCTTATCAGGGATGACACCCCCCCCCCCCCCGGTGGGGAAAATAATTCTAATACGTTATTTACTTCTTTCTTCATTTGACACCACTCGGTGGCTCATACCGTCTTGGCATTTCGAGATATAATCAGGAGGTCTTACGGGAGTACGAGTGTCACCCCCGGTGGGAAAATAATTTCGGTACATTCTTTACTTCTTTCGCTTTCATTTGACACCACTCAGGGGCCTTTTTGGCATTTCAAGATATGAGAAGGACACCAAAATGTGAATATTGACCCAGGTCCTATGAGGAGTGTTACCCCCAGTGGGGAAATTATTTTTTATTGTATTCTTTACTTTTCTCTCTTTCATTTGACACCACTCGGGGGTTCATACCTTCTTAGCATTTTGAGATACGAAAAGGACCCATATGAATATTGACCCAGGTCCTATGAGGAGTGTTACCCCCGGTGGGAAAATTATTTTTATTGTATTCTTTACTTTTCTCTCTTTCATTTGACACCACTCGGGGGGTTTATACATTCTTAGCATTTTGAGATACGACTGAGGACCCATATGAATATTGACCCGGGAGTAGTTATAGTAGACTTTTTCGGAGGTTTATGGGCGTGGCTAATTAGCATATATGAATATTCATGAGGTGGGCGTGGCTAATTAGCATATATGAATATTCATGAGATGGGCGTGGCTAATTAGCATATATGAATATTCATGTGGTGGGCGTGGCTAATTAGCATATGTGAATAAAATTTTGAAAAAAATTGAAAAAAAATGAAAAAAATTTTGAAAATTTTGAAAAAAAATTTCAAATAAAATTTCAACAAAAAATTTCAAAAAAAAATTTCAAAAAAAAAAAAAAAAATTTCAAAAAAAAAATTTCAAAACAAAAAATTTCAAAAAAAAATTAAAAAAAAAAAAATTTCAAAAGAAAATTTCAAAAAAAAATTTTCAAACAAAATTTCAAGAAAAATTTCAAAAAAAAAATTTCAAAAAAATTTCAAAAAAATTATAAAAACATTTGTGAAAAAAAATAGAAAAAATAATTTTTTTAGAATGACCCTTGACACTGAAGTGACCTTTGACCCGAAATGACCCGTTTTTGTTCTAGAAACACCGAAATTTTAAAAATAAGGGACAAAATTTGCCTAAAATAACGCGTCGTATCGGCCGTGTTACGGAAGGTATCGGCTTCAAACTCGGTATATACGGTAAGGGTCGAATTACGAGCTATCCGCGGGGGTCGAGGGGGTCGAAAGGTCATTGCGCTTGAAAAAATAATTTTGTCTAGGGAAATATCGTATTTTTCGTTTTATATTACGTATCGAGGTAAAACTCCCTCACCATGCTACACGGAAGCGACCCTCGACCGGGAAGTGATGCTTGGCCCGGAGCGACCCTTTGACGAACATGTGTCTATGTACCCGTATAAAAATGACTAGGTTATGATCGACGTGACATAGAACCGGATGAAACCAGTTAGAACCGGATAAAACCGGTTCTCCTATCCCCTCCTCCCATCACCTCGCGTCAAAATGTGTCGATCGCGTAACGAAATGCGTCAAAGCGTAACAAATTGCGTCAAAAATGCATCATTGCTTCCTAAAATGTGTCAAAGCGTAACAAATTGCTTAAATTGCGTAACAAATTATTTCAAAATGCGTCAAAAATAGAGTGACTCTTTACGTAATTTAAATCTGACATCGTTTCCGGTACAAAATGGCGCACTTCCGATACAAAATGGTGGAACATTTCAAAATGCACTTCCGGTTGACCTTTGACTCGGAAGTGACACTTGACCCCTTAATTGCGTCTTTACGTAACAAATTGCGTCAAATTACATCCATGGCGAGACAAAATGCGAACGCGAAAGGGATGTTAGAGGTTTAAAATTGGGGTAATAACGACTAAAAGAGGCGATATTTTGTTTCTCTACTTTTTATTATCTTTAAAAATATTCGCAGGTTAATCTTCATCGTCTTCGCCCATGGTGGATTCCTCAACATCTTCATCATAATGGAACAGCCCATCAAATTTAGAGCGATGTTTAGCCATCGTTCTCTTCACGGCTTTGTCCATCTCGACGCCTTGCTCCATTTTCTCCTCGGGACCGTCCGCGATCTCCGTGAAAAGTCCGGCGTCTTTGAGAAGCGTGTGGCTTCGTAAAAACGTGCTGTACCGCTCGAAAAAAGTCGCGTTTGACAGCCCATACCGCTTTCAGATGGGCCTTTTCCTCGCCATTTCCGGATCCATGCCGTCGCCGACGTACTTTTCGTATTTTTCCCTCCTCATGTCTTCCGTAGCTTCTTTAGCTCCCTCGTACCATTCCCGATAAGCCTCGTTGTCTTCCAGTTCGTCGCCGGATTCTCTGTCCGAGACAACCTCCGAGTCGTTATCGTCGGACTCCTCCTCCTCCTCTTCCTCCTCCTCTTCGTCTTCTTCTTCAAGGTGTACGTGTCGCTTGTGTCTCTCGAGATCGTACTTGCGCGAGAACGTCCTGCCGCACACGGAGCAAGGGTAAGATTTAAAAGTATTCATGTCGACTTTTCGGAAGTTAGGATCGAAATGATCGAAAGGTTTAAAATAATCGACTTATATACTAAACTTTTGCGTTACGCTAATCATAACGCAATTGACGCAGTTTTACGCATTTAATTACGCTTTGACGCATATTGCAGCGTAATGGACGCAATTTGCTACGCTTTTACGCATTTTGCTGCGTACTTGATGCATTTTAGGACGCAATGACGCATTTTAGACGCAATTTGTTACGCGATCGACGCATTTCGTTACGCTTTGACGCATTTCATTACGCAATTGGCGCATTTCATTACGCTTCGACGCATTTCATTACGCGATCGACGCATTTGTCGTATGTGATGGTGATGGGAGGAGGGGATAGGAGAACCGGTTTTATCCGGTTCTAACTGGTTTCATCCGGTTCTATGTCACGCCGATCATAACCTAGTCATTTTTATACGGGTACATAGACACATGTTCGTCAAAGGGTCGCTCCGGGCCAAGCATCACTTCCCGGTCGAGGGTCGCTTCCGTGTAGCATGGTGAGGGAGTTTTACCTCGATACGTAATATAAAACGAAAAATACGATATTTCCCTAGACAAAATTATTTTTTCAAGCGCAATGACCTTTCGACCCCCTCGACCCCCGCGGATAGCTCGTAATTCGACCCTGACCGTATATACCGAGTTTGAAGCCGATACCTTCCGTAACACGGCCGATACGACGCGTTATTTTAGGCAAATTTTGTCCCTTATTTTTAAAATTTCGGTGTTTCTAGAACAAAAACGGGTCATTTCGGGTCAAAGGTCACTTCAGTGTCAAGGGTCATTCTAAAAAATTATTTTTCTATTTTTTCACAAATGTTTTTATAATTTTTTTGAAATTTTTTTGAAATTTTTTTTGAAATTTTTCTTGAAATTTTTGTTTGAAAATTTTTTTTGAAATTTTCTTTTGAAATTTTTTTTTTTAATTTTTCTTGAATTTTTTTTTTTTGAAATTTTTTTGAAATTTTTTTTTTGAAATTTTTTTTTTTGAAATTTTTTTGAAATTTTATTTGAAATTTTTTTCAAAATTTTCAAAATTTTTTCATTTTTTTCCAACTTTTTTCAAAATTTTATTCACATATGCTAATTAGCCACGCCCACCACATGAATATTCATATATGCTAATTAGCCACGCCCATCTCATGAATATTCATATATGCTAATTAGCCACGCCCACCTCATGAATATTCATATATGCTAATTAGCCACGCCCATAAACCTCCGAAAAAGTCTACTATAACTACTACTCCCGGGTCTCATGTTGAGTGCCACCCGGGTGGGAAATATTTTTGTTATAGATTCAGATTCAGATTCTTTATTGACATTCACCTCACAAAAGGTATAATCAAAAAAAAAAACTAGAAACACTAGGCCTATATACATAAATACAAACATGAAACACCTTAAAATAACTTATACAAAATAATAGTTTTAACTATTAATTATAAAGTAATTTATGCTACAAATATAATAACTTGACTATGCAATTAGTTAGTCCTACTGGTGCTTAACGTACGCTTATTAAATGCTGATGCAATAAAATTAGCTACTAGGCCTACATGAACAGTTTCATGATCATTAGCACTCATTATTAATTTGAATTTATCTAAGTCTGGTAAAATTAGAAAATTAAAGGCATCATCTAAATATTTATACATGTTATCTCGCAGATTGGTATAAAAAGGGCAACGTATAATAAAATGGAATTCATCTTCAACTTCCTTATGGTCACAATACACACAAAGTCTATCCTCTGGTGGGATTTTTGGTGAAGAATAACGCCCTCTCTCAATCCTTAATAAATGAGCACTAATACGTAATCTACAGAGGACGGATCTCTTAGAACGATTAAGGGATCTAAAATGAGCGTTTATTGCGTTTCGACAGTATTTTTGTGGGACATGAGAGCACCTCAGACCTATCGAATTGCATTCTGAATACGAAGCATGTCTTTCTGATATCAAATAATTTTCATTTTTGAAAATTACAATATAATACAAATTTTATGACAAATTATAAAAATTTGATATTTTTCACATTTTTGATATATAACAGTCCTTGAAGTAAATTATATAAATCTAATGATATATTCTTAAAGTGTATGTAGCAGGGAGGAAAAGCCGACGGTCAATTGAAAATTTTGACCTTTCATATTGAAGATATGGATTTTTTCCCAAAAGACCTAATTTTTTTGGTGTTTTGGGAAAAAATCCATATCTTCAATACGAAAGGTCAAATTTTCAATTGATCGTCGGCTTTTCACCCCACCTACATACACTTTAAGTATAAATCATCAGATTTATAAAGTTTACTTCAAGTACTGTTAAATATCAAAAATATCAATTTTGAATGATTTGCCATAAAATGTGTATTAAATTGCGAATTTCAAAAAATCAAAATTATTTGATATCAGAATGACATTCTTCGTATTCAGAATGCAATTCGATAAGTCTGATGTGCTCTAATGTCCTGTCCAAACGTTCATACCCCAGCCCTTAAGTAAAACAGCATAATTTTCCATGGTGAAGCTATTTTTGAATTTACAATAAGTTCGTAATTTGGATAGATTATTATTGATTGAAAATAACCACAATTTATCAAATACTGACTTTAGAGATGAGGTAATTAAACTATCAAAATTACTCTTAGACAAAAGAATGGGTTTAGACCAGATATCCTCACGTTTGATTAGAGTGAAAATATTTTGAATACCAGTAGACCAGGAAAATTTTTCTAATTTTCTATTATCAATTAGAGCTTTGATAACAAGAGAATTATGACCTTTCATACATTTAATATTAAGTTTCCACCAATATTTTATTGAAAGTGATAACATGGTTACTAGAACTTGTGGATAAGTACCAAGCTCACCCCTGACAGCATGATTTGTAGCTTTTCTATGAACACCAAGAACTAGCTTACAGAATTTAATATGTACATTTTCACCAGGTAGTTTATCACATATGTTAATAAGATTATTATCATTGAGTGTATTATAATATAAAGGAGCCCACACTTCACAACCATATGAAATAATTGGCTGAATAAGAGTACGGAATAATGTGATACTACATTTACTTGAACTACCGTAGGCCTATATAGTTTTTCTTATCTTAAAATATACCTTTAAAGCCTTATCTTTCAAACGAACCATTGCATTTTTGAAAGAGCAAGAAGGTGTGAAAATAATACCTAAATAACAATACTCATCAGTTATCTGCAGAATATCATCACCATAATTAAATTCAAATTTTTTCAAGATGTGTCCACGCTTATTAAATATCATAATATTATATTCTTTACTTTTTCTCTTTAATTTGACACCAGTTGGGGTCATACCTTTGTGGCATTTCGACATGTTCGAGATATGTCCATTTCAGATCAAATGGTTGGTCAGTGAGTAAGTAAGATACACTAATAGGTTGATACCATTTCATGGTTCAGAAAAAATGAACATAAAATAATGATTTATGCACATTTTGTAAGATACATCCAGAAACAACCAAGCATCTGTTTGTGGATTGCCCTATCTCTATAGAAATTTTTGGGCTAATATAGCTTCTAAAATATAATAGACTGGATAAAAGACATAAATCTATATCTATGACCCTCAGTTAATTCTTTTTGGAATGAAATATGATTTTATTGACTATTGCAAAACTTCATTTGTATAGACTTTAAAGATGGCAGAAAAACGACCAAATTAAAAAGGGAACTTAAATGTAACTATTATTATGTTTCGAAATACCAAGCAATATGTATAGCTTATACAGTTACAAAACTTTAATAAAAAGTGGCAATCCTTTCAACTGTTATAAAAACATGTTCACAGTAAACTTTAGTTTTTCTTCAGTAAATTCACCAGCTTGTCAATCTTCTATCTTTATAATGCCTATGTCTTTAGCTAATAATAGTTCCTAAACACGGCGCGGTTCCGTAGTGTAGTGGTTATCACGTCTGCTTTACACGCAGAAGGTCCCCGGTTCGAGCCCGGGCGGAACCAAAGAGCCTGGATTTTTTCTGTTCTGACATAATGTTTTTCTTCTAAATGTAATATCAGCCTATTGGGAGGTTGGTTAATATTTTAAAAAGCCAAGTTGTCTTTTTTTTTCTTATTAATCTGCTAGATGCAAGTTACAAATAAGTTTTTGTTTAATAGCACCTCGGTGAAGCAAAAAAGAATTTTTAGCACCTTGATGAAGCAATTTTGTTAACACCTCGGCCGAGACAATTTGTTTTTACTCCTTGGTGAGACAATTTTGTTGTAATCGTAAAGTTTTATATTTTCAACAATTTGTAGTTTAGATTTGTAAAACAAATTTTGTCCATATTCTTTATAGGCTTACCATTTTTACGTTTTGTAAGTAGGTCTATTCATTTCGCGTGGCACGAAAAACCATTATTTTTATGTTAAAATGAGTTCATCATAATCAAGCTTTCTTGGTGGTGGTGGGGGTGCAAAATAAAAAAAAGGGGGAGACAAAAAATCATCAATTTGACCCGGTATTATCGGTGGGATATATATAGGCCCTACATATCGCTCATTGTACAAAATCCGGTGCCAATCCAATAAAAAAATAAAAGTTGTTCAAAAAGGCCTGCTTTTTGTGTTTTTTAAAAGTAAATGTATCACTACTTTCAGATGTAAAAAATTGCCAACACCACTTGCATATTTTTCTTTCAGGAAGTCATGATGTTTTTTAACACTAAAACTCAATGTAATGTGAGCTACGTTACCGACTATAAAATGGGCTGGTTTTACTCAATCCAAGGTCATAAAAAGCAAATTAAAGATTACTTGAGTGAAATATTAAACAGATTTCACCATTTCATAGAAGTTTTGAAGATGCTTAAATGAGTATGTAACGTAGCTCACAGTAACGTAGTTCACTGGTTTTAATGTTTTTAATGTGATTTGCGAACGTTAGAACGTTATGTCGGTTAATTCTAATATAAATGGGGTTCGACCACTGGTAGCTTTCACATATTATTAGGAAGTACATGTAATACAAGTGCATACTATAGAATCCTGGTAACGTAGCTCACCAATCTTAACATGGTCGGTCGAAATTTCAATGTTTACAACATTTCTATGCCAAAATGCTACAGCATCACGATTTTTACTGTGATTTTTAAAACCTATGAGTGTTTCCTTTCAAAAACCGCAAATTACATTGATACCTCTGTTTTACTTATTTCCAATAACGTGTGTTAAAAGGGGTAACGTAGCTCACAGCGTTTTGGTGGAAAGTGCAATTTATTTTAGAATTACACAAAGACATTTTAATCACTAAAAATAATGTTGATAAACAATATGATGGTGCGTTATCTAATTAAAAACAACAAATATGTAAAGAAATCGCATTTATGCAAAGAAAATATTCAGGGTAAGATGTGACACTTGAGCTGTGGAAACGCATTTTAGCGATTTTGAGCCTTTGCAAGGGTTAATCAGGCTGAAGAAAGCATTTAAAGTATGGAAAACTATATAATGTCCGTGTAGATCTCGTTGAGTTCTACCAGAAAAACAACATATTTGATGCCCTAAATGCTCGACAAAGTTTTTGTGGACCAAAGAATGGAAAAAAGGCTATTGGCACCGGATTTTGTAGAATGAGCGATATATCGTTTTTTAGAGAGACTGTACATACATGTAAACTCTGAAAGTCTTTGAGCTTCCAAAGGGGGCTTTGGGACAAACATTTGGTATTTTACACTCATTTAGATCCATGATCGGGTGAGTCTAGTTTTAGTGGGAAACGGGCTCCTTGCCCCTTTTCTTTTCCTTTGATTTTCCGATTTTCTCTTACATTTTTGGTAGGCGGGTAGGCCTACTCTTCAGGGGCACTCTGCCCCCTGCCCCTCCTATCCCTGCTGGTTACTTGCTGTGACTTGAACATTTTCAAATGAGATCCATGTCTTAATTATATGATTATTTTCTTCAATAGATTCATGTGAGGATATAGACCTCACCATCCATCCCCACGTATGGCTCCCATAGTCCCATCAGTCATTTTTTTTTCACATTGGAGTGGACTCAAGGTGAAAATCTGTCAATCAAGTGTTTACCAGTT
Source organism: Amphiura filiformis (assembly GCF_039555335.1). Taxonomy (NCBI): domain Eukaryota; kingdom Metazoa; phylum Echinodermata; class Ophiuroidea; order Amphilepidida; family Amphiuridae; genus Amphiura; species Amphiura filiformis. The sequence goes on along the minus strand of NC_092639.1, from coordinate 25,544,459 downwards.
CGAAGTTAAAATAGAGATATGAATTATAATGAAAAACGGAGCAAATTGCAGTTTAAAAGCTATAGGCATATGAGGTTAATTTTTCTTCACAACTGTTTTTTTTTTCTGGTCAGAGGTGGAGCATGTGTTTTTGCCTAGAGGGTGTGACAATTTTTCAAAAAACTACCCAGCCCCCCACCCCATAATTTTTAATTCATAAACCATCATCAATTTGTCATACACTAAAAATATTTGTCATACTACATGTACTACATAATTGTTTATTCAATATAAATTTGTCATTTTACACATTATTAATATTTAATTCGTATTTGTCGTGAAAATCCTATAAAATTGTTATCCCAAGAACATTTTCAGTATTTTTTATCTTGAATAATAAAGTGTTGTTTTTTAAATATTTTTTGCATGGCGTGGCACGTGTGTGTGTGTGTGTGTGTGTGGTGGGGGGGGGGGGCAACTATTTTTTGGCATGCCGTTTTGAAATTTGCAACCCCTTCAAAGTTCAAGCTCCTTCAGAATTAAGTGTTAAAAATAGTGCTATAACACTGTTTATCAACTGAATCATGCAGGAGCAAGGTTTTTTGCATGCCGTGGGGGGGGGGGGGGGGGGCAAGTATTTTTTGGCATGCCATTTTGAAAGTTGCCATTCCTTCAGAAGTGCATAAGAATAGTCAGTGTTTTCTGTATTAAATAACACTTGCTACTTTAATCTCAATCTTTTTCTACACCTTTGAATCATTTTTAAATATTTTGATATTTTTTCAATATAGGAAAATTCAGTCAAAACTGAAAAAGAAGCTCATTGGAAAAGACAAATCTTATATTTTTATCTGGATCAAATGACTCCATTTTGTTTGCTACAGCAGTTTGCCACAGCAGCACTGAGCCGACTCTGTCAGCATTTGTCAGAACATATTAGAAGCAAATATAATACATAATACACTCTCTCCTTCTTATTCTTTAGAAAATAAATAGGTCATACAAATCTAGAAAATGCTCTAGGGTTTTACAAAACTGAACAAAACTGGAGCCATGTCTCATTTTGTATTCACTAAAATCTCTTGGTTGTGTGGATCGTCACCATTCTACAAATGGGTTACGGCGCCAGTCATGTTTTCACAAATCAAACCGATTGTTTTACATTATCCTGTTTTCCTTATATCTAAAGACTTTCATATGCCACATTTGTTTTATTCAGTCATAAATCCATAGTTTTGAATGTGATAAACATGACTAAAAGACGTAAACTTTGCCGTTTATTCTCCGGAGGGGTGAACTTGGCTGTACGAAATGGACACCCCTATGAAATAGTGACCCGGCCCGGCCCTGGTCCGCGACGGCCTCTGACGTCACGGGTCTAGTCTAGACGGTACCCGGGAATTTCACTCGCTGGCTTTGCATGTTGAAAAGCCGATGAAAAGCCGTGTTCATGTGAATAGCACCAGGACTGAGCAACACAAATTCGGTAAGTTTTATCGTTCAATTTTGATTCTAAATGACAATTATTTAACATTTGTGAATTATTGAGTTTATTGTCAGGTTTAGTAGATAACATAGATTGATTTTGTCAATGTCATGTGTATCAAAATGAATATTTTAAAGGGTCTTTCCTTGACCGTGTAGAGAGAAAATTTGGCCTTGGTTGTATTTTATGCATGTCGGTCAAAATTGTTTGTTTACATTTTTTCATTCGTTCCGCTTCACCTTACATTCCGTTTACTAACCCAATTCTCTTTTTACTACCATTCTAATTATGTACACACTAATGGTTTTTATATGAAATTATCAAAGTATGTATAATTGATACAATATTGGAAGTTTCAAAATTATTAAATGCCACGGTCGCGTGTATTAAAATTAACCCTGGCGGAAAACCTTGAGCCCATCTCCCGGAATAAGCCCGTAACTTTATCCCTGTTGTTTGCTTGGTTTGGAAGCCATCAAGGACGGACGCCACGGCTACCTGAGAATGAATGGACCTTGAATTCAATAGATTTTATTGGTCTTTCTATTGATAAAAGATGTAACGGTCCAAGCTGCATAGAATTTGATTTCTAAAGCATCTATGTATAGAATGGCCTTGGTGTTACGTAAACGAAAGTCAAAAGAAAAACTGCTAAAATGCTACAGACCGACGCCTGAGTATGTGATTATTGATGAGCACACAAAAGATAGGAGGATAGCCTTGGGCCTTTGAAATTGAGATATACCTACTGTGGGTTTATTTTTTAATCAGGTTGATACAAATGATTATGAATATGGAAATGGAATGGAATTATGAATATGGAATGTAGTTATGTTTTTTTTTATATTGATGTCTGGTTTTATAAGAGAAGATGGTAGGATCTTCTGGTAGGCTAGGGTCCATTGATGATTGATCCCATTGAATTTCTGGAAGAGGAAGGTGGTTTTCACCTGGTTTTTTTTCATAAACCATGTTTCTTCAAATCATAATTCTTCTAATGCCACTGCTAGCTGAGGATGATTTTACAAGTTTATACATTAAATAACATTATACATCTAATTTTTAAAAAGAGATAAAAACAAAGCAACTTCAAGGAGCATTTTTAGAAAATTGGACCTTATTTCCAAAAATTGGCCAAAAAATAAAATAAATTTGAAGAAAGAACTAACTAAAAGGATTTAGCTATGGTTCAGTTGACAAAACAGGATGATATTTTGTAATCCTAAAAAATTACTGTATTTTTCAGGAATTAGGAGTCTGGAGTTGTCCAAGAAAATGGTGCACAATCTAGCACTCCTTTTTGCTGAACCATGAAATGGTATCAGCCTATATGAGTGAATGTTACTTACTAGCTTACTAGCTAATACTACTTACTAGCTTACTAACTGACTAACCATTTGGTCTGAAATGGACATATCTCTAAATTCCACGAAGGTATGACCCCCCAAGTGGTGTCATATGAAAGAGAAAATGTAAAGAATATAATAAAAATATTTCCAAACGCCAGAGGTCATCCAGGGGTCACAGGGTCAAAAAGGTCATTTTAACCGAAAATGCTCGATTGAGCTTAAATTTAAATGCAATGATCCTTATGACATTCTAAACATGTTTCAAACATTAAAACATTTATTTAAGGTCATTTAGGGGTCATAAAGGGGTCAAAGGTCAAGGTTTTCAAAATGCTCCAATTGAGCTGAAATTTAAATGCAATGATCCTTAATATGACATTCTAAACATTTTAAAAACATTTTAAGATTCATTTAAGGTCATTAAGGGGCCATAAAGGGGTCAAAGGTCAAGTTTTCCAAAATGCTCCGATTGAGCTGAAATTTAAACGCAATGATCCTTATGACATTCTAAACATGTTAAAAATATTTTAAAATTCATTTCAGGTCATTAAGGGGCAATAAAGGGGTCAAATGTCAAGTTTTCAAAATGCTTCAATTGAGCTGAAATTTAAATGCAATACTATCATGGTTCAGCCATGGTGCGGTTATCGCTCTAGTTTTCCCAGGGCTTTTTCTTCACTATTAATTATTGTTATGATGATCTTCTTAAAATTATCTGCTAAAGAGATAATGTTTCAATTTCAGTCCTGATGAACAAGTTCAGTAATAACAGTTACAAAGTATCTTCTCACCATTTCTCAAAATTATTCCCATTTTAGGAAAGAAGATGTACCGTGTGCATTGTTATTTATTTGTTAATTTTTTCGCAGTGTTCTTGGAAAAGCATTGCCATGACCATTTACCATGGTTGGTGTCAATGTTTTTATTTGAAGACAATTTTGTAAACATTAAATGTGTTTTGGTATTTAATAAGGGACCATTCACAAATACTTGTAAGGGGGGGCTGGGGGGCTCATACAAAAAGAAAAATTCACATTTTTTTTCACGGCCCCCCTTTCGGACCTAAAATTATTCCCCTTTGGCTGTGAAAAATGTACGTTAACCCCATAGAAAATTGAAACTCATGTTCTACAAGAAAAATTCAGGTGATTTATTTTATAGGCCCCCTTTCCAAGGGATAAAAAATTTCAGTGCCCACCTTTTTGCATTAGGCCCCCACTCCCGTTACAAGTGTTTGTGAACGGTCCCTAAAGATACAATTTAACAACATTTAAAAATTGACCTTTTTTGATATACCATTGGTATTTGCTGTCAGGTTTAATATCTTACCTATAGATATTGAAAAACAACAGTATTTCAGAGGATTTTTGATAATCTTTTAAAATTTTAGTGATGTGTTTTTAGACAAATACATTAATTTGCATAATGGACACATAACATGCTAAAACTAAAGAGCTCTTGGCAAATTTCCTAATGCATAAATTGATGAACAATGAACATGTTGAATATACAGGTAACACAACTTCTAAGTTCCCCCCTAATAATTTTTATAATAAGTCGAAAAATATTTTATAAAATGTAAAATTTTAAAAAGATATGTATAGCCCTCTTTGTTTTACCCATGTGGACCAATTTATAGCGTCACACTTCATTGCGTTCAGTCACAATGGTTAATTATGTAAGAAAAGAGGCCGTTTTAAAAGTTGCACCTGAGCCCATAGCACAAGTTGTAAGTTCCCCCTAAATACTTTTTTTTAAATAAATCAAAAATATTTGACAAAATGCAAACTTGTAAAAAGACATGTGTAGCCTTATTTGTTTTACACCTATGGAACAAATTATAGCATCACACGTCATTGCGTTCAGTCACAATGGTTCATTATGTAAAAAAAGAGACCATTTTAAACTGTGTTAAAAGTTGCATTTGAGTCGATAGGAGTCAACTCTCAAACAATTCAGCAGGCCAGGCCTATTCATGTGTTTGTTCAACAATGACTCAGTACACCGGTCGATCTTACCGTTTCCGATGTTGATTAAGATACTTCTTGCATCGATCCCGAGATGCGGAAAAACCAATAGTCATTTTGTCCCACATAAATGAATAAATAACAAAACCCCCGATCCCCGAGTGGACTCACCCATCCGGTGACGCCACACACGATAATCATCCTTATCCTCCTTGGTTTCTAGATGAGATAGACGTGTGGATTTTTCTTTACCAACGCTAAGTATCATTACGAACCAAAGGACGAGATATACAGTTTGTTTGTTACACCTGAGGTAAAACCAACCAGTATAGTACGCTAGGGAGATAGTTTTGACGACATTTTTCGGCAAGAAAAGTGACAAAAACGATCCAAAAACTTAGCTTGTATGAGTGTTTCCGTTCGTATACGGAACACACGTTTTCAAAATGGCCGCCCTTAGGACGCCATTTTATTTTTGTTCTCACGTAAAACAACTATAGCAGACTAGTAAGTTACAATAGATGTTTGTACAGTACTGTGTATACATGTATGGTGAGTGATTATCGCTATGTTTATGGTGTGCTCTATCGTTATATCTTTCAGTACGCGCCAGCGTCTGATGACGAGTTACTGCTAAGAGTTCGGTGGGTTTCGAAGGACCAGCCTGACAAATCTATACCAAAAGGTTTTCAGTTTTCATCCCTTTGTACATATATTTTTATATCATACCACTACATCAGCGACAGCCACTGTGCGTGTGGGTCTGTTTATTGGGCTTGAGCTTGTGTTCGGGGGTAGTGCTATCGCTCCCCGATTACTACAATGTCCAGGCCTTGTCAATCATGCCCTTCCCTTGTGGCAGAGTGGGACCGCATCCACTCTGCTACACCCACAGGGATTGCTCTAAATCGAATAAGTGTGCTTCTTTTTGCATAGGCTTATCGGACATCCACTTCGAGGATTTAGAAAGTAGCGCTCGTTTGGGTCTTCGACACAGACAGAAAACGAAGACCAAGAAACAGAAGCCTACAGGTAAGATTGATATGGTAGGTACTAGCGACGGCAAGGGCCACGCTAAGGTAACCTCTGGGGCTCCGGTCCCGGCAAGCAGGCGGACCCTCCGGGACTGCTAGCGAGCCCGAAGGCCTAGCAGCCAGCGAAAAGCACTGACATAACGTCTAAGCTAGTAGCAGGCAGCAGGGCGGTACTTGCCCTAACAGGCGAGTACCAGTCTACCAGTGAGATCTCTAGCGAGTTTCTTGCAGGTGGACACCCGTCTATTGCTGGCGTAACGAGCGGGTCTAGCACCGCTTGAAGTAGCCGGCGACGGACAGTATGCCAAGGGTACCCGGCTTGCCTGGGTTGAATCCTAGCATACAGCGTGCGAACGGACCTCGGGCTTGCCTCGGCCGGTCTGTAACGCACGCAGCGTGCCAGTGGAACCCGGGCTTGCCTGGGTTGATCCACGACACGCAGCACGCCTTTCGTTCCCGCAAGGGTCGAATGAAAACGTGCATGGGTTTAGGAGAGACGATACCGGGCTAACGCCGGGTGTAGTCTTAGCAGAACCAACTGGGGTTGTCACACGGCAGCGTTCCATGGCGGGACCGCCGAGTGATGCCCTGGGCCTTGGAATGGCTGCCGGCTGTCCTCCGGGACTGGCTAGCGGCTATACCGGGTTGGGCTCGCAGTCTCTCACGGGACAGCGACCCAAGTGCAAACGGTGGCAGCTACCGCGACGAGCTACGGCTCGACTTCAGTGGTAGCCACTATGCACGCACCCATAGCTGCCGTGAGTGGTCCGCCACACACAGCGACCTTGGGCGAGGCTCAAGAGGTTAGGGTAGGTAGTTTGAACAGCCTGGCTGATCAACAACCCACTTATGTCCTCGAGAGCCAGCAGAGCGTGGGTGATCCATTACAGTCAATGGGTCGATTACCCTCTTATGATCGATCACTATCTATTCAGCGGAGCATGGCTCCATTGATTGATACTGCCTATTCAGGTAGCGAGGTGACTGATCGGGGTATACACGCTCAGCTACCCGTGATACTAGGCAAGCTCCTTTTAGCCAAGGGACAGCCAGTATAGCGGGTACCCATACACACGGCTTGATCCTCTAGCGGGAACGCTGTGAGGCATGGGTACAGTGGTGCGCAGCCGGAGCCCTACCGGGCACCTACGCTACAACCACGCAGGTACGCGCAGTATCGTCCTGGTTGCCACAGTCTCTGTGGCAACAGGGGGGGGAGGCGGTACTGGTACTGCCGTTCCATGGGGTTTCCCTGGTGGCGGATCCTTTCAGGGTCAGCTACCGACAGGGTATGCCCGTGGTATCCGCCGCAGGGTGGTTTCTTCCACGGTCTAGCACCGTGGCAAGTGCCGCCTAGCGATGGGCAAGCAGTACCACCAGCTGTTACCCAGGCTGGGCGGCGAGTGGCTAACCCTGATACAGCTCAGGGTAGGCCGCTCGCTGCTATGGCTAGGGCGACAGCAGCGAGAGCGTCATGCGGATCCCGGGTGCTATGGCTAGCATCTCGGGGTCTGGCGGGAGTACTCCCTCTTCTGCTGGTGTTCAGGTGGCTAGCCACACGGTGGCGACACCTCCTGTCCACCTTCAGATGCCCGTCGTCAGATCTCTTCCTCATCAGAGAGTGAGTCAGAGTCTGAAGGCGAGGGAAAGGAGTCGGAAGATGAAACCAGTAGCGACTCACAGTCTGATGAGGCTGTGCAGGTAGCTTCAGGTATCCTTCCCCGCTTCCCGTGAGGAACTCGCTAGCAATGGTCTGCCTGCGGACACCGCTGAGGTGATGAGCCGTGTGGCCCAAGGTTTGGGCCTGGCCTTCTCTCAGGAGGAGTCCGTTCAGGAGGACCAGGGCATCTTTTCAGTAGGATGCCCAGCTAGCTGGCGTCCACACAAGGGTCGCCCGCACTTGCATTCCCGGCGGACCTCAAGGGTAGGTTTCGCTCGCGGGAGCTTCGACGCCGCGTGCTTGCACGCTTCCACTGCGTGTTTCGCAGGAGGACTACGAAACCTACCTCAGGGTCCCTGACATGGATCCAGGCGTTGCAGCGCCTGCCGCTAGCGGCCAAGGCGACGGGTCGTTCTCCCCCAGTGGGAGGAGGAGCTAAAGCTCATCGATAAGCGGCCGCCGCTTATCAGAGTCTCTAGCGTCGCTACCACGCTTGCCGAGCACCTCGGTAGGAAGGTAGCTAACGACCACGGGCAACGCCGAACTTCTTCCGCGAGGTTAATCTGTTAGCGGTGCTAACAGCTAACCTCAACGAGAGTTCTATGGGCCTAGCCCATAGGATGTCATCTCGCCGCCGGAGAATGCCTGTCTGTCCCTCCAGTCAACTTATGGCTCCGACTTTGCTGAAGCAATGAAGAAGTCAGACTCGGTGGGACAGGGGCTACTCTTTGGACAGGCCTTTTGCGCCACGGTAGAGGACCGGGCAAAGAAGGCCACCAATGAGAGCACTCTGAAGAAGTCAGAGGCTGCCCTGACCAAGGGAAGGGCAGTAAGGCTAAGAAGAAGCACAAGAAGAAGAAGTCTTCTAAGCGTTCTTCAGCGCCAGCTCCGGCTTCAGCAGGACGCGCACCACCGACTACACCCGAGCCCGAGGCTACTCCAGCACCTCCCAAAAAAACTGGGAAGCGCAAGAGTAGTGCTGGATCGTATCGCAAGCCCCCCTAAGAAGAGCCGTTCTTCTAAGGGTGGCAAACCAGATCGGTCCTGAGGGCACGGGCGGTCGACAGTCCATGCCGGCAGGTTTGACTTCCACAGGGATTCCCCTGTGGGCGGCCGCATGTGCATTACGCCCAGAGATGGCATGCCATCTCACGGGCGCCTGGGTATTGTCAGTGGTCAGTGGGGGTTACAGGCTGGAATTTACCAGCCACCCTCGTCGCGCCTGCACGATTCAGAGGTCCACGGTAGTGCCGCCAGACGGCCCCCAGCGTCGGGCACTACTGTCAGAGGTCACTCAGCTTCTCACGAAGCAAGCGATTGTCCCGGTCTACCCCCTTTCACCAAGGGGTTTTGGAGCACTTTTTTCTGGCTCCAAAGAAGACCGGCGACTGAGGCTCATTCTGAACCTCAAGCCGTTGAACGAGTTCATCAGGCCCAAGAGGTTCAGAATGGAGACTCTCGCCGGTGCTAGCCTGCCCCATCAAGGGTATGTGGGCGGCATCGCTAGATCTCTCGGACGCATATCTGCATGTTCCGATCGCACCTCAAGATCAGAGGTTTCTACGCTTCAAGGTACAGGGTCAAACTTACCAGTTTCGATGCCTGCCATTCGGCTTGTCCACCGCCCCCAGAGTGGTTACACTCCTGGGCAGGGCGGTGGCAGCGTACCTGAAGCGCAGGGGAGTCAACATGTGTTGCTACCTGGACGATTGGTTCATTTACGGACGCACCCCACTGGAGACACAGTGTCTCGTGGAGTTAGTAGTCCGGACGGTGCGGGACCTGGGATTTCTGATCAACGTCAAGAAATCCAATTTGGTCCCGACGCAGACACCACTATTCTTAGGGGCCCAGATCAACCTCAAGGAGGGTAACGAACATGGCGCGGTGTGCCCGACTCTTGGCCGAGTCAGAGGGGCACCCGCTGTGGCATGGATGAAGGTTTTGGGCCTTATGGCCAGTATGGTAGACCTCGCACCGCACTGCCGCTTTCACATGAGGCCTATACAACTACACCTTCTAGCCTTTTACAGGCCCAGTCGTCACCCAATATCCCTCGTGGTTCCGATGTCGGAGATCGCGCGAGAGGAACTCTGGTGGTGGACCCATCAGCCCAATTTGACTCAAGGTGTCAGGTTTCCTGCACCAGCGGTGCGTCACGTAGTGACGACCGACGCGTCAAAGCTGGGCTGGGGGGCCACATCCACGGGACTCAGTCTCGGCCTATGGTCGGCCACGGAGACGGAGTTCCATATCAACCTTCTCGAACTTTGGGCAGTGGAGAGAACTCTCCAGCATTTCGAGAAGGTGATCGTGGGATCTCATATCGTTGTCCAAACAGACAACACAACCGTGGTGGCCTACCTCAACAGACAAGGGGCACCAGGTCACCACGGTTGTGCCTGCACGCACGACGCCTGATAGGGTGGTGCAAGGCCAGGCAGATTACGTTGAGAGCGATGCACATAGCGGGAGTCACCAACATCCTCGCGGACGATCTGTCACGAGGAAAGGTGTCGGGACCTACAGAATGGTCCCTTGCTCCGCAGGTCGCCCAGACGATCTTCGAGGTGATGTACCACCCTCGCTAGATTTGTTCGCATCTCATCGAAATCATCAGCTGCCGGTGTACTGCTCGAGGGTCGCAGACCCACAGGCATTCGCCGTGGACGCTCTGTCCGTGAGACTGGGAGGAATGACTGCTTACGCTTTCCCCGATCTCACTGCTCGCAAGGGTGGTGACCAAGATCGGGAGGGAGGATTGCAACGTCATTCTGATAGCACCGTTCTGGCGAAACACCTGTGGTTTCGACCGATGGTGGATCTACTAGCGGCACAGCCGCGAGTACTCCCCCAGTTACCAAATCTACTCCGGATGCCCGGAGGAGAGGTACCAAGTCTACCACTAGAGCACCTGCAGTTAGCTGCATGGCCCTTATCAGGGAACGTGAGGCTTTTCATCAGAAGCTGCTTCTCTCATCGCCGGGGTAGACGAGAGTCTACCCTCCGCACGTATAGTCAGCGCTTGGCTCCCTACTACGCATGGTGCGATGAGAGAAATACATCTCCCACTAGAGCCCCTGTGCCTCTAGTGGCAGATTTTCTGACAGAAAAGTTCAGGTCAGGACTTCAGCAGGCAGCGATAGCCAACTACAAGTCAGCCATTCTCTCGATTCATCGGGATTTGAAGACGGGTCGACTATCAATTCAGATGGGTCCCTAAGTCTTCTTCTCGACGGTATGTTCAACGAAAGCGCCCGCCGGAAAGGAAGGTGGTCCCTCCATGGGACCTCAACACAGTCTTGGAGTATATTAAGGGTCCCCCTTTTGAGCCCCTGTCAAAAGCGACCCTTAAATACGTCACTCTTAAGGCGGCCTTTCTTCTGGCGTTGGCTTCGGGACGGCGCTGCTCGGAGTTGCACGCAGTCTCAAGTCAGCCTCCGTGATTACTAACAACGGAGCGACGCTGTTTCTTCGCCGGATTTCCTTGCAAAAATGAGCGAATACATTCCGACACTCGCCCTCTTCCTACCCAGTATTGGGCAGGGTTCGTCAATAGTCGAAGACAGGTTGTGGTGCCCGGTGAGGGCGCTACAGCACTACCTTGGCGAACACAAACCTTAAGAGGGGCTCATGACCGCTTATTTATCACCCACGCAGAACCGCACGGTCCAGCCGCTAAGCAGACTCTGGCACGGTGGCTGGTCCAGGTGTTAGTGGACTCGGGCGGTGAAAGACGCCGCCCCAAGGCCCACTCAACCAGATCTATCTCATCATCGTGGGCCTACCATAGGGGGTCCCCATTGAAGAGATTTGTCAGGCTGTGTCCTGGAAGAACCCGTCGTCCTTTTCCACGGTTTACTACAAAAACGTAAACCAACGACCAGGCGATAAGTTCACCAGGGCTGTTCTTGGGAGATAACATGGTGGTTGGGTATCAGGTGTTTTGCGGACAATCAGAATTCCAACATGGTAAGAACCAGTGTTTCTATTCTTAACCACTGCACTTTCAGTTCAGGGTTTTGTCTGTTCACGTAGTCTTTCTGTTTCCGGCCGTGAGGGGGGGAAATAGTTTGACCTCGCGATTACCATGCTACCCACTCCCGATCCTTATCAGATGCTGGCCAATCTTGTACCTCCATCCGTCGGTTACTTGCTAGATCGATCTTTCAGATGTTTATGCAAGAAGTATCTTAATCAACATCGCAATAGGTAAGTTCGACCAGTGTACTGAGTCTAGTCCCAAACAAAAATGTTTGGTAGACTCATAACCGGTGCGATCTTACCTTTCCGATGTTGATTATCCCGACCCGCCGCCCCTACAAGTTTGGCGAGTAGGGCTGCCCAAGTCGGATAAGGGATGATTATCGTGTGTGACGTCACCGGATGGGTGAGTCCACCGGGGATCGGGGTTTTTGTTATTTATTCATTTATGTGGGACAAAATGACTATTGGTTTTTTCCGCATCTCGGGATCGATGCAAGAAGTATCTTAATCAACATCGGAAAGGTAAGATCGCACCGGTTATGAGTCTACCAAACATTTTTGTTTGGGACTATTTTCCTATACCTTTTTACAGGCGCCAATCGTTGTTAATCCGTGATGAATCCACAATTTGCCAGTAGCGATACTGTGAACATAAGTTATTGAAGCGCGATACGCGCGATACGCGGCCAGAAATTTGCCATACTTGGAACTTGTGTGCGCTACATGATGTTTTCATTATTTTGGAGGAAGCGGTTAAATACTGCTCTTTTATTCTGTAGTTCTTTTGCTGCTATCAACAGGAAAGCATCGATCTTCTTGTGTTTAGTGACAATGACTAAACTGGTCATTCCTCATGAAATAATCGTGTGAATTAGACGACCGTTAGCTTGTTTTCGTTGTTGAAAGGGATTCGATCATGTTTCGCCGTTGTTCATCATCGACTAAAGCTAAAGCTAAAGCTGTCCTCGCGAAGTAAACCACGCAAACGACGCAGACGCACCGTTGTTAATCGGTGATGAACAACGGTGACACATGATTGAATCCCTAAATACAGAAAACCTGACTGCTATGGGCTCAGGTGCAACTTTTAAAATGGCCTCTTTTCTTACATAATTGACCATTGTGACTGAACGCAATGATGTGTGACGCTATAAATTGGTCCACAGGGGTAAAACAAACAGGGCTACACATATATTTTTACATTTTTACATTTCGTAAAATATTTTTCGACTTATTTTCAAAAGTATTAGGGGGAACTTAGAAGTTGTGTTACCTGTATAACTTTCAATTAAATGAATATTGAACAGGCCCGTAGCCAGGTTTTTTTGTGGGGAGGGGGTGCGGATTTTGAAAAAGTGGACTTTTTTTCCAGGGGGGGGGGGACAATTTTGTGAAAAGTGGATTTTCTTCCCCAAATTTGGACATTTTTTTGACCAAAACTTTTGTATACTTTGCAACAACAACAAAAAAATTGGGGGGGCTACAGCTCTGATATTGAATACTAAATTCATCAGACGGATAGTAAATGGCCGTTTTGCGGGTTGGCTAAAAATGCCTGTAGGCCTACCTGTAGTAAAATTGGTAATTGATGGCCATTTAAGTTCTAAGTTTGACTTTCTACTTCTGGAGTTCAAACTTCCGAGTGAGCAAAATATTCAACCATTTTATAAATTAAAACCATACAATTTAAGTCACACATACAAGTTGTGGTCATTTAAGTCAAAGAACTGATTTTTGACTGATCTGGAGCAAAATGGAGGTCTTGAGGAACTGATATGAAGCAGTGGCGTAGCTAAGGAGGAAACACCCCCGCAGATGTGGCTTGATATTTTTACCCATTTTTACCTTTTTTACCAGATTTTGACCAAATTTTTCCTCTTTGGGAGTCATCTTCTTCATTTGCCCCCCCCTCTCACCCCACCCCCATATGCTGTAGACAAATCCTGGCTATGCCACTGATTTGGATTGAAAAGTTTAGGAACTACATGTACAGCTGATTCCTTGACAATCAAGCAAATTGTAGCTTTGGACATTAACCCTATAATGTCCAGGCCTACTACTGCTAGTATTTTGGAAGGAAAGAACCGGGGGAAGGAAGAAAAAAGAGAAAACTTGTTTTGAATCATGGACCCCCAAGAAATAAGAAATTGGGAATATGCCTGACCTATGACTTTAGCAATGTTTAGGTAGGGACTATTAAACGATCTGTCTGGGACACTTGGTTGAATCATTCCAAGGATGACATGGTTCAGGCCTTCATATATGATGTTTATACTGGACTCATCTGCCATTGAAGGCCTTATGTTTTTCCACATCTGCTAATTTATATATACATGCAGGCTGTTCATACTGATCATGTATTACCACATTAAAGCACATGTCTATCCAATGGGCAGATTCATTAATGAACATGATGAAGAAGGCCACCCAATTAATGTAATTAGCTATGGAAATATCATTATATAATCATGCCTACAAGCCAAGGCCTAGTGTATTTTGATATTAAAGGAATTCATATAGGCCTAATTAATTGAGTAACTATTAATCGGCCACCCCCTCAATCAAATCCAACATGACTGGATCGCATCATGATCGCATAATCTAGAAAAAGATGTGATTGGATCATAGACCCGACTGGATCACGTAACCACCAGGGGATGGTGCCTCATGCTGCAAAATTGAGATATCATCAACAGTCAACACATCACTTCTGGAGCACTTACCCTAACCATAATGCTCCAGGAGTGTTACGTGTGGACAAAATCTCAATTTTGTGCCTCATACCTCATACTTTCGAAACTTTAATTTGAATAAATTGGTGCCCTACTGCCCTCTCAAAACTATCCTCTTCCATGAGATTCATTCCCTGGCCTTCTAGATACTTACTAGTACATCATTTCCAGACCTAGATAAAAATGTTAATTTCTTGGGAAGATAAGCCATTGCCAATAATTTCTTTATTTCGAAAAGCAAAATGCCCAGGACTCCATAATATTGCAGGATTCCACATTTTGCAGGCATGAGTATTGTTTCTTTTCTATGGTATGTGTACTTGTGTGCTTGATATCTCCTGTAGAGAAGTAATATTATACTTTTCCTGCTGTGTTCTGTGATCATTGTCCACTTTAAAAAGCCCTAAATCAGGCGGCGAGTGGCACGATCGAGCCGGCAACTCGTGAAACTGCCCGGCCGTATGGTATTTTCCATATACTCGGTTAGTTTTGTGGGGTTCATTATCGAACCCCAACGGTTTTAGCTTGTATTTATATTATTTATTAACATAGGCCTATTTGTTTGTGATATTTCAAGCGTTTTAAAATTTCAAAATAATCCCATTCAATTACACGGTTGACGATGGAAATTTACTGAATTTAGAGAATGCACGGCGACCACCACCTGCCCTAAATGTACGAAATTGGTTAATTTTTTCACACTTTGTTGGCATATTTGTAAAGTCCCAACTTACACCTTTAATTTGTTGCATCAGGTCAACAGAACAATATTATGTATTTAAAGTCCCCCATATACTGTAAACTATATGTTAATAAAAGGCCAATTAGCCAGTGGAGTTCCTTGAATATTATTTAAATTTCAGTATTCAAAGAATAACAAACTTTAACTTTAATGGAAATCATACATGATGACTCTAGAACACTAGTTCACATATATTTAGTACGTTAAAGGTGGGTAACCTGATTGACAGCCTCATCCCCCCTTTACCCCATCAAAATGCAGATTTTGGTATCAGCTGAAAGAAAGGCATTCCAAATCTGTATAGAAATCATCATGTCTGTCAGTTTTTTGATGATTTGGAACTTCTAATTTCAATATGTTTTGAGAAAAATAGGATCTTTCATTTGATATCAGTTTATGACAGGATCATGATGGCTATCATTAGTAAAAATACTGTAGACTACCAGTATCATGCTCTCTAAATGTCAGTAATTTCATAAGGAATTAGTCACATTTACAAGTAGGGGTCTGATTTTCGGGTAATTTTGTGCCCGGGTACCCGGCGCATTTTTCAAAGTTTTTTTTCGGTTTTGTAGTGTCTCTGGACCTAGACCTAAATGCTAGGATCATTCATGGTTGACCTAAAAAAAAAAATTGAATTTTGCACATTGTTTTGTGTTTTAATCTGAAAATTGATACACATAGTTTTTCATGTCATACTCTATTAATGATATCAAAATGCATTCAAATTCAATGCATTTTGATATCATTAATAGAGTATGACATGAAAACTATGTATCAATTTTCATATTAAAACACAAAACAATGTGCAAAATTCAATTTTTTTATATTTTTTTAGGTCAACCATGATCCTAGCATTTAGGTCTAGGTCCAGAGACACTACAAAACCGAACAAAAACTTTGAAAAAAAAAAATTTAAATTTCGAGTACCGGGCAGGGAATTTCCTGCCGGGTAATAGGATTATCGGGCAGGACTCGAATTCCCGGGACTCACTCACACCCTTATTTACAAGGCACATTTACGTGTTCTTTTGGCATGAATGCTTGAAAAGGATGACATTTGATTTGACAAATATATCGGGTCACCTTCCTTTATTTAATTCCAAGTTCGTTTTGTAAGGATTGCTAGAATTATGGTTTTACATTAATTGTTTGTCTAATCTAATAGACCTGGCAGAGTGTGTTATACAGAAAAGGCTAGATACAGGTGGTAAAAAATGTCTCTAGTACTTTCCTTCATCTTTTCTTTTTGTATCCACTAAAGATTAGCCAAGTTATTACAATTATATTCATTATTGTCATATCATCATCATTGTTGTATCCCGGGGTTGTATCCCTGTAATACAATTTGCTAACCCTGACAAAAATCTGAACACAACAACACTCCCCTCCTCCACCCAACACCAGCAATGTACCCAACATCAGGATCTCAGTGACTGAAGTACATCGCTGTAAAAATATTCATATCATTTAAAGTGCATTGGAAATCATGCCACCATAGTCTGTGATTCTAGTCATATACACATGAATTGTAAATGTTATTTACTCCCGTTGTCAGAGAAATACAGAACTAATTTAAAACAAATTCAAATTAGTTCAATTAATTGGGAATAAAATTCTATATATTCAAGCAATTTTTCCAAAAAAAGTCCAATATGCATGTTGAAGGTGTTCATATCAGATTTATCTGTCTACACTGTATGCAGTATGCATTCTAATTTTGGGCAAGTTTGGTGCTTCAGAGACGACGTGCGTGCGTAGAGCGCAAAATTTTCTATTTTACACTATTTTTTTGCCCCTGATCGGGATGAAAAGGGCTTTAGTCTGACAAAGTGCGCACACAACTCGCAAAATTTTACACTATTTCGGCCCATGATAAGGGAAATGTTGGTGGAAAAGGGGCTCCTTGCCCTTTTTTCTTTTCCTATGCCCTCCAGATTTTCTCTTTCATTTTTTGTCAGAGGGGCACTTTTTTCTTTCATTTTTTGTCAGGACTCTGCCCCCACCCCGCCAAATTTTTTAACCAGTTAGATGGTCAACTTATAGACCTATTGTAAAAAAGCATGGCAAATGGTTTTTTTTTCAGATTTGGCAAGCTTTTGATGATTTTTAGGGTCATTTAGCCTCTTTTGGGGGAGGGGACATGCTGCGGGCAACTAACCCTATTTGGCAAGTATGTCTGCACATAGAAGTAGGTTTTTTTTTTTGTTCTAACTGTATTTACATCAATTTTTATATTTCGCATTGAGGCCTGCCAAAATAAACTGATGCCCAAGTTTGAGTTCAATTGAACATTTATAAAGAAGCAAAATGTGTTTCACAGCGGCCCATACAAGCAGTGGCGGCGCCAGGAATGTTTTTTAGGGAGGGGCAATGGGCATGGGGGGGGGAGTGAATTTTTTTTTTGGGTGAATTGGCAGGGGGTCAACAAATTTGCACAAAATTGCTGCAAAAAATAGACATTTTGTAATTTTTGGGTTTTTACTGGGGGAAAGGAGGGGGGGAGAAGAGTTCTGACTGGGGTGGCATTTCCCCCACCCCATGCCCCTTGTGGTGCTACAATTGCATGCAAGCTGTATCAATATGATTAGTGCCCATTAGTGTTCATTGATAATGGATGGGTCTGACACCGGGGACCAGCCTGACACATCAAAATTCAACATAAGATCCAAATGATTTGAAGAGCAGTTGTACAAAAATTTTAAACAATACATTCTGGACATTTCAAATTCAAGAGTACCAGTATACATATCCAATGTTGCATTTGGAAGAGGTAGGCTTTTCAATGAACATCAAAATTGATAGTTTCCAATCATTTTGATACAGCCTTGAACCGTATGGGTGCCATTGGGTGGTAACCACCATGGGGGATGAGGCTGTCACTTTTTCGTTCATAACATAAAAACGGCAACATATTTCAGGCCTACAATTTTGCTATAAGTTTCATTTGAATTTTAAACACTCTTTCAAAAGCTGTACGGCGTACACGCGATCCAACCAAGATTGTATCTACCTATCGCGATTTCAAAATACAACGGAACACACAACATTGGATACAACCAATCATGAGTGCATTGGCATGGTTGGACTCACTTTCGCATTACGCACGCACAGCCGGGACGCACAGTCTCACACGCGGGCGTTCATCACACATTCACACTGCACGCAAACAATCGTCACGCTGTTGGCAGCTGTGTTCATTCAAATGAAATTTCTACTGTTAGGAGAAAATCATGAGCTTTTGCATGATGCCATGATCTCCATTTTGATAGGATAAATGGGGGATGAGTAAGTGGGGGATGAGGTTGTCAATCTGGCCACACACCATTAACACAACAATATTGTTGAAAGTTGCAGGGAAAGTGTGTTATGTCTATAGGGAGAATTTGGAAGGAATATTCTGGTATACATTGCCATGTTATGTCCGAGGTTATCTATTGTGATAGATAAATTGATAAAACAGGAGAACATTGAACAGTGATACCTTTTGAAAAATGAGAACCAGTAAGATAGAGTGAAAAAGAAACCCTGTAGTCTAAACATGAACACACATCACCCATTTACTTGGAACAGTATGTAAACACTTCAACCAAAACAATGAGATATGAAATGGTTTAATTGCAAGAAAGGAACTTTTTGGTTTCAAAACATCAGGGTTAGATTTCAGGTGGAAATCCTATGTTTTTATGCGTACTGTACAGATATTGAGGATAAGTGATTTAAATTCTTTATTAGAAAGAATGTATCGAAGACAAAGTATCTTCATGTACCAAAGCTTGTTGATAACAACTTGCCATTCTCATTATGTTTGAGGTGTTTGACCATACTAGACCGCAGTATCACTCTTCCATCATGGATGATAGCAAGAAGCAGCGTTTTCATTTTTTAAATACTGAACAGCTACAGCTGAAAATAAGTGAGCGAATCCCACTGAACACAAACAGAGCTACAAGATGGGCCACCAAAACTTGGAATAAGTGGGCAACTGCCCGAAATGAGGCCATTCAAAAAGGCAACCTGCCTGGGGAATGTATCCCCATGGCTGAAGACTTGAAAACAGTAACTGTTGGAACTCTAGACCAGCACATGGCATTTTTTGTGCAAGAGACATGTCGTGAAGATGGTAAGCCGTATGTGCCCGATACATTGAGAGATTTGGTTGCTGGATTACAACGATACCTTAGAGAGCAGTTAGGCAGGACTGAAATTAATCTTCTACAAAAGAACAGCAGAGATTTCCCAACAATGCAAAAGGCTTTGGAAGCTAGATGTCAGGAACTTATACAGATAGGCGTTGGTGCAACAAAGAAGCAAGCACAACGTATATCAGCAGTCCAGGAAGCCAAATTATGGGAAGCAGGTGAAATGGGCACTGGGGATGCGGTAACATTGCAAAAACTACATACTTTTATGTAGCTAAGTGTTTTGGTTTTCGAAAGTGCTGATGAACACAGGAGTTTGGAGCGTGGACAGTTTCAATTTAAGGAGGACACATTTGGGAAATATGTTGAATACATTGCTAAAAACTTCTACGGAGGACATAATCGTAGGTGTGCGCAAGGGAATCGGCAGTACCAAGATGAGGCGAATAGCAATTGTGCATATAACATAATTAGGAAGTACTGCGCATTCATTCCAATTGAAGGACCATTTTACAGAAAACCACTGCCACCATGTCCATCACAGCCTATCAAATATGGGGAACAAGTTGTTGGAGTAAATAATTTGCGCAAATCTATTGCTTCTATGATGGCATCTATTGGGGAACATGGATATTACACAGGGCATTCTATTGCAGTGTCCTGTGGTACACAAAATTTGATGGGACAAAAAAATGTGGCGTCTTTGAATCAGCATCGTACTGGACACCGTACAGTAACATCAGCTCATCAGCTGGATCAACAGTTGGCAAAACGGACCATGAACTTTGGAAGAAATTGGACCCTCCACAAAGACTAGACACTCCAAATGTTGAGATACAGCATAAATCTAGAACACCCAATCTGAAAAGGTGTGCAGTTGCAAAAGAAGTGTCTTGTACAGCTTTAGATTTGTCTGCTAAGGATGATGAGGTGGAAGAGGTGGCGACCGTCCATGAACCATTTATTGATAATGAGGCCGAAGAGGCAGTGACAATTCAGGTAGATGAACCATTTATTGATAATGAGGCAGAACTTCCGGAAGAGGCAGTGACAATTCAGGTAGATGAACCATTTATTGATAATGAGGCAGAACTTCCGGAAGAGGCAGTGACAATTCAGGTAGATGAACCATTTATTGATAATGAGGCAGACCTTCAGGAAGAGGCAGTGACAATTCAGGTAGATGAAATATTTATTGAGAATGTAGACTTATTGAACAAAAACTTCACTAGTAGTAGTACTAGTGGAGAGTATTCTAAATCTATATACCGGTAGTTACATTTTGAAAATGTAAAATGTAATTGTCACAACAAGTTGTCATTTGTTTTTGGGTAATGCATATAAATTTTGCTTAAAAAAATTGATCATGATTGTTTAACTAGAAAAACTAACATGTCTATGTGTAAGTAAAATGTTTTTACACACAGCTCTAAATTTGCAGAAAAGTTACAACATTCAACATGTTAAAGTACAAATTTCCTTGTCCTGCCTAGGGTTTAAAAAAGCAAAATAATTTCCACAATTTCTCCCAGCAGGGAATTGTGGGCATCACATCCCCTTTCAGACTCCCCCTTTAGTCACCCCTTTTGTCTTTCATATGGTATTTTTACATCATTGGGTATTTCATGCAAAAAGTGGAAATAAAAAAATTAAAAAATTATGGTGTCGCTGTGAGCAAATCGTAGTACATTATGGCTTTAAGTTTAAAACTGTAATCATGTATCTTTTTTCATGTTTGTTTTAACTCATTGTAATGAAGCTACTGAATGTTGTGAAAATTGCTCCAAAGAAATTGTATTTCATGTAAGTTAGAAAATTAGAAGATGACCTTTGATTTTTTGTTTGTTGATTGTCTGAGTCTAGTGATGAACATGATGAATGTCTCCTATGAGCTCATTGAGTTTCTGTCGCCATAGCAAGCACATACTAATTTTTCCTGAAGGCTTTTTCTTGAAACAAGTAATTTCACTAGTGTCATATTTTGATGTTGATAATTTTAGGACATAAGGGATCTGGAATGAGCGTTTTGAGCGTTTCGACAGTATTTTTTGTGGGACATTAGAGCACATCAGACATATCAAATTGCATTCTGAATACGTAGAATGTCTTTCTGATATCAAATAATTTTCATTTTTTGAAATTCACGATATAATACAAATTTTATGACAAATTATTAAAATTTGATATTTTTCACATTTTGATATATAACAGTCCTCGAAGTAAATTTTATAAATCTAATGACATATTCTTAAAGTGTATGTAGCTGGGAGGAAAAGCCGACAATCAATTGAAAATTTTGACCTTTCATATGGACTTTTTTCCCAAAAACCCCAAAAAAAGACCTAATTTTTTTTGGTGTTTTGGGAAAAAATCCATATCTTCAATACTGAAAGGTCAAAATTTTCAATTGATCATCAGCTGTTCATCCCACCTACATATACTTTAAGTATAAATCATCAGATTTATAAAGTTTACTCCGAGTACTTTTAAATATCAAAAATATCAATTTTTAATCATTTACCATAAAATGTGTATTACATTGCGAATTTCAAAAAATCAAAATTATTTGATATCAGAAGGACATTTTTCGCAATCAGAATGCAATTCGATATGTCTGATGTGCTCTAATGTCCCACAATAAATACTGTCCAAACGTTCATACCCCACCCCTTAAGATTATTTGTTTCTTCATGACTTCCTGATCACGAATAGTACACTGGATTTTATTCACTATTTCATTCATTCACTATTCTGGCAGGATATTACTTGAATTGTCATGGTCCCCCCCCTAGACATTTGATGGCACAAGCATTATAAACAGCGTTCGAAATTTTGGTTGTCCGGTTGCCCGGGACAACTAAAAAAGTCGCCGGACAACCAAAAATACTGATTCGGTTGTCCGCCGGACAGCCATAAATCTGTAGCCAAAGGTCACCTTTGTAGGCCAACGGACAACCAAAAACTTACACGGACAACCAGAAATTGTAATCTGGTTGTCCGTGGGACAACCATTTATTTTTCCTTAATTCGAACACTGTACAGCAAATGACCAAAAAGGAAATCATTGATCAATTGATGAACTTTGTTTTTTTATTGGATGACATCAATGGTTACCTACTTGATTAGCACCCCTCCCCTAATGAGTTCCCTGTACAAATGTATGAAATTTTTCAAGTGACAACTGCTGAGCACCCCCATGTGCATATTTTGGGGTGGCTTTAGGGGTGCAAGAAGGGGCGGCAAGAAGAATTATTAAAGAAAAAGGGCTGGACATAAGGGGCGGCAAGAAGCATTGTTAATGAAGAAAGGGCGGAAAATTATTGAAACCTAAAAAATTAAACTATATGTTATAGGTTGCTAATAGGGCCACAACTCGAGTCGGAGGGGGTAAAAAGTTGGAGGGGTAAAAAAGTGGGTTGACACCCCTAATTCTTTTTTAAAAAGTTGTTGAAAAAAATGTTAAACACTACAACCCCCCCCCCCCCTCAACTTTTATATTTTCGAGAGCCATCCTGGCTGGAAAAAAATGGGGCCACCTTTTCGGGTTTTTGCTGCCGGGGGCGGCAAATTTTACATTTTCTTTAGCCCCCGGGGTAGGAGCGGCCACGATACGCCACTGACCCCCTTTTCAATTAGCCTTTTCAAAATATGGTGAGGGCAGTCTTCAATATGGGTAAACCCAGCAAATTCAAAAGACTTTACGGTACCCATTTCGTGCAGCACCATCTTATTGTGCCCGCCATATCTCAAAAAGGCTAAATCACCCATTCTACGTAGAGGTCCACTGTTGTTTAGTAGTAGCCACACATCGCATTCACATTTTGGGAATAAATAAGTTTGATTGGGTCTCATGCATCGTGTATAAACTGTATATTCATGAGGTTATGAATGAAAATTTATCCAATGGTTAATCATCATGTGTTATCATCAAATGGTTGTCGGGTTGTTTGTTTCTTTGTTTTGCTGTCCGGGCGAAAGCAAATTCATTAATTCACTGTGCAGCTCCAACGCAATAACTGATCAACTTCAAACTTGGTATGATTAAAGCCATGATTTCTCTGTGTTACAAAATTTAAAATCTGTGTTACAAATTGGACGATTTCCGTGATTTTCCATTTTCCACAATAAAGCACTGAAAAGTTCAAAAAAACATGTTTTAAAAGTGTATTTTGTCTTACCTTTTATTGTAGTATGGCCAGAGTCTTGCATCGAAGGCCTAGATTAATGCTAAAATGGATTGTTTTATGGTTGGTTACTGCTAAATAAATGATCACTTTTCTTTGTTTTATTTTGCAAATTAACACAAAAGGTAGACATTTTTCACAGTTTTTCAATATTTTGTGGCATTTTCAAATTTCTGTGAACAAACCCCGAATTCCGTGAATTTTTCCGTTTTTCCGTATCACAGAGAAATCATGGCTTTAGGTATGGTGATAGGATATGGTGACCTGATGTGCTGTTTAGTTTTGTGTCATGTTATTTGCATATTTATGAATAATAATCATGCGTAATTGGAGACAATTGCTTGGTAATTGATGTTTCTAATGTATATCATGTTATTGTATTATTAATGTTTTTTTTATGAATGATTGATGAATAAAATTGAATTGAATTGAGCGCTCGCTACAAGAGGACAGAGGTAACTAAAATAAGTTTTTGATCAGTGGATAGTCTGATGGAAAGTGTGTGGGTTTGAATCCCATTACTTTTAAATTTGATACTTCAGAATTGCATTTTTAATTGCAATTAATTGTAAGAAAGAACTCATAACTCATGTTGCACCTGTATGTTATTTCTTTTTTCAGATCATGGGGAATTCCATGGGCAGCTCAAGTCATCTCGATTTGAGGCTGCTCTTCATATGTCCATAGAGCAGTCATTACGATCCAACACAACCACACCACAACCTCTGTTCTCACAACTGTACTTAGACAAAGGTAAGCTACTGGTCACATTGTCCCCTTTTTATTTCGAGTCAAATAAATGAGTTAAAATGAAGAAAATTGCTATTTCATTCCAATGCCTACAATGTGTGTATCGCCGATCATATTATTATCATGATTATTGGCAGAGCGTAACACAGCTGGGATGTACAAACAAGACATACAAGGAATAGTGATATGCACATAAGAAATGCCTTAAAAAAATAAAACCTTGTTGTTTTTGTGTGATTTAATTTTGAGTTTTGTCTTATGCAAAAAAAGCATTCTATAAGCATTATTAGAGTACTTTAGTTATAAAATCTTTAAGGGGACACTGATTGGAGGGAATGTGACACTAAAAAGTTTGAAAACAGTCATTCAAATTGTTCATTTTGAATGCAGATGTCAAACCTGAAGTAAAACCCAACATTCAAGGTGAAGATGGTGAGCCATCAAGTGAAGCTGCCAGACGAGATGCTCTCTCATCTGCTACCAGTCCTCTGGCTCTCCATGCCAATCCACCAAGCACACACAGCAGACCTCCACTGGAGGCGTCACCTAGACCATCTCAGTCACCAAGGTTACCTCCTCCCCCATCCTCCACACCTAGCTACCAGTCTCCGTTACAGCCACAAGTCTCTGTTCCTATGATGATACCTGCTAGGCTTCCTCAGCAAGGTAGGTGCTGGTCAATAGATAACTGTTTATGAAGAATTTTATTTTATGTGACAGCATGATGAAGTTTTACAATAGCAATTAACTCTTCTTCAGAAAATATAAGTGCTACATGTAGAAGCCTATATAATTCAATATAATTGGTTATAATGTTCTTGGGGAAAAACAAATGGGAATGGGGAGCAAAAACCTATTGGGAGAATGTTCCAAAACAAGTCAACAATGGTTGATAACAAACACTGGACCCGTTTAAAACTTAAAAAACAGTGGACAAAATTAAAAAGTGGACAGAAATGTTTCACTAGTATACTATCTGTACTTTAATAGGTTTAGAATTTTAATGAATGAAGACATTCATGCATTGAACTTACCACTGGATGGGTTTATTTTAGGACTAAGCTTCAATTTTATTTCAGCAGGTATTATGCTCACTTTTCTTGTACATGAACAAAGCGTATAAAATATTGACTTTCTGGTACTTAACGGTCTGAAATTTAAGAAAGTACATCCAACCTCTTGTATCGGGCCGGACGTGATGGACCAAGCATTGGCCAGAAAGTGAAAAACCTTTATATAAGTGAATTATGTATTATTCTATATTGAAATTTGTGAATGGCCAAAGTGCTTTTAAAATTGGAACAACTAAAGAATATTCAATGGTGTAATAACACTGAAAGATGGCATTCGAGTGCTGCAACATATAAATGCTTCAGAGCATATAGATGTCAAAGCATTAAAAACATGTTCTCGTATGAAGTATAAAATCATCCTATGAAATCAACCTTTTACAGGCCTACCACCACACCATTTAGCTCAGCAAAGGTTTATGATGCCAGGTCAGTTTCCATCTCAACCACCCCCTCTGGTTGGACATGGCCGTGCACCACAAGAAACCCATCTGCCTCAGACAGGCTTGCCACATCCATCCGCATTGATCCCAAGACAGACCTCACCTAGACCTGGGGGTGGGGATGATGGACATGGGTATAGGAGAGAGTATATGGAAGGTGCTGGAGTCATGTATGGGACACTAGCTTTGGCTGGGTGCCAAGAAGTTGGTGAGTGAATTATGGGATGAACTATAGAAGTATAGTGTGTCTTATTAAAAAAATGGTCAGAGGGATTATATGAAAGATATGGCAAAAGAATGTTTGGTTGTCCTCAAGCACCCTGGTCAGATTTTTAAAAATATATATTTTGTATTTTGAAATTCATAGCCAAACTATGTAAGGGACTAATTAGCTGAATGAATAAATCCTAAATACCGTATTGTTTCTAATAAGCGCCCAGTCTCTATTAAACGCCCACCCCAAATTTTTCCATTAAATGTGCCATTATTAAGTGCAATTATACATGAAAAGAATGTTAGATCATTCCTAGGTCTCACTGAATATTATAGGAAATTAAAATCTCATGATGATAAGCCATTCCTCCTGCAAACAGATGCATCTAAAACTGGAATGGAAGTGTTATTTTGGTCATTTAATGTAAAAACCTACACAAAAAATGATCCTTAATAAATGCCCAGCCTTCATAAATTTTGGATTTATAAAGCGCCTTTCTCCAGATCTTAGAGGACTCAAAGCGCTGTAATTTCGCTGCAATGGTGAATCATCACAATCAGATCGCATCAACTAGGTTGCTGCTGAACAGCGCACACCTATCCGCATTTAGATTGTAACATCCACCAATTATCTGTGCAGCTCCCCAAATTCCATTGGGTGAAGGAAGTTTTGATAACCAAACAGCTAATCACCGATTTTTTTTCATGAAACGTCACAGCCCATGGGCGCTTATTAGAAACAATACGGTAGGTGTGAATTTGGATATTTCATTACTGCAACTTCATTTTTTTTTACACTAGTATAAAAGTTTAAAGGAAGTGTTTAAAAATCTTTCAAGATGTCAAAATATCAGAAAAAATACCTCTTTGTGGAATTACCAAAGGTAGGGTCAGTATTCTTTTATGCAAGTAAAAACTTATTTCCAGATTTTCAAGATTATGGTCGGTCATGATCAGGCGAGGACAACCAAACAATTTTGTATTTTGGCCTAAGGGAGTTGTCATGTACAGTACACTAGCTTTTCAGCTGATTGTGAAGTATTAAAAGTGGAATGTAAGGTTTATATGGGACATGGTTCTTCCTGAATAACTGCCTCTAAGCATATCATATTTGTAGTACTAACGATTATGAATGTTTAAACAGTCCTTGTATTGAGAGGTTGTCAGGGGTCAACACTCTGTTGTTTACGTACAAGTATATACTTGTGACTCTTCTTAGTGGGACTTTTGCATCGCATCTGAAGGACAGATCACTCTGGTGGTTCATTTACCAAATTCTACTACCATTGGACTTAATTTTCTTTTATAGAGGTTTCCAATTCAATTCAGATTTTCCTCAGGTGGTCTACACCCCAGTAAGTGTCCTGTATGGGTATAAATCTTGGATTGGGGGGGGTCCTCAAGGTTGGTTTGGGTAGGGATGTGCCTCTGTGAATCTGAATGTGGACCCATATTAATTTATACCAATTTTCCATTACTATTCCTGAGGCCCAGACTTTTGGCTAAATTCAACACAGAAATATTTAAAATTTTGGTTCCCGCTATGTGAAATTAAGATTTTTTTCAAAAATGTTGAAAAATTACCTAATTTTATACCCAAATTGACGTAGAAAAGGCTGTCATTTTGTTATTGCAGAGCCTCGCAATTCAGACCCATATGTGCAGCACATCTCTGTATGGTCATTTGTATTGAGTACCCCCTTCCCCTAGGTTTAAACTGTGACCGTGTACCAGAGGCAGTATTCTATTTCTAACCATTAACAAATTCATATTGTCCCATCTATAGGTTTTTGCCAGGCAGGGGCAGATATTCGTTTGACTGAGCTTAGTGAGAAGCAGATTGATGTACCTAAAGGTTTTGTTCTTGTTGGTACCAAGTCTCCATACCTACCAGAGAACATCTTAGTAGCTGCAGTAGATGCAAGGTTTCTACCAGACCCAAATACACATCTGGCTCTTTTAGGTAAGAATTGTAGTACTCATACTCGGTCTTCAAGATAACCTTAAGCGTAATTAGCCTTTTGTGCTTTAGTCTTTGTCACAATCATAATCTTCGTACTCGGACTTTTAAAATCAGAAGCTGTAAAAAACAGCAATATCACATTTAGAACAAAATTAAACAGTTACACCCAAAGAAAAAAGTCCAACATGCATCCACACATATACATGTATGTCCCAACTTGTAAAGATCTGTAAATGAGGACCTACAACTTTGTTCATCTAACCAAGGACCTTGCACACCCTGAGTTAAGTTCCAAACTGTGGACCACTTGACTTTTTACTGTCAAGGCGTGACCATACACTGGCGAATGGTACATGGTTTAATGCATTTTATGTCATTTGCAGTACGCTGGTTAGGAAAGGGAATGGGGATGTCCTCGGTTGCTGGTTGTCCTCTGTTGTCATTGCATTTTTTGGGTGTGCAATGTGCATCCTTGTTTCAGGGATGTCAGTTTTCAGGCAATTGCCTAATTTCAGGCTTTTAGCTACTCCATAATTTCCGCACTTTTATTTATTTTCATTTCAGTCTATTTTGAGGATTTATGGGCCAAATTTGCGCACTTTTCCAGGCTTTCCCTGAAAGGTCACTTCAGGCCACTTTCATCCCTGTTGTTTGCAAGTCTTTATAAATGCACCCACACTCACACCACACACCACACCAACCTCTGCATACCCCATATACACACAAAGTATGAGATTTAAAGTAGACAAATTCAAATTTATCCAGGCTTAAAATTTGCAATATGACAAGAGTGAATCAATTGAAACTATATTCTACATACAACTTCATTCCTGCTTAATTTCAGCCATAAAACCTGGCAAAATTTCATTTTGAATGCAATTTATCCTGAAATTGAACTCAACTATCCAAACAGATTTATGTGTCGTTTATTTTCTCTTTACAATGTTTGTGTTGCAGCGAATGTAGGTCACATAAAGTATCAATGCATTGTATTATCCCCTTCTAAGTTTAAAAATCAGTTTTGATCATGCACTGCTGAATCCCCTAGGGTTCCTCCTGCTTGCATTAATGCCATGCACAATGTTACAGAAGAAATAACACGAATATGAATATACAATGCATGTTTGTGTAAGAACTGGCAAGTTCTCAGTGTCTCTTGGCTCCTTGTTATTCAATGTTTTGAGTAACTGAGCTAAAGGTCATAGTTCTCCCCTGAAGTAGTGTTTTACTGTTCCTACTCCCCATTCCAGATAAATACAGCACTAATTTTTTGGGATTAAAAAAATATGATCAAGTTCTGCAAAATAAAACATAGCTAAATCCTAATCCTTTAGTTAGTCCTAACTGGCAATAAAAGTAAAATTTTAATATTTGGCCAATTTCTTGAAAAAAAGAGCCAAAAACATGCATTTTTGGCATGTTTTCTGAC
This sequence comes from Amphiura filiformis, assembly GCF_039555335.1. NCBI lineage: Eukaryota > Metazoa > Echinodermata > Ophiuroidea > Amphilepidida > Amphiuridae > Amphiura > Amphiura filiformis. The sequence continues at coordinate 25,515,329 of NC_092639.1, read as the reverse complement.
AATCAAGTCACAAAAATCAAAGACTTGTGACAAGTCTAAGCATTCAAAATCTAGAGTAGATGCCACAATTTTGCTCTAATTCGCACTTTTTTGTGTTACTATAATTAAATAATTGGTTATAAAAATGAAACATGTCTTTTCCAAAAAATAGAATGCATAAACTGACATTAGTCTTAGTACAAGTCTTTAGACTTGATTGTTACAACATCTGAAAAACACTCTAAAACGCATGTTTTTGGCTCTTAATTCCAAAAATTGGCCAAATATTAAAATTTTTCTTTTATTGCCAGTTAGGACTAACTAAAGGATTAGGATTTAGCTATGTTTCATTTAGCAAAACAGGATAATATTCTTTTATCCCAAAAATTAGTGCTGTATTTTTCTGGAATAGGGAGTAGTCTATTTCCTAAGAGAGGGAGAGAGAGAGAGAGAGGGGAGCGGAGTAGGAGATGAGGAGAGAGGAGGAGAGAGCTGCGAGGAAGAGAATGGAAGCGAGTGATAAAAATTAAGAGATTAAGGGGAGGGGAGATAATTAGATGTGTGAATGAGCACAAGATAAGGAGAGGTAGAAAGGGAATTTAGGAGATAAATAATTGTGTGTGGCATATTTGATGCTGAAATTTGATAATATAGTAATGTAATTTAGCTAGTGGAAGTAGTTCATCTTTGTTTAGTCATGTAGAAGTGAGGGATAGATAGACACTTGTTCTGATTTTTATGCCTCAATTTAATTTATCAAAGGAGCTGCATGCATCAAGATGATATTTTCTCTTTTTTGTAGGGGTAAATCAAAATATTGCAGTTTTATAGAAATTTCTGTATGGTAACATGATGAGCTAAACGTGATACTAAATATGATTTGTGCTCATGCTACAGGTTTGTAGTGATAGTTAGTACTTTTTTTGTATGATATGGCTCTTGATACTATATTCATGATCAGGGTTGTAGCTAGGAAATTTTCAGTGCTGTGATGGGTGGCATTTGATGAAAATCTTGATATTTGGCAATGTTTTTGTCAAAATTGACCAAATTCTTGACTAATTCAATGAAATTGTACAATTTTGGACTCTTGAATGGTGAGCTCCAGTGCTAAAATTGCATCTGAGTGGTGGGCTCTGTCGCCCACCACCGCCCACTGTAGCTACATCCCTGTTCATGATACTTGTTAGTGTTTCTCCCTAATTAGTGATTACAAATAGTATATCATTGCATAAAATAACAATGAAAATACTAAAATAACAAAAGGCAGCCATTAGAACATATGTGACATGATCAAGGGGAATGAGTCACATGTCGACCCTGGTCCAAAATGAGTTTTACATATGTTGCTAAAGAGAACATTTAGAGCTTTCAGAAACAGAAAACCCCATGTTGATATGACTTTTCTTTGCAAAGTTACGTCAATTTATCAATCGCTGAAAACAAAATAAAACAAAAGAATTTTAACTCTTTCTTTGCCAATATCTCAAAATCAATATTAGCGACATCCGACTCATTTCCTTTGATCGTGTCACATATGTGACGTGTCATGCCAAAAGGAGACACTTTTGGGCAGGATCGTAAATGGAGAAATAGCCAAAAATCTGCCCGGGTAGATTTTTTTCACAATTTGGGTTTGTTGCGATGTTATTAATGTTAAAAATATTGTCTGATAGTTTCAGACCGGAATATAACTGGCATCTTGTATTTTTTTGAGACATTTTTCAAGGTAATTACTACTCTCAACATTGTGTCAATAATATTTTTAAAGGCCGATATCTCAATTTCCAACTTTATAATACCATAACTTGCGAACTCAATATCTTCACTTAGGAATGCCCGATTTCATTGGGGAAAACGGCGTTGTAGAGCAAAATATCTCTATATTTAAGATTGATAAAAACATCAAAATTGATAACCTGCCCAAAAGTGTCTCCTTTTGACATGACACGTCACATATTACGTATGTGTCACATTCTGGTATCATTTGGCACTTCTTATATGAGAATAGGAAGTTAGGAACTCAACTACCAAGGTCTGAAAGACTCCTCCATGTAAATACTACATTGTGCATCAAGGTTGCACATGACCATGAATCATAATACCAATTTCCCAAATAACTATTATACAATTGTATGGTATTAGTAATGTATAAACATTTACAAACAACAGGTGGAATTGAATTGGTGATTCATTATTTCAATTGCTATGTGCAATGTTTCTTTTATATTACTCATAATGTAAATCTGTGATGTATACATTTATATAATTATGTGACGTTAGGCCAAAAAAAAAAAGTTTGTTTCCTGTATCTCGCGCATTTCGTTTTTGATGGTTTATGTGCGCATTTGAATTTTTTTTTTCACTCACAAAGAAAAAAAAGAGAAAAAAACCCGGAAAATCACAAAAAAATATAACACTACTGGAGTAAACATTTACACATTACACAACAAATAAACAATATAAATATTCTTGAATATGATTTTTTTTTTTTTTCGGAGAAACCCACTGTAAATTCCCATTCCAATTTGCAGCAAAAAGGGTATTTTTTTCCATTTCAAGACATGGATTAAAAAAAAAAAAAAAACGCATTTCGCATTTGACTTTTTGGACCTGCTACAGGAAACAAACATTTTTTTTTTGGCCTTATCTCATTTAGGTTAATATTGACAATGGTGAAACAAAGAATATAACCAAAAACAAAAGTCAAAACACAATATTTTCTATAAAATCCAAAATCCCAGTATAATTTTGACAGCTGGGCATGCCAAAATCTATTATACAGAGTTCAAAATAACATACTTAATTCGACCTTAGCGCCCCTCCCCTAAAAAGCACCCCTACAGAATATTTTGAATTAAGCGCTCCCTTTTCAATGCACAGGTGTCTGACTAAATGTCTGAATAAAATTACCTTTTAAAAACTTTCTCCAGATTAGTATAATGATGGTTTTGACGTCAGTGCTGTATTTTCAATATTTTATGTAAATTCCCAATTTGTAACTTTCCTTTCACAGTTTTAATAAACTCCCCCTGAAAATGACTGGTGCTAATATAGCTTAGGTAGAATACAAAATGAACTAATGATATCTACATTTAGTGTGAAATGTTTGTGAGGTTTTTATTTTTGCGCTTTTCCGGTTAGTTTCAGAACCACAAATTAAAAGCGTGCAGAAATATTTTTTAGCCCATATTGTTTGAAACCCATTAAACCCCAGGAATCAATGAAATGGATTAAAGGTGTATGCAGTGATTTGCTCAACCGGAGGATCTTGAAAATCATCCAAATTCAGATTTGGGCACATTTACTAGTGTCATGGATGTGCTAACATAGCCTGCTAGTTTTTAAGCCAAAAGTCATCTATTAAAGATAAAATAAGACATTTTACATGATTCTGCCTTTTTTCTACTTACGTAGAGATTAGAAATTAGCTACATGTATTTGAATGGGGCTTCAATTTTATCAATTTTGCTGTTTTCCTCACTTTTTTGCCAAATTCTTCATATCAAAAATACCTAATGACAATTTTAGGAAATTTTACACAATTTCAATTTTTGTACACTTTTGTTGGGATCACTGAATTGCAACAAATGAATGTACCGTACTGACGCGAGAATAGTCCCACCCCGTTTTGGGGTGAACATTTTCAAAATTGGGGGTGGGACTATACTCAATTTCAAAAAAAATGCTAGGATCATTCATGGTTGACCTAAAAAAAAAAATTCAAGATGTTTTGTATTTTTAATATGAAAATTGATAATTTGTATTCATGTCATACTCTATTAATGATTTCAAAATGCATTCAAATTCAATGCATTTTGAAATCATTAATAGACTATGACATGAATACAAATGATCAATTTTCATATTAAAAATACAAAACATCTTGAAATTTGTTTTTTTTAGGTCAACCATGAATGATCCTAGCATTTAGGTCTAGGTCCTGGGACACTCCAAAGCCGAAAAAATAAATAACTTAAAAAAAAATATTTGGGGTGGGACTTTACTCGAAGGTGGGACTATACTCGCGTCAGTACGGTACTTCTAAAATATCTTGTTATACAGTATTACGACATATAAAGTAGATCATTCAAACAACATACTGTGAAAAGATTTTTAATTTCACATATTTTGGCATGGTACCCAGATTCTCAAAATTAAATATCCATGAAGATTGACAAGCATATCTTTAATTTCCTCACTGAATTTCAGGATTAAGAAAAGAACTTAGAACTCCAAAAATGGTGCTATTATCAATTTGCAGAAGAAAATTTCTACAAAATCAGCTGAATTGTTAAACAGTGCGACTGCATGTATTCATAAAGTTTGAGCTGTGTTTAAGTAGGACTGCAAGACTAGCATGTTGTCTGAAGATGTCTAGAAGGCACCATAGAGTCGCGACTGTGACTTGTAAGATGACTGAAAAGAAATAAAGATTGAGCAGACATATCAACGCTTTGTTAGTGTGTACATAGTACGCATAAGCTGCCAAGTCTGGATGCAAGTTATACATCAATACCGCAAATGGGAATATTATGGGGTACACAGCCGCATTTAAAATGGTTATTGTATTCCAATTAGTGCATGTTTTAAGAAATTCTTAAGGGGTGGGGTATGAACGTTTGGACAGTATATATTGTGGGACATTAGAGCACATCAGACATATCGAATTGCATTCTGAATACGAAGAATGTCCTTCTGATATCAAATAATTTAGATTTTTTGAAATTCGCAATGTAATACACATTTTATGGCAAATGATTAAAAATTGATATTTTTGATATTTAACAGTACTCGAAGTAAACTTTATAAATCTGATGATTTATGCTTAAGGTGTATGTAGGTGGGATGAAAAGCCGACGATCAATTGAAAATTTCGACCTTTCGTATTTAAGATATGGATTTTTTTTCCCAAAACACCAAAAAAATGAGGCCTTTTGGGAAAAAAATCCATATCTTCAATATGAAAGGTCAAAAGTTTCAATTGATCGTCGGCTTTTCCTCCCTGCTACATACACTTTAAGAATATATCATTAGATTTATATAATTTACTCGAGGACTGTTATATATCAAAAATTTGAAAAATATCAAATTTTAATAATTTGTCATAAAATTTGTATTATATCGTGAATTTCAAAAAATGAAAATTATTTGGTATCAGAAAGACTTTCTTTGTATTCAAAATGCAATTCGATATGTCTGATGTGCTCTCATGTCCCACAAAAAATACTGTCGAAATGCTCAAAACGCTCATTCCAGATCCCTTAAAATAAGACATAAATAAATACTGTTTGTTTGCCCCAAGACAATCAAACTTATATATGAAACATTTAATTTGAAAGCAAAATGCATACAAATAGGCATGCCATCATGTGCATAATAATTATGCTCCCAAGCAGAAACACAATTTATATTTTTTATAATTTACAAATTAAGCATAAATTATGAGCACTTTTGAAAGCTGCAACAAGTGTATGAAATCACAATAGACACAGTATACATATGTGTATTCACACTTGCAACGTGTGATCTTTAAAATCTTACAGAGTAGAGCAACTATGAGGGGCATAGCCAGGCAGGAGCAGGGGGGGGGGCAAACTTAAGAATAGAGAAATTTACAGGGATAAAATGGGGACGGCAAAGAGAAAAATGATTAAATGGGACAACATTTTATGACCAAATTGTCCTCTCACACTAAAATCCTGGCTACGCTACTGGCAACTATGTGCAATGTGCAGGAGCTGTTTCAGAGGCCTGTCCACCACTCAAAAACAAAAATTGTTGAGGGGGTGGGGGTAATTAGTCTAAAGGAGCAATTTAAGTTTGTTTGGCTTATACATGTAATACAGGGTGTCCCAGAATGATCTATACCGGGAAAGATGGATTTTTTTTAGGTATGAAGGGCATGTTGATTGGTCATATTGTTTTGCATTTTAGTTTCTACATATATTTAGCTTTCTCAGATTTTTTAGATTTTAAAAATTGGACATTTCTAGTAGAAGTTATAGAAGATTGCGTAAAAATGGTGAATTATAAGTTTTGACAATACACACTATTTTGGAAATGTGTAAAATTACTAACCGTTCAGCACAAAGTTATTTGGAAAATGTTATGCAGGTATTTTAGTTGTGCCCCGTTCATATTTCCACTAAATAGCCGATATCTATCTGTTTATCTATTTTTATGACGTTATGAAGCAATCATTACATGGAATAAAGGATTTGATCCGCTTGAGCGGCCTAATTCCATTCTCTCTTTGGCGGCAGTTTTAAATATAGTTATTGTGTTGTGAGGTCCATGTCATTTGAAATGCTTGCAAAGATCGAACTGGTTGTGGTACAGAAAAGATGGCCCCTCAATTTACTGTACAGCAGCGTGGAAAAAGTCACAAGCAGTCAGGTCTGGTGATCACCAGACCTGACTGCTTGTGACTCTTTTCTCTGGGGTTATCTAAAAGCAAAGGTGTATGCAGAAGGACCACCAGCAGACCTGCAGACACTGAGACAGTGCATCATCACTGCTGTTGCAAGACTGCGTAGAGATTACTGTGAACAGTATGATGGAAAGAACAAACAGGTGTATCGCACTGCGTGGCCGACAAGTTGAGGGACGTGCAGGACAAGCATGAAAGTAGTATATCAATAATCACAAAGCCAAAAACTATACCAAGCTATACGTGCCTTTATTAAAAAAAAATATTACAACAAATGCATTTATGTTTCAAAAGGACAAAAGTTAGCATACATGAACAAAGTTTACTCTGATGTTGTAATATTTAGGTTTCTTAGTGCAATATTTATTTAATGTAAAACATTACAGATATATCAAATATGTTCACCTTTGTCATTCATTTTACTTTTAGCAATTGGAACCATAATATTAGTATAACTTGGATTCCAGCCGTTTCATCTTTCCAGTTTCCGTATCTGCATTGCTTTTTAATTTCCGTTGTTGTTTTGACAGACATTATGTAAACACCTTTGTCTTTAACATTTTTGAGAATACGATACGAAAGTAGAAGCAAAATAACAGAAAAGAAACTGAAACAATAAAAGAAGAAATTAGCTAAAGAATGAAAGTTGTTTGATTGACATTAAATGTACATAAAAAGACTCCATAAGTTAATCAAGTGTGTTGTGCCATTTTTGCTGAACCATGAAATGGTATCAGCCTATATTAGTGTATGTCCCTTACTTACTTGCTTACTTTACTTGCTTACTTACTTACTTACTTACTTACCAACCATTTGGTCTAAAATGGACATATCTTTAAATGCCACGAAGGTATGAACCCCCAAGTGGTGTCAAATGATAGAGAAAGAAGTAAAGAATATGATAAAAATATTTCCTAACGTCAGAGGTCATCCAAGGGGTCACAGGGGTCAAAAAAGGTCATTTTAACCAAAAATGCTCCAATTAAGCTGAAATTTATATGCAATGATCCTTATGACATTCTAAACATGTTTAAAATATTTTAATATTCATTTAAGGTCATTAAGGGGTCATAAAGGGGTCAAAGGTCAAGTTTCCAAAAATGCTCCAATTGAGCTGATATTTAAATGCAATGATCTTTAAGACATTCTAAACATGTTTAAAATATTTTAAAATTCATTTAAGGTCATTAAGGGGTCAATAAAGGGGTCAATAAAGGGGTCAAAGGTCAAGTTTTCAAAATGGTTCAATTGAGCTGAAATTTAAATGCAATGATCCTTATGACATTCTAAACATGTTTAAAATAATTTAATATTCATTTAAGGTCATTAAGGGGTCAGAAAGGGGTCAAAGGTCAAGGTTTCAAAATGTTCCAATTGAGCTGAAATTTAAATGCAATGATCCTTATGACATTCTAAACATGTTTAAAATAATTTGATATTTATTTCAGGTCATTAAGGGGTCATAAAGGGGTGATATATATACATGTACCACAATATACTGCCAAAGCCCCATGGTTCAGCTATGGTGCGGTAACCGCTCTAGTTCAAGGGTATGCGAGTCGTTTGCGCTGAAAATGAAAAGCATGTTTTTCATCGATTTTACATTATTGCATGCCACGCCAAAACAAATAAAGGTAGCGTGCTGAAATTAACAGAATAAGTAGGAGACATGTCCAACATTATAATGCAGGTATCAAAAATAGATACACTGCCCGTCTTCTATTTTTAGTTATTTTTGCAAACACAGTACAAATCATTCTGGGACACCCTGTAGTACTCATAACATTGTGTATTGATATACAATGACATGGACACAGTTTGGAGCAGCACTAATAGTTAGTTGTGCATTGCATAATGCGTGGCTGGCGTACGCTTATGTGAATTTATGCAAGCATCAGTTGCAACTTTTTTGACGCGCGCAGTAACAAAACAAATAATTTTCGCTTATTATAAGCCGAACAAACTTTAGTTTCATTGTGTACTCCCTGACACACACCCAACACCCACATTCCCTTATACCCCCACACATACATGTACTCCAGAATGGTCACCATGAAGAAATATGGGACCAATATGGGTCAAAACCAATATGGGTCAAAAATGTTGAGCGGACTTGAGCCCCTGTCAAAAACTGGATCCAATTTGGCCACTCTACTGAGTCATAATATTTGCTACTGAGACTAACTTTTGGTGAATTTTGTCATCTTTGATTCAGAATAAAATTGGTTATTAGATTAAAAAAAATACTAAAACCTACAAATAAGTCTTGACATTTTAATTGAGTAGGTTCTGTTTTGTAACATTGCCTGCTATATATGGTATTCATTGTGAATCATTGGCCCAAGAGGCAGACTTCCATGTAAAGGTTGTCATGTTTGATTTGTTAAAGGAAATGCTGCCAATAAATACAAAGTACATAGAACTTCAAAACTTTAAAGCAAGAATACAAGCTTACATACTAATATTCAAGACATTTCCCAATTAACTAAATACATGTAGTAGCATTGGCATGTTGGTACATGGTTAAGTTTTTATAACATTGTAGCATAAATCACATGTACTTAATAGGGCATCATAAATTGTAAGATTAAAATCTCATAGTTATGTAAGCAAAGGACAGGGGGGGAGGAGAGAGTTGTAGGACTTATTTTTAAGCGCTTTATGGTTTATTCTATTACCTCCACGACCCATTATTCAAAATCGCAAGACTGTGATTTGTTGAAACGCGTCACGGAGAGCCCATTATTCTGCAATAATGGGTCGAGCGCCGTAACACATTCTACACACAGCATTACGCTTGGTTACGCGTGCAATATTTCCGCGATACGCGTTGTCAGTTACGCGTACACGCTCCACCTTGAAGTAAACAACTTAAAATATTTGTGCCAAAAAATGATATTTTCTCTTTAAATCGCACTATTTTCTGGTAATAGAATAGAAATAAAGGGTGCAGCATTATCCTTTACATAAAATAATGTGTCCTCGGCAGTAAAACGTTTAAATAATGGGTTCGGCTGCGCCTGCCGCCCATTATTTACGCTTTTACTGCCTCGACACATTATTTGGGTGTAAAGGATAAAGCATTACCCTTTATTTCTTAAATATATAATATTTTATTATTTTATACTGCACCATATTTTTGTCAAGCAGTTAGTTTCATTGTGTACTCCTCATATTGGCACACACACCCTGGTCACCAATTGCAAGTGGAAAATCCTTTACAAGAGTGTAGTCCTTGTAGTACATGCACAACATAATGTGTTTATATCCTTGTGCAAAATAAAACATGCTGGATGGTTTAGTATTTGTAAGAAAGATTTGGCAAAACATTTTATCAATGAATTTCCTGACAATGACTATATAATACACTCGTCAAATTCAGATTTGAGTATTTTTGAGACAAGATTACATGTGGCAATACATCTGGCTGTGCAATATTGCAAACATGAAAGCAGTTATGAAGTCAAATGTGACTACTGATATGTGACGTTGAAATTAGTGTCTTTGTATGGACTATTACTCCATTGCAACGGAAGTATTTGAATTCTAAAAGGATGCATTAAACCAATTGTATGAATATGAGCAAACTTCAACACTGTGATATAATATTCAGGAAGCATCATTTGTGATACTTGATGAAAATCATGATCTCTTCTGATTAAATTGTGTTGTTTGTCTAACTGATTATTTGTGAAGCAAATCTAAATGATGAAATACCTTATTTATGTTTCAAGGGAGGTATGCATTGCAATCCCTGGAACTCATGAAAAATGAGAAAGTAAAATAGTGATTTTGATTGTAGAACTAAGTGATGAATTTAAGGACAACTTGTGGCTTTAGGTTTTTGGTTTATTTTGTTGAATCATTTTGCAATGTAGCAAAATAAAAACAAGAATTTATCTGATTTGCATAAATATGTATGCAGGGTTAACCTCGCCCATTGGAGGGTACTTCTCTCAAATTGTATGCAACAATGAGGCAGACCGTGAGCAGTTCAATATTGTGTGCCAATGAAAAGAAAATTTAACACTGTACAAATACTTTAACACCCTATTACAAATAATCTTCACTAAACAATGTATAATGTCGGATTCTGTTTTTGAATGCTATTTTCAGGGTTCAGTGGCAACTGTGTTGGCTGTGGAGAGAAAGGTTTTCGCTATTTCACAGAATTCTCCCATCATATCAACCTGAAGCTTACAACACAAGCCAAGAAACAAAAACACCTAAAATACTACATCATAAGGAATAAACAGGGCCAGCTGGTACGAGGACCTAATATCCCATGGAAAGGTAAGATTGATGTCCTACTACATCATAAGGAATAAACAGGGCCAGCTGGTACGAGGACCTAATATCCCATGGAAAGGTAAGCTTGATGTCCTACTACATGATAAGGAATAAACAGGGCCAGCTGGTACGAGGACCTAATATCCCATGGAAAGGTAAGCTTGATGTCCTACTACATCATAAGGAATAAACAGGGCCAGCTGGTACGAGGACCTAATATCCCATGGAAAGGTAAGATTGATGTCCTACTACATCATAAGGAATAAACAGGGCCAGCTGGTACGAGGACCTAATATCCCATGGAAAGGTAAGATTGATGTCCTACTACATCATAAGGAATAAACAGGGCCAGCTGGTACGAGGACCTAATATCCCATGGAAAGGTAAGCTTGTTGTCCTACTACATCATAAGGAATAAACAGGGCCAGCTGGTACGAGGACCTAATATCCCATGGAAAGGTAAGCTTGATGTCCTACTACATCATAAGGAATAAACAGGGCCAGCTGGTACGAGGACCTAATATCCCATGGAAAGGTAAGCTTGATGTCCTACTACATCATAAGGAATAAACATGGCCAGCTGGTACAAGGACCTAATATCCCATGGAAAGGTAAGCTTGATGTCCTACTACATCATAAGGAATAAATAGGGGCAGCTGGTACGAGGACCTAATATCCCATGGAAAGGTAAGATTGATGTCCTACTACATCATAAGGAATAAACAAGGCCAGCTGGTACGAGGACCTAATATCCCATGGAAAGGTAAGCTTGATGTCCTACTACATCATAAGGAATAAACAGGGCCAGCTGGTACGAGGACCTAATATCCCATGGAAAGGTAAGCTTGATGTCCTACTACATCATAAGGAATAAACAGGGCCAGCTGGTACGAGGACCTAATATCCCATGGAAAGGTAAGCTTGATGTCCTACTACATCATAAGGAATAAACATGGCCAGCTGGTACGAGGACCTAATATCCCATGGAAAGGTAAGCTTGATGTCCTACTACATCATAAGGAATAAATAGGGCCAGCTGGTACGAGGACCTAATATCCCATGGAAAGGTAAGCTTGATGTCCTACTACATCATAAGGAATAAACAGGGCCAGCTGGTAGGAGGACCTAATATCCCATGGAAAGGTAAGATTGATGTCCTACTACATCATAAGGAATAAACAGGGGCAGCTGGTACGAGGACCTAATATCCCATGGAAAGGTAAGATTGATGTCCAACTACATCATAAGGAATAAACAGGGGCAGCTGGTACGAGGACCTAATATCCCATGGAAAGGTAAGCTTGATGTCCTACTACATCATAAGGAATAAACAGGGCCAGCTGGTAGGAGGACCTAATATCCCATGGAAAGGTAAGATTGATGTCCTACTACATCATAAGGAATAAACAGGGGCAGCTGGTACGAGGACCTAATATCCCATGGAAAGGTAAGCTTGATGTCCTACTACATCATAAGGAATAAACAGGGCCAGCTGGTACGAGGACCTAATATCCCATGGAAAGGTAAGCTTGATGTCCTACTACATCATAAGGAATAAACAGGGCCAGCTAGTACGATGACCTAATATCCCATGGAAAGGTAAGCTTGATGTCCTACTACATCATAAGGAATAAACAAGGCCAGCTGGTACGAGGACCTAATATCCCATGGAAAGGTAAGATTGAAATACTACATCATAAAAAATGAAGTCAAAACCATTATAAAACCCAAGATCTTTGTCATAAAGTTTCCATTTGTTTTATTAAATTTTTACAGAATGTCGTAAAACAAGTTATAGCTCTGGAAGCAATGTGTATCTGAGTACTTCATCACCAAATATCACAGTGGGACAAGCATCAGGTAAGATGACAAAAAGAATAATGCAGCAATTTTAGACCGACGCCCTCAGTCGTCAAAGTTCTGGGATGACGACTGAGAAACTTCCAGGCAAAGTTTGTGTCGGACTTACCGTCAGAATCTAGATGTATGATTCTGGGCAGTTGTGTCTAACTTTAACCTTTGGATTTTATTTTGAGATTTTTCAGAAACTCAGTTATTTCTACAGAATATCCCTTGTAACCATTTACTTTTTTTTCTAACATTTTCCTTTACCTACCTGTTTTGATTTACAATAAATGTGAACATGAAATAGAAGCAATAGAGGACTTGATTTTCATAGCATATGAAGAGCTTTGTTTGAAAACCCCTTACATCCACTTGCCCAATTTGAGAACACATCAAATAATCATAAAGATCCCTGATATAAGGGGTTTTCAACAAAAGCAGTTTTTGGCGGGATGCTTAGGTAGAATGAGCATCCCGCCAAAAACTGCTTTTGTTGCAAACCCCCATATATCAGTGATTTTTTGATGATTTTTTGATGTGTTCTCAAAATTGGGCAAGTGGATGTAAGGGGTTTTGAAACAAAGCTCTTCATATCATACAACTGATATGTAAACATAATTACAACACATCTAGTATCATCTTTAAAGTCAATTTATGGTTAAAATAAGTTAACGTTAAGGTCAATTGCTACTCGGGATCTGTTTACCTTATAAATATTGCAATTATAACTGATGTCTTCAAAAACAGTCAAAGATGAGCACTAAATTTCCATCCCATATTAATGTAAATCTAGTTTTCGATGAGTACAATGACACTGTTGTATTAAAATCAGCCAGAAAGAACTGATTATATTAAAATATTTAACACTGAACTAGTGATTACATTAGACCATGGAATTAATTCATTGGATACTTATTTTCTCAACAGTCATTGTACCCAGACAAAGTGGCACCCCATCAGCAACTATCAGTTACCATGGCAACCAAGTACCAACGTCAATGCAACCCCGAACTTCACCATCAGCTAACATCAACCACTATGGACCAGTGCCCCCACATGACCCTAGCAGGGGGCATCATGGGGGAGGGGTGGTAGCGAGACCAGGGGAGGCAGTATCGCCAAGTTCGCAGCAGCCGTTGAAGAAACGTCATCGATTTCATAGCGTGGATGAGGAGCGGATGGGACATAGATCAGGTAGTTTTATATTTGAGACCCCTCCCACAAAACTTGGACAAAGTCGGCATGGCTTTAATTGATACAGTCCAATAAATATGCCCAAAATCAATAGAAAACAAAAGGAATTTTGAAGCTAAGTATGTATTTGGGAAAGACAAAAGATTGACTAATTATAATATGTGATATATCATTTTAAAGCTGGCAATCTGAGCATGTTAAATTTGAACATATCTTCAAATCATAATCCTGACTTTACCTGGATTGTGTTGAGTAGGTTTCTTTTGGAGATGCTCTTTCCAAACCAAAAATTGACAATTACTTTTTTCTAAAATAAGATCATTCAATATAATCATGTATATTCATACGTAGCGGTAAATGTAAATAGAAAGCAAAATTTAAACTTATATACTACTCAAATTTGATACGCCACTGGAGCGCTTTCACAATCTCAACCGCATCTTCAGCGGATGTTATTGCTCTTAAGATTTGTTGTTGCGAGTGATGACCCCCTTGATTCCAGGGGGTCAGGAGGTTGTACCAGACAGGGTCAAGTTGTCACCTACAACTCTGATGTAATCAGAGATATCTTAAAGAGGAAGTCCCGCCAAAGCTGTTCTTCTGGGGTGAACCAAACCTGCCTGGTTATCAAATTAATCAGTGAAAATAAAGATATCTGATTTGACAGGTGCTAATTGATGCAATAACATTAAAACATCAATTAGCACCTGTCAAATTCTGAGATAACCTTGTCACTGATAAATTTGACAACCAGGCAGGTTTGGTTCACCCCAGAAGAACTGCTCTCGTGGGGCTTCCTCTTTAACCTGACCAGTAACAACAAATCTTCAGAGCAATAACATCCGCTGAAGACGCTGGTCGAGCCAGTGAAAACATTCTGATGAGTGTACCAAATTTGAGTAGGTGGTGAAGCTGTTACAAAGTTTCAAACTTTCTCATGTTTTAAGCAAGAAAAAAAACACCACTTAATAATGTTATTTATGTTTTTAAATTTGCTGTAAAAATAACGTAACAAGTCATTCCACTTGTCAAAATATTAACTATTGTGGTAAACATATTGTGCAATATTTGTTATACTCTTGACTATTTTACCATTCATTTCAGATCTGTCGTCTCCCACTTTACCTCCAAAGCGCCATGCCCCAGGTCCACCACTCCACCCGCCAAATTTCATTCCGCCTCCCATATCCGGTGGGGTCCAAGATACAACATTCATTCCACCAGGCCTAGCTGAAGCGTGCAGCACAAAAGTAGTGATTCTAGATTGTAGCGGTAACATGCCGATATTCCACGGTAATGTGATTGACGTGATTGTGAGTCCACTGTTCCGGGAAAGCTTAAAGCCGACCCAGCATATACCTCAGCACATGGCTGAGAGGCTGGGACTTCTGGGAGTACAGAATATCAACTTTGAAACAATGGTGCTGATTATGATACAGTATTTTGTGCAGCTTGGTAAGTTAAGATGTCATTACATGACACGATCTGACCCCATCAGTACAAAAAGGGCTTATGAAAAGTTCATAACTTTACAACCAAGTATGCCATGGAATTAAGGAATTGGATACTAAGCAAGTTCAGCTGAATTTATACTCGATCGTCGATGCACCGCTTTTTGGAAAGCAATGGGCAATTTTGCGATGCTTGTTTGTAAAAGATTGCTTGGCTTTTGTTATGTCAATACTGAATTAGATTCATTATTGTAATAAGGCGTCCAGCGCTATAAGATTATTATCTTCAAGTAGTTCTTTACAGAGAGGGTTAGGGGTAAGAATTATGTGTAAGGTTAGGGTAAGGGTTAGGATAAGACTCACATCATCAGTGTCACTTTTGGAATGCTCGGTTTTTCTGTCATCACTCACAAGCATAACCCAAATGACATGCACCTTTGCTAGATGATAAAAGGGTGCGGATAAGAGCCAGGTTGCATACCCTGAAGTTTAATCATTTGAGGTTGGAAAATATTGGAAGCTTTATTTCTTCTTCTTCTTTCAGATGATCGCATTCCAAGTCGTGAGGAGTTGGATGTAGCTCTTCTCAAAGCCAGACAAGACACAGTGATCAAAGACATGGCCGGACAACATAACATTCCACAGTTTACCACTGTAGCCCCAGCTCAGCTGCCGTTACTAGCCAAGCTTGCAGTAGCTACATCGAGTGGCAGAGTCAGAATTCTTGTGGCACATGTAAGTATGGTATTATAGGTTATTCACATGTTTATACAGTTTTATAGAAACCTATTTGAAAATCTAACAAGATGATCATTATTAAAACAAAGTTTGCACTTTAAATCCATCCAAGTGATGTAGAGGGGACTTCCGGGGGTTGTAGTTTAATTAGTATGCGAAATATAGGTGGGCCTCTTAACAGCATGAATTGATACTGAACAATGTAGGCCTGTCGCCCACCTGTCTGTTTCAAGCATTGCATGTGAGGCATTTACTGAAACTCGTGTGCATAATCCCAGTAACTCTTGTGCACAGAGAAATTTTAATAAAAACAGTAAGAGAGGAAAAGTGTGATAAAAAATTGGGGAAAAACAAAGAAAAAATTGTTTGTTTTTTAAAAGCTCAAGAATAAGCTTCTGAACCTCTCCCTGGTTATGCTTGCCATTTACAGTTTCCACAATTTACTGTCAGAAGATTTCAGGCCACAAGGTTGTCTGTGCTTCTGTTGAAGTTACTGTGGAGTTACAGGGACACTATGGAATCCACACCCTCATTCCTCATCCTTTCATTAGTCCCAGATTTTATACCATCAGCAACATATTTGTGTGTATAACTTTCCTTGCCGATTTGGTTTGACAAACATATTGTCCAATTAGTATATTCTGTCTGTCTCCAAACAGAAATTACAACACAATGGGGCACTGTAATACACACTATTATGCATAACTTGAAAATTTAATATCAGAATCAACCACAGAATTAAAACCAGAGAACCAGGACTCGACCGCCATCTTGATACAGGCATGGAGCAAAAATTGGGGGTATTCGGTTTCCCTCGGAATGCGCTCGAGGAACTCGTTGACATGCAAGCGCGACATAGATGATGGGCGCATTTGAGAGACGCCCTTGATGCGACCTGCACGCGAGTACCAAGACGCTTCAGATGAGACGCAGAATTGTTTTCGTTCGTCTCCGTGCACCGTCGGCAAGGAGCCGAATACCCCCAATTTTCTCCCCATAGCTGACGGCGCGATTGTACATGGCGGTTCTCCTTCTCTAATTCTGTGGAATCAACTGAAATTTTTGGGCTAGGGCTAGGATAAAACTCGTATATCATTAATTAATCATCAGAGGATGCCAAAATCACGATATTCCTCGTTCTGTTGTTTACTTATGCCAGTTCTACACTTAATTTGCATCTTTCTTATTCCAGAGCTCCATTGCAGAAGGTCTGTCAGAAACATTGAAGATGTTATCTGTGGTGAAAGCTAACCTACCCAGACCATTGTATGTTGTTATAGTGCATGTGTCTAGGCAAAGGGGCACAGAATTCTGTATTGTGGTTGTTGGTAAGTCAAATTTTCATGCAATCTCTGTATTTTACAGGATTCACATAGTTATTTCCTGAATATTTTAACATCTAACCTGAACAATATTATGCTTAGAGAATAAAAGTATTGTTTTAGCCGCTGTCACACATCTTTCGTCTCATATAACACGGCCAACATCATTATTTTAAGTAAAACAACAAGACTAGGGTATATGAGATGATAAATTCAAATCAGAATATCTGTGCCAAAAGCTTTCAGGATATCACCTGTACCTGCCTTTTAAGCATTTTTCAAAACCAAATGCACAATGTTTGTTTAGTCAGCTGACAGTTTTGCCAAACTACTTTCAGATGCATTAATGACAAGAGCAGTGTTTATTTTGGCAAAACTATCGGTAGAAAAATGGAAATTTTTTATTTGGTCTTGACAAATAACTATAACAATTGTGCTTCACAACAGTGCCTGGTGGATGAAAAGTTACCTGAATTTATTTTTATTTTGTTCTATTTAATATTAAAGATGATGTAGTGAACTAACACTTTGCTTGTTTTATTGTACCTTCAGGTTGCCATCAAGCTAGAGCACTAATAGAGGCCAGGTTATCTGTTCCAGAAACATTTAAAGAAATAAGTTATGAGATCATCACAGGCAAGATTCAGCTGCTAACAAACCATTTCAGCAAGAATAGTCCAGGTAAGGGGAAAATCAAATTGGATTATTTTGAATGTGCTGGAGAGTAGGCAGACTTAGAAGCCATTCTTAACATGTGTACTATGCCAGGACTCAAATTTCAGGGAGGCCACCAAGGCCATTGTTCAGTTTTGGCCTTGTTGCCCCAGATCTTTGTCAACTTTAAGGCATTCTTAAAATTTCAGGCCTGATGTACGCTAAACTTCGGTTCACCTCAATTTTTTTAGTGACATAAGTTTCGTTGGTCGCAGTATAAAATCATGCATGTTAATTTAACCGCGCGGAGCTGTTAGTCTGCCTGCTTTCAGCACAATCTAAAAAAGCATTAATTGGTGTTGCTACTGAACTTGAGGTGTATAATAGCAGGTGGCATAATCTTGACCTGTTTAGCTGAACATGAGATATTTAAGAGCAACTTCACCTATGCTTGTACTGATCAATTCTTGAAGCAGTTATAATCTGTCTTGTCTCAAGTTGAGAGTAACGCCATGTTGGATTTACAAGTGGCAGATTTGAATTGTGCACGATAACCAAATCCCGCGTGGGCGTATACACACACTTAGAAAGGTGAATTGCCCATACGCTGGTGATCTTGAAATTCAACATGGCGTTACTCTCAACTTAAGATGAGACACACTATAGGCAAACTGTTTTGTTCATATCTCGGCATGTACCTGTAATTGATAATCATATTTATGGTCTTTCATTTTGAAGTTGACATTAAAAGTGGGCAGTCTGATTGTAACACAGGATGTTTTTACTGATCACCCAAATATTCTTATTCCAAGTTATGAGTTACTCCGGAATGGAGTGGTGTACCATGTAACTGCCATGATTTTGTTCATACCACCTGTTTAATGTCACTGGAGTTATATATAAGAATATGTGAACTTTCACCTGATACCAAAATCTGCACTTTGATTGGGTAAAGTGGGGTGATGAGGCTGTCAATCAAGTCGCCCACCTGTAAAAGAAGAAAAACAAAACACATATATATTACAAGGATCATTTCATTATTCTAACTATATTAAATGCACACATTTTGCTTGCAGCTGGACAAGACATTGATGAACTTCTGGAGAAATTTTCAGCAAGTTTGAAAGACGAAGTGTTTGTACCATTCAGTGGAGATGTAAAACAAAGGATAGATGGTGAGAAAGCTAAAGATATGCTGGGAATAGCAGCAGAGACCAAAGGTAAGGCAATCACATAAATATGCTTGTCAAGGTATAGAGATCTTTATAGTTTGTCATTACATGTAATCAATGGGTGGATGATTTGAATCAAGTTGATTTTAAAAACGCAAATAATTCTCGATTCAAATCAGTTGGTGTTTTTTTATATCACTGATTTTACATAGAATTTTTGTTTGAAAAAGAGTTTTCATCATTAATCACCTGTGTTATTCTTATTTCGTGTTCATCTGTTGTTGCTGGCCCTTAACCCGCTGAGCACTACCTGCCGATCTAACATTGCCTCTGATTGGTCACTTACATGATATTTTCACTTTAATCACCAATCAGAATGGAGCTTTGCAAATAATTCACCCCAATTTTTTTTGCATGGTGAAATTATTCTAACAATGTTGCTGATTGGGCCAATTGATAACTAAAACTTCTTTTTGGCCAATGGGCAGGTAGTTTTCATGGGGTTAAATACAGCATGTTTACCCCTATAGGTAATATGGTGTTGTCTCAGCTGTCATGGTTTTCTCTTAGAAAGGGGATCACATTCCTTGGAAGGGGATATGTGTAGTAAAAAGTAGATTGAACAAATTGGTGGTATTCAACGATGTTTATTGACATAAAATTATATACTGACGTTTCTTACTTGATAAAGTACTTTTGTACGAAACGTCAGTATATAATTTTATGTCAATAAACATCGTTGAATACCACCAATTTGATCAATCTACTTTTTACTTTTACCATGCGATATTACGTGGGAATCCTAACTTTTATCTGCATGATATGTGTAGTACCTTTGTACAAATATTATTAATACTCAAATGGGTTATGTCTAAATATGGTTAAATCTACATTATATTCCAGAATAGAATTGGTAGACATCAGTATTTCACTACTTCACTTTTTCAACTTGTGAAGTAATACATGAGTGCCATCACTAAACAAGTATTACAAAAAATGACTTAATGTTGTTACGAGTCGTACTTGACTCAAGGCCAAAATCACCTTTGACCTGAACTCACACGAATGCAGGGTTCCCGTTAAGGTTTTAAAAATGTGCGTCCGTAATGACGCAAGTTTGCTGACGAGGTTGCAAAAACTTGCGTCCAGACAGATTTTTGTGCGGCCATCTGAAATTCACGATTATGACGATACACACGCACCCGGTCTACACCTCATCAAATGTTGATTGTTAAAAAAAAAAAAAAAAAATGCATTTTCGCCGTGATATTCCATCTCCATTCGCTATGATAATTTTTCTCATTTCTGTGTCAGTTTTGGTCCAAACGTGGTCAAAAACAGGTGCAAAAACATGAGCAAAGTCTGTCAATCTTGAGCAATTTTCGTTTGTACTTTCACTTCCGCATTCTTTTTTAAATTAACGTGGTGTTGATGCTACAAAAACTAAAACACGCGCTGCCACAAATAATACGAAAAGGGTTATCATTTCGATTTTTTCTTTAAAATTGCTTTTATTCATCGTAACAATAATACTTATAAAGGAAACCTAGATTATTTATGAGAAAATAAACTTAAAATATTAAAAATTGAATATTGTCAGGTTCTGATAAATAATTAAATAAACTTTATTAGCGCACTTGCTTACTTGTAAACAAATCAATCGGGACTTCCCCAGCCATCACACAAACAGCGATCGTCCGGAAAGCATGCAAAAGTGCACGATTTCCTGACGTTGCATTTACAAATATTGCAGAATTTACTTCAATTCTCAGCAGGTGGGTCAAAATTTTGGGGCTTTTATTATCTTAAAAATATAAAAGAATAAAAATTTCTTATTTTTATCATCAATTAATGATAAAATTTCGAAGTTTTGTCTGCGTCCACATTCATGTGACATGGACGCAATACTTGATTAGCCATGTGAACTTGCGTCCAAATGTGTAAAATACGCGTCTGGACGCAATGACGCACACTAACGGGAAGCCTGCACGAATGCACAACACAAATGTACTGTTTGATTAAGCTAACAAAATCTAAGTCTTTAATTGAAAGTTAAATATGATTGGTACATATAACAACAATTGCATATACAATAAAATCACACAATCACAGTTTTATTCTATCAGTACTTAACCAGCGGTCTTCTTGTTGGTGATCCTAGAGTTCTTGCAATGTTCTGGACGACTGATGTATATGTCCTCATTCACTTGTCCTGCGAAAATCAGCGAAGTCCTTTGTACACTTGCGTTTATAAATATCCTTGCGTATGAAATCCTCACACAAAAATGATGATGCTTTCTCCAATCACTTATCTTCTTGCGCTGCTTTCTCCAAAAATATATCTCCTTGCGCTGCTTTCTCCAAATATTTATCTCCTTGCTCTGCTTTCTCCAAAATTGGTGTTTCTTTCACCAATCACTCTTTCTCCAGGGAACAGGCTTCTTTAACACTGCTCCGCTGTATTTGACAGATGTGTGGTTAATGTTAATGAAAATAATGGTTTTGGTTTGTTTTCCCCATTGTAACAGAATCGCCATCAGAGTCTTTCAAGCTGTACCCTCAACAGATAGCAACTGCTATGAAGATCTTGTCTCAAGTATGTGCCATTGCGGACTCAGACCAGATGGCGCTAGACCTGGGACGATTCATTAAAGTAGATATTCTGATCATCGTACCACCAGCACCAATGCTTTATCATCAGACCGTGCAACGGCTTATGCATTCAAGTAAGTTTTCATTTTATAGGTGGATCAGATGGTTATTTTTGAGTAATTGATTTTTAATTGTGATTCTTCAGTTTGTTTTTTTATTTTAGGATTTTTTTGTGGCCAAAATATATGCAATTGTGTTGATTTTCAGCCATTCTTGGGGTATTTTACCCCAATTTCACACAGGATTTTGTACTACTTTCATGATACTTCACAAGCTTTGAATCACACCCCTGGCCACAGCATTTGATATTTTGGAAACCATGGTTTTAAATCAATAACAGATTGCCAACATATTGTTGATAGATGTAATAATGGTATGTTTGTATTGGTTATTGGCCAAATTTGAAATTAACATCCACTCGCTGTTGCCAGCTGACTTTTTGAACCACCAGAAAAATAGTGGACATTTCTTCCTGTATGTTTAACTAAAGTAAGCAAAGTCACATAACAGTTCTGCAATATATGAATGAAGTTTTGTTTTGCTTTTGACCATTTGAGGCTTGTAATGGATTATCAGTTCCACATATGTGACCATCCTCCACAACTGAACCTGAATGTCGCCATTGCCACTATTGAGATATGCTCCATTGAACTTAACAATAAACAATAGGAAACAAAGGATTTATTGACTGTTTTATTGATTTTTCACTACTTAAATGTCAAGTACTATAGACATGATATACATCATTTTAAAGCTAATTTCAAGCAGAATATTTTGGTTGAATATCTCAAAAATGATGATTGGCGACTTCAGGGCTCAGTTGTGCTGCCGGGTCACATATTGCTTAGTATATACTGTTCCTTATTTTCATATTGTATATCGCTCTCTCACACAGGTCTTCTAATAGATCTAGGCTTAGCTACAAATAATGATCTTGAGACCGTTGAGCAGTATGTGATGATTTGCGATAATAACCCAGAGAACCAATCCAAGTTTGATGTGTTTGTGAGTAAAGTGAAATCCAACCCTCACACATTGTATGTGTTGGTACAGGACCAAGCCCATATGGACATATGCAGGTAAATACTTCCAATTCCATTTTACACAGTTTTTATTGGAAAATGTATAATTCAAGTACGATTTTTCTTTTTTAGAACTCACAGGGAAAAGACATCATTACCAGTTAAAAGTGTAAGGTTGAATCTCCTTGACAAAAAATCTAAACATATGATGAACTGAGACTTTTCTTTGTTCACAAGATGCAAAATTGCAATGCACCATCGATTCTGTGTACCTCAACAGAGTAGTAGAGGGATGCAAAATTGATGTTGAGGAGATGAATTTTGGGCAACTTTTCATCAAAACTGTAAAATAATGGGAGAGAACATATCAAGGGGTGTACTCTAACTTTTTTTGCCACTAGCCAGTCAGGCAGGTAATTCATAAAAGTTACCAGCCCGACAGAAATGTTGCCAGCCCAACATTTGCCAGAGACTGGCTGGTTTGCCAGAGACTGGCTCATTTAATTCAATTTTTGCTGGACTCATGTTATTCTCTGATATATCTAATTTGTTTTATTGTGTAATTTACTTATCATGCTTATGTACTTATGCCTGCCTTTGTGGTAGGCCTATGTCTTTTATATGCTTGCCATTTTGATCTGTATTTTGTGTATTTTAATTTTGTGTATATATTATATGCTTGCCAATATTGTTACCATTGTTGTAGCATAAGATAGTACTTTATGTAGTTTTAAGATATTGTATTTGTAGTTTAGTATCTCATTGTAAGGCGCCTTGAGGTCAGTTCTGACATGAGGCGCCTCATAAATGCTTATTATTATTATTATTATTATTATTATTATTATTATTATTATTATGAGTACTTTTAAAAGTTCTGAAAATTTAACTGCCCGACAGCAAAGTCACCTGCCTCTGGGTTTTTGGTGGGTGTTAAAGTACATTCCTGAACATAATATATTTATCATTTCAGCATGTTAGTCTGAATGTTGCACATTTTTTTCTATTTAGCTTGGTATTTTTTTAGTGAGTTTCAGATAATGGTCCCTCATATGATTTCATGCCCGCCCAGCTCTATATTATAATGAAAGACAAAGATAAAGACAATTTATCGCGTCTGACGTCACCTGTCAATCAAATTCGAGCATGGTTTGTTTACAAGTGTCGTGATGATGACTTGCTGAACGCGGATTTATAACCGGCCGCCTTATTGTTAATTTTGCACCTTTCGACTTGCAAACCATCTCAAAAGTTAGGTCTTTATAGTAGGAAACTTTCTTTGGTGAAGGCACCATGTTCACAATGCCTAGAAAAGCTGCTTTTTGCCATTTGCTGCTATTCCTTTTCTCCGATCAGCACCAGATAGATCGGTCTTCCTTTTACGCGCTGATTAACCTGTGTAAACCAATCAAGGATCATAATTGACAGTGACAGACGCGATAAATTGTTTTTATCTCTGTCTTTAATTATAGTGGAATATAATCTATATTTTATTGATTGTATCAGAAGAGACAAGTCACTGGCTGATCTAACATTAGAAAAAATGTGCAACATTTGCCAGATTTACACCAGAAAAATTGAAAATATAACTTTTTTTCATATTATAAGATTTGTTCACATTGCTCATGAAAATGTAAAGAATAATATGGTGTTCTATTTATTATACTGTGACCTCCTCAAACGTCATGCAAAATATTCACTTCACTCAAATTTTAAATGATCACTTGGTTTTCGTTATTCAGGTTTCCCCTTGTTCAGCAACAACCAGGTGGTACAGCCCATCGCTATGTCAACAGCCATGATGTCTTGGATGCACCAAATCTCCTAACCCTTCAAGTCACTGGTCTGCCGTATAATCTACAGACCAAGAAGTCTCGCATAGCACCACAAAATGAAATCTGTATGCAGACTTCAGTGCCACAAGTAAGTCACAAGGTTATAGATGAGTTGACCCCAATATTTATCAACAAAGGCAAGGGACTGATATATCGATATGCTTGAGTGACCCCAATGTAACCACTACACTGTTCAAGAGCCTTATTGCGATGTGGCGGGAGTTTTAAAAACACGAGCCCTGAACAAAATATGATGCGCGCATACTGCCAGGCAAAACACAATGGAAATTGATGCGTGCGCATACTGCCAGGCATTGATGTCAGATGTCAACTCATCTATAGGAATGTTTCTGAAATGGGAAGATTTTGTAAGCTTCCTTTGCCTAGGAGTTTTCAATATTTGCAATATTTATATTGTATTGCATCTAGGGAAATGCCAGAACCATATGCAAATGAGCCATGATCATTCAAGATGAGGAAGTGGCTTCTTTCATAACAAGAACAATGAATTTTACAAACATCAGAAAAGTTAGTGAAACTGGAACATGGGAAACATCTCAAAAGCTGATAAGCTCGCATTAAAAAATCCTTTAAATTTTGTGCATTATTTGTATCAGAAGTAAACATGAAAATCAGCTGAACCACATAGTATATGCTGATAGTTTGTGCTAGTTAATAAAATAGTACAAAAACAATACCTCCAAATTTTAATGGAAGCATTACAATAATTAAATTGCAGGTTTGTAAAAACAATTGTTTGAGACACAGGTTGTGACTGCGCAATATTTTACTTAAGATTTTCCATCGTAATTAGTTGCTTCCAATATGAAAACTCTTAGTCTTTCACATATTATTTGTAACTTATAATGTACTTGTGTATGTTTCAGCAAACACAGTTGCCTTTGTCAACACTTAATGATGAATGACTGCTACTGGCAACCAATGCTAGATGTATCTCCAGTTGCCAGTTGATTTTTCATCTGGGGATCCCTGTTGCAGAAACTCATCAAAAAATGAGAGAATTGATACTGTCCCTCATATCGGTTCATGGTGGTGCTCCTCCTTTTTTTTTTTTTTTTTTTATAGCCTTCTTTATTCAGCGTTTAAATAACTCTTGTTCCCTGCCAATGACCTCGGCCTCCCTCCATCCAATGACATGATTCTCATCAACAACATGATATGCTATGGCTGCCAGTAGCAGTCACTCCTCATCAAGTGTTGACAAATGCAACAGTGTTTGCTGAAACGTACACAAGTAAGTGTATTGTTCAACTCTTTCACTCCTGTGATGTAAATATTTGTCTGCTGCAAAAATCCCATGATATATCCAACCAATGGCAGCTCAAGTGATAAGTCTGAAAATGCATCAGTGTATTCTTAAATTCTTCTTATACAGAAGGAAGTCATCCCCAAATGTGTGTGTCTATCTAGTGAAGGTGATCTTCATTGCATTGGTATTGATTCCCATCTTGATGATGATGATGATGATATTTTTTTTAATTGCATGCACAGTTGCCCAACCAGCCAGCTGTAGAGACTCAATATTTTGGTTTGACAGATCTCTGTGATACATTACAATGGAGCAATGAGACCCCATTGATGCAGTGTGATAAAGTCTATGAAAATATGGTGGATTCATTGCTAGTAAGGTAAGTCATGTGTGTGATACAATGAAGGAAAACAGCAACATGATTTCACCTCCCATATGTGGGGGTATCAAAAAGTTCTAGAAATCGCCCAGAAGTGAAAGAGCTATATCAATGAAATTTGTTCAGTGCAATCACTGGTCCTTATGTACACTATGATGCAAAAATGGTCTCATAAGAATGTTTACTTTTTTTACAGGCGCTAGATGTCAGTACCTGCCTATGTAACCGCATAAACAGCAAAATGGAGAAAATTGAGGCATGTAGCATGATTAAGTTCCATTTAAGGGTTACAGTGCCCAAAAAATCTGTGATGAAATAAAAATTCATTTTCCAAAAAGCAACAGTGACAATATCACAATCACCACCGAAGATAACTTTCATTTCATCATCGATTTTCTAGGCACTGCAACCCTTCAAATGCAGGATCTTAATAACGCTACTTGCCTCAATTTTCTCAATCTTGCAGTTTATGCGCAGTAACTGGGGCAGCAGGTTATTAGCATCTAGTGTCGCCTGTAAAAAAAGTAAACATACTTATGAGACCATTTTTGCACCATAGTGTACATAAGGACCAGTGATTGCACTGACAAAATTTCATTGATATAGCTCTTTCACTTCTGGGCGATTTCTAAAACTTTTTGATACCCCCCCTCGTATGTGACCTGCTATCACAAAATGAGTGTAGAGTTGCAAGTTGGTAGTTTAGAAATATCCTGGCTGCTGCATTGGTGCTCTCTATTTCACACGCACCTGTTCAAGCCAATAGTATGTCTGTATGTCCTTTGTGAATGGGGCACATTGGGCTAGTCATGCAGGATATTCTGCTGGCTTGTACAGATGCGTAGCAAATAAAGAACTTCAACTCAGCAGCCAGGATGTCTCAAACTACCAACTTACATCTTAATGCTGATTTTGTGGTCACATATATTGTTAAATATGGTTAACTTCAGGCAAGTACAGTTTTGTTTTAGTAAAAAATAGGCAATGTTATCACTTTTGGGAGACACCATTTTCAAACACAATCAGGTAAATGTATCATACCATGCTTCATGCATTGAGTAGCTGTACTATATTGAATGTCATATTTTCACAGGGTTTTTTACATTTGAAAGATTTGAAATAAAAAAGTGATAACAAGTTTATTTTACTTCATTTGAAATGTCATTTTGTGTTGACAGGTACCCCAAGCTTCATAGCATGGTAGTGCGTACATACCTTTTAATAAGGCAGTACTCTGCAGCTTTAATGGCGTTGGCTGGAATCAATGAACTTGAGGCGGACACTACTAGTATTACATACAGCATTATAAGGGTAAGTTGATTTCAAACTGGAATTAGGGATTCAATCATGTTTCACTGTTGTTCATCACCGATTAACAACGATGCATCCACGTCATCTGAATGGTTTAATCCTCCAAGGGCAACGAAGTAAACCATGCAGACACGCCGGACGCAAGTTGTTAATCAGTTATGAACAACAGTGAAATATGATTGATCCCTCTCAACAACAAAAACAAGCTAAAGATTGTCTAATTCACATGATTCTTTCATTCGGAATGTCCCTTTGTCATTGCCACACAACCTTACAAGAAGATCGGTGATTTCTCTGTTGATATCGATCAGCAATAAAACTAAGAATAAAGCATTAATATTTAGCTGCTACCTCCAACATAAGAGAGTGTTTACACTTAAGTTCCAGGCGTGACTAATTTTACTCGCTCACGTGTAATGAGTATGTGTAACCCTGTATTCGTGTATACGCTAATGGACTGTGGATTCATCACCCATTAACAACGCTTGGCTCCTGTACAAAAGGTATAGGAAGAGTTGTTGAATATGAAAATGAACCAAGTGGGTGTTTAAAATCAGTTAGTAACTGATCTAAGTTCAATAGAGTGGGCACTTGTAAATGCCTGCACACTGACTTATTTAACAAAAACAATGCTTGTCAAACATCATTTTTAAAACTTTTGAGATCGCAGGTAATTATATTATAAGTTCTCACGTTAGATTGAACCTTTGCCACAGATTTTGGCCCATAAAAACACTGGCTAAGAACTATTATAGCTGCCTGTTGTAAATTTTTTGAAGAATGTCTTTCTGATATCAAATAATTTTCATTTTATGAAATTCACGATATAATACAAATTTTATGACAAATTATTAAAATTTGATATTTTTCACATTTTGGAGATATAACAGTCCTCAAGTAAATTGTATCAATTTAATGATATAGTCTTAAAGTGTATGTAGCTGGGAGGAAAAGCCGACGATCAATTGAAAATTTTGACCTTTCATATTGAAGATATGGATTTTTTTTCCCAAAAAGACCTATTTTTTTTTGTGTGTTTTGGAAAAAAAAATCCATATCTTCAATACGAAAGGTCAAAATTTTCAATTGATCGTCAGCTTTTCATCCCACCTACATACACTTTAGGTAGAAATCATCAGATTTATAAAGTTTACTTCGAGTACTGTTAAATATCAAAAATATCAATTTTTAATGATTTGCCATAAAATGTGTATTACATTGCTAATTTCAAAAATCAAAATTATTTGATATCAGAAGGCCATTCTTCGTAATCAGAATGCAATTCGATATGTCTGATGTGCTCTAATGTCCCACAATAAATAATGTCCAAACGTTCATACCCCTTCCCTTAAGGCAGCCGATAAGATTTTGTTGCAATTTGATGACTATAATAGTCTGTCTCGTCACAAGTTGAGAGTAACACCATGTTGGATTTTGCAGTGACAAATTCTAATCGCGCACACACAAAACAAAAAAAATTTTGCAGCAATATTTCATGCCGACTGACCTTAACCAGTAGACACATAGTTGTCATGTCATAAATTTGAGCAACTTCACATGATTAAATTCCCTGTATCCATGAAAGTTCTCTTCATTTGCCATCTTTTTTATTTGATTGACATCAAAAAGGAGTGATTGATATGGTGTTTCTGTATGTCACTTGCTCACAAAGCAAATGCCTGCATTTTATTTTCCTATCTAGAAACTATTTCAATTCCTTGTATATTTTATAGGACCTGATTACAGCACCTTTACAGAATGAATCAGGACATGGCCACATGGTTGTTTTACGGATGCCGTCACCACAGCTAGGTATCTTAGCCCAGGACAAGTTGTGTACAGAAAAGCGAGACAAGATTGGATTCCAATATCGATTTGAAATCATATTGTGTTGTAGTGACCAGGAGATTACATTGGACCCATACTTCTTGAAGAGACTCCAGGTATATATACAATCTTTCAATTGTATTTAGAGAATAAAGGTATTGGTTTTAGCCACTGGAGTGCATCTATCATCTCATATAACACTGGCGACATCATTATTTTAAGTAAAACAACAAGGCAAAGCCAAGTTATTTTACGCCAAAAATAATAATGTTGCCTGTGTTATATGAGACGATAGATGCATGGCAGCGGCTAAAAACAATACCTTATTCTCATTCTTAAACACTTCAATTCAAATAGAAATATCATAAATATTACAAATTTTAATCAAATTAAATCCTACGTTTTACAAGGAACTACCTAATAAGGCTTAGAATCGATCAATCCCTTTGTTGCTATGCGCCTCCGATTTGTTCAAATAGCGAGTCAGTGTATCACGTTGATGCACACACACGATATCACACGGGTAAAAACCAATAAAATTGCAGGAACGTTCTCAAGTGTCTAAAAATGAGAGTTATTACACAGTTGTTTTAAGTTATTGTAATTGTTAATGATTTTTACCACATGAGCATACCTACTAGATATCCAACCAGCCAGGTGTATGTGGAAATGTGCCAGCTTTTGTTTTCCCATAGTGGCATACCATTTCTTCAACATACATGAAAATGTTGCCATAAAAATACATTTAGATACCAAGCAGCTGCTCCTGGGATGAAAAGATGTTTAGAAGACTGGGTCGATTTCTTCTGGGTCAGCCCCTTGACATGATAAGCAGCCTAGTGGTATGCATTAAAGAGAAAACTTGTTTCTACAACAGAAAATGCACAAGTTTAATGGTTGTCTTTGTCAAAGAAAGGACTGACTTTGAGTGCTCTTGCCTTTCATTCATTTTACTCCCTTTGGTCATGCAGTTGGGACTTCCTCAATATGTGTTTGTAGCAATTGTTTATTCTTTGGGAACAAGTGAATTGTAGCAGTGGGCTATTCCAGTTGAAATCCATACACCACCTATGGAAGACATAACCTTAATCTCCCACACAGGGAGTGTGAATTCATAATGGGCTTATCTGAATGGGTGACTCCATTTGAAATCTACACCCCTGTGTGGGAGATTAAATCATGTCTTCGGTAGGGGTGTATGGAATAGCCCTTTATTGTAGATAAGCAATTGAGCAATTAGATCAACAATGCTAACATTTAAACATTTCACATTTGCAGACATTACGTGGTGAGGACGCCTCATGGAAGCCACAGACTTATGAGGAGCTTGAAGGGCTGCCATGCATTATGATAATGACCAACAAAGCTACAGCTGGAGAGACCTTGCCACAGTAAGTATTTAGAAGTAACTTGCTTAACCCCATGGGCACTAGCACTAGTGACATGATCAAAAGTTTCTAGAAACAAGGTTTTTGTGTGTATGATGGTATGTGTATGATGGAAGAGGACGTCCACCAACATCTTGGACAAATTATGTGAAGCTGGTTTCTGGCATTAGATCGAGTGAGATGGCGTACTCTTGTGAAGACCACAGCAGCACTACACAGCGCCACCTGACAGAGAGAGATGGTATGTGTTCAAAATTCTAGGTTTTAAGACAAATTTACTTTGATGTGGCTTTTAACCAGTCTTAAGGAACTTAACAAATATCCCAGCTGCATTGCTATTACTCATATACCCAATTGATTTGAAGGATCTCTGGTAGAAATACTGCCCAAGTGGTAGCAAAACATGCCTTCTAGGTCCAGAATTATGTACTATATCTGTATTTTCTTCTCAACAATAGGTCCCTGAACGCTGTAGATCTACGCCTCGTCAACCATGGTGTCTTTGATCTATCAAGTCTGGAACAAGAGCTAGGGCTTGCATGCCGCTATGTCGGTATAGACACTATTAGTCCTGTTGTCACGGTGACAGAAGACAGTGATGATGAGGATGGGGATGATGATGAGGATGAGGTGGAGGTGAGTCTGCTATGGACTATGAAGTGGTTCCTCATTTGGTGTCGACAGAACAGGCTGCACATGGCGATAACGTTTCTGTCAAATCAGGTACTCAACAATTTGAATTTATATCATACATTGGGCTTTTATAATGCACCATTTCATTTAGACAACAGCACAAAAAACATCAACAACATTATTTTGGTAGCATATTTATAATGATCTTAACCTTTCACTATGATCCTAATCCTAACCCTAATACCTTAAGGGATCTGATATTAACGTTTAGTGACGTTTTCACGTATTTTTTGCGGGAGCTGAGAGTACACCAGAACTATCGTATAATTTGCATTATGAATACGAAGAATGTCCTTCTGATATCAAATAATTTTGATTTTTTGAGATTCGCGATGTAAGACAAATTTTATAACAAATTATTCAAATTTG
The DNA here is from genome assembly GCF_039555335.1 of Amphiura filiformis. NCBI lineage: Eukaryota > Metazoa > Echinodermata > Ophiuroidea > Amphilepidida > Amphiuridae > Amphiura > Amphiura filiformis. The sequence goes on along the minus strand of NC_092639.1, from coordinate 25,483,508 downwards.
ATATTTTTCACATTTTTGATATTTAACAGTCCTCTAAGTAAACTTTATAAATCTAATGATATGTACTTAAAGTGTATGTAGCTGGGATGAAAAGCCAATGATCAATTGAAAATTTTGACCTTTCATATTGATTAGTTGTTTGGTTATCAAAAACTTCCTTCACCCAATGGAATTTTGGGAGCTGCACAGATAATTGGTGGATGTTACAATCTAAATGCGGATAGGTGTGCGCCGTTCGGCAGCAACTGGCCTAGTTGATGCGATCTGATTGTGATGATTCACCATTGCAGCAAAAATTACAGCGCTTTGAGTCCTCTAAGATCTGGAGAAAGGCGCTTTATAAATCCAAAATTTAATTTGATTTAATTAACTCCATTTCTGATTGGCTATGAAGATGTGACACAAAAAGTACATCCAAGAAGTTTTCTGAGTTTGAATACGAAAAATATTCCTCGATGGTATTCACCTGCATGTATAATCACTACATACGACTATGGTCCCTGATATTTACAACTCATGAATATTTGAAGAGCTTAGTTTCAAAACCCTTGCATCCACTTGCGAATTTTGAGAACACATCAAAAATCATCAAAAATCATTGATATAAGGAGTTTTCAACAAAAGCAGTTTTGGTGAGATGCTTGGGTAGGATGAGCATCCCACCAAAAACTGCTTTTGTTGCAAACCCCATATATCAGTGATTTTTTAATGATTTTTGATGTGTTCTCAAAATTCGCAAGTGGATGTAAGGGTTTTGAAACTAAGCTCTTCATTTATTAGCTGATTATGTATTGAAAGCTTTGTGTCAAGCCATGCTTGATGACATCATGGGAAAGATTCCAGCCAATTAAAAAAGGCTATTGTTGTTATACCGTGTTGGAGAAGTTTGCCCTCTATGAGCAACGTTCAAATATGGCGGAGTCTGTACTCTCTAATAATACCTCTTTGCTCTTGATTTACAGACGCAGCCAGCAGCAGCCGGTCAACCCCTAAATTAAGCATAGCAGATAGCACAGCACGACTGGCAACCCCAACAAAAGACAGTTCTGATAAAGAGGGACCCACAACTCCTCAACATGGGACATCCAATTGTAACCCCACGTCGTCACCTCCGCCACCACAAGCAGGAAAATCACCATCAAAATCTATACCACCAACAGAAGCTGTTGGCGTGGTAAATAGCTCTGTTCCCATGGCAACAGAACAATCTGAATCACCCTCTGAGGGTAAAACTGAACAGAAAGAGCCTCAGGAGGATAGAGAAGTGAAGGAGCCAGAAGAGGATGAGAAACGAGATGAGGTCAAAGGTCATAAGCCACCACTCGTCTTGTTGTCAGATTCTGTTTTCCAAATTCTGAAGGCTGAAATTGATAAGGTTTGTGTTCTCAATTATTTTACTTGTTTTTATTCTTATACTATAAATAGGCTAATGTTGTGTGTTTGTATGTATGAAGATCCAAAGGCTCCGTCAGTTTGGATCCAAATGTCGCCAAATTCATACGGGAGATCGAGGAATTATTTATACGGTATCTTTACATTAAAGAACAATTAATAAAAAATACACAAGGCAGCCATTCAATATATTGCTTGCAAAACATGATATATGTCATGTGCTGCTTTGTGGTTTTTATAACTACCCATTATAAAGGTATATCTTTACATTAAATAACAATTAATTAAAAAATACACAAGGCAGCCATTCAATATATCACATTTGTGTTGCAATCAAGCAAAATGAGTCTGATGTCGATCAAAATCAAAATTCATTATATGAACCATCCACAGAGCTATATTTTGCTGAAAACCCCATCATAATTAGACTTATGGTTCCAAAGATATGGCCATTTTAGTGTTGCTCAGAACAATAAAATACAAAGGAAGTTGAATACTATTATTGATTATATCTCAAAATCAATATTCCCGACATCCGACTCATTTTTGCTTGATCGCATCACATTTTTCATCTGAACTCTTCCAATACACCTGTTTGAATGAACTCAAATGGTGAGAAATACACATATTTGCAATCCTTTGATGGTTAATTTCATTTTTCTCCACAGGGTCATCCATCCATAGGTACATTATTATCATCTACAGATACCATGTGGTCTAGTTCTCTACGGTCACAACTGACCAGTAATGAGGGTGAAGCAAAGAGCGCTTACTATCATCAATGGACAGAACCTAAAGCACATCATTATGATTATGAGAGAACAGCTGATGTACAGACTACCTACCATCCTCGGAGACTCTTATTATATGGCCCTCCTCAGGTATGTATTTACAGGCTATTTGTGATGGAAAACAATGTTCATTTTTCTGAGCGAATAGAAGAGTGTGCCCCACCTTAACCATCGTCAAAGTAAAGACAATTATAATTTAGTCCATGTGGACTTCCTAATTACTGATAGCTACAGTATCACGTTTCATCCGAAATGCATCATCAGACCGACTGGTCTGGTGGTAAAATATTGACCCATGACAAGGTCGGAATGATGTCACAGGAGAGCAGCCAAGGAACCTTCCTGATTGCTGCATCGTAGGTCCTGGAAAGGTTGGCTCGCTAATGAGATAGTGATACTGTAAATTCTGTCCTATGTGATTGTGCAGGCATGTAATTTTTGAGACAAGCAAGAGCAATCACACTCCTGAATGTGCTCTGAAACTTCTTCAGAAGAATGCGTCGCTTGCCTTAATGAACTCCCCAGACAGCTCTCTTAAACTTCATCAACTCTCCTGCAATTTTTAGTAGTCCAAGCCTGCCCAGTGGGCACACCTCACGTTGAAATCACGTTGAAATTTCGACGTCTGAATCAATTTCGACGTTGAAATCAGGTTGAAATCATGTTGTATTTGCAAATGGACCTCAACCTGATGGACTTCAACCTGATTTCAACCCGATTTCAACCTAGAGGTTAGTTGAAATCAGGTTGAAATTTCAACGTTGTATCGACGTTGAAATTTCAACCTGATTTCAACTAGCCTCCAGGTTGAAATTAGGTTGAAATCAGGTTAGGTTGAAACTTCGACGTTGATTCAACGTCGAAATCCTAACCTGTGCCCACTGGGCTGCTTTTGTGCTTTACTGTACCAAGATACATTGTTATTCTTCTTCCAACAGTGCCATGCTTCAAAAGAGAAATGTCATGACTTTAATATTTAGTCTGATTGGATTGCAGTTAGATTTGACTTTAATGTTTGCCCTATTCATTTGAACAATTAGTGTACTCACAATGCAAGATGCTACTACTTTACTATACACTACAACGCATAGTTCAGTGACTCAACAACAGTAGATTGCATCAGCAGCCAATAAGAGACAAGTGCATTTAACACAATGGATACTCGATGTATGTATTAAAGTACACTCTCGTCATAAGTTTGCAGCAATTTACTATACTCACTTTGTCTAACTCAATATTTAATACTCATAATCTTATAATATTTTGCAGTAAACCTTTGACAAGCGCGTACTACCGTGATATTGCAAAGTCCGAGCTAACAATGCATACCGCACAAAGTTCATTCATAAATTTCTACTCGGCAACAGCATATCGCCTCAGCAGCCAATCAGAGACTAGAGTGTTTCAATGCAACAAATATGTGACATACGTATTATAGTGTTAATTCTCTATCATTTTTGCCTATACTAACTGAAATATCCATTTGTCCTTTTTCTAGATTGGTAAAACTGGCACTTACATCCACTTTGCCAGAGTGTTGTCAAGAATGCTTATCAGATTACAGGAAGTAGAGGTCATTGATGAAGATGACATGGATATTGACCTCCCTCCTATTGACCCTACACTGCCAGTGATAACAGCCCTCAAATGGCGGAATTTGAGGTCATTAATAAGATGAACTTTGATGTGGTACTTAGAGAAGGAATGTTTCATAGTCACAGTCCTGTTTGGACTAGATCTTTGCAAAGTACAGGTAGGTCAGAATGTAAATTATTGGTGGGAATCAGTTACAGGCAAATAATATGGGTTACATAAGATTACAAAAGCTTCGCCGTCATAACACACATGTAAAGGAGGAAACCGGGAAAATTATCCCGACTGGGAATCAAATCCAGGACTCCAGGCCTGTGAGTCCTGTGCTCCAAATCACTTGGCCATGGTAGCATCAAGATTTGGGCTATTGAAATTTGATATAAATTATAATCTTCCACTCAACCCTACCACCTTATCATGTTTGACATAAATATCACCTTGGATGCTTCAGTAAAGCCAACTAGGAGGTACTTATTACAGTAGGAATTGTAAATGGTTTTAATTATTAAAACTGAATTCTCAGACTTTTCCAGTGATTCCGGGCAGATTTTATTTTCCAGGTTAATTAGCCTTTTATTATTGAATATTGTTCATAAAAAGAGAGCAGTATTTCAAGTTGATAAAAACCTGGAATTCAAACACTCCCCTTCCTATTGTGTCTGTCGTGTCTCATAAATGCTTATGGTTCAAGTGCAGGAGGCCCTAGACAAGTTTAGAAAGCTTGTGCCAGATATAATTAGGTGGGATATGTTTTATTTAAAAAAATAAAACAATGGGCTATTCCAGGTGGTCTATATAACCCCAATGGCAAATATGACCTTAATCTTCTACAAAGGGAGTGTGAATTTCAAATGGGTTACCTAAATGGATGACTCCCATTTGAAATCTACACCCCTGTGTGGAAGATTAAGGTCGTGTCTTCCATAGGGGGTGTATGGGTTTTAATTGGAATAGCCCAATGCACATTGCCTACTGTCAAGTTTGTTGCCCAGTTAGACTTCAATTGTAGTTGTTGTATGTATATTTCATATAACATGTTTATATCCAATATGTTATTATTCCTCAGGACCACCTCCCAATTTAGCAGCTGAGGATGAAACAAAAAAGCCCCCTCCTACAACCTCAATGCGGCTGACAAAGTTCAGTGCACACAATGCATTCCACCATTGCGACCAATGTCAGAACTACAAAGATGTCTCTGCAGTTGAGGTAGGGTCATGTGACTTTTTTTTAATGTGCTTGTTTTCCTCTTGCTAGTCATAACTTCTTAGAAGATAAATTTTTTTCTCTTCCTGTCTATGTTACTATTCTGTGTGAGCTTTATCTAAATTTATTTGATTAATTTGAACTGGTTAAATAAAATCTTTTTAGTGCTAATTTCAAAGCTTTAGATGCTGATGAGATAATCTTACTATTTGCCTTAATTTTCTTGTATTCCTTACGTCATTAAAGATGTAACACATGACATACAATGTTACCAATTTCATACTTTTCAAAATGTATGTCATGTTTTACATGTTTGTTTGATATAGGAAAAATGAAAGATGAAAAAGGAAAATAACAAGCCCCATAATATCGAGGGTTGAGAACCAGAAAGCCGTAACTTACAAAGGAAACCTTTCTGGCTCTGGCTTTCTGGTTCTCAACCCTTGATATGTGGGTCCATTTGGTTCTAAGCCATAGATGATGTAACATTGCCTTTAGCTGAGCTTTGAGAAAGTGGCCCTAATATATGGGTCCACCATATTATGTTTTTGATTAGATCAGTGTTATTCTAAATTTGATGCAATACCACAAAACCTCATCTACAAGCATGTAGAATGCTTTTGATGAAAGCTAAATTAATCCAGGCGCTATCCATTGAAAAAAATATAACATTATGGAGTTTGAACAAACAAATTACCGATACAGGCATATACAAACAAGTACTACTGTAAGACCCATCGTATTGGCATATTTACGGCTATTAATTTACCTGTCATCAAAAACACTCTATATGCTTGTAGACTAGGTTTTATAGTATTCTTTTACTCAGACAGTATGTACTTCTCATTTATGACATATAAATCACTGCTATGCATAGATGAAAAAATATGCACACCATTCACCAACAGGCAAAGTGCCTGTGCTTTGTATGCAGAGAATTCTCGCATATTCATGAGGGCCAATTGTACAAAAGCATGTGTCTAATAAATCATGCACACACCATTTGTGGATATCATGGAGCTGTTTGGGGTTTATTATCAGCTCTATGGTAGCTATGTATGTTTACACAAAGTATTTTAAGACTGATTTGAAAAAATGTGCAGTAAAATCTGTAACAGGTGGAGAATAGGTGTAGTGTTTTGTGTGCATGCTTCGTGGAACGATTGGCCCTCGTTAACAGATGATGCTGGATGGTCTGTATATGTTTTCATCTATGGTGCTATATATCACCATGTTCCTCATTGGTTTAACATATCCACATGGTATCCTTATTCTCTCAGGCAAGGGAAACCAAGGCCTACAGTATACGTCTTGCTTCCTCCCATCTTGGAGATGATCTTGAATTGCAGTTCATCATTCCCCCACAACAAGAGAAACATTTTGTATTCAATCAGAGAACTGGACAGTTGATGAGCATGGTGTTGCCGGTGAGGGGAGAACAGGTGAGCGGCAACGCAGTAAGTGGCTTTGTGGTAGTTGAGTATGTAGAAATGCATGTACGCTTAATTCTAGAATCAAATGTAGAGTAGGCTTATAGTAATGATATTGTGACTTCAATGCTGTATTGAATGACATTGAATGTATTTTGTAATGGTTCCATAATATCCCTGTAGAATAGAAATTGCTCTATAGTGTATCCAGTAAAAGTTGGAACATAAGGCAAAATAAAAAAATAAACATGTTTCACGTACCCTCCCGCTTCCTTTTTTTGAGGTTTGCTCAAATATATTTTTATTTTTTGAAATTCAGTTATAACTTTTCAAAAAATATGTTTAGGAAGTTGGAATGCTTTCTATAGCCTTGTTAAGATACAAGAAACATTTTAGGAAGGTTTTGTGATCATTGGAGGGGGTGTAACTCTCAGAACAACAAATAAAAAAGGGCCTCCTTCTTTTTCCAGGCATTATTGTATACGCTAAAACAGCTCTAAGTATGGGTATTTACACCAATTTTGCGATAAAAAATAGAAAATAAAAAGCCCCCTCCTCCACCTTTTTTTCGAAAACCCAGACGTGAAACATGTTTTATTTTTTACTTGGCCTAACCTACACCAAAATACATGGATCTTGCATAAATGGGCAATGGTCATGTTGCTAACTTATATGTAAAACATACTATAGTTGTTAGAGATCATTGTGACCTGCTACCGCGAAATGACTGACTGGGTTGATGTTCTGTGATTGCCGTGGATCTGTACAATCCTGTAGTATGTCCTTCATGAATGGCCCATTGTGCCCCAATTCATAAACGACACACAGACATACTACTGGCTTGTGTGTGAAACAAAGAACACCAACACAGTAGCCAGGGTATCTCAAAACTACCAACTTGCGACTTGACGTACATTTAGTGGTAGCAGGTCACATTTAGAGAAAGATAGAACATGACCTTGGCCTTGGTGAATGAGATAACAAAGATTAATGGATGGTGTCACGTTCCACTGGACAGACTATCAAAAAAAAGGAAAGTTGGAATCTCTAGTATTTACCATACCTGTTAAGTAAATTTGGTCCAGATAACAATGTTGACTTGGTCAGTAAGTGCATACAATAATACACAACCCAGATATTATATACACAAGTATTTGACCTTTTATGGCCTTTGAAACAAGGTCCTTTCAAAACAAGTATTTAACATGTAAGCAAACTAGTAATTTTTTAGGATTTCCAAAAGTGACAAATGTCAAAAAAGTTACATTGAGTTCTGCCTGGTGATTATAAAGGACACGTTAAAACCGATGTTATGTTTTAGTAAAAGTTAAGCCTGTGATTTTTGGGTAATTTTGTGCGCGGGTACCCTATGTAATTTACGGGTGGATACCCTGGGTACAAGTATCACCAGGGATCAAGTCAAAGTGTAATGCACTTTTTTACAAGCTGAACAACAGCCAAGTTTATCAACTCATGGGACCATTTCACTTCTCAGGCAAACTTTTCATGCAAACTGGGTCAGGACAAGGCTTGTAAATATATTAAATGATGTGCTTCAGGTATTGAGCAGCTGGTTTTTGGTCCACCCTATCTGGACTTGATTCCCCGGGTATTACTCACAGACTAGTAAAAGTTAATCCGAATAACTGCATTATCATGCATCTACATTTGGAGATATTTTGCAATACCATACTGCAATAGATCTTTACAATTTATTTGAAGTCATACCATTTGCTGCGAATAGAGCTTTACATGCGAAAGTTTGCTGGAAAAAGATATGTTCTGGGTAGTATACCAACTGTGAATGTTTGCTGGAAAAAAGATATGCACTGGGTGGTATACCAACCTTTATTCAGCAAAATACAAAAGGCAAGAATCTGGACAACAAGGGCTACAGGGTAGCACAAAGAAAAACATTAGCAAAATACAAGAGAATAGAATAACAAACATAACCAATCACAAACTGATGTTAGGTTTATCTTGGGAGAATTAGACTGGCTCTAGGTGGAAATATTTCCTTTGTGTTTACTCATTGTATTTGTTTTAACATACTACTTTCATTTATTTATACTTAAAGACTAAATTTTAAGCATCAAGAAAACTACTAAATTATTAAGGTTTTTTTTTCTTTACTAATTGAAGATACTAGCTCTAAAAGGGGGTTAAGTCACAAAATCATGAACATGGAGTCAGTTTCTTATACAAGAAGCAAGTGCAAGTTTCATACTCCTAGTGAAATAATGTGGAAGGGCATTGAAATGGCATGGATATATCCATAGACTATGCCATAGTCGATTTTTGATAAATAAACATATGTTATTAATCATGATGAACGCATTCAGTTGAACTCGAAATTATACTTATATCTATGACATCAAAATACTAATAAATGGTTATGAAAAAGTTTATTATAATTATATTAGTGACAGTAACAGTAAACCATACGTAGGCTTATATTATTGAATGCAACATATTATAATGGCATAATTATAATGGCACTTCAATACTGAACAATTCTGATTTTAGAATCTACCAGGTTATTAATCACGGAAGCCCGAGTTAAAAATCGACTATGTACATTGCCTTTTAACAGGACTTTGACCAGGATTTAGTCCCTAACACACACTGTCAATCATACTTGTTTATCAATCCAATTTAACCGCAGGCACAAAGCCTGGACGTACAAGACATGCTCATGCACCTAGTACACAAAGCGTCGCACAGTTGTGTATGATGTAGTTATCAATGGTAATGGCACATGCTTGGAGGATTTAAACCATAACGAGATCTGGGCGACCAATCACAAGCCAGATCCATTTAAAGATGCATTACATCATGGCCAATTTTAGTTAGGCCAGAAATTGGCCAACTCTCCATAGAGTCCCGTGTTAAGAATTTTAACCGCAACCCACAGTAAGTAGTCCACTTGGGAAGCTAGTAAACAGAGGGAGTACGGTGACTGAAAAGATCAAATGTGAAATTCTATAAATTGCACACAATTAATACAAATCAGTTTTATGCTTAAATGTAATAGCCAAAGTATACAAAATGGGCAAGTGGACTACGATGAAGTCTAATATTACCACCACCTTGCTTTGAAACTATAACAATCTTCTTTGCCATTTTTTCTCCAAATGCACTGAATGTGACTTAACCTCCTTTTAGAACTAGCAGCCTTAATTTATTGGGTTTTTGTTTTACAACTGTGTGCATTATATGTGGCCTTAAAATTGCATGAAATAAATTCTTTGTTGAAAGGAAAATTATAATTCTACGCTTCTCAAATTTGGTACAACCACCAACAGAGCACTTTCACCAGGTCAACCGGCATCTTCAGTGGATGTTATTGCTCTGAAGATTTGTTGTTGCTACTGATATTGTTGAGACACCTCCGATGACGTCACAGATGTAGATGACGTCGAACAAGAAGATGTCTCAATAGGGTCGATGTCACGGTTCAGTCTGGGTCTTTTTGTTTGACGAGTCTGGGTCTTTTTGTCGCAACATCTGTGTCTTTTTGTCACATCTTCTTGTTTGATGTCATCTACATCTGTGACGTCATCGGAGGTGTCTGAACAACATCACTAGCAACAACAAATTTTCAGAACAATAACATCCGCTGTAGATGCCGGTTGACCCGATGAAAGTGCTCCGGTGAGTGTACCAAATTTGAGTAGCGTAGAAGTATAATTTTGCTTTCTATTTATGTTTACAATTATGTATGAATATACATCATTAAATTTTTGTTGATTTACTGCTCAATGTGACCACCCTTTAATTAATATTTTATTTGTTTTAATGCATTGATTCATTTGTGATTATCACAATTGTTTGATTTTCAGGGACCTAATGTGGTGAAAACACCCATCTTTATGCCAACGTTTGGTCGCCACGAGCACGGCCTTGTCAACCTGTACCACACAATGGAAGGTAGTAAACATCTACACATTCTGGTATGCAAACAGAAAGATGCTCTTGCTTATGAGAAACAGTGGCCTAATCACATCATACTGGTGTTACCGGCATTAGTCAATGGAGCAGGTTTAGGTAAGATCTTCTGTTATGTCTGCCATTGGAACTTTGAATATTATCTATGCCCATGCAATGTTATGTCTTTTTTGTCTTATGTCTCTGTCTTAACATGCTTGCTTTTGTTAACTGTTCCTCGGGCACTACAGCAGCCTGTGGTCCATACTGATTGCCTGTGACTCCCATGAGTGCCTTCAGTAACCTCTCGTCCATATAGTTGCCTATGACTCCCATATGTGGCTAAAGTAGCCCCTGGTCCATATAGTTGCCTATCATATGTGGCTAAAATAGTCACTGGTCCATACTGTTTGCCTATGACTCCCATATGTGGCTGAAGTAGCCCCTGGTCCATATAGTTGCCTATGATTCCCATATGTGGCTAAAATAGCCACTGGTCCATACTGATTGCCTATGACTCCCAAATGTACCTTCAGTTGCCTCTGGTCCATAACATCGCCTATGACTCCCTTCAGTAGCCTGTGGTCCATACTGATTGCATATGACTCCCATATGTGCCTTCAGTAGCCCCTGGTCCATACTGACTCCCGTATGTTGATCCTAGTGGTTAAAGGTATTGTTATTGTAGTATTATCTTTACTCTGGAGTACTCTGTTTTTCCTCCTGACTCTAAAATAATAATAATAGCTATATAGAAAAAAGTATGCTCCCAAGTCCCAACATATATGTTTGGATGAGTCAGTAATACATTAAAGGACCACATTAATTTGATCTCCAAGGTTTTCCCACTTGGAATACTGTCCAAACATTCCAAACCATTGTTGGTTTGATTTTAGTATATTTTCAGAATAAACATCAAAATGAATACATTTTTTTTCTTTGGATTCTACATGTGCACCAGGTGCTGCAAAGTATTTCATCAAAGAATTAGCATTCCACAATCTGGAACTTGAAAGGAAGCGGCAAGAAGAATTGGGTGTACAGCGTCAAGAAGTGTGGCCATTTGTGCTGATAATGGAAGACTGCTGTGTTACCTGGCAGGAACACATCCCTGGCAAAGATGAAGATGGGTAAGTAGGAAGTAAATTAGTGCTGCATTTTTCTGGAATAGTAAGTAGGTTGAAAGGTGGCAGGACTTCGAGTTGGATTAGAGACAAGGAGTGTCTAGTCCATTTCGCTTCCTTGAGAGAGTAACATCAGTCTGTGTTGGCTCAAAAATCTGTCATGTGTACACACAAGATCAAAGTTGATACATTTGTATTTGGAACTATTTGTTCAAACAGGGCCAAGTGAGTTGATGTTAGGCTCTCAAACATGCCACCTAACTTGGTATCACATGAAACACTTTTAACCAATCAATGAACAAGGGTTATTGGGTATACATACCTGTCCTGTGGTATACAATGTTTGGGCCAGTCCCTTGTGGGGTATCTGCACTATTGCAGAAGCCATACTAATAATATGATGTGATCAAGCAAGATGGTTATGTTTGTTGTGAAAATCAATTTTGAGCTATTTATAGGCGTGAAAGAAGTGTTTGAACTTCTTTTTTATGTCATTGTTGTCTGCAAAATGAATTGTTAACAAATATTCTGGAGTAATATAATAGTGTAGATTATAAGCTATTCTTATTCAATGGGTGCGTCTTGTAAAGAATTCACGTAATTTGATTGGTTTCAGGTGTATAATATCTCACAATAGTTGATAGTGATATTAGTCAGGCTGCTGCCGCCACGCAACGGCGGCACGCTTGTTGCTCCTCAATGATCGCGCGATAATGCGTTCGCGTAATACACGTGCGAGAACTAAGAACGCGATTCGGCGGCTTAGATGTTCGTGATGGTTTCGTTCATTTAAAACAACACGATATTGGATAGGCAAAAGACAAAATCCTATCATTTATTCTCTAACTCATTTGTGCAAATAAAGTCAGTCAGTGATCTTGTGAATACAGACCCACAGATGGAGGCAGACTTGGATCAAGAGTCAGACTGAGTGTTGTAGCAGTCTAAATTGCCATTTAAAAATGTATATTGGGGAGAAAAGTTAACAAATAAGCAAAATATGGACCCATATTTCTTTTCTCCCTTTAAATAGTTTCATATGTTTATAATGAATCCAATAACACCTAGCAACTGGCAATCGCAAATTTTGAAAATAAGTCTATGACACTCCTGGTGCTTTGTACTCAAGAATCGTTACCGTTAAACATATGCACGTTTAGGCTAAAACTCACCAGTTGCCCGATTTGTACATGGAGTGAATGTAAGTGTCATGGCTGCGATGTTTAGATATCGTTACCCAAGCTTGATGGACATTTCAGCTCATTCATTTTGTGAGTTAAAAACCTCATTTGGTTTGATTGTGCCACTTAATATGCTCTTCTGTATCTGGCCTCTTGAAAGAGCACCAACCTGATGGACCATAAGGATATCCAGGATCAACCGAGTCCTGAATTAGTAATAACCTTGGTCAAGTGTAAATGTGTTATATTCCTGAATTGATTCGGAGAACCCAAAATGTGTGTGGCATGTTTAGGGAAAAAAGTGTACCTCTCTGACAAACTGTCTCAAGTGTAAGTTTCTTTGCGATCTATTTGTATTGTGTAGTGATAAGATGCACAAGCGATATTTTGCATTTGCTGAATTCTAAAGGTACACCATTTTTCCCCAATCAGTGACAAGCCAATATGGTCAATATTCCATAGTATTACAAATGGGGCTATACAGAATTAGCAGTAATAACCACTTTGTTTTAATTTTCTACAGGAAGGGCACAGTTGTGTCTTTGAAGTCTGTTGTGGAGCAGATCGAAGCCATTCCCAAGTTATTCCATTATGCAGTGTTAGGGTTACGGCAATGGTGTGGTGGGTCAAAGGTCGACGTATCAAAGCGGGCATTTTCTCGCACCCACATGTATAACATGCTATTTGTCAATGTGGATAGGACACAGAATGTGCAGTATGATCACAATAGGTAAGGATGATGGATCAGGGAAAAGATAGCCATAACAAAATTGCTAAAAAGGTATGGTAAATTTAAAACCTAAATACTATTTTCATTCTGAATTGTATGTCTCTACTGATCCTCTGACTGGTGCTGTCCAGATAGTCAACAACTCTTCCTATACCTTTGTACAGGAGCCAACCGCTATTAATCTATGATGAATCCACACTTTGCCAGTCGCATATATGCGAACACAAGTTAATGGACTAAAGCGCGTATACATGATACGCTTTAGCAAGTAAAATTTGCCATGCCTGGAACTTGTGTGTGTGCTTCTTTTCGTTTTCATTATTTTGTAGGAAGCAGCTAAACATTGATCTTTTATTAATTCTTTTGCTGCTATCAACAGAAAAATCATCGACCTTCTTCTAATGATGAGTTCCCGGGTTGAGTGGCAATGACTAAATGGGACATTCCTTATGAAATAATCCTGTGAATTACACATCTCCTGATAATCTTTAGCTTGTTTTGGTTGTTGAAAGGGATTCAATCATGTTTCACTTAGAGGTCTATATCATATATGGGCACTGTAAGAAAAACATCAGTGCTCATGAGGTTAATATCTATATCCCATTTCATATTGGTTTCTAGATTCTTCAGTGAAGACATCGACTTCAACCTGCGTGTCAACAGTAGTGGGTTAACGGTGTGCCGTTTCAACTGCTTCTCCATAATGAAAAAATACATCAACATTGGAGATCCAGCCCAACTCACACCTCAGCCTAAAAATGACAAATATCATTCGAAAGGCGCCGTCACACCAAGGAACTACGTTGGTACTCCGGACAGTGAGGAGTTGATACCTCTTATTGCGCCACCACAGTTTTTGCTTGAAGGTTTTCTTCAAGAAATGAGCAAAGAGAAACTGTTTCCTTTAGCTTTAGATAATCCATCCAATCCAGTGTTACTTGTGGACTGTTATCTCAATCTAGGACCTAGAATTACAGGTGAGGTCATGTGTAGTAACATAGAGTGTGGATCATTGTAAACAGGTAGTGTGCTTTAGCTTTAGATAATCCATCCAATCCAGTGTTACTTGTGGACTGTTATCTCAACCTAGGACCTAGAATTACAGGTGAGGTCATGTGTGTGTAGTAACATATAGTGTGGATCATTGTAAACAGGTAGTGTGCTTTAGCTTTAGATAATCCATCCAATCCAGTGGTACTTGTGGACTGTTATCTCAATCTAGGACCTAGAATTACAGGTGAGGTCATGTGTAGTAACATATAGTGTGGATCATTGTAAACAGGGAGTGTGCTTTAGCTTTAGATAATCCATCCAATCCAGTGTTACTTGTGGACTGTTATCTCAATCTAGGACCTAGAATTACAGGTGAGGTCATGTGTAGTGACATATAGTGTGGATCATTGTAAACAGGTAGTGTGCTTTAGCTTTAGATAATCCATCCAATCCAGTATTACTTGTGGACTGTTATCTCAATCTAGGACCTAGAATTACAGGTGAGGTCATGTGTAGTAACATATAGTGTGGATCATTGTAAACAGGTAGTGTGCTTTAGCTTTAGATAATCCATCCAATCCAGTGTTACTTGTGGACTGTTATCTCAATCTAGGACCTAGAATTACAGGTGAGGTCATGTGTAGTAACATATAGTGTGGATCATTGTAAACAGGGAGTGTGCTTTAGCTTTAGATAATCCATCCAATCCAGTGTTACTTGTGGACTGTTATCTCAACCTAGGACCTAGAATTACAGGTGATGTCATGTGTAGTAACATATAGTGTGGATCATTATAAACAGGGAGTGTGCTTTAACTTAAGATAATCCATCCAATCCAGTGTTACTTGTGGACTGTTATCTCAACCTAGGACCTAGAATTACAGGTGAGGTCATGTGTAGTAACATATAGTGTGGATCATTGTAAACAGGGAGTGTGCTTTAGCTTTAGATAATCCATCCAATCCAGTGTTACTTGTGGACTGTTATCTCAACCTAGGGCCTAGAATTACAGGTGAGGTCATGTGTAGTAACATATAGTGTGGATCATTGTTAACAGGTAGTGTGCTTTAGCTTTAGATAATCCATCCAATCCAGTGTTACTTGTGGACTGTTATCTCAACCTAGGGCCTAGAATTACAGGTGAGGTCATGTGTAGTAACATATAGTGTGGATCATTGTAAACAGGGAGTGTGCTTTAGCTTTAGATAATCCATCCAATCCAGTGTTACTTGTGGACTGTTATCTCAACCTAGGGCCTAGAATTACAGGTGAGGTCATGTGTAGTGACATATAGTGTGGATCATTGTAAACAGGGAGTGTGCTTTAACTTTAGATAATCCATCCAATCCAGTGTTACTTGTGGACTGTTATCTCAACCTAGGGCCTAGAATTACAGGTGATGTCATGTGTAGTAACATATAGTGTGGATCATTGTAAACAGGTAGTGTGCTTTAACTTTAGATAATCCATCCAATCCAGTGTTACTTGTGGACTGTTATCTCAACCTAGGACCTAGAATTACAGGTGAGGTCATGTGTAGTGACATATAGTGTGGATCATTGTAAACAGGTAGTGTGCTTTAGCTTTAGATAATCCATCCAATCCAGTGTTACTTGTGGACTATTATCTCAACCTAGGACCTAGAATTACAGGTGAGGTCATGTGTAGTAACATAGAGTGTGGATCATTGTAAACAGGGAGTGTGCTTTAGCTTTGATAATCCATCCAATCCAGTGTTACTTGTGGACTGTTATCTCAACCTAGGGCCTAGAATTACAGGTGAGGTCATGTGTAGTAACATATAGTGTGGATCATTGTAAACAGGGAGTGTGCTTTAGCTTTAGATAATCCATCCAATCCAGTGTTACTTGTGGACTGTTATCTCAACCTAGGACCTAGAATTACAGGTGAGGTCATGTGTAGTAACATATAGTGTGGATCATTATAAACAGGGAGTGTGCTTTAGCTTTGATAATCCATCCAATCCAGTGTTACTTGTGGACTGTTATCTCAACCTAGGGCCTAAAATTACAGGTGAGGTCATGTGTAGTAACATATAGTGTGGATCATTGTAAACAGGTAGTGTGCTTTAGCTTTAGATAATCCATCCAATCCAGTATTACTTGTGGACTGTTATCTCAACCTAGGGCCTAGAATTACAGGTGAGGTCATGTGTAGTAACATATAGTGTGGATCATTATAAACAGGGAGTGTGCTTTAGCTTTAGATAATCCATCCAATCCAGTATTACTTGTGGACTGTTATCTCAACCTAGGGCCTAGAATTGAAGGTGAGGTCATGTGTAGTAACATATAGTGTGGATCATTATAAACAGGGAGTGTGCTTTAGCTTTAGATAATCCATCCAATCCAGTATTACTTGTGGACTGTTATCAACCTAGGGCCTAGAATTACAGGTGAGGTCATGTGTAGTAACATATAGTGTGGATCATTGTAAACAGGGAGTGTGCTTTAGCTTTAGATAATCCATCCAATCCAGTGTTACTTGTGGACTGTTATCTCAACCTAGGGCCTAGAATTACAGGTGAGGTCATGTGTAGTAACATATAGTGTGGATCATTGTAAACAGGGAGTGTGCTTTAGCTTTAGATAATCCATCCAATCCAGTGTTACTTGTGGACTGTTATCTCAACCTAGGGCCTAGAATTACAGGTGAGGTCATGTGTAGTAACATATAGTGTGGATCATTGTAAACAGGGAGTGTGCTTTAGCTTTAGATAATCCATCCAATCTAGTGTTACTTGTGGACTGTTATCTCAACCTAGGGCCTAGAATTACAGGTGAGGTCATGTGTAGTAACATATAGTGTGGATCATTGTAAACAGGTAGTGTGCTTTAGCTTTAGATAATCCATCCAATCCAGTATTACTTGTGGACTGTTATCTCAACCTAGGGCCTAGAATTACAGGTGAGGTCATGTGTAGTAACATATAGTGTGGATCATTGTAAACAGGTAGTGTGCTTTAGCTTTAGATAATCCATCCAATCCAGTGTTACTTGTGGACTGTTATCTCAACCTAGGGCCTAGAATTACAGGTGAGGTCATGTGTAGTAACATATAGTGTGGATCATTGTAAACAGGGAGTGTGCTTTAGCTTTAGATAATCCATCCAATCTAGTGTTACTTGTGGACTGTTATCTCAACCTAGGGCCTAGAATTACAGGTGAGGTCATGTGTAGTAACATATAGTGTGGATCATTGTAAACAGGGAGTGTGCTTTAGCTTTAGATAATCCATCCAATCCAGTATTACTTGTGGACTGTTATCTCAACCTAGGGCCTAGAATTACAGGTGAGGTCATGTGTAGTAACATATAGTGTGGATCATTGTAAACAGGTAGTGTGCTTTAGCTTTAGATAATCCATCCAATCCAGTGTTACTTGTGGACTGTTATCTCAACCTAGGACCTAGAATTACAGGTGAGGTCATGTGTAGTAACATATAGTGTGGATCATTGTAAACAGGGAGTGTGCTTTAGCTTTAGATAATCCATCCAATCCAGTGTTACTTGTGGACTGTTATCTCAACCTAGGGCCTAGAATTACAGGTGAGGTCATGTGTAGTAACATATAGTGTGGATCATTGTAAACAGGTAGTGTGTTTTAGCTTTAGATAATCCATTCAATCCAGTGTTACTTGTGGACTGTTATCTCAACCTAGGGCCTAGAATTACAGGTGAGGTCATGTGTAGTAACATATAGTGTGGATCATTGTAAACAGGGAGTGTGCTTTAGCTTTAGATAATCCATTCAATCCAGTGTTACTTGTGGACTGTTATCTCAACCTAGGGCCTAGAATTACAGGTGAGGTCATGTGTAGTAACATATAGTGTGGATCATTGTAAACAGGGAGTGTGCTTTAGCTTTAGATAATCCATCCAATCCAGTGTTACTTGTGGACTGTTATCTCAACCTAGGGCCTAGAATTACAGGTGAGGTCATGTGTAGTAACATATAGTGTGGATCATTGTAAACAGGTAGTGTGCTTTAGCTTTAGATAATCCATCCAATCTAGTGTTACTTGTGGACTGTTATCTCAACCTAGGACCTAGAATTACAGGTGAGGTCATGTGTAGTAACATAGAGTGTGGATCATTGTTAACAGGTAGTGTGCTTTAGCTTTAGATAATCCATCCAATCTAGTGTTACTTGTGGACTGTTATCTCAACCTAGGACCTAGAATTACAGGTGAGGTCATGTGTAGTAACATATAGTGTGGATCATTGTAAACAGGGAGTGTGCTTTAGCTTTAGATAATCCATCCAATCTAGTGTTACTTGTGGACTGTTATCTCAACCTAGGGCCTAGAATTACAGGTGAGGTCATGTGTAGTAACATAGAGTGTGGATCATTGTAAACAGGGAGTGTGCTTTAGCTTTAGATAATCCATCCAATCCAGTATTACTTGTGGACTGTTATCTCAACCTAGGGCCTAGAATTACAGGTGAGGTCTTGTGTAGTAACATATAGTGTGGATCATTGTAAACAGGGAGTGTGTTTTAGCTTTGATAATCCATCCAATCCAGTGTTACTTGTGGACTGTTATCTCAACCTAGGGCCTAGAATTACAGGTGAGGTCATGTGTAGTAACATATAGTGTGGATCATTGTAAACAGGGAGTGTGCTTAAGCTTTAGATAATCCATCCAATCCAGTGTTACTTGTGGACTGTTATCTCAACCTAGGGCCTAGAATTACAGGTGAGGTCATGTGTAGTAACATAGAGTGTGGATCATTGTAAACAGGTAGCCCTGGCTGAAATTTGATACACTTTTGATACACCACTTTTGATACGTATGAAAAATGTATGAAATAAAAGGCTTTGAATTGGAACCCTCATTTCATACACTTTTATGTATCAAAACTGTATCAAATTAACATTGCATACACATTTTATACATATCAAAAGTGTATCAAATGCCAAGATAATGTATCAAAAAGTATCAAATGAAATGTATCCTTTCATTTCATACATATTTGATACATAATTATATCAAAAGTGTATCAAATAAGTAACTGTATCAAATCAGGGTTCCAATTTAAACTGTATCAAATTAGCATTCAAATTTTTATCCTTTCATTTCATACACATTTCATACATAATTTATATCAAAAGTGTATCGAATATGTTACTGTATCAAAGAGGGTTCCAATTTAAACTGTATCAAATTAGCATTGAAATTTTTATCCTTTCATTTCATACACATTTCATTCATAATTTATATCAAAAGTGTATTGAATATGTTACTGTATCAAATGAGGGTTCCAATTTAAACTGTATCAAATTAGCGTTCAAATTTTTATCCTTTCATTTCATACACATTTCATACATCATTTATATCAAAAGTGTATCGAATATGTTACTGTATCAAATGAGGGTTCCAATTTAAACTGTATCAAATTAGCATTGAAATTTTTATCCTTTCATTTCATACACATTTCATACATAATTTATATCAAAAGTGTATCGAATATGTTACTGTATCAAATGAGGGTTCCAATTTAAACTGTATCAAATTTTCGTTGAAATTTTTATCCTTTCATTTCATACACATTTCATACATAATTTATATCAAAAGTGTATTGAATATGTTACTGTATCAAATGAGGGTTCCAATTTAAACTGTATCAAATTTGCGTTCAAATTTTTATCCTTTTCATTTCATACACATTTCATACATAATTTATATCAAAAGTGTATCGAATATGTTACTGTATCAAATGAGGGTTCCAATTTAAACTATCAAATTTGCGTTCAAATTTTTATCCTTTCATTTCATACACATTTCATACATAATTTATATCAAAAGTGTATCGAATATGTTACTGTATCAAATGAGGGTTCCAATTTAAACTGTATCAAATTTGCGTTCAAATTTTTATCCTTTCATTTCATACATATTTCATACATAATTATATCAAAAGTGTATGAAATATGTAACTGTATCAAATCAGCGTTCCAATTTAAACTATCAAATTAACATTCAAATTTTTATCCTTTCATTTCATACACATTTCATACATAATTTATATCAAAAGTATCGAATATGTTACTGTATCAAATGAGGGTTCCAATTTAAACTGTATCAAATTTGCGTTCAAATTTTTATCCTTTCATTTCATACACATTTCATACATCATTTATATCAAAAGTGTATCGAATATGTTACTGTATCAAATGAGGGTTCCAATTTAAACTGTATCAAATTTTGCGTTCAAATTTTTATCCTTTCATTTCATACACATTTCATACATAATTTATATCAAAAGTGTATCGAATATGTTACTGTATCAAATGAGGGTTCCAATTTAAACTGTATCAAATTTGCGTTAAAATTTTTATCCTTTCATTTCATACATATTTCATACATAATTATATCAAAAGTGTATGAAATATGTAACTATATCAAATCAGCGTTCCAATTTAAACTGTATCAAATTAGCGTTCAAATTTTATCCTTTCATTTCATACACATTTCATACATAATTATATCAAAAGTGTATGAAATATGTAACTGTATCAAATCAGGGTTCCAATTTAAACTATATCAAATTAGCGTTGAAATTTTTATCCTTTCATTTCATACACATTTCATACATAATTATATCAAAAGTGTATGAAATATGTAACTGTATCAAATCAGCGTTCCAATTTAAACTGTATCAAATTAGCGTTCAAATTTTTATCCTTTCATTTCATACACATTTCATACATAATTTATATCAAAAGTGTATCGAATATGTTACTGTATCAAATGAGGGTTCCAATTTAAACTGTATCAAATTAGCGTTGAAATTTGTATCCTTTCATTTCATACACATTTCATACATAATTATATCAAAAGTGTATGAAATATGTAACTGTATCAAATCAGCGTTCCAATTTAAACTGTATCAAATTAGCGTTCAAATTTTATCCTTTCATTTCATACACATTTCATACATAATTATATCAAAAGTGTATGAAATATGTAACTGTATCAAATCAGGGTTCCAATTTAAACTATCAAATTAGCGTTGAAATTTTTATCCTTTCATTTCATACATAATTTATATCAAAAGTGTATCGAATATGTTACTGTATCAAATCAGCGTTCCAATTTAAACTGTATCAAATTAGCGTTGAAATTTTGATCCTTTCATTTCATACACATTTCATACATAATTATATCAAAAGTGTATCAAATATGTCACTGTATCAAATCAGCGTTCCAATTTAAACTGTATCAAATTAGCATTGAAATTCTTATCCTTTCATTTTATACACATTTTATACATAATTATATCAAAAGTGTATCAAATATGTCACTGTATCAAATCAGCGTTCCAATTCTAATGCTGGCCAGCGGGACCGCCCTATTTTTGATACATGCCATTTGATACACTTTTGATATAGTTTTTGATACACTTTTGATACAGTTTTTTATACACTTTTGATAGTTTTTTTGATACACTTTTGATAGTTTTTGATACACTTTTGATACAGTTTTTATACACTTTTGATACACTTTTGATACACTTTTGATACAGTTTTTTATACACTTTTGATACAGTTTTCAAATTTCAAAATTGGTCCAATCAAGCTCAAATTCAACAAGAATTATCCTTACATGATCTAAACATATTTGCAAACATTAATGACCCCAAAGTGAAGGGGTCAAAGGTCAAATTTTGAAATTAGTCTAATCAAGCTCAAATTCAACACTGCCCTCTACTGCTAATGCTGACCTCTAGCACTTTCCCCCCATCACGGAGCAGCTCAATGCACTTTCCCCTATCAACGTTCAAAATTACAACGCAATAGGATAAATGTGTGAGAAAGTTGCAAAAAAGAAGCAAAACCCAACCAAAATGGAACATACATACATCAGAGGGCCTGCTTGGAATGCAGTGCTTGTCACTGAAGTTGTTACCCTCAATAAAGAGACAAAAAGGCTACCAATAACATCTACTATACAGGCATGTGCTATATTCATGCTTTTAAAATACATATACATTGAGGCCCTATATATAATATATAGTAAGCTTACCTTATCAGAACAAAGTCAGACATTTCCTCTTTAATCACAGTCCCTGATTACAACTACATTGTAACCTAATGTGCAGTCTACAAGCATGTTTGTATCTTCATCATGATAAATAAAACACCATAATTTGCTCTAAAATACAGTACATTTCAAATGCAAATCCTGGTGTTAACTGCATACATGCCACATGGGCAAATTTGAAAATGATGAGTCATTATCTAGACATGTGATCAGTTATTGATACAGTTTTGATACACTACAAAAGGTCAGTTTATGAAAGCCCAATTTGATACACTTTTGATATACCTCTAGCCACCCAAAATAAACTAAGTCCAATTTAATACGCTTTTGATACACTAAAAAACAGGCAAAGTCCAATTTAATACACTTTTGATACACTGTATTCAGCCAGAATTTGACTAAGTCCAATTTGATACACTTTTGATATACCTCTAGACACCAAAAATTAACTAAGTTCAATTTGATACACTTTACATACACTAAAAAACAAGCAAAGTCCAATTTAATACACTTTTGATACACTGTATGCAGCCAGAATTTGACTAAGTCCAATTTGATACACTTTTGATATACATCTAGCACCAAAAAGTTCACTTTGATACACTTTACATACACTGAAAAACTGCAAAGTTCAATTTGATACACTTTTGATACACCACAAGCATGGCCAAAATTAACTAAGTTCAAATTTGATACACTTTTGATACATTTTTGATACAGTTAGGTGGTATTTGATACAGTTTTGATACCTTATATTTTCAGTTGATACATTTTCAATACACCCTTTGTATATCAAAACTGTATTAAATTGCTGTTTGATACAGTTTTAATACACTTTGATACACTTTTGATACACTTCTTGCTGTATAGAATTTCTGCTAGGGAGTGTGCTTTAGCTTTGATAATCCATCCAATCCAGTGTTACTTGTGGACTGTTATCTCAACCTAGGACCTAGAATTACAGGTGATGTCATGTGTAGTGACATATAGTGTGGATCATTGTAAACAGGGAGTGTGCTTTAGCTTTGATAATCCATCCAATCCAGTGTTACTTGTGGACTGTTATCTCAACCTAGGGCCTAGAATTACAGGTGAGGTCTTGTGTAGTAACATATAGTGTGGATCATTGTAAACAGGTAGTGTGCTTTAGCTTTAGATAATCCATCCAATCCAGTGTTACTTGTGGACTGTTATCTCAACCTAGGGCCTAGAATTACAGGTGAGGTCATGTGTAGTAACATATAGTGTGGATCATTGTAAACAGGTAGTGTGCTTTAGCTTTAGATAATCCATCCAATCCAGTATTACTTGTGGACTGTTATCTCAACATAGGACCTAGAATTACAGGTGAGGTCATGTGTAGTAACATAGAGTGTGGATCATTGTAAACAGGTAGTGTGCTTTAGCTTTAGATAATCCAGCCAATCCAGTGTTACTTGTGGACTGTTATCTCAACCTAGGGCCTAGAATTACAGGTGAGGTCTTGTGTAGTAACATATAGTGTGGATCATTGTAAACAGGGAGTGTGTTTTAGCTTTAGATAATCCATCCAATCCAGTGTTACTTGTGGACTGTTATCTCAACCTAGGGCCTAGAATTACAGGTGAGGTCATGTGTAGTAACATATAGTGTGGATCATTGTAAACAGGGAGTGTGCTTTAGCTTTAGATAATCCATCCAATCCAGTGTTACTTGTGGACTGTTATCTCAACCTAGGACCTAGAATTACAGGTGAGGTCATGTGTAGTAACATATAGTGTGGATCATTGTAAACAGGTAGTGTGCTTTAGCTTTAGATAATCCATCCAATCCAGTGTTACTTGTGGACTGTTATCTCAACCTAGGGCCTAGAATTACAGGTGAGGTCATGTGTAGTAACATAGAGTGTGGATCATTG
The DNA here is from genome assembly GCF_039555335.1 of Amphiura filiformis. Classification (NCBI taxonomy): domain Eukaryota; kingdom Metazoa; phylum Echinodermata; class Ophiuroidea; order Amphilepidida; family Amphiuridae; genus Amphiura; species Amphiura filiformis. The sequence goes on along the minus strand of NC_092639.1, from coordinate 25,459,177 downwards.
TAAACAGGGAGTGTGTTTTAGCTTTAGATAATCCATCCAATCCAGTGTTACTTGTGGACTGTTATCTCAACCTAGGACCTAGAATTACAGGTGATGTCATGTGTAGTAACATATAGTGTGGATCATTGTAAACAGGGAGTGTGCTTAAGCTTTAGATAATCCATCCAATCCAGTGTTACTTGTGGACTGTTATCTCAACCTAGGACCTAGAATTACAGGTGAGGTCATGTGTAGTAACATATAGTGTGGATCATTGTAAACAGGGAGTGTGCTTTAGATTTAGATAATCCATCCAATCCAGTATTACTTGTGGACTGTTATCTCAACCTAGGGCCTAGAATTACAGGTGAGGTCTTGTGTAGTAACTTATAGTGTGGATCATTGTAAACAGGTAGTGTGCATTAGCTTTAGATAATCCATCTCCAATCTAGTGTTGTGTTTAAAAAAAAGTGACCAAAAATAGATTTTTAAAATCATATAAAGCCCCAAAATCCATTAAAGAATCTGGGTTGAAATCCTCCAAAACAAAGGAATCTTCGCTTCCCTCCAGCTCCACCAAGGTGCTTTTCTTGGACCCATCAGGGACCTTAAGACTTACGGCATTATTTCAGGATTGTTTCAGAGAACCTACTTGCATTTCTAACAATTTTTACATACAACTTTATTACATTAATCTATTCTAAATATATTTTTGTTATCTTTTTATAGTTCACTTTGTTAGTTCGAGACCACACTCTGTCGTAGACACAGCTGAGGGTGTCAAATTCAGCGGACTTCTCCTGTACATGTGTGATGCTTTTGTAGAGGCTGCCTTCCTGAAACAATTCAGGTTTATACATGGTAAGTACTTGGACCAAGGTACCTGGCATGTGCCTGCATTGCAAAGTATCCAACAAAACACTATTCGCTACTTGCACGGTTCCGCCATTATGCACTATGTGCGGGAGAGCCTCGAACTGGCAGCATACATGAATGGGAATTGAACTAGTCATAACGTTCTGTGTAAGGTTACATAATTCTTCCTTTCATGTATGCTGCCAGTTCGAGGCTCTCCCCGCACATAGTGCATAATGGCGGAACTGCAAGTAGCTAATATGATACTATTGTTGATGCAAGTTTTTTTTTCATTATTTGAAAATATATGTTTATCAGCAATGACACGTGCATTGCATGTGTACAATGAACTCAAATATTAACCTTTAATCTGTTTGATAGTAAATACAAACTGATATGTGGTTAATAGGTGAAAGTGCACATTTTCTGAATCTATATGACCAGAGGACTATTTTTGGTAATTTTGAATGTTGACCCCTATGCATAAGCGTTGATCATGGCCAGGGACAGGCGATTTTTCGGCGCCATGAAATCGCATGACGCTACCGAAATTCATGTTTTTCCGTGCAATTCACTATGAAATGTGAACAAAAATGATTTTTTGTTTGTCTGTATTGAAATATCAGCCTTGTTTGAAGAGTACGCGTCATGCAACGATAGATTAACAAAAACATGAATGTAACCATTTACTAATTTGTCTCGTACCAGTGTTGCTTACTTCCGCGTATGGGGGTACTTCTCTAATTCTGTGGGATGTACGTATATTAGTAGGGGTAAAAATAATGATTCCGTGACCAAATCACGGGAAATATGATTTGAAAGTGTTTTTTTCTTTTTTTTCTTTTTTACTTTGAAGCATGTAAAACATATGAAATGGTCAAATGGTTTGAAAAACTCCAGATAGAGGGCGCTTTTCAAAATGGCTGCCAAAATGCCTAAATTGGTCAAAAATTGCCACAAATTTTGTGATTTAGATATCATAATGTTAAACATACATAATACTCTGCATGACACGGTATATAATTTCATATTTTGATATGTTTTTTTTTTTCTTCTTGTGTTTTATATGTATGTTTTATGTATAAAAGTTCCGCGCAATCTCCGCGCAATTAGCTGATTTTTCGCGCATTTCCGCGCAATTTGCTATTTTTTCCATAATTTGCTATTTTTTCGCATAAATCGCCTGTCCCTGATCATGGCATTCTATGAACATATCGCCCAAATTATCATTTTTAAGCATTAAAACATCATTCAGTCATACATATAAACTCCTCAACAAAAGTTTGGAAAGTTTTTTTTATTTTTTTTATCTCAAATTATTTGTCACATATTCATATTGTGTTGCATATCAATGGATAGCAACAATGCTCCCCTTTACCATGACACCCCATTTGAAACAATAACATTTTTCACGGCTGAGTACACGCCTTGTGAATGTAGTGGGGTCTCAAACAGAATTTGCCAAATTGACCATTATCTGTGCTCAAACAACGATAGCCACTAACCTCAATAGCGGGTGGAAAAACCACAGGCAGCCACAATAGTCAGGCACCTTCTCCTCATGCTGCTCACCGAACTGGTTACACGTTACTGTGGCATGGCATTCCATTCTTCAACCAGGCTTCGTCGCAGGTCATTTAATGTGGTTGCATATGGGCTTCTCTGGCACGCACAGCACGATCAAGCTGGTCCCACAATTGTTCAATCGGGTCTGGCCTGATGGCAGGCCATTGTGACTCTACTCCCATATTCTGTAGGTAGTCGTTGACTACCGTGGCTCTTTGGGGCGAACGGTGTCATCTTGGAGGATTGCATTAGGTCCCAGATTGTGAAGATATGGGATTGCAGCTTGCTGCACAGAATAATGGTAATTTGGCAAATTCTGTTAGAGACCCCGCTACATTTACTAGGCGTGTACTCAACCGCAAATGTTATTGCTTCAAATGTGGTGTCATTTGTAAAGGGGAGTATTGTTGCTATCCATTGATATGCAACACGATATGAATATGTCACAAATAATTTGAGATACAGATGCTTGAAAAAACTTTCCAAACTTTTGTTGAGGAGTTTATAAGAAGGGGAAATGTTTGTTTGGTATACCTGACTACAGGTACTTCATCAAAATTATTGTTCATTTGACCAATGCAAATATTTATCGTCTATTGCAAATATTTACTGTCAATTGCATGTATATGGGATTGTTGATATTGTGATAAACTGGTTTTAGGACGAAAACTACTTGACCATGAATCCCATCTATATCTATTGCATACATGGGATTGTTGAAATTGTGATAAGCTGGTTTAAGGACAAAAACTACTTGACCCCCGACTTGACCATGAATCCCATCTATGTCTATTGCATACATGCGATTGTTGATCTTGGGATAAGCTGGTTTTAGGACGAAAAAGACTTGACCATGAACGCAGTGATATTGACATTGTTTTGTAGTGTATCCAGAAGTCAAACACCAGGTGGATTGGAGCGATGGACAGCTCCTTAGGTACCAAGGGGAGGGGTGACTTTGTAAAGGAGTGTGAGTGAGGGACATGGGTAGCAGGGGAGGCTTTGTAGGGAAAGGGTGTGAACAAGGGGCAAGACCATAGATAGCAGGGGAAAGGTACTTAGTAGGGAAAGAGTGAGAACAAGGAGAAGCACTGTAGGTACCAGGGAAAGTGAGGGGAAGCCCTTTATAGAGACCAGGGAAGAGGTACGAGGGGCGGTCAATAAGTTCGTAGAACAAGGTACTTGAAAGAGTACTAGCCAAATTCTTGAGCATGGTCACTACAAACCTTAATGCACCCGTCGTAATTTTTCTTGAAACCTTCTATGTCAACAAAATGTAAGTCTTCCAATAGCTCCTTGAGCCACTCTTAAGTGAAGGCTCACCAGCATTGATCACCAGTAAACTTGATATTATGAAGCTAGGACTTAAAATTCTAAAATAGGTTTCACTAACTGGAGGCCATGCCTGAACCACAATGTGGTTACTTTAGTTAACGGACACCTCTGTCGTGAATGGCAGCTTGACAAACTAAGAATAGCGTACAGGACACAATCCGAGAACAGTCACATTCCTACCATCAACCTTCTTCACATGATGGCTTGCCTCAATTTTTCTATCAAAATTGTATGATATATGCCTATGATTGTACTTTCATTTGGCAAATGATCTGTCATCAAGACTCTCCCTGGATCTCAGAAACAGCGATGAAGACCTTGCACTATGGTGACCGATTGATGATGTGAGATCCAGGTGCTTCCACTAACTGCTCTCGTAATTCCAGTGATTAATGTATATTTTATCACCTTTAGCCACGTATAGATTAAACTTGCCTCGGTCCTCATTCTAAGTGTATAGAAGGTGTGGACCTGAATATGTCAATTGATATCAAATTTGTACATTAAGATTCTGGGACCCCATCTAGAAGACACCCTGGAATACCCAATGTTAATGGATTAAGGTCGAAAACACATTCATCAGAGTTGTCATATTTTGTGGCTATCTCATCTTTCTTTTTTGGCTCTTTATTCATTATCAATGCCACTGTACCAGCACGTATATCGTTAGTAGTGACGTCAGCAAGTCTTTTGGACCTTGTATGATCTTCAAGGACGCTCATTCCATTCTTGAACTCTAAGAACCATTTCGTTGCTGTTGAATATCAAGGACTTTATTACCATTTACAGCAACTGTACATTGTTAAATTTCATTTGAGTTTTCACCGCCGTTCGGAGAAATTTCCATAATGACCCTGTATTCACTTCTGGTAGTACCTGTGAATTCATGGAGGTAGACTTCCTCTGAAGAGTGTCCTGCCCACATACAGTGAGGCAAAAATCTAATATTTTTGCGGTAATGTTTTAAAGGAACAAGCTTTCAAATGAGACCAAATTCAATACCGTGCGACAAAGTAGCATACCGAGTTCTACGAACTTTTTGACCGCCGCTCGTACCTTTGTAAGGGAATTTGAGTGAGGGACATATAGATAGCAGGGGAAGGGTGCTTTTGTAAGGAAAGGGTGTGAACAAGGATAAGCACTGTGGGTACCAGGGGAGGTGAGGGAGTGCAGGTGAGCCCTTAAAGCCATATTATAACATTTTCAAACAAAATAGATTAGCATTTCTTTGCCATAAAATGTTAGCTTTTACTGTCAGATATATCCCTTTTATTTTGAGGCGAACAACTACAGCAAAGCAAAGAAAATTGGTATTTACTACCAGCGCACATGTCGCCAATACGTACCACTCCTTCGGTCATGTTATAGTACGACCTTTTGTTGTGTATATCACCGTCCCGCACGCCGTGCACGTACTGTGTGGTATGAACATCGTGTATGCGTTCGACTAATAATTCCATCGTAATAATAAAGCGCTGAATCCGGCGTTTTATTCAAAATCTCGGATTTTGACAAAACTTCAGCACCTAGAGTCTTGATTTTTGCAGGCTATATTGGTTTAATAAAGTACAATTGAATCGTGTAAAAAATGAATTAAAAAAATTCAGTGAGGGCGTCCTCCTCAGCAAATATGGCTTTAATAGTAGGCATGTCCACTAAAATTTGAAGTACTTTTAAATTGATTCAGACCTAACTTATTGGCTGGGAATTGATGAAAGAAGCATTTTGGCGTTTAAATAATCTTAATCGGACATTTCATTCCAGAGATATGGCCTTTCGAGTGTCACGGTTTTATATAGGGCTGCTAGAACATGTTGAAAAGTCCAAAAAGGAATACTAACAGAAAGTGCAATATTAAGGTGCTTTTTCTTAATGTATTTATTAACTAGCGTTATCTGGAACATTATATTTGCTTATAACAACATGCAATAAGATCATCCTGAAAATTTAAGCGATTTTGTTGACATACAACAAAAAATATAAGACCTCAAAACCCATGGTTTGTTTGGTGGAACCTCAAGTATGACCATTGATGGCTGCCATGGAAAATATCTCCATAGAGGAGCTGAACAATAATTGCATTATTTCAAATGAATAGCGGTAGTCTTAAACATTGTTCAATCTTTTATGGTCAGCACATTTTATCTTCAAATATGATTATATTTCATCATGACATAAGTTTGGTAACATTAATCACTACCAATTTTGAGAAATTTGCTCCAACTCAAAGGTTATCTTTACTACATTGAGCAGTATACTGTGTGTGCGTGGAAGCCATGATGGGTACCGGCAGCATATCTAAAATGCACATGGTGGTCAGAAGTGCATAATTTGAGATGGGTTTTGGAAGGCTTAAACATTCTTTAATTTCTTAACATCCTGTACATTTTGTCTTCCAAAATAGTTAAATTTTATGAGTATGTAAGTTTGCTTGTCTGAATCAATCCAAATTCGGAGATAATTGCATTTCAACACCTGATGCACAGAATGGTGTCACTTCAACCTGTTGTAGTTCTCATCTCATTAAATTTTTCTTTTAATAAAGTTGATCTCGTGATAAAGGAAGGTCTTCTCTATTTACTGACCAATCAGGAAAGAGTTTGGTTAATGTTTTCTGGTGGAATCAGGAATTTCTTGAAAGAACCTGTTTTAGGTCTAAATCGGGCCAATGCAAGTACTGCATACCATGGGACTTCCTTCATTGATTTGTGTTCGCATTGACAATACATGTGTGAGTGCACACAACCGTAAATGGGAAACCGTTCTAGTAGCAAATGTATTGACAGTGGGCATCCCTATTAATAGGTACCAGGGAGAAGAGCACCTTTTTAAGTGAGTGTTGAGATTCAGAAACAAACTAAAAATAAAGGGCCAAGATCACACACAATCATTATTATCCTGACTAGATTCTTCTATGTAAGACGCAGGGGAAAAGGAGCATCCTTACTGGCTATGCACATATACCTGGGAATCCAGGGTCACCAAACCCAACCAAACTTTCAGCTGTCAATATTTGATAATGCAAAACTTTGAACCTGTTTATCCAGCAATTGCATCATACAGCTAGAAAATAGTTGATCATACATGTGTATATGATATATCAACATCAAACAAAATATTAGGGTAAGAATGATATCCTTGGCACCTTGCACATTTAAATGATATGTGACATAATCGTGGGAAATGAGTTGAATGTCAAAATATTCAATTTTTGGTGAACCATGAAATGGTATCAGTCTATATTAGTCTAACTAACTAACTTGCTTGCTTGCTTGCTTGATAAATTCCTTCAGATTACGACTCGATAATGTCCAAATTGCGATTGTGTTAGCCCATAGCGCTAAGGGGTGGTGCAATAATTATGTGTACCCGGGGTGGTGAATTATAGGGGGGCAAAGATTTTTTTGGCAGGCCAAAAGGGGGGCGAGCATTTTTTGGCAGGTCGAAAGGGGGGTCAAGCGATTTTGGCAAGTGGGAAGGGGGGGGGGGATAAGGGTTTTTGGGAGAGATATTTTTGGCACCGTTTTATATACACCATAAAAGGTGTAGGAAAGCGTTAGGAACACGTTTAAATATGCAAAATTTCCTGCTCGCTGCGCTCGCACTATATGATAAGACAATTTAAGGTTTTAAATTCGGGTTCCTCAAAATTTTGCATGTGTAAGGGGGGCAAATATTTTTGGCACGTCAAAGGGGGGGCAAATATTTTTGGCACGTCAAAAGGGGGGCAAAGATTTTTTGGCACGGTCAAGGGGGGGGGGCAAGTGATTTTTGGCAGACCTTTTTGAGAATTCACCACCCCGGGGGTACACATAATTATTGCACAACCCTATGAGAAGAGGTGTGAAGCTCCAACATCGAGGCACATGCGCCGCTGGCTTGTAGATAAGTGTATTATGGGGCATAGTAGTATAGCCTTAGGTCTTAGTAATTAATGAAGTTATAGGCAATATATCATTTGCAGAAAACAAAAACAAACCAAAGAATGTTGAGCATTTTTTTGTAACTCAAAATCAATATTAGCGACATCTCTCTATATTTCTCTTATCACATTATGTTGACTTGAACCGATCTGGTGACAGATAATGTGAACTATACCTTCAGGTAATGACCGATAATGTGAAATGTCCTTCGCCTTGAACGTGTCACATAACTTGATATGTCAAGTTATATTAGGTTGAAAAGATAATAATATTGTGTTTGTCACTTTGTTAACTGTTTCAGAAATTAATCAAGGCCAGTGCATTTTATTGAGGTCAAGCTTATTATGGATTGAAAATCTGACCTGGAGAGTTGGGAGCACCCATTAGTTCTAAAGGGGTTAAAGTTATGGTTTAGGTCATTTAAGATTTAGGATCAATGTTAGGCGTATGTTATATTAGGACAAGGGTCAGTGTTAGTATTCGGGTTAAGTTTATGGCTATGGCTTAGGTTAGGGTTAGGGTGGGAAGGATTAGGGTTCATAAATGATCCTTATTGGTTTTTCGGACTAATCACCCTTTGAAATAGCAGTGGAAGGCAAATCTTTTTCCTACACCTGTTTTTCTTCTGTTTGAAATTGTCAAAACTTCCAGTTGAAATCCATACACCCCCTATGGAAGACGTGAATTTATTTACCAAAAAAGCATCATTTCCATTTGTTTGTATTTTTGTTTTTCATTGCAATGGTGAAGAACTCTATGGGTAACTACATTAGGGAAATGTTGTGTGTATGTTCATCAAAAGGCTTTTTTCTAAACACAATGAAACATACACAAGAAGAAAGCTTAGATTACTGGGAGTAACATAACCTAGTTGGTTGAAATCAGTCAAGAATTAGCATTAAAAATGGACAAAACACCTGTTTTTAGCTGTTTTTAACAGCTAATGAGTGCCTGAGTAATGCAGCAATACATAAACCTTGCCATCGTACGTGTAAATGACACAGTGTCACACACTATGTTGGGCAGGAGAATGAAGAGAAAAAGGCAGAAGAAAGAAGAGAAAAAAGAGGGAGAAGGAAAGGCGGAATGCCCATACTAATACAGGAAGAGAAAATTGGCAAAAGAGAAGGAAGTAAATAATATACATGTAGAAAGACAGTTTGTATTAAAATTGAAAAAATATAATTAACATTCTAGTCTTGATTCAAGCCCGTATCCACCCGGGGCCACATACTGTATGTTACGCGTGTAAGTAACAGCCAACGACGGTGATCGATTCTCTAGGGATGGGGATGCTCAAATATACGGTCTTGATCAATCTGTATTAAATCTCCGAGATTCCAGATTTCATGTAGACTGCCAAATATAGAAAATAATGAGATGCCGCTGAATATTGATGAATTTAGCCATCGAATCATGTACCGAGATCTTGTTTGTCATTTATTGTTTGAAACGTAAATGTGCAGCATGGCTGTTTCGTATTAGGAAATCAATAACCTGCTCGACCGCAAGATTGACAGCAAATGGGCAGTCTGATCATCCTACAACCACCAATGAAAACAGCTTATTTTGTCAGTGCATTGGGTCATTTACATACAAACATTAATGAGCTAAACAAGTTGTACAAGATGTTCGGCTTCGCCTCCCCGATCGCGGTTTGTAAAACCATGAAGATAAAACTGACAGTGCCAATAGCTGTGAGTGCTCGCTTCGCTTGCCAATGGTGCGAAATATAAATGATCATAAGCGGCCGGGGCCCGAGGAAATTAGCTGGCGATAGTATATTGAGACCGTCTTGAACAAGACTACATTAAACCTTTATGCAGATAGTAGTATGTTTATTTTTGACATACACATGTATGTTCCTTTTGGTTGTTAATCTCTTTTATCTTGGTGTGTGTGTGGGGAGTGAGGGGACTGATAAAACAGATAATTAGAGAATAAAAGATAGGATTTTGTCTTTTGCCTATCCAATATCGTGTCATAATGGATGGGCTGGCCAATATTTTGAGTAGTGGATGCCGGCGCAGCCGGTATCCACTACGATAAAAATATTGGCCAGCTATCCTATCTTTTATTCTCATTCTTATTCAGTTTTAATGTAATTTTTGCGAGAAAAAGTGCCTTTTTTCAGAAAAAAATAAAGTTACTTTTGTGAGGACATTCCCGTTGTTTTAAATGAACGAAACCATCACGAACATCTAAGCCGCCGAATCGCGTTCTTAGTTCTCGCACGTGTATTACGCGAACGCATTATGGCGCGATCATTGAGGAGCAACAAGCGTGCCGCCGTTGCGTGGCGGCGCGCGCCCTGACTAATATCACTATCAACTATTGTGAGATATTATACACCAGTAAACCAATCAAATTACGTGAATTCTTTACAAGACGCACCCATTGAATAAGAATTCAGTATGGTATCAATGGCCATAGTATTATGTCACCTGTTCAGTGATTCCTCCTGTTTTAGTGATTGCTCCTATTATTCTTAATTGGTCTTGAATCACTTTTATCTTTGAAGTGCGTGTTTAGGGGAGGGTGGGGAATGATAAAATGACAATCTGGTATTGTGTCAATCGCCATAGTCTGTATGTCACCTGTTCAGTGATTCCTCCTGTTTTAGTGATTGCTCCTATTATTCTTAATTGGTCTTGAATCACTTTTATCTTGGTGCGTGTTTAGGGGAGGGGTGAGGGGAATGATAAAATGACAATCTGGTATTGTATCAATGGCCATAGTCTGTATGTCACCTGTTCAGTGATTCTTCCTGTTTTAGTGATTGCTCCTATTATTCTTAATTGGTCTTGAATCACTTTTATCTTGGTGCGTGTTTAGGGGAGGGGTGAGGGGAATGATAAAATGACAATCTGGTATTGTGTCAATCGCCATAGTCTGTATGTCACCTGTTCAGTGATTGCTCCTGTTTTAGTGATTGCTCCTATATATTCTTAATTGGTCTTGAATCACTTTTATCTTGGTGCGTGTTTAGGGGAGGGGCGAGGTGAATGATAAAATGACAATCTGGTATTGTGTCAATCGCCATAGTCTGTATGTCACCTGTTCAGTGATTCCTCCTGTTTTAATGATTGCTCCTATATATTCTTAATTGGTCTTGAATCACTTTTATCTTGGTGCGTGTTTAGGGGAGGGTGAGGGGAATGATAAAATGACAATCTGGTATTGTGTCAATCGCCATAGTCTGTATGTCACCTGTTCAGTGATTTTTCCTATTTTAGGGAGTGTTCATAAATACTTTGGTGGGGTGGTTGAAAATATTTGTTGAGGGTCTAAAATTTGTTGATCCCTTTTTAGGGTCTATATTTTTGATCCCCCTCATGTCAAAAATGGTGTTTTTTAAGTCATAGAGTGGAACTTGAAGGGGGTATACCACCTACCATTTTCTGATTTGATCAACCTCCTCAGTATGGCAGTTGCTGTCAGATTTGTGTAAAAATTCTCCCCAGTTTGAATGTGGGTGTGTGAATCTCCCCTGTTCGAACACACACACCTTCACACTTGGTAGCATTTACTACAAGAGGGGTGCATGTGTACACACAATAGCCTAGCATTGTGGCCACCCGATTTTAAGTTTATGCAGAGGTTAAAAGTTTCTATAAAAAATGTCGTTCCAGAATAAAGCGCTACGACACAAGTCATTGTTTCTTCTGATTGTTAATATGAGTATTTAGAAATGGTCATGATCTCAAATATCTTTTAATTTTGTTGATCCCCTGAATACTGACTGAATTTTTAATTTTGTTGATTTGAAGCTTGAGAGTACACAATTGAATACTTAACATTTATACATGCGGGTGCACACAAAAATTTGGAATGTGCATGTCTTGTCTTACATATTGCCCCACACTTTTACCCTCAAATTTTGTTGATGACTGAATTTATTTTGATCCCCTTTTTAGGATCCAAAAAATTTTTCCCCCTCACATTTTCCACTTCCCCCCCACCAAAGTAAACTGAGCTCAAAAAGAAACTTATAATTTTTTACAACTTGTGAATCACATATCTTAAAATACTGTCAATCAAAATGAACCAAAATTTCACACAGGACTACCTTAATACTCTACTCAAAACACATGTCAGTAACCAAGCAGTTGTCCAACTGACACAACAGCAAAATGCACTGTCATGGGACAGCTTCCTGGACTTCCTTCACTTTCACAGCCCAACATTTGGAAACCCAAAAAAAAAATCTGTAAGAATGCACACAAGATCCTTGCACAGATGATAAAACGGTGCTTCTTTCAGCTTTTCATACACTTTTTTCATGAAACAGGGCTGGGCTGTGAATGTGGTCCAGGAAGCTGTCCCATGTCAGTGCATTTTATTGCATCATATTTACCCAGGGTGGCCCGATCAGCACCGATCAGCACATTTGCTGTTGTGTCAGTTGGATAACTGCTTGGTTACTGACATGTGTTAAGAGTAGAGTATTGAAGTAAATCTGTGTGTAATTTTGGTTCAATTTGATAGACAGGATTTCAAGATATGACCTTGTGAAAAATTATCAGTTTCTTTTTGAGCTCAGTTTATTTATGAACTCTCCCTTAGTGATTGCTCCCGCTGACTCGGCTAGCATGGGCTTACGTGGAGTGTGTGGGCTTACGTGGAGTGTGGGCATCTATGTCATATTGGAAGTGTTGAAAAAAGTTAGGGTCTTCAGTGACCTACCTGTCCAAGTTTTAAGCTGTGAGCCAGTTTGAATTAACGATTGTAGAATTTGCAATTTGATAATGACAGTTTGTTATCAGGTACTCATTACACAAAACAAGATAGCTATCAATACAGGTATCATGGCAATTTAATTGTTTAGCGATAACAACTGTTCAAGTGTTACATATATACTTATAAAATGTGGTATTTGAACAGACTTTTAAAAGGTCTCCCAGAGGAATTCAAGTTAGAATAGAACTGCCTGTGATAGAAGGAGAAACACCAAAATATCTAAGGGCTAGGATAGCAATATTTTCACATATTTTTTGTGGGACCTAATTTGCAATATAATACAAATTTTATGGCAAATCATTGGGAGCATGTGTGGCCGAGTGGATAAGGCGCCCGACTCATAATCCATAGGTTGTGAGTTCGAGCCCCGCTCGTGCCAATGTGTTGTGTCCTTGGGCAAGGCACTTTATCCTCATTGCCTACTGGGGGATGTGTTTGGGTTGGATTGGATGTTTGTATAGTTGTTTGTTTCAATGTTGCAATATTGGTGCGGATTAAGCTGCTGCCTGCAAATTGCATTGTGTCTGTTTAGGTGTGTTTAATGTACAATTCTAGCAATTTGACCTGCAGGTCACCATTAGAGTTTGAAATAAAACCTTCCTTTTTTTACCTTCCTTTATTACAAACTGACATTTTTGAAATTTAAAGGGGGTAACACAGTTGGTTTTGGATATGGATTGTCTTTAAAATTATATATAATATCAAATATCGTCCCCTTTATGCAGCTTTGTGAAAAAACAAGAGCATTTTCAGCGTAAATGTGAATAAATAGCAAAATTTGCAATCCAAAACCTTGGTATGCGTGAACTGCATTCTGGGCAGGCAAGCAACAACATGTGCCGTAATTCCCGTTCGTCATGCGCTGTGCGTGCAGCGTGGTTGCACTGACAACCAAGCTCCACTAGGTCCATGTTCCGATACTATTTGTGACATTAGTTTTCATATACCACTCCCCACAACCTCAAAGTAAACTTGAATCAATTGAAAATTTTGACCTTTCGTATTGAAAATATGGATTTTTTTTCCCAAAGCACCAAAAAAATTAAGGCTTTTTTGAGAAAAAAATCCATATCTTCAATATGAAAGGTCAAAATTTTCAATTGATCGTAAACTTTCCTCACAGCTACATACACTTTAAGAATATATCATTAGATTTATAAAATTTAATAAGAGGACTGTTATATACCAAAAATGTGAAAAATATCAATTTTTAACAATTTGTCATAAAATTTGTATTATATCGTGAATTTCAAAAATGAAAATTATTTGATATCAGAAAGACATTCTTCGTATTCAGAATGCAATTCGATATGTCTGATGTGCTCTCATGTCCCACAAAAAATACTGTCAAAACGCTCATTCCAGATCCCTTAAACCATTTTAAAAATAACATGGTACATAGTCCATATATGTAGTAACTTATAGTTTTCTTTTTTTTTCAATTGAATACAGGTGCCAAACTGTGCTTGATCAGTTCAGATCGTAACTCTCTTCGTCGGCAAGTGATGCGTCTGGATCTGGAAGACAAATGGCGGTTCCGTCTGAGAGATGAATTCCAGACTGCTAATAGCCTGGATGATCATCCCCTCTTTCTGCTGACAGGCACACATGATGAATGAGTGGAGGAATGCAATCAATGCTGGGTTATACACTGGGGTTATACAGGCTTAGAGTTTTCAAGAGCGTGAGAGCAATTATTATTCCCCATGGCTCAATTCCTTATTTTGAACATTCATTAGAAAGTTCAATTTAAATCCTCTCCTGGCAGCTCTTCTTCACATTCCCATGAGAATGATATGTAGCTTGCAATCAAACTCTAGGCTAGAGACCAAGTTGTCCATTTTACTGGTAAAGAAAATGGAATTCAGTGTTTTGGTGACAAAAAATAAGGGGGCACGGCACTGCTCTGCAAAAATTGGGGGGCGCACACTGGGTGCCCCCTAAATCCACCCCTGAACCGGGTTCCAGTTGGAATCCATACACCTATATGGAAGACATGATCTTAATCTCCCACACAGGAATTTCAAAAAGGTTACCTGAATGGGTGACAGCAATTGAAAGTTAAACCTCCTGTGTAGGAGATTAATGTCTTCCAAAGGGAGTGTATAGATTAAATGATGGTTGGCCGAAAAGATCAAATGGCCCTTTGACTGATTTGATCGAGTTATCAATCATTGTTGTCTCAAAGTCTTATAAAGGCATGTCAAATCAGAGTTACAGTTGAGTTATTTTTAACTTTCAACAAGACATGACTCTCAAGTTGAATTAATTCATGGGACAAGTCATCAAATCAGTTATAATTATTGGTTGTACCTTCTGCATATATACTAGAAATTTCAATTGGATGAACACAGCCTGACATAGTGTGATAATGTAGCCAGCATGTGCGCCTGTGCATGCGTAACATGGAAGTTAATCCAACCATGCCAATGCACTTGTGATTGGTTAGTATTTTAATTATTGTATCCAAGGTAGTGCATTTGAGTTATCGTTTGAAATACATGATATACGATCGTGGTTGGATCATGTCCAGGCTGTTGAAAGCTGTGTACATTCAATTAAAATTTCTAGTATATGCAGATATCACCAATCCAATATTTGGATTGTTCATGCTGATGTGATATGAATGATATCAATAACGTCCACGTATATATGTGTGTATCTAACTAGCAATGTGATTGGGATGCACATATCGACTACTCAGTGCAATAGCCACCCTGTGAACATTTGGCAATTTACACACAGTATATTGTACGCATCAACACGTGGCAGCTATTGCACTTACCCACTTCTGGCACTGAGCAGTCAATATTATACAAATATTGAATATTATACAAATATTGATTGCTATGAGGGGCATGGTTAAAATTATAGGCCCAAGGTGATCTCAAAACCATGCTATGACCCGAGGCGCAGTTTGAGATCACCGCGGGCCTATAATGTTAACCATGACCCAAATAAAGCAGTCAATATTTGTTTTATATACCTCATTGATATAGATTTTTGTCATCTGATTGGTTAAAAGGCCTATTTTATTGTTCATAGGCCATGGTAAAATTTACAAAGAAAGTTTTTCGTTATGAACCGATCGCGTCACCGCAACTGGCAGGCAGGGCGTTGGCGCCGCGTACGTAATGCGAACATGCCATCGCGCGCATAGAGTTTGATCGGGACGCACACCGGTGATGTGAAAATGACTATGCCCGGGGAATAGTCTTTTTAAAAGACTATTGCCCAGGGGAATAGTTCAGTTTTTACATAATTCTTAAAAAGGAGGGCATAGCTAATTCAATGACTGCACTTTTAACCAATCAGATGACAGGAATCTATATAATGAGGTATATAAAATTTGATATGCAGAGGTTATGAATTAAATTTAAAACACTGCCAAAAACGTGAGTGAAATGTTGCAACAAATATAGCAGTCAGGCAAATTTCTGTTCAGGAATATCTAATTTGTTAATGATTAACCACATGGGCACTACCACCAAATTATCAGCCTTAAAGAACTATTTTGATTGGTTCCGGGGGGGGGGCTATATGGCTATATGGGGACGTGCCGCAAACATGGGTAGCATTTTCAGCCTTCTGGTATATCAATGACCCCTTTTTCAAAGCCTATTTTGGTATATGAATGGGTCCTTTTTCAAAATTTTCTCAATTTTTTAGGAAAACAGCCCAATTTTTCCTTAATCTAGCCAAAATTTTCAAAATTTTCCCAAAATTTTGGGAAAATTTGTAAAAACTAAGACAATTTTGGGTAAATTCGGCCGAAAATTTTGACTTTTGGTATATTAATGGGTCCAAATTTCTTGAAAAATTGGTATATTTATGGGTCTACCTCCAAAATCTCAATGCACGTCCCTACCAAAACCAAACTTGAGTACCCCGGATTGGTTACAAAGGGGATATATCATGTATTGAGCCAATCAGAGATATGGTAAGAATAGTCAGTAGGGCTAAAAGGGATTAAGTTGCTGCAAGATTTAAAAGGTTTATTTTGATTGGTTATTGTATCATTTAATTAACCATTCTGTAAGAAAGGTAGTAGTGCCCATGAGGTTAAAAACTATGTTTCTGTCATTAGAGTGATGGTTGAAATATATTTTGATATTAGTGCCCTGCGGGGACAGGTAGATGGTCGGGTTTTATTATTCAGGGAATGCCAGGATCGTGGTGAAAAAAATGTTGCAAGTATTGAAGGTCTGTACAGGAGGGAAATTTTTTATGCCTAAAATTCCAGTTATATCAAGGCATCCCATATGCACCATTAGGCAAATCTACAGTATTGCAGCCCTTTTTTGAGGGAAAACATTTGTGTGCCATTCAGTAAACTTCAAATTCCCTTGAGTTCTGGTTAGTCAGGTTGAATGATGATTGCTGCTGTCCGGTAGTGACCAGTAGAGCTGTAATCATGTGGAAAGCAGACAAAGGGATATCAGACAAAATCTTATCTGTCTCAAGGTTAATTTGTCTATCGCCAAAAATTGGAAAATTTTGCTTTCTACCCTTTGGGACCAAGCCATATCTTAATCATTTTAAAATGTTTATATTTCTTATTGGATGTTTTGTAGAGGACCATGCATTTTTTGTTGAAGCAAATATTGTTTTCTTAGCAGCTGTTTTTTTAAAGTTGTCTTTCCTGTATACTAATACTGATATTTATAGTAACTTGACAAGACATTATCTTTTGTAAGGAACAGTTTGTGATAACTGTACCAGTCAGTCAAACCCTGCATATGTCTTGTACGCAATGCTGCTGCCTTGAAAAGGACACAGAGAAATTCCTTTTAGTTTTTGAAGTGCTCTATTTTTTGCCTCTATATGGGCCATAGAATTTTAGAGGCTAACTGCTGCCCAAACTTGAAGAGTGATACATGTATGTGAAGCCATATACAGAATACCAGTATCAGATTTGAGTGTGTTGACATCTGTAAATACGTATCAGTAAAATTAGTACTGAGATTTTTTTAAATTAATGTATATATGGTCATTTTGCCAGCAAAATGATCGGGATTCTATTTTGGCCTTAAATTAAAACCAAACCTTATGTTGAGCTTTTCCTACCACAAGTGTACTGTTAATAATCAGAATTGCATTGTATATTAAGGGCTCGGACAGTGACGTTTTCACATAGTGCTGCAGAATGGTGAAACCATTGTTAAAGTTTGGTGAAAAGTGTGAAATTTGGCTCAAATGTAGTATTGAGTCTGGTAAACAATTCTAGGGGGAGGGCCAAAAATATTTTGTCCAATATGGTCGCCATAGAGGTGTTCGAACTTTATACAGGGAAAAAATTCAAAGTTGTTCAAATTGAGTTACAAACCATGCCAACGTGTTTCCCTGGTCACAAGGATCTAGAAAAAGTATAGTTTGACCTATCTGTGATGTATGGTTCTCAAGTTTATAAGCAAAAAAGTCAAGGTTTTACCTCTACAGGGCTCAAATTTGAAAACTTGCCCCGATTGTTGTCAAAATGGTCCCAAATTCTTCATCTCGTCATAATAATTCATAATAAGATTTTTGGCCCTCCCCCTAGAATTGTTCACCAGACTGAATACTACATCGGAGCCAAATTTCACACTTTTCACAAAAATTTAACAATTTTTTTACTATGGTTCACCATTATGCAGCACTAACACATTTTTTTGTGGGCGATGAGAGCACATCAGACATTTTGAATACGAGGAATTTTTTGAAATCAGCGATATGATATACATTTTTATGGCCAATGATTAAAAATTGATATTTTTGAAATTCAACAGTCCGAGAAGTAAATTGTATAAACATAATGTACGATTTCCGTCAAATTTTTATTTTGTTGTTCTTTATTCAAAATGTTGAAATAATATTAGTAATAACTGACTGACAAGGTAAAGTGAAAGAAATGCCACTGGTTATTTTGACCATTTAACATGCAGTATGGGAGGACATATTATCATAATTTTTAAATTATGATAATATGTCGAACTTGTTGACCTACAAAGACAACAAATTTGGCCGATTCCATTTAGGTGCAAGTTGGGACATGTGTAAACATTACAAATATGCAAAAAAATCATTTTTGAAAAAAATTAACCAATTTCATATTATAAGATCGTACATTGTGGCTTTAAGTGTATGTAGCTAGAGATAATAAAAATCCCTTTAAAAAGGGCTGTCCATCATATGAAAATTTTGACTTTTCGTATTAAAGATATAGATTTTTTCCCTAAAACACCAAAAAGATTTAGGTCTTTTGGGGGAAAAAGTGTATATCTTCAATATGAAAGGTCAAAATTGTTAATTGATGGTCGGCTTTTCATCCCAGCTACATACACTGTACGTACATATCATTAGATTAATGAAGTTTACATCAAGGACTGTTAAATTAAAAAATATTAAAAATTAAAATTGTAAAAATATCAAATTTAATAATTTGCCATAAAATTTGTATTATATCGCAAATTTAAAAAAAATCCAAATTATTTGATATCAGAAGGACATTCCTCGTATTCAAAATGCAATTCGATATGTCTGATGTGCTCTCATATACCACAAAAAATACTGTGCAAATGTTGCTATCCGATCCCTTAAATGCACATCAGAATAAACAGCACACATGCCATTTATTGTGAGAACCAGGTGACATGGGGGCCCACATATTATTTAACAGTTTTGAGTCCAATTTAGTAGCAGGGTCAAGTGTTTTAATTGCAACTTACATATAGGTACCGATGGGTCTTTCTATCGTACCCTGAACATTTGCACTGTGTGTTCGTTATTTATTTAAATGACAAACAATAACACTATGCAAATGTTAATTATTATGTTTGATACAATTTATTACATAACTATCTATTAACTAGCCTATCTCGAACAAAATCGCCATGCGTAGCTTTTGAAAAACGAGAGGATTCGCCGTACTATCACGGCAATATTTGACACAAAGATATAGGGATGATGACGCTGTGAAGCAGACACTGGTAGTGCTATAGGTCCAATTCGATGTGGTGCCTAAGTTGGTGTATGTTTTAGATGTTGAAATGAAATGTCTTTAATAGCCCTTTAATTTTAAACTTGAACAAATCCTCAATCTCTATAATAGAATCTTGTGTTTTTCCAAATTTTTTTTAATTCTTTTTAATTTTAATAAACAAGGTGTCATTATGCAGCTTAAAATTATTCTTGTATTTAAATTATTGTCAAAATACTAAACAGACTGTATCAAGAAAGATAGGTTATCTAGTGTATTTTAACATGAAACTTGTTGATTTTATGATTGTATATTTATTAATGTTCTTGTATCGTGAATATTTTGGTATTATCGTGTTTAAAATTGTGTATTATGAAGAGTATGATAAGTACCAAATTAAAACTTGTGTTAAAAAACCTCTGGATACTCATCAAAGCTCTTTTGTGTGATTATTTTGGTATCATGCAAGATTTAGATTTTGGTAACAGTGAAAAACATACTTTGTTTGGCTTATAAATGGCAAAGACTTATAACATTGTGGATTGATATAGAATCATCAGAATTGCATGCATGCAGTTGGGTGCAGCACCTATAGTCTGATCAGCTCGTAATCGGCAAGCTTTATAACATCGCGGATTAATTTCAATATATTAAATCTCCAGAATTGTCTTGTGACATCTTGCTTGAAGCATCAAGAATTATTTATTCAAGTCCTACACTTGATATACTTTCTTTAGCATGCACAATATAGACCAGACAGGTCCACTATATCTCTCTTAACATGAGTCTACTTTTCAGCAGAGTGGTAAAAGTACACAATTATAAGATGAACAAAGGATATAGGATAAGCCATTTGACTATTCCAGTTAAAATCCATACACCCCCATGGAACTGAAACATGACCTTTTAAATCTCCCACACAGGGAGTGGATTTCAAATGGAGTCACTCATTCAGGTATCACGCTTGAACTTCACACTCCTGTAGTGTGGAAGATTTAGGTTGTCTTCCATGGGGGTGTAGGCCTATGCAGGGGCGTAGCAAGAGCATCAGGGGCCCATGGACAAGGAACAGTACGGGCCCTTTTAACCAGGGCGTGATTTAGCCTACCTTATGGGCCCTGGGCCAGGCCAAAATTTGGAGGCCCCGAACTCACGTGCCGTGGAAGGCATGTGCACTCAAGTCAGTGGCCAAGTTTTGGTTTAACTAAAGGGGGACTAACATATTTTGTTCAATTCAATTTCAGACTACTTTGGCCCCAGATCAACATAAATATTGGTATTTGAATGCTGTTATTGGGGTTAAAAGAAAGCCTATGCATAGGGCAATTTTGGGGGCCCAAAATTGCCCTGGACCCGGGCCCATCTGGCCCAATGGTATAAAAATCCGGCCCTGCTCTCCATTATCAGCCCTTATTTAATTTTCGCTTTTGTGCTCGGGGCCCCTGAACCTTCTGAGCCCATGGACTTCGTCCACCCTGTCCCCCCGCTTGCTACGCGCCTGGGTGTATGGATTTCAAGTGGAATAACCCATTAGGGGCAGGCCTTTATCTATTTAATACATTTTCTTAAGAAGAAATGTCCATTCAGTGTTGCCCATTTCACAGGGGGCTATTTAAGACAAAAGCAGGCAAATCGCCCCATGACCTCCATATACTTTGAGCCATGATTAGGGGACGTAGGTGAATTTCCCTAAAATTAGATAATGTCCCCTTGGTACAAGTGGGTGCAAAGTGCATGGAAAATTTTGCCATATACAAAGCTAAACTGGTGAAATATGGTACAAAAGTGGAATAAATTTGTGTGAAGCGTGCAAAAATTGGCACTTTTTAGGTTAAAATGGCCAAATATGAGGTTAATTTGGTCAGAAACCCACATGTATGCATCAACATTGGGAGATCATTGTATGGACCATCCGCCCTATCAAAATTTTTTTTTTTT